>NC_133324.1:201825491-202459241 GCF_042186555.1 Aquarana catesbeiana
CACGGTGGTTGGCCCTTCTTGTACAATTCCTGATTGGGGTGACCCTGTTGGTATCCCCTTGTGCTGCTGTTAGTGTATATATAAAGCCCAACCACTACTTTTTTTTTTTTTTTTTTTTTTTTTTTTTTTTTAAGCTATTGTCTATTCAAGAGAGACTTGGTGCATTCCATTACTCCTGATGGATTAGCATTGATGCTAGCTAGACATAACACACTGAAGGTCACTTTCTGTATATTCCAGTTTTGAGCTCTCTTACTTGCAATGTTGAATTGGTGCATATGCAATAACAACTTTAGTGTTTTGTCTTGGAGTGGGCTAAGGTGAAGAAATATTCTGAGGATGGTCTTTTAGGTCTACAAATTTACATTTAGACCAGTTGCACACTGCCTTAATAGATTACCGATGTTTATACTCGGGATCTTGTTGACAATGATCCTGAGTAAAATGTTCTGTAAAGGTGCATGAACATGCACATGCGTATACATACAGTATATTCCTATTCATTGGCAGTGTTGTAATACACGTGCATATACATGTTTATAGGTGCATAAACAGGTCTGTAGTCATCGCTGTGTTAATGGTCTTTATGCAACTGTGGGAGTTGTTCCACAGACGACAATGTATCTATATCCAGATCAGATAAAAAATGTGGCGTTTTAACTCCTGTGCGCAAGAGGCATTAGACATAAGCTTACTAAATATAAGAAAATATCAGTTTTCATCATGAGACTTGAATTCTTGACAGAGGTGATACTTACATTAGATTTTCCACAATTTTCTCTGAAATCACTTGCTTTTGAATTTCAAACCAACAGAATTTTTTAAATATTAAAACAACTGAAAATGGTTTGGACAAATTTGATTGGACCCTTAACCTAAATAATTTGATGCACAACCTTTGGAGGCAAAAAGCTATTTCTTTAACTCTCAGTGACACTTCTGAAGCTGTTAACAGGCCATTTGTACCACTTATCTTAAGTAAAGCGTTTTTTATTTTTTGCGCTATAAACAAAAAAAGAGAAACCGTTTTGGAAAAAAAAAGCAATATTTTTTACTTTTTTCTATAATATCCCAAAAAAAAATAAAAAAACAAATTTCTTCCTCAGTTTAGACCAATATGTATTGTTCTATTTTTGGTAAAAAAAAAATCGCAATAATCGTATATTGATTGGTTTGCGCAAGAGTTATCGTGTCTACAAAATTGGGGATAGTTCTTTTTGCTTTTTTAGTAATTTTTTTTTTTTTTATTAGTAATGACGACGATCTGCAATTTTTATTGTGACTGCGACATTGCGGCAAACAGATCGGACACTTTTGACACTATTTTGGGACCATTGACACTTATACAGCTATCAGTGCTATAAAAATGCCCTGATTACTGTGTAAATGTCACAGGCAGGGAAGAGGTTAAACACTAGGGGGCGTCAAGGGGTTAAGTGTGTTCCCTCAGCATGTTCTAACTGTAGGGGGGATGGGCTCACTAGAACATGACAGAGATCACTGCTCCCGATCACTGGGAGCCGTAGATCCCTGTCATGTTGCTAGGCAGAACAGGGAAATGTCTTGTTTACATGGGCATCTCCCTGCTCTGCCTCTCCGTGCCACGATTGTGGGCCACTGGCAGACATAGAGTCCGCGGGCACGCTCCCGCCAGCCGCCGATGAGAGTGACGTCGTTTTATGCACCCATGCCACTTTGCCCACGTATAGCGGCGTGTGCCGGTCTGCAAGTGGTTACAAGATTGTAGATGTGTATGATACTAATTGCAGAAAACTATTTGGAATATACCTGTGATCTAGTTATTTATAATCTTTTCTAGAGGTGTCAAACGTGTCCAGGCTATTTTAGAATATCTTTGTATAATAAGAATGTAGAATGCAGCCATACATAAGACAATTGTTTTTAATATCATACGTTTTCAGGAGGAGTAAAGCATGTTTCGTTGAGCTGTGAGGGTACCAGCAAATCTGTGTGACTGTATACTGAAAGTTTTTGCACTGGCTTTTCCGGTTGCCTTTCCATTTAAGAAAATAAAGGTACATGATAATAAGTTAGGGGTATTGCATTATATATCAGACATTGAGGGTGGATTCATGCTTTTGCTGTCTGTTGTGGTACATAAATGCAGTTGTTATGCACGTTAATATGCATTGCATTAAGGCAGCTCATTCATTACAAATAGGCTGTCTGTGCTCTGCAACAGAAAAATAACACTTTTTTTTTTTTTTTTTTTAAACAATGCAGCACACCACAACACGTGTGTGTGTTCTGGGGTACCATTCACAATAAGTTGGCTAAATACATTGCTGCACAAGTATAAATGGCCCCTCGATGATAATGCACTATGCTGTCCACATGCAGTGACAATGTCAATACAATAGAATCCTATTGTAATGCGGTTATTATGTGCACAGTATCATAAATGTTGTGGATGTTATCTAAACCAGTGTTTCTCAACCTTTTTTCCTCTCAAGGCACTCTTTAAAATTATGGACAAATTTGAGGCACCCCCTTCTAAAATTTAAAAAAACTGTAAAAACTAGGAAAAAAAAACGATGCCATTACATATTGCAGCAGCATCCCCACACATGATTTATCCTTTCAAAGCCAAATTTACTTTTGCATACTGTTACTGGTATTGCAGCATTTCTTCTTCCTCATTTTCTTTTCCCACGCAGCTAACGTGACCCCAGTGCTGAGAGAGAGGGGTGGGGGGTCAAACAAGGATGCTATGCAGTTGCCTGATGTCCTCCTCATCAACCAATGACGTTAGTGGTTGTTGGGATGCTGGAGGCTGGCCTACACAGTGCTCAAGGTTGTAATGTTGTACAATGGAAACCTGTGGCTTTGTGTAACAAAAAAGCAGGCTTGATCCACCTACTGTCTTGCACACATTTTGGGCAATTTAGGCATTTTGCCAAGGTGCCCCTGAAGAACTCAGAAGGCACCCTAGTTGGAAAAGGCTGATCTTAACTCATAGATGAACCTGACTTTATGTATCCAATGATGCCTTGGTGTGTTGTAGCATCTCATGAAGTCAATATATCTATCCAGGTTACATTTCAGCTATATCAGAACCTGCATTATTACAATACATCCTTAAAGTAGATGTGAATGTAACTATGACATTTAGCTTGCTAAAGCTCTGTGTATCCTAACCAATTTTTCATCCTCTGTTGCATGTCTGTTTCTGCTCTTCCGCAGCCCCTTTGCAACCACATTCTGTCTACATGTGTGCACTCTATCAATGGCCTAATTTTTCAGTGTGGGTTTTCTGGTGATGATGACAGCGGACCATCTATGTGTAATGTGTGTTGAAATAGCTGCTTATAGTCTCAAGCAGAACTGCACATGGGAACATGGAAGAACAATTAGTAGACAGAGGTAAAGCACTGTCACACTATAACAGGAAGTACCCAACTAAGGCTCATAACGGCAGGACCAATGCCCTGTACCGACTTGGGGGCTGGATGACTCTGCAGGAGGCCTGTACATTGCCCCGTGACCCACTGCAGGCTCCACTGCAAGAAAATAATGAACATATTTCTTTTTGTAATGTGGGTGCATTTCTCTTTTCTAAAAAAAAAAAAAAAAAAAAAGGTGGAATATGTTTTTATATTTGAAATAAGAGGATGATGAGAGACCTAGTAAAAAGGGCATGTCACCTAGTCTATGGTTTTGATTGCTGAGTGAGTACTTTGAATGTTATGTTAATTGGCAGCTGCATTTGTAAGACATATTGTGACAAAGTCTACACTGAAATAAGATTTGCAGATCCGTCATTTACCATGGCACTCAAAGAGAGAAACATGCTGCAATGCAGTTTGTACCGTTGATAAATAGTTTGTTTAAAGATGTTATGTGGAATTCAATAAAGCATTAACAACAATATGCAGGCAAGCACTTCCTCCAGTTTTGGTGTTACCGACACGTGCGATAAATTCAGATAGTTTTTACTACCACTACTTTAAGAACCCGTTGCTGTGGCTGTGACAGATTTATAAATTACTACCAGCAAAATGTAAACGAAGTGGCTGGGCATATTAGTGATGTCATAACCCAAATATGTAAGTGCCAATATTTGGGGTATGAGTAGCTTAGGGGGAGGCGAACCTGATGGGGAAGTAATCCACACAGCCACAGCACCCATTGGGTGGGCAGAGCTAAATCAGGTTTGCCTTGCTACTTTTGATTGGCAGCAGCTCACAGTGGGGAGATCTTGAAAGCTGCTTTTAGACTAAATTGCAGCGGAGGATTCACCCACTACCATTCACTGTCAATCAGAAGTGAGGTGGACCTGAAGGGGAACTAGTCTCCCAGGTCCCCATGAGACTTGGTCCATCACATTACAAATACCTTGACCATGCACCTGTCTTTCGTACTGGTGCAGTGGTACGAGTAATTGGCATGTACATTCGAAACCTTAGCGCCGGCATCCGACAGATTTACAGTGGCTTGAAAAAGTATTCATACCCCTTGAAATTTTCCACAGTTTGTCATGTTACAACCAAAAACGTAAATGTATTTTATTGGGATTTTATATAATAGACCAACACAAAGTGGCACATAATTGTGAAGTGAAAGGAAAATGATAAATGGTTTTCAAATTCTTTTACCTTTTTGCTGCAATTACAGCTGCAAGTCTTTTTGGGGATATCTCTACCAGTTTTGCATATCTAAAGAGTGACATTTTTGCCCATTCTTCATTGCAAAAAAAGCTCAGTCTCTGTCAGATTGGATGGAGAGCGTCTGTAAACAGCAATTTTCAAGTCTTGCCACAGATTCTCAATTGGATTTAGGTCTGGACTTTGACTGGGCCATTCTAACACATGAATATGCTTTGATCTCAAACATTCCATTATTGCTCTGACTGTATGTTTAGGGTCGTTGTTCTGCTGGAAGGTGAACCCCCGCCCCAGTCAAGTCTATTGCAGACTCTAACAGGTTTTCTTCTAAGATTGCCCTGTATTTGTCTAGATCCATCTTCTCATCAACTCTGACCAGCTTCCTTGTGCTTGCTGAACTATAGCATCCCCACAACATGATGTTGCCACCACCATGTTTCACGGAGAGGGTGGCTTGTTCAGGGTGATGTGCAGTGTTCGTTTTCCGCCACACATAGCATTTTGCTTTTAGGCCAAAAAGTTTGATTTTGGTCTCATCTGATCAGAGCACCTTCTTCGACATATTTGCTGTGTCCCCCACATGGCTTCTCGCAAACTGCAAATGGGATTTCTTATGGCTTTCTTTCAATAATGGCTTTCTTCTTGCCACTCTTCCATAAAGGCCAGATTTGTGGAGTGCATGACTAATAGTTGTCCTGTGGACAGATTCTCCCACCTGAGCTGCAGATCTCTGCAGTTCCTCCAGAGTTACCATGGGCCTCTTGGCTGCTTCTCTGATTAATGCTCTCCTTGCCCGGCCTGTCAGTTTAGGTGGACGGCCTTGTTTTGGTAGGTTTGCAGTTGTGCCATGCTCTTTCTATTTTTGGATGATGGATTGAACAGTGCTCCATGAGATGTTCAATGCTTGGGATATTTTTTTTTTTTTTTTAACCTAACCCTGCTTTAAACTTTATCGATGACCTGTTTGGTGCGTTCCTTGGCCTTCGTAATGCTGTTTGTTCACTAAGGTTCTCTAACAAACCTCTGAGGCCTTCACAGAACAGCGGTATTTATACTGAGATTAAATTACACACAGGTGGACTCTATTTACTAATTAGGTGACTTCGGAAGGCAATTGGTTTCACTAGATTTTAGTTAGGGGTATCAGAGTAAAGGGGAAGAATAACACTCAGATCCTAAATCCGCCTAGCATTAACCCACATTCACAAACGTCAGATGTTTTTTTCTGCCAAAACTCTGCTGCTCCTGTACTCGCTGGCAGTTGTTTTTTTTTTACCTACCTCCAAAAGCCCCACTGTTAAAAGTCTGTGTGCATGGACACATAGGCTAACATGGAGGGGCATTTGGAAGCAAAAAAAAAAAAAACTTCTGACTCCCCTAAAAGCAGCAGTAAAAACGTTCTGTGCCTTTACTATAAAATACTCTGAACTCTGTACTTAAGCCTAGGTTCACACTGACAGCCGAACGTGCACAATTTCATTACCGCGTGTCAGTCCCGACTTCTGGGGCGATTTCAGAGACATCTGTGTGGGTTTCTGCACAGATGTCTATTGAAATTGCACCCATAAGACGCCAAAAGTAGTGCAGAAACTAATCTTGGGAATCGGTGCGGCGCTGCAAATGCGGCGTTGCACCGATTCGTACAGTACAATAGCCACCGATTTGGCTAAAAGGCAGTAAATACCGGGTCAGGTGATTTTCAGCATCCATCAATCTTTTCTTAGGATTTACATGTAGATGACCATTGGCAGCCTGTAAGGTTTCACAAAAGGAGTAACTTTGTAGGGACAAAAACGGAGTGAAAAGTCATGAAGTAGTTAAAAGGGAAAAACATGAAATAAAAAGAGGAAAAAAAAAAACCACACTACAACAGTGTTACTAGAAGAAAATGTTATAAAGATGCTTTATTCCTACCATTAGCCAAAGGTTTGCTTGCAGCTTGTCTAGTTGGGGGGGGGAGAATGTGCTTTAGAAGATGGTGATACAGGGCAGGTTTGAATATATGTGTGATGAATCTTTCATGCAAAACCTTTGAGGACAAATTATGTGACACAATTGCCCAAAGTATTGTCTGCTTATTGTTCTCCTGCCAAGTATTGACCCAGTGATGAAAATCAATATGTGAAAAAAAGGAAAGGCATGATGGACACATAAAAGAATTACAGCCTCTTTCTACTCGTGATCCCAGACCCATTAGTTGTCTAACAGTCATTATTTGCACCTTTAAGTAGAATTCTTCAAACCTGCATTAGTGGAAAAGCAAAGATAGATGGACATTAACCGCAAAGTTGTGCTTCAAGTAATGTAACCAAGGGAATGTTTAATCTTTTAAGAAGCTCTGTGCAAGTTTTTCAATCTCATACAGTAGCTTCTATTGATTGTTGTGCTTTGGTCTGCGGTTTCAGGTACTATTCAGAAACTAAACACTTACCGCGTGGTTAAAGAAAATCAGTCATGGGAAACATGAAGGGTGCCATTGCTGACATTTTCTCTTAACAGTGCCTGGCTTTCATTATGGTACTTGTGCTTGAATAGTCATGGAGCCAGAAAAATGATATACGTAGATCAGGAGTTTTGCATTTCCCGATCCGTATACTTGTTACATGTTAGCATTTCAAAGTATTGAATATACTGGATCAGTGTTACATCCAGGCAAGTAGTATTTTCATGAAATACAATGGTAGTCCCTATATTTCCCCCATTGCAGGTTTATTTAAAGAGTGTCTGATCCTAAAAGCAAAATTGTAGAATGTAGCCCATTCTGTAGATTCAGTGGCTGCATTCGTTTTTATTTTATACATTTTTTCCCCTCCCCCCTGCATCATATATATTTATTTTTTTTAACCTGGTGATCCTGGTAATAACACACTTCTTGTCCTAGGCGGATAGCAACACTTACCCTACTGTATCAGGACAACAGACAGGACAGAACTGCAGAAACTTCCCCATCTACTCTTCTCCTTAAAGTGTTACTAATCCCGGGACCCTGAATTCACTATATCTGGTCTCCCACAGTACAGAGAACATGGAAATGCAATTATTTTAGTATATATAAACGGATAATAACTTTTCTCATCAGCAATATATAGACGTCTTGTGACCTCTATCAGTGTCCGGTCGAGCATTGGATAAAGCTTGTAGGAGGAGTTTTCATTCTGCTATGACTGTCCTGTGATGCTGCATGATCCCTGACTTTGTCTGGCCAGTGCTAATTGGCCCTGTACTGGTCACATGTACCCTCTCAAAAAAAAAAAAAAAAAACTCTGCACATGCTCAGTTTGGTGTGTATTGCTAGAGTGCCTCCATGGCTCTGTTCTATTAGAAGATGGACTGGGGACTGTGGAGAAGAGGAGCCTTTTTACACAATGCAGGGGATTAAACCCTTGGGTTCCACAGTGAGTATAACAAGCATTGTGTATATAAATATTTATAGTGCAGCGCTACTATAATGGTAACTCTAATACCACACTTTATGCAAATATTTAAAAAAATATAAAATAATCAGTCTCTGCAATATCACAAAATGAAAAAAGTCCATATAAAGCACAAATCTTGATGTGATTTTATTCAACCTCCCTGGCGGTATGATTATTTCAGATTTTTGATGCTGAAAGCGGTACAATTATTTTGCATGGAAATTTGGTGTTTTATATTGTAGGCCTGTAAGTCTTAGGAATAACACACTTAAATCTGTCCAAACAAGAGTCTAGTAGACATCCCGGGTATGATAAAGTTTTGAAAAACGAAATTATAATATAATAAATAACTATAACAAATAATAATGTAAATTATTCAATAATGTAATCAAATCAAAAACACTGAAATTTGCTCAGTTGCAGAATTGTCGCTGTCATTACTTTCAGTGTTTGATGATGGATTTCCCCACAAATCACTATCGCTCAATTCTGCAAGTGATTCTAATTTATTGTCGCTGTTTTCTAGCTGGTCTAAAAGCACTTTTGACGTAAACGGACATTTTTTGGTTGCTATGGACAATCTCTAGTTTCCTAGCAGAAAGAATAGTATTTATAATATAAAACTGCATGCAGGACACTGGACAGACCACTAGGGACAAAGGGGATGTGTAATTATTTGATACAGTACTGTAATCTGTAAGATTACAGTATAGTGTATCTATACTGTGTTTTTTACTTTTTGAATTTGGCGCCGAACTCCATCCCCGTGCATCGCAACACTCGCAAGGAACAGAGCTCGGCACTGTGAATCGAGGGAGACACGGCGGCTCGCAGATCACAGCGGGGAGACATTGCAGGATCCAGGGGACAAGGTAAGTAACCTCTACATGGATCATGCGATGTGATCCCGAGTCTGGCTCGGGGTTGCTGCTTTTGGTTCTGAAATTCCACCCCGAGCCAGACTCGGGAATACCGCCAGGGAGGTTAAACACTACATACTTGTGTACACCTCCACCAGCTATTTTACCTGCTCACATCAAGAATGAGTCAGGCAGACTCAAACACATCTTTTGTCTTTGATTCTTACAAAAAAATCTCCTTTCTACTCTGGATCAGCTGTTCACCTTCCACCCTCTTGTAGTTTCAGCTACTCCCACTGTGCTTTGCATGGGTAAAGGGTTGATCTCTCTTACAAACAGCCTTTCTCCTTGGACTCTCTTCCTCTCCTAAGAAACCGTTTCCAGTGTCCTGTAATTACAAACACAGCAGACATAGTGCTATCTGTTTCTCAATGTATTAAAAAACCCCGCTTAAAAAGGAGGACACTTACAAGATATAAAACAAACACTCGCATGTGTATATAATGAGAGCATCCGCTCGCTCACCATCGTGGCTGTGTGACATAATAGGCTCGGTTCCTCCCCTCTGCATGCGTATCGACCTCTGATTGGTGTTCCTCAGTAGATGTGTGGGACACCTCGCCCGAGCCTTTATATATTCTGTCGTTGTTATGGCAACCTCTCAGGCTTCTCCCCGGCAGTTTCACGTGATTCAAGGAACGCCCACTTCCTGCGGGCCTCAGGGGTCACTTAGACCGAATCATACAAAACTGATACTATACCACAATTGTGGCATCTAAAGGCAATTGAACTAAAATTCTTTCTTCATCACTCTCCCTAACTGCCGCAGAGATTGTCCAATATACAAATTTCAACAATAATCACTTGGCATCGCTACTTAATTCTGACATTGTAAACAGATTTTTAATATTTAAACATAATGTATTCTTGATGCTCCCTATAAAACCAATACAACTTTAAAAAATACACCATATAATGGATCACAACTATCCTTTAGCGCTGAACTTCTATTATTTTTATTTTTAATTTTGCTATCTGGAATATATATTTTGTTAATATATTATTTTACTGATCTAATATTTTTATCCCTATATATGCCTAAGATTTATGTGTTAAAACGAGTATATATCTATATTATTCTTAGGGAAGAGACAGAGGGGGGGGGTACTATCAGTTATTCCTAATGAAGCAGTTCAGTTCAAAGTCAACGTTGAGACCCCTGGGCACCAAGACCCTAGTCTCATATACCCAGAAGTACTCATGCTAACTAAGAGCTCCGATGTAATTCCCCCCTCTCCAATGTTTAACTTTTTCCACCCCCCAAAATTGTAGACAATGAGGATTCCTACCATGGACCTCTCTAAAATGTTTAGGAACACTATGATCGATCTTTCCTTTTTTAATATTGTTTAAGTGTTCTCATGGGGGCAAATCTGAATCCTTTGTCTAGTACCCTGATCTCATTACTATTTAAGGGAACCCCACTCAGGTTATAAATCCCCTCTCCTGTTTGGTAGTTTATTTTTTTTGGAGCTTCCTTCCTGCTCTCCTCCCCCTCTGCCTTTTGCTTCTACTCCAAATGCGTTTCCATTGTGTTCCTCACTCTGTTCTCCCCCCCTGGGGGTACTCTCCAGATCAGTGGCATAACTAGAACCTTCAGGGCCCCGGTGCAAGAAACAATGATGGGGCCCCCCCTTCCATCCGAGCCCCGGGCTTTCAATTTTGGGAGGGTGTCCATGTACATTGTCCCAAAACCGTGTTTCCCGCATGCCCCCTGGGACGGGCATCCGGCGCAATCACAGTGGCCCTTTACCATGTGATCTCAGCTGATCACATGTAAACAGACTTGCCGGTTATCCGCAGTCCTTTCCTCTCATGCTGTGTCTGTGTTAGGAAAGGACTGCCATTAACTGTCAAGAATGCCAGAAAATTGTTTACACTGATAATCGGTGCCCCAATCATCAGTGCCCATCAATGCCACCTACAAGTGTTACATATCAGTGCTCATTAATGCTGCCTATTAGTGCCCATCAAATCTGCCTATCAGCACCACCTATCAGTGCCCATTAATGCTGCCTAACAGCGTCCATCTGTGCCACCTATCAATACTCTTCAATACTGCCCATCAATACTGCCTGAGTTCTGCCTATCAGTGTTCTTCAGTGCCCATCAGTGCAGCCTATGAGTTCTGCCTATTAGTGCTCATCAGTGCCCATCAGTGCCACCTATCAGTGCCCACCAGTGCCTCCCATCGGTGCCCTTCTCAGTGCCCCTATCAGTGCCCCCTAGTGCCTTATCAGTGCCCCCTAGTGCCTTCTCAATGCCCTCTATCAGTGCCCCCTAGTGCCATCTCAGTGCCCCCTATCAGAGCCCCCTAGTGCCTTCTCAGTGCCTCCCTTCAGTGCTCATCAGTAAATCCTATTAGTGCCTCCCATCAGTGCCTTCTATCAGCGCCCCCTATAAGTGCCTTCTATCAGCGCCCCCTATAAGTGCCTTCTATCAGCGCCCCCTATAAGTGCCTTCTATCAGCGCCCCCTATAAGTGCCTTCTATCAGCGCCCCCTATAAGTGCCTTCTATCAGCGCCCCCTATAAGTGCCTTCTATCAGCGCCCCCTATAAGTGCCTTCTATCAGCGCCCCCTATAAGTGCCTTCTATCAGCGCCCCCTATAAGTGCCTTCTATCAGCGCCCCCTATAAGTGCCTTCTATCAGCGCCCCCTATAAGTGCCTTCTATCAGCGCCCCCTATAAGTGCCTTCTATCAGCGCCCCCTATAAGTGCCTTCTATCAGCGCCCCCTATAAGTGCCTTCTATCAGCGCCCCCTATAAGTGCCTTCTATCAGTGTCCATCAGTGCCCCCTATCAGTGCCCATCAGTGTCTTCTATCAGTGTCCCCTATCAGTGTCTTCTATTAGTGCCCCCTATCAATTTCCCCTATCAGCGTCCCCTATAAGTGCCTATCAGTGTCCCTATCAGTGTCCCTATCAGTGTCCCTATCAGTGTCCCTATCAGTGTCCCTATCAGTGCCTCCGATCAGTGCCTCCTATCAGTGCCCATCAGAGTCCTCTGTCTTCTCAAGACAGCATGGCTCTGAGCGGAGAGCGTGTCTCTCAGGTAACAGCAGCACAGAGACACCGGCATTGATAGTTTTATATCCCAATCCGACGGAGACCGTCCGGTCTGTCCTCTCTCGCACGGGATGACAGAGGACACACAGCTGATCTCTCCCTTCTCCCCCCTCCCCTCTCCTGTGTGCTCCGTGGGCAGTCAAGTGTGAAGCTAACAAGCTCACATTTCCCGCAGAGCACAGGAGAGGGGAGGAGGGATAAGGGAGAGACCAGCTGTGTGTCCTCTGTCATCCCGTGCAAGAGAGGACAGACCGGACGGTCTCCGTCGGATTGGGGTATAAAACTATCAATGCCGGTGTCTCTGTGCTGCTGTTACCTGAGAGACACGCTCTCCTCTCAGAGCCCTGTGAATAGCAACCCCGCTGGGCCCCCCCACAGTGACAGAATGCCAGGGCCCCGTCGCAATTGTGACTGTGTCAACCCTGGTAATTCCGCCACTGCTCCAGATTTAAAAATTCCTCCCATAAAATGCTTCTTCCAGCCCTTCCAAGGGGGCATATCTATTATGCCCTCCCTGGTAGTTGCCCGTTTGTGGGCCTTCAAATTCCCCATAGGGTCTGCCATAATCCTGTTGGGGCTTACTTGGCCCATAACGGGATCTATATTCCTGTTGCATGGGATAATAAGGGGCTGGGTTAAGGTTACCCTGAGAACCAGATCTAAATGGGCGTCTCCCATAAAAACCTCCTCTGTTAAATCCCCCTCTATTGAATCCATTATTATAAGGTCTTCTCGGTCCTCTATGATTATTAAAAGGTCGATTTTTGTCCCCCTGATTCCTGATTGGATCCCAAGGGAGCAGGGTGGGGATTGCTCCATAATTACTTTTGGTTCGATAGTAATTATTATCTACAAAAGACTGGTGTTGCTATGGGAGCTCGCTTCGCTCCCAGTGTGGCAAATTTGTTTGTGGCACACTGGGAGTCTCAGGAAGTCTTCCGAGATAGACCCCGCCAGTTGGTCTGTTATTGTAGATTCATTGATGACCTGTTTATGATATGGAAGGGGGACATAGTCTCCAGTCCTTCATGAGCAGGTTAACCACTGCCCACCCAGGGACGTCATATGACGTCATTGACTTTCAGTGGGAATATCTGAATGATGCCTGCAGCTACAGGCATCATTCACATATCCTTTTTTTCAGCTGGTGATTCTGTGTACCAGAAGAATGATCATAGGGGCAGTTCCACCGCTTGATCATTCTTACAGGCGACGGGAGGGCACATTCCCCTCCCGCTCCCATCCTGTGCTTCTCTGGGCTCTCACATGCCATCGGGGACCCGGAGAAAGAATCGCCTGCTGCCGGATGACGAGCATAGAGATTTCCGGTGACCAGATGGTCACCAGTCATCTCTATGACCGTCGGAGACCCGGGCACGATGTTATGACGCCCAGGCCTCTGATGTAAACAAAAGCCGCAATCGTGGCTGGTAAGCATGAGATTGTGGAATTTTTTTCCAATCTCGTGCTTTCCAGCCTGGAGGAGAGATGGACATCTCTCCATATAATGGACCTGTCACGAACGATTCCTATTAAGGGATGTTTATATTTGGAATAAAAGTGATAAAAAAAAGTAAAAATAAAAAAAAATAAAGTAAAATAAAAAAAAAAATTTCAAACACCCCTGTCCCCGGTAGCTCGCGCTCAGGAGCCAACGCACGCGTTGGTCCCACCCACATATGTAAACGGCGTTCAAACCACACATGTGAGGTATCACGGTGTCCGTTAGAGCGCGAGCAACAATTCTAGCACTAGAGCTCCTCTAACTCTAAACATGTAACCTGTAAAAAATTTTAAAGCGTCGCCTATGGAGATTTTTAAGTGCCGAAGTTTGGCGTCATTCCATGAGCGTGCGCAATTTTAAAGTGTGACATGTTTGGTATCTATTTACTTGGCATAACATCATTTTCACATTATACAAAAAAATTGGGCTTACTTTACTGTTTTGTTTTTTAAATCATGAAACTGTTTTTTATCCAAAAAAAAAACGCGTTTGAAAAATTGTTGCGCAAATACCGTGCGAGATAAAAAGTTGCAATGACCGCCATTTTATTCCCTAGGGTGTCTGTAAAACATAATATAATGTTTGGGGGTTCTGAGTAATTTTCTATCAAAAAAAATTGGATTTTTACATATAGGAGAGGAGTGCCAGAAGAATAGGCCCGGTATGGAAGTGGTTAAATCAGAACAATAAAAACATTGTGTTAACCTGGAAATATGGTCAACAAATTATGGTATTTCTGGATGTAGAGATGTCTATACAAGGGGGTAAGATATGTACAAGAAATTATTGCAAACCTACAGATAGAAACGGTTATATAGCTATTGACAGCTGTCATCATAGACCATGGTTACTTAACATACCAAGGGGACAATTTGTACAGTTACGGAGGAATTTATGGAGCATGCAACCCATTTTGGGGTTACATTTCTACAGAAAGGTTATGAGGAGAAGTTCATTAAAAAGGAATTAGAGGTAGTTAAGAATATGGATAGAAAGGACTTCTTAGTAAATAAAGATATAACACGAGGTGGAGTTAAAACAGGACATGAGTTCAGCATATTATTGGGATATAACATCCAAAGGCATAAAGTAGAACATTTTTAAAAAGCATTGGGAGATACTGTTGAGGGATAGGGTTCTAGGGGGAGAACTTCCACCTGTACCTAAATTTGTTTACAAAAAGGCCCCAAATTTAAGAAATATTTTAGCTCCCGGTGTATTGGACACGCCGATTAAAGGGACGGGTACTTTCGCACCTTTTCTAACTGACTTCTATTTGTGTAATAGGTGTTTTGGCTTGTAGGATTACAAAAGGAAGTAATATGAAAAAGTACAAAGATTTCCTGGCCACAGCCACAGGAAAAATTCATAAGATAAAAGAATTCATAACATGTTCATCAGAGGGGGTTGTTTGTGTTGGAGTGCCCATGCAAGCTCCAGTATGTGGGACGTACTTCTAGACCACTGCTGGTGAGGGTACGAGAACACTTAAACAATATTAAAAAAGGAAAGAAAGATCATAGTGTTCCTAAACATTTTAGAGAGGTCCATGGTAGGAATCCTCATCGTCTTCAATTTTGGGGGGTGGAAAAAGTTAAACAACATTGGAGAGGGGGGAATTACATCAGAGCTCTCAGTTGGCATGGGTCCTGGGTATATGAGACTAGGGGCTCAGGGGTCTCAACGTTGACCTCTTTCTAAACTTGTCTCTTCCCTAAAAATAATATAGATACTCGTTTTAACACATAAATCTTAAGCATATAGGTTTAAAAATATTATATCAGTATAATAATATATGTTAAGATAATGATTATATATATATATATATATATATATATATATATATATATATATAATATATTTTCCAGATAGTAACATTAAAAATCAAAAATTAAAAAGTAATAAAAATAGAAGCTCATTCGCTAAAGGATAGTTGTGATCCATTACATGGCCTAGTTTGTAAAGTTTTAAAGGAAGTATTAAGAATACATTATGTTTAAATATTAAAAATCTGTTTATAATGTCAGAATTAAGTAGCGGTGCAAAGTAATTATTGTTGAAATTATTCTAATTGTATATTGAGTGATCTCCGCGGCAGTTAGGGAGAGTGACGTAGAAAGAATTTTAGTTCAATTGCCTTTTAGATGCCATGATTGTGGTATTGTATCAGTTTTGTAGGATTCGGTCTAGGGGAAAGTAAGCCCTGGGGCCCGCAGGAAGTGGGCGTTCCTTGAATCACGTGAAACTGCCGGGGAGGATCCTGAGAGGTTGCCAGAACAACGACGGAATATATAAAGGATCAGGCGAGGTGTCCCACCCATCTGCTGAGGAAGGCTAATCAGAGGTCGATACGCATGCAGAGGGGAGGAACCGAGCCTATTACGCCACGCAGCCATAGTGGTGAGCGAGCGGACGCTCTCATTATATACAAATGCGAGTATTTGTTTTCTATTTTGAAAGTGTCCTCTTTTTAAGTGGGGTTTTTAATAAATTTGAGAAACAGAGAGCGCTATGTCTGCTGTGTTTTGTAATTAAATGACACTGGAAACAAGTTCTTATGAGAGGAAGAGAGTCTAAGGAGAAAGGCTGTTTGTAAGAGAGATCAACCCTTTACCCATGCAAAGCACAGTGGGAGTAGCTAAAAACTACAAGAGGGTGGAAGGTGAACAGCTGATCCAGAGTAGAAAGGAGATTTTTTTTTTTTTTTTTTTGTAAGAATCAAATACAAAAGTTGTGTTTGAGTCTGCCTGACTCATTCTTGAGGTGAGCAGTTAAAATGCTGGTGGAGGTGTGCACAAGTATGCAATGTTTTAAAGAAAAGCACGGTGGTGATAGAAAATCACATCATTCAAGATTTGTGTTTTTTATATGGACATTTTTTATTATGTGATATTGCAATGACTGATTATTTTTTTTTTAATATTTACATAAGGTGTGGTATTATAGTTACCATTATAGTAGCGCTGCACTATATATATATATATATATATATATATATATATATATATATATATATATATATATATATATACACACACACACAGCAGCTGCGGTATTTGATTACACATACAGGGTTCTACTATTTTCGCATTTTGGCAACAATTATTGTGGCACTGATTGTCATACACATATAATAGTATAACAAGCATGCTTTACTGCAGGGGTAGGCAACCCCCGACACTGGTGCTGCAAGTGGCACTCAAAGCCTCTTTTCTCGGCACTCAACTCCCTCCCCAGCAGTGCAAGGAAGTGTCAGTGAGACACTAATGAATTCCAATTTCAGAATTCCTCTTCGCAGCAGGGAGTTTAACAAAACTTGTGGCCACTCATTAAAATTAGAAGAGAAGATGTTTACCCTTAAACTACGTAGAGGGTTCTTTACTGTAAGAGTGGCAAGGATGCGGAATTCCCTTCCACAGGCGGTGGTCTCAGCGGGGGGCATCAAGAGTGTCAAGAAATTATTAGATAAGCACCTGAACGACCACAACATACAGGGATATACAATGTAATACCGACAGATAATATGTAATACCGTCACACCTGCACTGAGGGGCACTGTGCCCCCACACATTGTAAAAGATGGGAAATCTTGTTTGTATATCCCTGTATGTTGTGGTCGTTACAGTTAGCGGCTTTAATCACATCCTCCATTCAAATGGATAGGAAGCGTGCTAGATCCCCTTCCCCCACTGCAGAACCTTTGCAAGGGGAACAGTGGGCACAGGATGAGGTGTTACTCACAGTCGATCAGGAGGAAAAGCAAACCGATGATTCCTCTGTGGAGGAAACAACGGTAGATGAACCTTTTTCAGCCTCTCAATCTGAGAAATTGCTGATACAAACTCTTACGGAGATGGTTCGTTATACTTTCATGCTACCCCTAACGGAGTCTCCTGAAAGCTCAGCTTATTCCTTGGGTTCCTTAAAACCTTATCTTTTGCATGCATTTCCTGCACATGCATTTCCTGCACATGCATTACTAGAAAAGTTTATTTTTGCTGAATGGGATCAATTCTCTATCCTCTGGAGGAGAAATTTTCCAAAAAAATGGAAAGGATCAGTAATTGACGCTGCGATTTCCAATGTGAATAATAGCCTAACTTGTAGACTATGCACAGATGCTTAAAGATCCAACAGGTAAAAAGTTTGAATCCCTGCTAAAGTATGCCTTTTCCTTGGCAGGTGCCGTTACTCAGCCTGCAGTTGCTGCGATAGGGGTCTGCCAATCCCTAAAGGACCCATTTAAACAGGTCCTTAGAGAGCTTCCTGCACAACAAGCTTGGGATTTGGCTGAACTACCAAAGGCATTAAGCTTTGCTATAGATGCCATTAAAGTGGTTGTAAACCCTTGTTTAAAAATTTGTTACAGGCAGGCCTATATTAAGGCTTACCTGTAGCTAACAAGGATATCTCCTAAACCTGCACGGTTTAGGGGATATCCCTATATTTGTATGTGCCGACATCATGCGGCACAAGCGCACTTAAGACAACTGAAGCAATGGCGCTATATGCCGTTGCTTCAGTTGTACTGTGCCGTTCCCGCGCGCATGCGCGGAGTGACAGCATCGCGGCTCCGGTTAATCACAGCGCCGGAGCCGCGATACCCGGAAGTCACTCTGGGACAACATGTCGGAGAGGGAGACATGGACCGATGCGGGGGCTTTGATCTGAGGTAAGTAATACATAATTAGCTAGTATGCATAGCATAATACATAATTTATGCCTTTATCTTGCAAGGTTTTTTTTTTTTTCTCGTTTTTTCGCTGCGGGTTTACTTCCTCTTTAAAGATTCTATTCACCAGGTGCTTGTGCATATGCGTAGAATCCTGTGGTTAAAAAAATTGGTCAGCTGAAGCACCATGTAAAAACCTCCTAACTAAGTTCCCCTTTCATGGGGAGCGATTATTTGGAGAAGACTTGGATAAATATATCCAGGGCTTTTTTTCTCAGAGAATAGGTGCAGGAACTCACCCTCCCCACCCAACCCCCCGCCCCCAACCACACCCAAACTCCGCCCCCAGCCACACCTTGTTTAGAGGGGAGAAGTACTGCGGCATCAAATAACTGTAATAAGTTAAGGATTACAACTGCATATCACAAGACACGTGGTTCAGGAATGTGTATTGTGCAGTGGTGAGAATTGAGTATCATACAAGGCACAGAAAAAAAATCAGCAAAAAGGACAGTACTTGCATAAAATCCAAAGCATCCCGTGTGCTCAGGTACATGCAGCATATAGCCCTGTGTACAGAGTGCAGGGGTCAGGAATAGGTAACAGAGGGTATCACACAGAGTGCAGTGGTAAAACGTATGTAATATGCAGACCAGCATACAGAATGCAGGGCTCAGGAGTATGTAACGCAAAACCTATTGTACAGAATACAGCATGCAGTAGTACCATCCCGAGGCCTTTAATGTGACATACAGCCAGGGCCGTCTTTAACGCAGGGCAAAAGGGGCAGCTGCCCTGGGCCCTGTCATTGCTGTGGGGCCCAAAGCAGCTGCCACTTAAGCCCTGCGCTGCCCGCAGTTTTTGCAGAGTAGCGGGGGGAGCCGATCCCCCCTGCTCTCCCAAGCGGCTACATTCATTATACAGGAGAGCGGGACAGCTGCGGGCTTCATGTGTTTGAGCCCGCTCGTCCCGCTTCTCCCTCTGTCAGGAGCTGCGGACCCTAGTAAATGACAGTGCGAGAGCGGCGCTCTGTGTTCCTCCCGCCCCCACCCCCGCCTGGCAGACCTGTGTAGCACACAGCCGAGTGAAGTTTTCTGGTTGTGTGCTGGGTCTGATAGGCTGGGACTGTGTTCGTTGCACCGCCGTGTGACCAGGTAAGAAAGAACAAGGTGGAGAGAAGGGGAAGAGGATTCATTTGTGCAGACTGCAGAGAATTGCTGGTACAGAGGTGGACATGGGGGGTACAGAAGTGAGAAGACATGGGGGGTACAGAGGTGGACATGGGGGGTACAGAGGTGGACATGGGGGGTACAGAGGTGGACATGGGGGGTACAGAAGTGAGAAGACATGGGGGGTACAGAGGTGGACATGGGGGGTACAGAAGTGAGAAGACATGGGGGGTACAGAGGTGGACATGGGGGTACAGAAGTGAGAAGACATGGGGGGTACAGAGGTGGACATGGGGGGTACAGAAGTGGACATGGGGGGTACAGAGATGAACATGGGGGGTACAGAGGTGGACATGGGGGGGCACAGAGATGGACATGGGGGGGCACAGAGATGGACATGGGGGTACAGAGGTGGACATGGGGGGGTACAGAGGTGGACATGGGGGGGTACAGAAGTGGACATGGGGGGGTACAGAGATGGACATGGGGGGTACAGAGGTGGACATGGGGGGGTACAGAGATGGACATGGGGGGGTACAGAGGTGGACATGGGGGGGTACAGAGATGGACATCGGGGGTACAGAGGTGGACATGGGGGGTACAGAGGTGGACATGGGGGGTACAGAAGTGAGAAGACATGGTAGGTACAGAGGTGGACATGGGGGGTACAGAGATGGACATGGGGGGTACAGAGATGGACATGGGGGGTACAGAGGTGGACATGGGGGTTACAGAGGTGGACATGGGGGTTACAGAGGTGGACATGGGGGTTACAGAGGTGGACATGGGGGTTACAGAGGTGGACATGGGGGGTACAGAGATGGACATGGGGGGTACAGAGATGGACATGGGGGTACGGAGGTGAACAGAGGCGGTGGGGGGGTACAGAGGTGAACATGGATGGGGGGTACTACAGAGGTGGATAGGGGGTACAAAGGTGGACATTGGGGGGGGTACAGAGGTGGACGGAAAGATATAGAAGTGAACGTGGATGGGGGTACAGAGCTGAACACAGAGGTGGATGTGGGGTACAAAGGTGGACGGAAAGATATAGAGGTGGACATGGGGGGGGGTACAGAGGTGGATGGGGGATACAGAAGTGAGCTGTGGATGGGGGGGGGCAGAGGTAGACAGGGGATACAGAAGTGAGCTGTGGATGGGGGGGCAGAGGTAGACAGGGGATACAGAAGTGAGCTGTGGATGGGGGGGGCAGAGGTAGACAGGGGATACAGAAGTGAGCTGTGGATAGAGGGGTACAGAGGTGAGCTGTATATGGGGGGGACAGAGATAGACAGGGAATACAGAAGTGAGCTGTGGATGAGGAAGCAGAGGTAAGCAAAGTGATGTGCAGAGGTGACCAATAGATAGTTACTTTGCGGGAGGGAGGAGGATATGCAAGTACTACCCCTTGTGCTGATTTTTTTCTGTGCCCTGTATGATACAAACACCTCAAAGTACACCCCCCCAATCCCTGTGTGTCATCCTGGACTCCTATCTCCCCCCTTCCCCCATTATCTTGAACTCCCCCATCTCTCCCCCCCCCAATCATCCTGGACTCCCATATCCCCCCCCACCCATCACCCTGGACTTCTCTATCTCTTCTCCCCATCATTATTATTATTATACAGGATTTATATAGCGCCAACAGTTTGTGCAGTGCTTTACAACATGAGGGCAGACAGTACAAGTAGAATACAATGCAATACATAAGTTTACGTGTTTGTTTTGTTTTTTCGAATGTTGGGGTGGAGAGACAATTTGCATGGGGGGGGCCCAAGAATTTTTTTTGCCCAGGGCCCAATCAATAGTAAAGACGGCCCTGCATACAGCCATGCATTACATACTCTTGGTCACTGAACTCTGCATGTGTTACTACCCCACATCCCTGGTCTTCCCCAAGCAACAAATATCCTACCTCTGTGCCCCCTCTTCCACAGCTCACCTTTGCCCCCCCTTCAACATCTCACTTCTGCACCCCTATAACCACAGCTTACACCTCCAGTCCACAACTCACCTCTGCACCCCTATCCGCATATTATCTCTGCACCCCCATCTAAAGCTCACCTTAATCCACAGCTCTCACCTTTGCCACCCCCCCATGTTTCACTTATGCGCCCCCAGCTTCCCCCCATGGCTCTCACCTCTGCACAACCTGCCCCACCCTCCACAGCTCCCACTTTGCAGCTCTCCTCTCTGCGCAGAGCTCCCCCCTTCCCAGATCTCCTCTCCCTCTCTGCACAAATCCACCCCCTCCCATCCACACTTTCCCAGTTCTCCTCTCTGCACACATCCCTCCCCAGCTCTTCTCCATGTACAAATCCCCTCTCTGCACACATCCCCCCAGCTCTCCTCCATGTACAAATCCCCCCCCAGATCCCCTCTCTTCACATCCCCCCCCAGATCCCCTCTCTGCACACATCCCCCCCAGATCCCCTCTCTGCACACATCCCCCCCCTGATCCCCTCTCTGCTCACATCCCCCCCCGATCACCTCTCTGCACACATCCCCCCCCCAGATCCCCTCTCTGCACACATCCCCCCCCGATCCCCTCTCTGCACACATCCCCCCCCCCAGATCCCCTCTCTGCACACATTCCCTCCAGATCCCCTCTCTGCACACATTCCCCCCAGATCCCCTCTCTGCACACATTCCCCCCAGATCCCCTCTCTGCACACACTCCCCCCGATCCCCTCTCTGCACACATCCCCCCCAGATCCCCTCTCTGCACACATCCCCCCCAGATCCCCTCTCTGCACACATCCCCCTCCCCAGATCCCCTCTCTGCACACATCCCCCTCCCCAGATCCCCTCTCTGCACACATCCCCCTCCCCAGATCCCCTCTCTGCACACATCCCCCTCCCCAGATCCCCTCTCTGCACACATCCCCCCCCCCCAGATCCCCTCTCTGCACACATTCCCCCCAGATCCCCTCTCTGCACACATCCCCCCCAGATCCCCTCTCTGCACACACTCCCCCCGATCCCCTCTCTGCACACACTCCCCCCGATCCCCTCTCTGCACACATCCCCCCCCAGATCCCCTCTCTGCACACATCCCCCTCCCCAGATCCCCTCTCTGCACACATCCCCCTCCCCAGATCCCCTCTCTGCACACATCCCCCTCCCCAGATCCCCTCTCTGCACACATCCCCCTCCCCAGATCCCCTCTCTGCACACATCCCCCTCCCCAGATCCCCTCTCTGCACACATCCCCCCCCCCAGATCCCCTCTCAGCACACATCCCCCCCCCCCAGATCCCCTCTCTGCACACATCCCCCCCCCCAGATCCCCTCTCTGCACACATCCCCCCCCCAGATCCCCTCTCTGCACACATCCCCCCCCCAGATCCCCTCTCTGCACACATCCCCCCCCCCCAGATCCCCTCTCTGCACACATCCCCCCCCCAGATCCCCTCTCTGCACACATCCCCCCCCAGATCCCCTCTCTGCACACATCCCCCCCCAGATCCCCTCTCTGCACACATCCCCCCCCAGATCCCCTCTCTGCACACATCCCCCCCAGATCCCCTCTCTGCACACATCCCCCCCCCAGATCCCCTCTCTGCACACATCCCCCCCGATCCCCTCTCTGCACACATCCCCCCCCGATCCCCTCTCTGCACGTTTCCCCCCCGATCCCCTCTCTGCACGCATCCCCTCTCTGCACACACCCCCCCCCCAGATCCCCTCTCTGCACACATCCCCCCCCAGATCCCCTCTCTGCACACATCCCCCCCCCCCAGATCCCCTCTCTGCACACATCCCCCCCCAGATCCCCTCTCTGCACACAAATCCCCCCCCCAGATCCCCTCTCTGCACACAAATCCCCCCCCAGATCCCCTCTCTGCACACATCCCCCCATCTCTCCTCTCTGCACACATCCCCCCATCTCTCCTCTCTGTACACATCCCCCCATCTCTCCTCTCTGCACACATCCCCCCATCTCTCCTCTCTGCACACATCCCCCCATCTCTCCTCTCTGCACACATCCCCCCAGATCCCCTCTCTGCACACAAATCCCCCCCCCCCCCCAGATCCCCTCTCTGCACACAAATCCCCCCCCCAGATCTCCTCTCTGCACACAAATCCCCCCCCCAGATCCCCTCTCTGCACACATCCCCCTCCCCCCGATCCCTTCTCTGCACACATCCCCCCGATCCCTTCTCTGCACACATCCCCCCCCAGATCCCCTCTCTGCACACATCCCCCCCCAGATCCCCCCTCTGCACACATCCCCCCCCCAGATCCCCTCTCTGCACACATCCCCCCCCCCAGATCCCCTCTCTGCACACATCCCCCCCAGATCCCCTCTCTGCACACATCCCCCCCAGATCCCCTCTCTGCACACATCCCCCCCCCCCCGAAGATCCCCTCTCTGTACACATCCCCCCCCCCCTGATCGCCTCTCTGCACACATCCCCCCCATCTCTCCTCTCTGCACACACCCCCCCCCCCCCCAATCTCCCCTCTCTGCTAACCCCCCTTTCACTGTTCCCTCTGCACAAATTGCTACCCGGTCTTCTCTCAGTACATATTTCCCCTTCCCCCACACCTTTACAGTGCACTCCTCTGCACAACTTCAGGCTTTGGCAATCCCTCACCTCTTCCGATGGCCACCAGTCTCTCTGGTATGCACAGGCATTTTTTTTTTTTTATAATTCAGCAGAGTACAGAGAGCTCTGCCTGCTGTAGCACAGAGCTGAGTAGGAGTTTCAGAGCCCCTTGGCTCCATGCTACAATGTCTCAGTAGCAGAAGCATGCACAAGGGCTCGAGCCTCGAGGGCAGCAGCACTGAGTGCCCAGAGATAACAAAGAAAAGCCAGTAAAGGAAGTGAGCTTTGCAGGAAAACTTCCTCTACTGGCTGTGAGTTTACATGTCAGGTCGGAGAGGAGAGGGCTGCCAGGAAGTTCCGGCTGAAAAAAGCCCTGAATATATCCAAACAAATTCTAGTGGGAAAAGTACTCTCTTGCCAGTCAAGAGGAAGTATAAATGCCCTTTATTTAAACGGCTCTTTCCCCTGCACCGGAGGCTTCCGCCTCTAGGCATTGGCGACTGCCTCCACAGTCAGATTCCAGAGGAAAACCTCAGGGTCAGACACAGGCTCAAAAGAAGTCCTTGGGTCAGAAACCTGCAAAGCAGAATCCAAAAGCTTCATCATGAAGAGGCAACCCCCCTCACCAAGGTTGGGGGGGAAGACTTCTGCAGTTTTCAGAAGTCTGGAAAAAAGGAGATTCAGGACAGATGGGTCATCTCCACTGTAACGCTGGGGTATAAGCTGGAATTTCGGGACTTTCCACTGTGTCGCTTCCTGAGGTCAAGTGTTGCCAAAGATCCAGAAAAGAGACCATCTCTATTTCAGGCACTAGACTGATTAATATCTCAAAGGGTGATCATACAGATCCCCACAAATGAGCAAGGTCTGGGGTTTTATTCAAATCTTTTCATGGTACCAAAACCAAATGGAGACATCAGACCCATTCTAGATCTAAGAGATCTAAATCAGTTCCTGAAGATCCGCTCCTTTTGCATGGAGACGATCAGGTCAGTAGTTTCTATCCTTCTAGGAGGAGAAATTCTGGCATCTATTGACATCAGGGATGCATATCTGCATGTCCCTATATTTCCCGCTCATCAAAAGTTTCTGCGGTTCGAGTTAGAACAGCAGCATTTTTCAATTTGTAACCCTGCCCTTCGGGCTAGCCACAGCACCCCTGGTGTTCCCCCAAGTGCTGGCCCCACCTCTAGCCAGGTTAAGGGCACAGGGAATAACAGTCGTAGCATACCTAGATGATCTATTGCTAATAGATCAGTCGGTTCATTTGGAGCAAAGCGTACGCACCACAACCAACTATCTAAAAAGTTTGGATTGGATTCTCAACCTAGAGAAATCTTCCTTAATACCTCTAAAGAGACTGGAGTACTTGGGTCTGATCATAGACACAGCCCAGGAAAGGGTGCTCTTGCCTCAGGCAAAGATCAACTCCATAAAGGAGGTGGTGCGGATGGTCAGGTCAAATGGCGACCCCTCCATTCGCCTTTGCATGAGGTTACTAGGAACCATGGTGGCTGTGTTCGAAGCAGTTCCCTATGCCCAGTTTCATTCAAGACTGTTGCAAAACAGTATCCTGTCTGATTGGAACAAAACAATTGCAGCTTTAGACTTGCCAGTGCAGCTGTCCCCAAGAGTGTCCCAAAGCCTCACTTGGTGGTTACTAACCCAGAATCTGCTGAAAGGAAAATCCTTCAGACCAGTCATCTGGAAGGTGGTAACAACGGACGCCAGCCTTTCAGGCTGGGGAGCAGTACTAGAAAAGACAACTGTCCATGGACAGTGGTCAAGAACCGAAAGAACCTTGCCCATCAATATCCTAGAGATTCGGGCAGTACGTCTGGCTCTAAAGACCTGGACTTTCAGGTTACGAGATTCCCCTGTCAGGATTCAATCCTACAATGCCACAACTGTGGCCTATATCATTTACCAAGGGGGCCCCAGAAGTCTCTCAGCGCAGAGAGAGGTGAACCATATTCTAACTTGGGCAGAAAGTAATGTTCTGTGCCTTTCGTTAGTCTTCATTCCGGGAGTAGAAAATTGGCAGGCGCACTACTTAAGTCGCCAGCAGTTATGCCCAGGGGAATGGTCTCTTTATCCCGACATATTTCTGGCTTTTTGCCAAAGATGGGGGACTCCGGACGTAGATCTAGCGTTCAGGTTCAACATGAAGTTAGTCAACTTTATGGCCAGAACCAGGGATCCACTCGCCTGCGGAACGGATGCGTTGGTGACCCCGTGGGATCAGTTCTTACTGATCTATGCATTTCCTCCTATTCAGTTGCTGCCACGACTTCTTTGCAGGATCAAGCTGGAAAGAAAGCCGGTAATTCTGGTGGCACCAGCATGGCTCAGAAGGTCATGGTACGCAGAAATTATAAAGATGGCAGTGGAGGGCCCATGGTCCCTCCCACTACGACCAGATCTGCTCTCTCAGGGACCGATATTCCATCCTTCCTTACGGTCTCTAAATTTAATGGCTTGGCTATTGAAACCCACATTCTAAAGAAACTTGGGCTTTCCAGGTCAGTTATCTCTACCCTGATTAATGACAGGAAGCCAGCTTCCAGAACTACATATTATAGAGTCTGGAGGGCTTATGTTTCCTGGTGTGAATCCAAGGGTTGGCACCCTCATAGATGTATCATGGGCAGAATTTTTGCCTTTCTACAATTAGGGGTAGAAATGAAATTGGCCTTAAGAACTATTAAAGGCCAAGTCTCAGCTTTATCAGTCTTATTTCAAAGACCACTTGCTACTAATTCTTTAGTCCGGAGCTTTATACAAGGGGTGATGCGGCTTAATCCGCCTGTCAAACCTCCCTTGAACCCTTGGGACTTGAACTTCATTTTGTCTGTGTTACAAAAACATATTCCCTTAGTCCTTTTGACAAGGAAGTTGGTATTTTTGGTTGCTAGATATATCATGGGACACAGAGGTCCCTCCCATTTTTTTTGGGACTTTAGTATATTGCTTTGCTACAAAAACTGATGTGCTCTTGGAAGGAGGAGGGGTTATACAGGGAGTGAATTTCCTTGATTGGGTTTACCAGTGTCAACACCTGAAGGTAGCCTATAATCTATTAAGTAATTGCTTAAGGCTCTATGTCCCATGATGTACTCCAAGAAATTGATTTTACAGGTAAGCTGTTATAAAAATCCTATTTTTAATGCATGCCAATATTCTGTTTGCTTTGTTAGCAGCAGCTTGGCATGCATGCCATTGCTGAGCCTATCATCTACTAGGACCCCCAGGTCCTTTTCCTTTCTAAAGTTCTCCAGAGGTTCTCCCCCCCCAGTGTATAGATTGCAAACATATTTTTGCCACCCAAATGCAATGGGGGTACGGCGGTAGAGCAGATGTGCAGGGAGGTACAGTGGTGGGGCAGATGAGAAAGGGGGAACATTGGTGGGGCAGATGAGAAAGGGGGAACATTGGTGGGGCAGATGAGAAAGGGGCAACATTGGTGGGGCAGATGAGCAAGGTGTTACAGTGGTGGGACAAAAGAGCAGGGTTGTACAGTGGTGGGACAGATTTGCAGGGGGGCAGTGATCTGAGGCGTGGAGTTGCAGGATGTTAATTTCTCACTACTAAAGTAGTTTACAGCATTTACTTTATAAAAAATCATTTTCGTGATTGAGAGTGTGAAGTTGACAGTTTTTTGTTATAAAATCGGCACTCTCAATTTCTTTGAAAATACATTTCGGCACACTGTGCTCAAAAGGTTGCCTACCCCTGCTTTATTGCATATACAGCCTTATTTTACGGTTGTGGGTTTAGCAACACTTTAACATAGAGGATTCTGTTGTCCAGAAAGATGCAATGTTACTGATAAGAATGTAGCACAGGCAGTATCGAAATGTATAAACTGACAAGATTTCTGACAACTGGCAGATATCTTTTTGCACTTATCAAAAAGCTATAGCAAAATCCTTTTCATGACATAATTAACAGACCAAAAGGTGAACAAATATGGTTCATTTTTATGGGTACAAGCAGTCTCACTTCCTTTTTTTGCTTAAAAATTTGTCTGATCGTTCATCTTTTATATTGTATTTTAATTAATTGTTGACTGTATTGCGATCAACTAACTTTTTCTTTTATTCTGCCCATTGCTTTTTGCACTTCTAGCTGACAGTTATTGCCATGGAGCTCAGTAGCAAAGGGAGTCCAGTACAGTCAAGAAGTATAATCTTTTTTTAGGCAGCAATGACATTTTGCAAATGATTTTGGATCAAATGAATTCATATACAGTTCAGGCACCTCTATTAGATTGCTAAGAAAGCAGTTAATAAGCTGTGGTGTGAGTTCTATTAAATGACCGAGGACTCAGTGGTAGGATTTCCTGTAAAGAAAACCAGACATGATTGGGTTTATGCAAGATTCTGAACATTTCACTTTAAATTGTTATAATTTTCAAAGCTTGCTTACGAAAGTTTATAATTACCCCCTTGCTTAACTTTACTTAACCTTTCCATGGGTGAGCTTAAAGTGTTTGTATGTATTCTATGCATTAAGGTAAAAAAAAAAATGCCCGTGTGCAACCCCAAGCCCCCCCCCCCCCCCCTGCTCTCTTGCGCGCTCTCTCTCTCTCTCTCTCTCCTCACAGAAAGCACACTCCCAAACAGCACAAGAGACAGATCACAGCTAAATATTGAATTATTGTAGCTATTTCTCAGTTTCTCCGTTTCTCCTTCACATTCTGGAACCTCTGCTGACACCACTTTCCCATCTTTTGGAGCTCATAGACCTCTCTTCCTGACAGGACAGATTGATATCAACATAAGCCATTGGCTCCTGCTGCTGTCAATCGAATCCTGTGATGAGGGAGCGAGGGACAGGGCCACAAGGGACAGCCGCGCTGTCTGCGTCGATAGATGCGGACAGCGTGGCTCGGGATCAAGCTCTCAGGTGTTCCACAATAGTGGTTTCCTATGGAGAGAAGAGAAGGAACCAGGAGTGCCACTGGGGTACCCGAAAAGAGGAGGATTGGGTGGCTCTATGCAAAACCATTGCACAGAGCAGGTAAGTGTGACATGTTAGTTATTTAAAATCACTTTAGAACTACTTTAAGCCTTTAATTTCTAAATTTTACCTTTAATGCATTCTGTGCATTATAATAAAAAAAAAATGCCCATTTAACTGTCCTACTCCCTTCTGTCCCTAAACACTTACCTGGCTCTGTCATTGCTCCAGAGGTGTCTCCTGCTCCAGTACTGCTCCCCTCACTGCCTACTTTTAGAAAAGAAATTGAGGGCAACATAGCCATAGGCTTCTGCTCCCATCAGTCAGTCTCCTTTGAGGAAAGTGTGTGTGTTTGGGGGGGGGTTTACTGGTGGGGATTGTGTCTGTGGATACACACAGCTCGACACAGAACCCAACAGGAGATTGCCTGCACAGGTGTCTCCTTAGCACCTGGCGGGGACTGCCGGAAGAGGAGGTAAGCAACCTTTCTGTGCAATATCGTTGCACAGAACAGGTAAGTATTGCCTTTTTATTTTTAAAAATGCATTTGGTATAATTTTAAAGTTTAAAGATTAGAAGACCTCTGAAATCGGATGACTGTGCAAAAAAAATGCTTGAACCCAGTCTGGCTGCCTTCAGCTTCTATGTAGCATTTACCAGTATCAAATACAGCCCTGTAGTTGTTTAGATTATACCTACTGTAAGCGCTTGGATTTTCTATGTGATACTGTTTTGCTCAGTCTGGACATATCAAGTGTTATCCATGGAGGCACAACATTCGAGGGTGCAGCAAATCTTATGCCCCGTACACACGGTCGGACTTTGTTCAGACATTCCCACAACAAAATCCTAGGATTTTTTCCGACGGATGTTGGCTCAAACTGGTCTTGCATACACACGGTCACACAAAGTTGTCGGAAAATCCGATCGTTCTAAACGCGGTGACGTAAAACACGTACGTCGGGACTATAAATGGGGCAGTGACCAATAGCTTTCATCTCTTTATTTATTCTGAGCATGCATAGCACTTTGCCTGTCGGATTTGTGTACACACGATTGGAATTTCCAACGGAATTACAACGGATTTTGTTGTCGGAAAATTTTATATCCTGCTCTCAAACTTTGTGTGTCGGAAAATCCGATGGACAATGTGTGATGCAGCCTACACACGGTCGGAATTTCTGACAAGGTCCTATCACACATTTTCCGTCGGAAAATCTGACCGTGTATACGGGGCATAAGGCTGCTAACCATTTAACAGCCAGGGCCATGAGTCATCCCAGAATGAGTAAGCAAGCCCTCCAATATGACCCGCTCCATAAGTAACACAATACTCTGATCCTCTTTCTCAATTAAATTACCCAATAGGTAACTAGACCCTTGGCGATACTTAGTTGAGAGAAAGTCAAGAATATAGTAATTTGTACCCTATGGAATGAGTAGAATTGGAGCCTGTGTAAATACAGAGGTAAATAGAAGTCTTTCAGCATTGAGCTGCAACATCTCTGATCATTTAAGACTGCATATTCAGATTCTTATGTGGACTTGTGAGGTCATTAATGAAAGGGCTTATCAGGTTAAGATGAAAACCGTAATGTTCTCTAGAGGTTATTTGCCCAATATTTGCTAATTAAGTAAGGGAGGCTTAGTCAACGACAGTGATGTATTTTCCCTTTGGTGGTGTACCCAGAATGCCCAGATCTCATTAAGTTTGTTATGTTTAGCCTTCTAAAAGAAGCACCAGCACTTGACCTCCATAATGTATTGACCTTTATAGTCCAATTAGCAGTGCTTGGTAGATGAGGCCTCTTTTAGGAGGCAGAAATTAGACTTTTAGCGACATTAAGGAAATATGGTAGTGAACTTCTCCTGTGAGATATGAAGACATACAGTATTATGGAGTAAGTAAACTGATCTTCTGGTAAGTAGGTATCAAGGACTTAGGATATGTGTGCCTTTACCCTGTTCTAAAATTGGATTAGGACAGGACAGTTTCACCAAATACCGTATGTAGGAATGTTTCCTTCTGACCACAACCTCTCCAGCAGAGGTCTGAAGTGTGATTGAAATAGTTATCAATTTATAAAAAGATTATTGAGGCTTTGTGTTAAAAGAAGTGGTGTGGGATTACTGGAGGCTTGTGAGTTTGGTGGGCAGAGAAGGTACATTCAAGTTTTCTTTCTTATTGTTTAACCACTTTTAGCCCCGGAAGGATTTGCCCCCTTAATGACCAGGCTATTTTTTGCGATACGGCACTGCACCGCTTAAACTGACAATTGCGTGTTCATGCGACGCTGTACCCAAACAAAATCGACATCACTTTTCCCCCACAAATAGAGCTTTCTTTTGGTGGTATTTGATCACCTCTCTGGTTTTTGGGTTTTTTGCGCTATAAAAAAAGCGACATTTTTGAGGAAAAAAATTTTTTTTGCTATAATGCATATCCAAAAAATATATATAAAATAAAAAAAAATTATTCATTAGTTTAGGCCGATATATATTCTTCTACATATATTTGGTTAAAAAAAATCGCAATAGGCATATATTGATTGGTTTGCTCAAAAGTTATCGCATCTACAAACTATGGGATAGATTTAGGGACTTTTTTTTATTGTTTTTACTAGTAATGGCGGCTATCTGCAATTTTTTTTTTTTTTTTTTTTTTTGTAGGACTGCGAAATTGCAGCAGACAAATCTGACCCCAAATGACACTTTTTGGGGACCAGGGACATTATTACATTGATCAATGTAAAAATGACACTGGCAGGGAAGGGGTTAACACTAGGGGGCAATCAAGGCGTTAAGTGTGTTCCCTAGGTGTGTTCTAACTTTAGGGGGGGTGGGATCACTGGGACATGACAGAGATCACTGTTCCCGATCACTGGGGACAGAAGATCTGACATGTCCCCTGTCATTACTGGGAATCACCTTGTTTACATAGGCAGTTCCCCATTCTGCCTCTGTACTAGGTGATCGTGGGTTGCCGGTAGACATCGAGTCCGCCCGACCCGTGGGCACGTTAGTGCAGCAGGAGCGAGAGAGTACTATACGGCGGCTGGTCGGCAAGTGGTTAATGTTAATAAAGTTTAGTTTCTGAGACAGAGTGAAGGAGCCATTTATAAATCACTGAGAGCATATGCTCGGGCTTAGTTACTGTCACACACAGCTTTAAAGAGGGACAATAGGTTCATCGATCTCTAATCTCTCAAGTTACAAGGAGATTAGTAACAAAGTTTGAAGTGACCTATTTTTTTTTTTTTTCAATATTTTTCTTTTATTCATTTTTTACGAAAACATAGTCGTTCACACTTCGCGGATGAAGCCCCTTAATAAACTTGAAACAATAAAGAATGTTCATCTCAGCCAACATTGAAATTAAAAGTCAGACATATTGGAAAAAATTGTAATTTACGCATGTACAAGTACAAGGCACTTATTTAAGTAAGCCACATCAGTAGTATGATTGCATAACAAAGAGGTAAAGAAAGGCATATAATGGGTATTTGGGCATCGTGGAGCATAAGGTGGGTACCAGGAGGTGCACGGTCCCCAACTGAGTTCAAAGGCACGGAAGGATCCTAGATATGGAGTCAAGGTTTTTTCGTACAAGTAATGTTGGGTAACATTCACAACCTCTGACGGATTAGGAGCTAGGTCTTGTTTCCAATTCTTGGTGAGAATTAATTTGGCTGATAGTAGTATATTGGAAACTATTTCTTGGAATCGGGTAGGTAATTGCTCAATGCCTTGATTAAGTAGGGCTAATGCTGAATTTATGGGGTTTATAATACCTGTCACCTCCGAGATCAGTTGGAAGGGTTTCCGCCAGAAACTGTGAATGCTATTACACGACCAAAAGACAAGCATAAGGGTTTCCGAGTCGCCACATCCTCGCCAGCATAGAGATGAGCTTGTGTCATAAATTTTTGGCAGTCTATAAGAGGTGAGGTAACAGCGATGGCGATCTAGAATGTTCAGTGCCAGTTCCCAGTGGCTTACACAATGTGTAATAGTATGGGTAAATGTTATAGCTTGGATCCACTGGGCATCAGAGAGAGGATTTTAGATCTACTTCGCATTTGAGCATTGAGTTCGTTTTGTGAGAAGTGACCTATTTTTAACACTGTACTGTAACAGTTTAAAAAATACTATATAGTATAGAAAATGTGTAGAAAAAGTCATGCCCATTTGACAGCCTATAGTAATAGTTATTTTGATATTCCTGGATTTGTGTACAATGTGATATCAATGCTTGTATTAAAGTTGAATGCAATACAAAGTATTTAAATTGGAATTCTTTAGGCTCTCTGGTCTTATAAAAAAAAAAAAAAATACATGTCCCATTTGTACACAGTGTGAAATTAAGTGTTTTTGGTCCAGAAAATGTCACAGCCCTCTCATTTGACATTGTTTTGTCACCTGGGGACATTGACAGTGGTAGCCAGCATGAGTTTCTTTGGTAGTTTTGCAAGTGGCCTTTCCTAAGGTCTGCAGGCAAAACTAAAAATTGGCTCTGACAAGAAGTATTTCAACCTCCTTTCCTATCTGGCGGAATTCCTAAATTGTTAAGATATATGACTTGACAGTTTGCATTACTAATTGGAGAGCAATCAAACCACATTAGAATTGACTTCACTCATGTCCATTAATCAATTAACTTGTTTTTTTTGTCTTTCTCAGTAAGATCATTTGCTTTACATTCAACTTCCACCTTCCATATTACTTTTCTTCTATTATCGTTTATGTCAGTAGTGTTGAGTTAAATAATTGTTCAAATTTAAAGTAGGGTCATTCAGGCCTTCGTCCAACTTATTATGTGTACTTGAAATGCCTCTGTGAGCAGTATAAAAATGATCACTATATTAAAACCCAGAAACTCAAGTAGGTTAGAAATTGTCCTTCTGCTGCATGTTCCTAATCTGTAAATCATCAATGTTTTTATTTAGAATAACCTGTAAGTTGTAAAAACCTATAGTAGGATTACATGAAAAAAACAACATTAAATAATCTATTACATCCTAATGTTATTTAGATACTAAAATGGCTCGTTCCACTTTCTGGTCAAGATCTATCTTTTATTTTATGCGCGTGAGTTTATTTTAAAGCAAATGTATCTAAGTAGCTTCAGACTGCATATAGAAAGAACTTTTTTCCTTCCACCTAAGTTTTGAAACCTAGAGTCCAACCCTCACCCCACCCCTCCAACACTTCTTTTTTTTTTTTTTTTATTCTCATCTTCTGAAGCACGTTTAACCTAAGTCTGATGTCCAGGTCACTTGCAGATGGTGAGTGCAGGGACCTGGTGATCCAGTGCTGCTGAAATCTCCATACCAACCAGTCCCTATTGGTCCTCTCACTTCGACATTCTGCTTTTATGTTTCACATGGCAAAAAATGCACCAACATGGAGCAAAGCATCATTGTTAATTTCACTTTTATGTTTTTAAAAGGAAAATTCCCAACAGCAAGCTCAGGGCTACTTTGCTCTAATGCCTATAGTCAGCTTTTGGTTGCCCATGGAGATCTCCAGCACAATATATATTCATATAATAGAAGTGGCCTTCATATGGGTAGGTGGGTATGCATGCATATAGTGCAGCCATGATGATGGGATCAGAACACTGGCCATTCATTTTCAGACCTGGTGGATTTAAGAATTTCTAAATACGCATTTTGAATGTTAATGCAGCTGTAGAATGGTATTTACTATAGGAGTCTTGGTCAAATTTTATTTTTCTCCATGTTTACATGCAGGTCAAGCTCTCCAGTAAAAGTGGCAGTAACGGGTTGTTACTGTTGTGGTGCATTACGAAAAGTTGTGTGTCCTGCATCTCTGATGTGATATCCAGCAAAAGTCATGGACATAGAATTCAAAGGCAATGCATGACTCACTTAAAACCTTACAATTGGTAATCTTTATTTACATGGTTCAAACCAAAACTTAGATTTGTCCAAGCAGGACAGAACAATACGGTCACTTTAGGGGCTGCCTTAATTGCTGCACATGCTCACCTTCCTACCTTCCTTTGCTCCCTTGTCTCTCCATTGGGGTGCCGAGAGTGTAGAAAAATACATGGTCTTTCCAGGTATAGGAGAGTATTGAATTCACATACCTTCCTCCCACATGTCAGTGTTTGTGTTTTGGAAATTGGATACCCAGGAGCTTACTTGAGCCAATTCTATTTGTTCCTGATGGCAAAGTGCTAAGGAGTAAAGGGAAGTTTAGAGCGGAACTGTAGTCTGCTCACATAATTTGTAATAAAAAAATTTTTTGCCATTAAGAGATCACTTTAAGGCATTTATGCTGGGACCAAATATGTAGCTTCAATGCATGGCGGGGTTTGTTTTTATAACATAGCCAGCATATACTGTAGAGAGGAGGAAGGGGGATAGATATCACAATCTATGCGGATGGCATTGCTACTCTCTAAAAAAATATGCATATAAATAGGAAGAAAAAAGAAAAGGAAGCAGCGTAACCACTCTACCTTAAATTCGTATGTCAGTAGCAAGACAAGCAGTCATTCAGTATAGATGGATCAGCTCTCTCAGCTGTGATGGATCCACAGATAAATGTCAGACTGGATAGGCAAGCCGCTGAGTGGATATCTATTGAGTGGTGTGTAAAACATATGAGCCGCTGGTAAATATGGGCAGAAAGACTACTAGCATGATTAACATATCAGACACCATTAGAACCTGACTAGCTCACCTTATATATTATTACTGGAGAATACTTGCTCCAGGCCTAAAACAGGTATCCAATGGGTTCAGAAGAGACTCCCTAAATGAGATCATAGGCAAATATAGTGTGAGATATACCCACTACTTTCACAACCAGCCAGGGAAAGTCATATAAAGCCAAAGCTTACCAGCCATCTTAGGAAGGGAGCAAAAGCAGACATCTGGCCACTTTCCAGCAGCATGTGCTGTGCTCACAGCCATCCCCTCTTATCTTGGTAAAAATGCAAAGGTTATGCAGTGCAAAGAAAATCACAATAAGTCAAACAGTAGTAGCCAGTAGGTCCTTACAGAATCTATGACCCCAGGTTTAAAAGGGAAGAGAATGACCTTTTATGGCAGACTGTTCTCTTCAAATCCTGATGCCATGGGCCCAAAAACTGTGTGGCACAATTATAAAAATACAAGTTATAAGAAATGCAATACTTAGTGTTTGTAAAGTGACATTGTGACTTTACTGGTATCCTCTCTGGATTATGCTGGCATTAACTATAGTGTGGGTGTGTTTTTTTTTTTTTTTTCTTTTAATGACAAGGCTAAATACCTTTTCTCATGCTGCAGCTTTACGGTCATGTGATTCCATGATAGTGGGATGATGGAGGCACGTAAACTGACCACGGAATCATAACTCAGCAGCCATTATTATCGTGATCTGCACAGACGGGGGGATACAGGAACAGGCAGGATCAACCAGGCATATTACAAAATAAGAACTGGTGAAATTACACAACACAAGCACTGTGCTATACCCTGTTTCCCCGAAAATAAGACCTAGCGTGATTGTCGGTGATGGCTGCAATATAAGCCCTACCCCCCAAATAAGCCCTAGTTAAAGTCCTTGTAGGTCTTATTTTCAGGGTAGGGCTTATTTTCGGGGAAACAGGGTAGGGCTTATTTGGGGGGTAGGGCTTATATTGCAGCCATCACCGACAATCACGCTAGGTCTTATTTTTGGGGAAACAGGGTAGATCATGCCTTAAAGATACCGGATCTTTTTATCCTTTTTAGGGTTACAACCGTTTTAATCTCTGAGAAGAGTTCCCTTAATGTGTTTAGATATTGTGCACAGAATTCTTTAACCACTTAAGGACTAGCCTCGTTTTGGAATGTAGGTGTTTACATGTTTAAAACAGTTTTTTTTGCCAGAAAATTACTTAGAACCCCCAAACATTATACAGTATATTGTTTTTTTTCTAACACCCTAGAGAACAAAATGGCGGTCATTGCAATACTTGTTTTCACACCGTATTTGCGCAGCGATCTTACAAGCGCGCTTTTTTTGGAAAAAATTCACTTTTTTGAATAAAAAATAAGACAACAGTAACGTTAGCCCCATTTTTTTTTTTATATTGTGAAAGATAATGTTACGCCGAGTAAATTGATACTCAATATGTAATGGTTCAAAATTGCGCCCGCTCGTGGAATGGCGTCAAACTTTTACCCTCAAAAATCCCCATAGGCGACGTTTAAAAAATTCTACAGGTTGCATGTTTTGCGTTACAGAGGAGATCTAGGGCTAGAATTATTGCTCTCACTCTAACGATTACAACGATACCTCACATGTGTGGTTTGACCACCATTTTCATATGCGGGCGCTATTCGCGTATGCGTTCGCTTCTGCGCGTGAGCTCATCGGGATGGGGGTTTTTTTTTTACCATAAAAATTTTATTTTTTATTTATTTTACATGATTTTATTTATTTTTACACTGTTCAAAAAAAAAAAATGTGTCACTTTTATTCCTATTACAAGGAATGTAAACATCCCTTGTAATAGAAAAAAGCATGACAGGACCTCTTAAATATGAGATCTGGGGTCAAAAAGACCTCAGATCTCATATTTACACTAAAATGCAATAAAAGAAAAAGTCATTTAAAAAAATGACATTGAAAAAAATGTGCCTTTAAGATGTATGGGCGGAATTGACGTTTTGACGTCGCTTCTGCCCAGCAGTGTCATGGAGACGAGTGGGCGCCATCTTAGCCTCACTCGTCTCCAGGCACAGTAGGGAGACAGGCGCGATCGCCTCTGCCGCTACCAACGGCTCTGGTAAGCGGCGGGGGGGCCCTCTCCCGCCACCGATAAAAGTGATCTCGTGGCGTATGCGCCGCAGAGACCACTTTTATCCGAAGGCCAACCACCGCACGAAAACGGGGATACTGGGGTTATGGCAGCTAGCTGCTGCCATAACAGCGATATCCGCCGCCAAACTTTGGACGTACAGCGGTGTGCGGCGGTTGGCAAGTGGTTAAGTAGGGGGGGGGAGAAGAAGAGTGGAGGAGTCCTGGGGTGGTGTAGATATCGAGTGTCTTCAGTTAGCTTAAAAAAGGCCCAGAAGGATTGCTGTGCAATGGTGACCAGCAACAGAAAACGGCATGTGCAAAGTGTTTCCCTTTTTGATTTAATGTAAAGAGATGGGATAAAGGTGTCTGCATGCAGTGTCTTTGTAGGGGTGGGCTTCTGCCCGCTCACCAATCCTGATGATAGCAAGGCTCAATCAAGGAAACAAGGATGTCCCAGAGCAGTCTCTTGAAGAATCTACAACCAGTGAAGGGTGCTTGGTTGTGCACCTACTGACACTGGGATTCTGCTGGGTCTGTACCGGTGATGAGTGACCATTTGACCGACAGGGAGCTGGCAGTGGTGAATCTGCTCGCTTACTGGCTAGAGAATCTCCACGTCGCCTAGGCTGCGGCGCCTGCTCGCATCTTCCGGAGCAGCTAGGTCCGTACTCTCAGCTGAACGCCATGGTCCAGAGAGAAAGACTCCCCTCCAGACCAGGCTATTTATGTTCTCACCCAACGTTTCTCTCCAGTCAGCTGGAACCTGTAGTCTGCAGCAGTCTGGCTCCAGTGCAAATCCTGGCTCCTCAGACTACATATCCCACAATCCCTTGCACTCAGCTGTGGTCTCTGCTTGCTCTGAGATGATTATAGTGTTCAGGCTGAGCACTAGAGGGAAACAGGCTCATTGCAGCTGGTGTTACATTATGTCCCTTGACGACAAAGGCATAGTAAGCCAGCACCTGGCTACATTAAATATACAAGTACACTAACATGTCAGATTGATGACAGCACTTTAAAAGTTAACCCGGTTGGCATCCAGCACACAAAGCTCTAGAACTGCTTGCTGCTTGTTATACTTTGTCTCATCCCTTACTTTTTTACCTTTGTTGGACAGCTTGTAAATATAAAAAAATAGAAATACAGACATAAGTTAGTTATATAAATTAATTTGTGTATAATGAACACCATCATATCCCCATACAGATTTTGGGAATACAATAGTTTTGTAATAGTGGCCCTTTAACTAAAATGGGCAAACTGGATGGCCTGTCGTTTGCCCATTATGTGGGATCAGTTTTATTTTATGTTTAATGTTCTTTTTTCATATTTGTCCTTACAGCCTTATCAAGCATTTACTGGTTTATATGTGACTAATGCTGTGGCCCTTTATTCTGGCGTATGTTGTAGCTTTTAATGAGATGATGGCGTGATTACCCATGAGTTAATGCCCACTTTGCTCAAGCTGAGGTGAAGCTGTGTGGTGTGAGAGGCACTCCAAGTATAATTTGTTGATGGCTTTGCTTATGTATATCCAGGCAGTAGGCTATAGAACCTTTTTAGAATCTGCATGTATTTTGTGCATTTACAAGTAGAGTAATGGGTGAAGCAGAACATGAATACAAATGTCTGAGCACATTATGCGGCAGAAAAGAGCAGATTTACTGACATTGTGAAATGTCGTAATAAAATGTTGCACTTTTCACTTTCACAAAACTGCAGAAAAAGGTGGATATTGCTTAGAAATGGTGGCTATAATTTTAAAATAGTACTGTTGTAGGCAACTTGATATCCAATACCAAAATGAGGCACAGCATTTATACCTTACCTTAAGAATATGCAGAACATCCATTTTATGCTTCAGTTATATGTATTATCGTGTATTGGTAATGTTTTATCTATCTATTATGCACTGTAGTGTTTGCATAATTTAGGTGTTGGAGTCCAAGGCTTTAAAATGTATATAAACCCTTTGTTGCCTTCTGTCTATATGTGAAGCAAATAGAACCCTGTTTACAGCTGTACATAGATCTATTTATAATAATCTTGTAGAATACCTTTTACTCTTTTTTGCAATATACCTGGCCACGTAACCATCACCGACTTGCTTCGCACTGCACTGGGGACAGTGGGCAGTGCTTGCAAGCAACTGTTAATCTGCAGACGTCAGAGGAGGAAATTCCCTTAATTTATCCATGGCCGCACACTAAAGCTCTTCTTTTGAAATGAAAATGACAACCAAAAGACAGTTAAGCTGCCTTTTTATCACCACCCCTCAACTTGCAATGGCAGCCAGGCATGCTGCAACAAACATTATATCCTCTGTCGCGCTTGGCAGTCAGTACCACTACATGACCCATTCACGTGAAAGGGGTCACACTGCAACCACTCATACGTGCAGTTACGGCGAGGTGGTTCAGGTTTTTCGGGGTTAAATCAGGAGTTAGGAAGGCAACATATTTTTAAAGCGATCCATCACATATCTCTACTCGGAGGCAGCAAGGTCTGCCACACGTGTAAACTTGGCCAAATAGCAGACAAATATGATGTTTAGACAGGCGGAGACAGAATTTTTGTGACTAGCAGGGAAGAAGATTCAACTGTCAACCACCTTTACTGTAGCCATCCCACAAGCTGCCAGATTTATTCACTTGGGGCTTCTAGCTTTGGGAAGGGAGCTGCTGTCAACCTGTTTGAAGTCTCCCCAAAGAAATAAAAAAACGTCATGTGGGCAACTTCCAGAGGAATTTAATGATTTCCTCCACAGTGGATAACCTGAGCATGCACACTGAGAGTGGCAATGCAAAAGACCGAAGATTGGCTGCAATAATATTGCCACTCAGAATAAGGGAAGCCAGGGAAATGGTAGGATCAACCAGGTATTTACCAGCAATACATTTGGTATAAAGGTAAATGTTGAGCACACAAACAAAATTATTTTTGTATACAAAGACATCCAAAACATTTTTTGGTTTAGTAACACTTTAAAGCTGAACTACTGGCAAAATACTATATAGTACAATTTATGTATTTATTTTACAATTTTCTAGGGCTACAAGTTCCTGAATTTAAACTGATATAAGTTCTCTTTGTACTTTCCTTCCCCTCTGCAACTCAGGTGTATACATGTGCTGACAAGGAGAATGTTGATGGTACCAATCTGACTCTGTCTGGGAGGGCTGTGTTGTGACTGAATGGACAGAAATACAAATCTTTTGATAGCCACAGCAGCTCACATAAACATATTTTTAATGATGTTTTTTATTGGCCTGGAGTTAAATGAGTTTACCTGTCTCCAGTGGTATGTTGAAAGTTTATAAGGATTTAGGCTGGGTTCACATTGGTCCGACAAACGCTCCGACATTGGGAGCTCATGTCGCATGACGTGTGAAATTTAATGTTTCCCTATGGGAGCCGTCCTAACTGGTCCGACACAAGTCGTTCCGACTTTAGAAATGCTCCCTGTACTACTTTGGTCCGACTTTGATCCTACTTCAGCCTATTGACTATCATTGAAGTCGGATCAAAGTCGGATTGCCGTCTCGCATGATCCGACTTCGGCACGCGACTTGTGCTCAGATGATCTTGAGGGGGAACTCCGCGCCAAATTTTAGATAAAAATCCGGCATGGGTTCCCCCTCCAAGAGCATACCAGGCCCTTGGGTAGGGGAACCCCCTACGCCGAAAAAGCGGCGTGGGGGTCCCCCCAATCCATACCAGACCCTTATCCGAGCACGCAGCCCGGCCGGACAGGAATGGGGGTGGGGACGAGCGAGCGCCCCCCCCCCCCTCCTGAACCGTACCAGGCCGCATGCCCTCAACATGGGGGGTGGTGCCTTGGGGGAGGGGGGCGCGCTGCGGCCCCCCCACCCCAAAGCACCTTGTCCCCATGTCGATGAGGACAAGGGCCTCTTCCCGACAACCCTGGCCGTTGGTTGTCGGGGTCTGCGGGCGGGGGGCTTATCGGAATCCGGGAGCCCCTTTAATAAGGGAGCCCCCAGATCCCGGCCCCCCACCCTATGTGAATGAGTATGGGGTACAGCGTACCCCTACCCATTCACCTAGGAAAAAAGTGTCAATTTAAAAAAAAACACTACACAGATTTTTAAAGCATTTTATTAGACAGCTCCGGGGGTCTTCTTCCGACTTCGGGGGTCTCTCCGGTTCTTCTCCACGCTCTCCGGATCTTCTGCCGGGCTCCTCCGCTCTCTTCTGCTCTTTTGCCGCTCTTTTGCTAAAGCGGAGGAGCCCGGTCTTCGGTCTTCAATCTTCTGCCTTCTGCCTTCTGCCTTCTGCCTTCTGCCCTCTTCTCCTAATGTTGACACGACGCTCTCTGGGGCTAGAATGCTCTCTGTGCGCTCTGCTCTGACTTATATAGGCGGTGACCCCGCCCCCTTATGCCGTCACAGTCCCTGGGCATGCTGGGACTGTGACGTTTTAGGGGGCGTGGTCATCACCCGATGACCACGCCCCCTAAAACGTCACAGTCCCAGCATGCCCAGGGACTGTGACGGCATAAGGGGGCGGGGTCACCGCCTATATAAGTCAGAGCAGAGCGCACAGAGAGCATTCTAGCCCCAGAGAGCGTCGTGTCAACATCAGGAGAAGAGGGCAGAAGGCAGAGGGCAGAGGGCAGAAGGCAGAGGGCAGAAGGCAGAAGATTGAAGACCGGGCTCCTCCGCTTTAGCAAAAGAGCGGCAAAAGAGCAGAAGAGAGCGGAGGAGCCCTGCAGAAGATCCGGAGAGCGTGGAGAAGAACCGGAGAGACCCCCGAAGTCGGAAGAAGACCCCCGGAGCTGTCTAATAAAATGCTTTAAAAATCTGTGTAGTGTTTTTTTTAAATTGACACTTTTTTCCTAGGTGAATGGGTAGGGGTACGCTGTACCCCATACTCATTCACATAGGGTGGGGGGCCGGAATCTGGGGGCTCCCTTATTAAAGGGGGCTCCCGGATTCCGATAAGCCCCCCGCCCGCAGACCCCGACAACCAACGGCCAGGGTTGTCGGGAAGAGGCCCTTGTCCTCATCGACATGGGGACAAGGTGCTTTGGGGTGGGGGGGCCGCAGCGCGCCCCCCTCCCCCAAGGCACCACCCCCCATGTTGAGGGCATGCGGCCTGGTACGGTTCAGGAGGGGGGGGGGGCGCTCGCTCGTCCCCACCCCCATTCCTGTCCGGCCGGGCTGCGTGCTCGGATAAGGGTCTGGTATGGATTGGGGGCGACCCCCCACGCCGTTTTTTCGGCGTAGGGGGTTCCCTTCAAGGTCCATACCAGACCCAAGGGCCTGGTATGCCTCTGGAGGGGGAACCCATGCCGGTTTTTTATTTAAAATTTGGCGCGGAGTTCCCCCCTAAAGATTCATACCAAACACAGTGCCGGCATTGGCGGGGATCCAAGTCGGATCCTCGTTCATTGAAAGTCGGACACATGCCGGCTTCATCTCGCAGGGCAAAGTCGGATCCAAAGTAGGACGGCTGTCGTGTCGCACCAGTGTGAACCCAGCCTTAGACACACGGACTTTTCTTTCACTTCCCCTGCAGCTCTGTTCATTCGCCAGGAGAAGAGGAGGAGGGCTAACCACAGGGTTACTTTGAAGTATACCCGTCATGAGACAAATATGGAGGTTGAAAATGCCAAAAAATTGCTCTGACAGAAAGGCAGTTGGCATTTTCAGGAAATGTGGTCAGCAAAGCAAGGCATCCTACATATTTCCATGACCAGTTTTATTTGCGTAAACCCTGTTGGTTGAATTAGTAAATGCTTTTTCTCCTTGGTATAAAAAGGAAGAACCCAGCTTGGGAACCATCCATGTAGCATGCCGCCATCTTCTACCACTGCACCTATTTTTTTTTTTTTTTTTCTCGGGCACAGAAGTTGGTGTCTGTGCTCTTCCAGCTAGACATAATGCACTCTAGAACTTAAAGCTGAACTCCGGGCAAAATTGTTTTTACCATGCAGTGGGGCTGTGCCCGCACCGCACTGGTTAACTGCTTTTTTTTTTTTTTTTTTCTGGGGGAGAGGAGAGAGGTGATACCTAATACTTTAATCCTTTTGAATAGTGGACTGTTTCTGAAATCGTCACACCCAGAACAGGCTCCATACACCAGGAACACTCCACTCTGAGACCGTGGATGCCTCTTTCCAGAGGATCAAAGGATTAGGTGAGCAGTTTTGTCCAGAGTTCAGCTTTATTTTCAGTTTTAATTTCCTGATGAACAATGTAAAGTGCTATAATCTTTTTAATGTTTTTCTATATACACTTAGAGAAATGTAGAGCTAGAAGTCTTACGTGTTATTGTGCTACGATGTGTATTATTTCTATGCATAGGTTTTTATTCTTACTGCTGCCTGAAAGCAATATGTTTTCAGTAATGACTGGTAGCTTGTGATCCTAATAATCTAGGCTGCCTAGGTTGGAAGACAGTGTACTCCCTGCAAGAGAAAAAAAAAAAGAGAAATCGTCCCAACATGTTTGGCATCTTAGACATTTTGGGTGGTGCAAATCATTTTTTGCTAATCTGTTGGAAATATCTTACCTGAAAATCCTGCCAGTAACACTACTACTTGTTGCAGACTGAAAAAGCTAAACCACTACCTCTTAGCAGCAGCATTGTTGGCTTGCTATGAGATTGCCTTAATTTGACTGTTGGGCTGCCTTTAAGGTATATGTGCTAGAAGCTACTTGGATAAATTTGTAAAATGCCCCCTGTTTTCTATTACTCAGTTCTGAAATGGTTACTTTTATTGCAAATTATATCCATGTATGCTTGCTAATCAAAACCTATACCAACCACGAACTTGGTTGGGTTTGTATAGATCCCCTAGCAGTGTACTGTGTTTTACCTTTAAAAAGATCGACTGTGGGGTTGCTTTACTAAAGGCAAATAGAAGGTGTACTTTGCAAGTGTAGTTGCACTCTGCAAAGGGTATTTGCTCCAGTAAATAAAGGGAAGCTTTGCTGACTTCCATCATTCAATCATGTGGAAGCAAAAATTCATTTTTTTAAATTATTTTTTTTATCTACTTTGGATGTGATTGGGTATTCTTTGCAAAGTGAAGCTTCACCTTATTTACTAAGATCTGGAGCAAATGCTCTTGCATAGTGCAACTGCAGTGTCTTTTTGCCTTTAGTAAATCAACCGCTCTTTCTCCATGAATAGCGAATTTGACAACACCACATCAGTTTCTACATATGTGCCTCTCATGTCCTAAGAGTGCCTTTTTCTGTGTATATATCTTATTCCTTTCTATGCTGGATCATGGCCTTTTATTTCAGACTAGCTGTATGCCAGGATGGTAACTTAAAGATGCGTTCTGATTGGCTGGATGAATTGCTGTACTAGATTTGTCTAACTCAGTCATTCTCATCTAAGGTCCATGGAACCCTAGAGATCCTGCAGAGCTTTGTTTGGGCTCCTTGAGCAGTGGCTTATTGACCTCCCATCTAATGGTATCTGCATAGTGAGAGCCAGTGCATACCACTTACTATTTGTAAGGGCTTTCCACTGACCACCAATGAGAGGGGTACTCTTCCCACTGACCACCACTGATGGGGGTTATTCTTCCCACTGACCACCACTGATGGGGTTATTCTTCCCACTGACCACCACTGATGGGGTTCTTCTTCCCACTGACCACCACTGATGGGGTTCTTCTTCCCACTGACCACCACTGATGGGGTTCTTCTTCCCACTGACCACCACTGATGGGGTTCTTCTTCCCACTGACCACCACTGATGGGGTTCTTCTTCCCACTGACCACCACTGATGGGGTTCTTCTTCCCACTGACCACCACTGATGGGGTTCTTCTTCCCACTGACCACCACTGATGGGGTTCTTCTTCCCACTGACCACCACTGATGGGGTTCTTCTTCCCACTGACCACCACTGATGGGGTTCTTCTTCCCACTGACCACCACTGATGGGGTTCTTCTTCCCACTGACCACCACTGATGGGGTTCTTCTTCCCACTGACCACCACTGATGGGGTTCTTCTTCCCACTGACCACCACTGATGGGGTTCTTCTTCCCACTGACCACCACTGATGGGGTTCTTCTTCCCACTGGAAGGGGTTTTCTCCCCATTGGCCATCACTTAAAGGGATATTGTTTCCACTGACCACCACTAATGGGGGTATTGTTCCCAATGACCGTGACAGATAGGGGTGTTCTTCCCACTGACCACAGTATACGGGAACCCCTCACCAAACATCAACTCAAGAAGGCATTTCTCCAATGACCACTAATATATAATAAAGTCTGTTTCTCTTTTCTGGCCATTATTATTTAGTTTTAATTTATGTAGGACTCCCTGATGAGGCTAACATACTCTGAGCTGCAGATGTAATTATTTTAGCAGAGGATCCCTACAACCTAAACATTTCTTCAAGGGATATGAAAGGTTAAAAAGAGGGATTGTAACTGAATGAGCCAGAAAATGTTTCATGATGATGTAGCCACGTAATGGTAGTGTTTTATCACAATTGTTGGCACTTGCCTTTAACTGTTCATGGCAGATAAAGAGAATAATGTTCCCCTGTACAAAATTATTTGAATTCATTTATTTTACTGCAAAGTGCAACAGTCTAAAGTAAAAATAAACTTCATTGCTGAAGGCTGTTTTTTTTTTTTTTTTTTTTTTTTTTTAAAACCTTAATATCTGTAAGATCTCTTATCTTCAGAGCTGCTGCTGATACATCCCCAGACTATAAGATGAAGCTTTTTTTCAGAGATGTATCTGGATTGATAGTTTAGGTCTGTCGGTAGACTGAGGCAGCCTGGCCTGGTAGGTTGAAGCTATTTTACCCTTCAAGTCAGAAACCTGTAAGAAGTCCCTCTGCTGCCATGAAGCATTTTTGTTATTCTTTTCGCCGAAAAATGATTAGCTCACCAACCGTGCAAACAATGAATGTTATAAATGACTTGCCTTTTAAAGCCTTGGCTGAAAGGCTTCAGTAGCTGTATGTTCAAGGCCTTATATTTTCTGAAAGTTCACCAAGTAGCACTTTAGTGGATATGTGGCAGAACAAATCTTGATAACGTGCTGTTCCCTGGAAGGCGGTATGGATTATATCTGATGATTTCAAGAGCTTTCATGCTGAAGAAGAAAGCTCTCAAAGATAAATTTCATAACTGGCACTGTGCTACTGTTACACTGAGGCATTTTCAGATTGCCGGATTTGTGTATTGTATTCACAAAACTACTTGTTTTCTTTCATCCCATGCAAACATACTCTAAGAGAGTAAATTTAAAGCTTCCAAGTATTGTTGAAAATGACTGAAATGTCTGTGAAATCTTACTTTTTATTTGTAAGGCACATATATTGTTTTTTTTTTTTTTTGAAAGAAACTTATGTACTATGAATAATTTCTGTTTTTCTAAGCTTACATTGATTTTGACTAAAGTTGACAGAAGAAAAGGAGTAATGAATGGCATAGCTTGTTTTCCATTTCTTTCTTTGATAACATCTTTCAGCATTTAGTATTCCAAGCGTATAATAATGTTTTTACAGTCACTCTCAAGTTCCCAGTACATAGTTATCTATACGTCTTCACTGTATTCAACAGGATTGCAGTATAGATTCTCTAAACTTGAGGTTGTCTACAGGTATAATTAACAGTCATGGGGACTCCATGCACCTTTTAATCCCTGTTCTGCATGACTGCCATGGTCATACATAGATTCACCCTGTTTTATAGTGTAGAAAATGCCACCATAAGAAACATCCATGATCAGGTTTGCAATGACAGTTTGGTGGGACAAAGGCTGGAGATCTCACTGGACTCCAAAGAGGTATTTGATTTTTCTTATCCAGTATCCATATGGAATGTAACTAGTATTACGTTAATCTCACGTTGCAAGTGTATGTAAGTATATCTATTGACATCATGCCTCACAGTATATAGTTAAAGTGGTTGTAAACCTCAGACATGAAATATGAGCAAAGGATATCCCTCTATAGTATGTGCTTGTCTCAATCCAGAGCACTAAGTGTCATTTCTGTATTCTGCCCTGTTCCTTTGCTATCTGTATGAGTCACTTCTGACTAATTTTTCTGAGATAAAGAGAAAAAGGGTGACAGGGAGGACTCAGTCTGTGATTTAAAGTGGTAGTAAACTTTGTTACAACACTTATATGTAGGTACGCCTTTAATAAGGTTTACCTGTAAGTACTGTGAATATCTTCTAAACTTGCACTGTTTAGGAGATATTCAGAGTTCATGCAGCCTGTGACGTCATACAGTGCTGGACCTTCAGAGCCCGTGCCATAAACGGTGCCTCCCATGCGCATGTGTGAGAGTGACGTCATTGCAGCCCCGGCCACTCATGTAGCCACAAACCTGGAAGGAAGCCTGAGGGATGGTGAAAGCCCTCTCAGCGGTGACAGCACAGCGCTGGAGGGCTTTGTTCTAAGGTAATTTTCTCATAATGTGCTAGTATGCAATGCATACTAGCACATTATGACATTGCTTTGCAGGGAATTTTTTTTCTCAACCGCTGCGGTTTGCTTCTGCTTAAACAGCCTCAACTCTATTCCTATCAATTAGTGATGTATCATAACACAGAGTGGTGCTGTGTATACCTGTACAGTATAAAAGTGCCGCGTCCTAAAACTAATATAGCAAAAACAAAAAAGGAGGGACTTTGGACTTTATAGGCACAGTGACAACAAATATGTTAAAACAAATGATTTATTAGAAAAAAAACATAAATAAGACATTAATTATTAAGAAACCACAAGTCATCTATATGCATGAATATTTAAATAAAGTTGTTGCTATACAAAACCATCTGTGTGCATGAGAACTCGGACATGAGGAAAATTGGCCAAAGTAGATAAATATCCGAGAATGTGGCTGGATAGCAAATCAACAATAAGAGTACTCTCCTGATATGAAATAACTTATTGTTGATTTGCTATCCAGCCACATTCTCAGATATTTATCATTTGTTGTAACATATTTGTTGTCGCTGTGCCTATAAAGTCCAAAGTCCCTCCTTTTTTGTTTCAACTCTATTCCTGTGTGTGTGTGTGTGTGTGTCGGGGGTGTCCCCTTCCCTTCCCTTCCCTTCCCTTCCCTTCCCTTCCCTTCCCTTCCCTCCCCTCCCCTCCCCTGCTCTCCCCTGCTCTCAGAACTCTCCTCACTGCTGTAACTGCACTGCATCTCCACCCCCTGCTTTTCAGAGCTGAGTTATCCTTTGTAAATTCTGCACTTTGAGCAGATGTGGGGGGGGGGGGGGGTGGTGTGGTGGCAGTAGATAACAGGTGCAACCTATGTAGGAGGATTAGTTTCAAGTCTGTGTATCACCTGAGGCCAGTCACTTCACTGGGTATGTGTACGGGTTTACAACCACTTTTGAAGTGTATTTCCACTTTTAGCAGGCAAACTGAAAAACAGCTTACTTTATATTCAGTACATGTTCCTATTAATATAGCGTAACAAAATAAATACAGAATTTTGGTTACCTTTTTAAGTACTTTTTACGTGCTTAAAAATCCTTACATGTTTTCCTTGCTTTGTAATGTTTAGGGGTAAAAATTTAGAAACCACCCTCCTGCACTGTATGGTAATGAGGGATAGTGTGGGGAGAATACGTGAGGTTTTTGTACGATATCCATCCACAGGATTATTTTATCCAAGTGTGTGGCAAATTCTTTTTAGTTTTACAAGATTTGTCTTACTATAGTTGATATATTTTTGCATACAAAGTAAAAAGCTTGATGTCTATGAAACATTTATGTTGTCATTGTTAGCATCCCACAGTTGCTTTGCTCTGTAAAATATTCATAAAGTCTGAGCTCATGTCACAAGGCTGATTCTTCCGCTCAAATATTGAATGTTAATTTGTGTAAATTATTTTCTTTGTGCTTTTCATAGTAAATGAAAAATACACAAAGTGTAATAGTTATGCGTACTCCGAAAACAGATGTGAAAATACAGTTTATATTTTATAAATGTTTATTTCTCCAAACCCTACATTTGGGGGCTCTGTGCTCCACTTCCCAAGCCACCCCCCCTCTTAACCCCTCCCTTTAAACCTTTTCTGGTGTATTCTGGCCAGTCATGTGATGCGATAGGTCTCTTTCTCTTCAGTCTTCTACCAGCCCTAGGTGTTCCTGGATTATACAGCATGGTGTAGATGTAATGACATCTGTGCATCAATATACAAGTCTATGGAGCTGTGCTCAGGGGTTGGGCCCATGACGCCCTGCACTCAGAGCTCAATTTACTAAGAAGTAAAAACTGCATTCATTATTACATTTAAAATAACTTGTGCAGTATTTATCCCAGGAACAGGCAATTCACTAAAAATGTGCCTTAACCTCTTCAGCTTCGGAAGATTTTACCCCCTTCCTAACCAGAGCACTTTTTGCGATTCGGCACTGCGCCACTTTGTCGTAAGACGTGGCTCTCAAACAAAATTGACGTCCTTTTTTTCCCACAAATAGAGCTTTCTTTTGGTGGTATTTGATCACCTCTGCAATTTTTATTTTTTGCGCTATAAACAAAATAAGAGCGACAATTTTGAAAAAAAACGCATTATTTTTTACATTTTGCTATAATAAATATCCCCCAAAATATATAAAAAAACATTTTTTTTCCTCGGTTTAGGCCGATCGTATTCTTCTACATATTTTTGGTAAAAAAAAAATCGCAGTAAGCATTTATTGATTGGTTTGCACAAAAGTTATAGCGTTTACAAAATAGGGGATAGTTTTATGGCATTTTTATTAATAATTTTTTTTTTTTACTAGCAATGACAGCGATTTTTATTGTGACTGCGACGTTATGGCGGACGTGTCGGACATTTTTGACACATTTTTGGGACCATTGTCATTTATACAGTGATAAGTGCGATTAAAAAATGCACTGATTACTGTGTAAATGACACTGGCAGTGAAGGGGTTAACCACTAGGGGGCGGGGAGGGGTTAAGTATGTCCTAGGGGAGTGATTCTAACTGCAGGGGGGATGGGCTGTGTGTGTCACTACGCTGATCACTGCTCCCGATGACAGGGAGCAGTGATCAGTGACACTTGTCACTAGGCAGAACGGGGAGATGCTGTTTACATCAGCATCTCCCCGTTCGTCCTCTCCTTGAGGCGATCGCGTGTATGCCTGCGGCGATCGAGTCTGCGGGACCCGTGACCCAACTCACGGAGCTCCCGGCTGGCGCGCACGCAATGGCACGGCGGGGGAATTCAAATGGACGTACCTGTATGTCCATTTGCGCGCCGGTCGGGAAGTGGTTAAATTACACATGCTTTAGATTTTATTTTATTTAGCTGTATTAATCATTTTTTTTTTTTTAAACCTTATTTTATCGCAGACGTGAAACATTTAGCAGTGGTATTCCTACCACTGTCAGATACAGTTCATAGATGCTGGTTGCTAGGGAGCTGGCACCTGCCAGCTTCCTAACAACCAGTGACTAATCCCTGTCCTGTTCATTCAGCTGTCAGCTAAGGATTCCTGACTGACAGGTGAATGTAAACAAAGGACCTACACTGTTTAAAAACTATAAGGGGTTCCTCTCACAGGGCCCTTGGGGTCTGGTATGAATTTTGAGGGGGACTCAATCCCCCCTCCAAAAAAAGTGAGGCCCCCATAAATCCCCCTCCCCTTCCTAACCCATACCAGGCCGTGTCCAACATGAGGGGAGGTACTGATGAGAACAAAGGCATCTTCCCCAAATCCCTGGTCTTGTGGTTGTGGGGGCCTATCAGAATCTGAAAGCCTCATTTAACAATAAGAGGGCTCCCAGATACCGGCCACTCCATGTGAATTTATAAGGGGTACATAGTAGCCCTTCTCACTCACAAAAAAAGTACCCTGGAAATAAACACACAAATATTTAACAGGTCCTTTATTAAAAAAAAATTGAAAAAATGTCCCACATTGTAAATATGTTGTCAGTCTTGTCGTTCATGATGCAGTTCCACGTCAGTCCCGATGAACGACCGCTGCCAATCTGCTCAAAAGAAATGAATCCTGCCCTTGTTCCGATCAGTATGTGTACCCCTTGGGGGTGCGCTGTTTGGTAGGGAATCTGTGGTAGGGAAAAATGTTGCACCATTTTTTTCTTTGTTTTTATGGCATTGGGTACCCCTTAACATTCAAATGGAAGGGGCATGGATTGGAAAGAGAAGGGGAGGAACCCCATGCTTTTTTTGTGTGTATGTCTTTTTAAGTGTCCCGTCTCCTTTTGTTTAAAATCACCTGTCAGACAGAAATCCCCCGCTGACTGCTGAAAGAGCATGGCAGGGATAAGTCACTGGTTGTTAGGATGCCAGCGGGGTTGCCAGCTCAACAGCCAGCATCCCTGAGCTGAATTTTCCACATTTAGCAGTGGTAGAAATACCTCTGCTAAATGTTTCCACTCTTAATGTATACATTCATTAAAAAGCAAGTGGCTAGACAAGGTATGTATGTCTTTTTCATTAATTAGACACTTGTTAAATAACGCATCATTTTATGGGTCATATAACAAGTGTTTTAGTTTTTTTTTTATACATGCATCTTATAATGAATTGGGTTTTGGTTTATAACATGTGATGTTTAGAAAAAATGTGTCACATGACCTAAATATCACATGCAATATTGTTTAGTTAGTAGAACCCACAGTTGTCCTGGAGTCTTCCCAGTTGAACGACACTTCACCTCAGATACCCGAGGACATCTTGTGGCAAAGAAGTATTGAAGTAAACAGATACCAATTAAAGGTAAGTATTGCAGCCAGAGCTGTTTTTTATTTTTATTTTTTTTGTCAACATTGCATTTTGGACATGGAACAATATATCCATTGCAGTGTTACTATATGCACACTAACATGCATTGTTTATTACGTTATCAGGGGAGGGCAGTTTGTTTTTATCTTGTTATCTACAAACACTCCTTTCCTGCATAGGCAGCTGTTTGGTAAAGGTGAACTAACCCTTTAATGCATTCTCTGCATTAAAGTGGATGTGAACCCTCACATACAGTTAGGCCCATAAATATTGGGACATCAACACAATTCTAATCTTTTTGGCTCTATACACCACCACAATTTGAAATGAAACTAACAATATGTGCTTTAACTGCAGACTTTCAGCTTTAATTTGAGGGTATTTACATCCAAATCAGGTGAACGGTGTAGAAATTACAACAGTTTGTATATGTGCCTCCCACTTTTTAAGGGACCAAAAGTAATGGGACAGATTAACAATCATCCATCAAACTTTCACTTTTTAATACTTGGTTGCAAATCCTTTGCAGTCAATTACAGCCTGAAGTCTGGAATGCATAGACATCACCAGACGCTGGGTTTCATCCCTGGTGATGCTCTGCCAGGCCTCTACTGCAACTGTCTTCAGTTCCTGCTTGTTCTTGGGGCATTTTCCCTTCAGTTTTGTCTTCAGCAAGTGAAATACATGCTCAATCGGATTCATGTCAGGTGATTGACTTGGCCATTGCATAACATTCCACTTCTTTCTCTTAAACTTTGGCTGCTTTCACAGTATGCTTTGGGTCATTGTCCATCTGCACTGTGAAACGCCGTCCAATGAGTTCTGAAGTATTTTGCTGAATATGAGCAGATATATTGCCTGAAACACTTCAGAATTCATCCTGCTGCTTTTGTCAGCAGTCACATCATCAATAAATACAAGAGAACCAGTTCCATTGGCAGCCATACATGCCCACGCCATGACACTACCACCACCATGCTTCACTGATGAGGTGGTATGCTTTGAATCATGAGCAGTTCCTTTCCTTCTCCATACTCTTCTCTTCCCATCACTCTGGTACAAGTTGATCTTGGTCTCATCTGTCCATAGGATTTTGTTCCAGAACTGTGAAGGCTTTTTTAGATGTTTGGCAAACTCTAATCTAGCCTTCCTGTTTTTGAGGCTCACCAATGGTTTACATCTTGTGGTGAACCCTCTGTATTCACTCTGGTGAAGTCTTCTCTTGATTGTTGACTCTGACACACATACACCTACCTCCTGGAGAGTGTTCTTGATCTGGCCAACTGTTGTGAAGGGTGTTTTCTTCACCAGGGAAAGAATTCTAAAGTCATCCACCACAGTTGTTTTCTGTGGTCTTCCGGGTCTTTTGGTGTTGCTGAGCTCACCGGTGCGTTCTTTCTTTTTAAGGATGTTCCAAACAGTTGATTTTGGCCACACCTAATGTTTTTGCTATCTCTCTGATGGGTTTGTTTTGTTTTTTTCAGCCTAATGATGGCTTGCTTCACTGATAGTGACAACTCTTTGGATCTCATATTGAGAGTTGACAGCAACAGATTCCAAATGCAAATAGCACACTTGAAATGAACTCTGGACCTTTTATCTGCTCCTTGTAAATGGAATAATGATGGAATAACGCACACCTGGCCATGGAACAGCTGAGCAGCCAATTGTCCCATTACCTTTGGTCCCTTAAAAAGTGGGAGGCACATATACAAACTGTTGTAATTCCTACACCGTTCACCTGATTTGGTTGTAAATACCCTCAAATTAAAGCTGAAAGTCTGCAGTTAAAGCGCATCTTGTTTGTTTCATTTCAAATCCATTGTGGTGGTGTATAGAGCCAAAAATATTACAATTGTGTCAATGCCCCAATATTAATGGACCCGACTGTATACCCATTGATGTGAACAGCCTCAGATGATACAGAGATGAAACAAATCTCCCTACATAACTTTTACATGTATAGCTACTGTTTTCAGCTTTATATATTCTTTAGAAAGTTCAGATCGGGTTAGATTTTCTCTTGCTAGTTAGCAGTGCAGTGAAGCCTGGGCATACAGCCAAGACAGCTGATTGCAGAAAGGCACACACCCCCTCTCCTCATAGGTAGAAACTTTCAGATCTGTTTGTTGAATCATTCAGCATTCTGCTAATCTATTTATAGCATCCTCCCCAACACAAAACTCAGGCTGCTTTTATCTCCTGTGTTGGAGAACTTGTCAGGAGTTATCAGGCTGATGGCAGAAGAACGGGGCAGGAGAGAGCTACGGGACTTGAAGAGTGATAAGAAAATACTGCAGATATATTTGTCCAGCTCAAATTTCATGAATCGGGTTTACATCCACTTTAGACTGCTTTCACACTGAGGTGCTTTACAGGCGCTACAGAGCTAAAAATAGCGCCTGTAAAGAGCCTCTCCTGTCTCTCCAGTGTGAAAGCCCAAGTGCTTTCACACTGGAGCGGTGCGCTCCAGGATGCATGATGGTAAAAAAAAGCCCAGCAAGCAGCATCTTTGCAGCACTGTACACCACTCCTAAAGTGCCCCTGCCCATTGAAATCAATGGGGCAGCGCCGGCAAAGCACCGCTGCAGCCTTTCGGGCGCGAGCGGGGGTTAAAAGTGCCCCGCTAGTTCACGAATAGCTCTGCTAAAACAACGGTAAAGCGCCACTTAAAATAGTGTCGCTTTACCACCGACTCCTCGGTGTGTAAGCACCCTTAGACCCCTTTCACACCAAGGCGTTTTTGCAGCGTTTTAGCGCTAAAAATAACGCTATTAAAACGCTCATAAAACGCTCCTCATGCATCTCAATGGACACTTTCACACTGAGGCGTTGCTCTGGCGGGGCATTGAGAAAAGTCCTGCAAGCAGCATCTTTGGAGCAGCTTTTGGGCATTGAAAAAAGCGCTTCAAAACCGCCCCTCTCCATTGAAAATGAATTGAATTGAAAATGCTGTAAAAACGCCCAAATAGCGCCTATAATCCGCCCTGAGCTGTAGAAAATTCACATGATCTCACAAAAAGGTAAACATGCAAGCAGAAAAGAGAGATCTACAACAACAGGACTGAACTTGTGGGAAGGTCAGAATGATTAAACAGACCATCAAAGTGCCAAAAAAACAAAGTGCCAAAAAAAAGAATTAATCCCAGAAAAATGAAGATTTGAAGTTAAACAAGACACTGCTTGTTTTAAATGATATCACAAAGGATAAACATGCAAAAAGAAAGATGGCATCAATACACATGCTTCAATAACGCTTGAAAAATGCAGGTAAAACGCCTGCAGCGTTGCGTTAATTTTAACGCTAACCCCCCTAAAACGATGTAAAAACGCGGTAATAACGCTAAGGCATTTTAGGGCGTTTTTGAAGCGCCTTGGTGTGAAAGGGGTCTTAAAGTGGATGTAAACCCAAAATTTTTTTTTTTTTATGTCATAATGTAGAGTATAAGATTTCTTATCATTTGAGCCCAGTCTTGCCACAAAGAGTTAATCCAGCTCTGAGCAATCCTCTTTTATTGTTCAGTGAGATAAAACTTGACAAACAGAAAAAAACTTTATCAAATCCTCCCCCTTGCTGTGAGTGACAGGTGATTTACATATCTCGTGCACTAGCCCAAGACATGCATTATTTTTTAATTCCCTCCCACTCCTTTCTTCAGCAGCTCTGCAAGGATTGGCTGTTCCACACCTCAGCATGATTTGGCATGCTGAAGTCATGTGGTTACTTTCCTGGATATTAGAGATCATAGCAGAAGTTCAGTGTTAGACATACACAGGAGAAAATGCATATTGACAAGGGGAGTGTAGAGGTGGGCGGGGAGTCTACTGACATCACGACTCCACCCACCGAGCTCCAGACAACAGACCCACCCACAGAATCTGCAGTTTTTCGGCTCTTATAACAGACAGAGGGGAGACATTTGACAGGTAAAGATACATGCAGGAGGCATATATATCCTTATAGATAACCCCTATGGCAGTAGTTTAGAAAGGATGACATTGGGTTTACATCCACTTTAAGGTAGAAAACCTACCAGTACCTGTGGACATGGACCAATCTAGCCATGGTAGCATGTTAAACAATGCACATTAGTGTGCATATAGTATCACGTTATCATACAGTACATTGATCCATATGCCTTTTTGCAGCATGTACCACTACTTTAGCTGCATTTGGGATAAAATAATTTTATTTTGCTTGCAGTTTTCATTCATAAACTTTGTTGGGTTATGCAATACAATAAAATCCTAAATTCTGTCCAAAAGTGGGCAACCTACAGTATGTGTAAACCTGCACATGAGACCTGGAAAACCCCACCTTCTTTCTGCATCATAACGATAGACCGAAACGAACATATCGATGCTCCTGGATAAGCACATTGGTAGACAATGCTAAGGCTTGTATTCCCTTGTGTCGTTGGTTGGAACCTTCAATGCTGTTTCAGTGGCTCACTTAGGTCAATGTCAATAAAAGGATGGAATACCCTACAACCACAATTAAAGAAAAGAAGGAAACCTTTTGTCGCAAGTGGTTTTATTGGAATGCCTTTAGCTAATCTGCTGACTATATTTCTATTCTTGCCATTATCTGAGTCCTGATGTAAGGATCTGACGTACATATCAAAGGAGTGGGCTGCTGACATTGCGAGGAGCCCTAGTAACCCCCCCCCCTTTTTTTTTTTCCTCCCCATATAACCCCTCATCCTCCTCTCATCCCTTACTCTATGACTTGCCCCTGTTCCTTTCTTTCCTTGTCATCTATATCCATCCTCTTCACCTACCCCCCTCTCACCATGCACGATCAAGCCATATCCTACGCCGCTTCAACAAAAACTAAAAATGTTAACACATGTTTGGGGAGGATTACCTTGCGCTAACCTATTAGTTGTTTGTTCTTTTTCTAAAAATCTTTCATGAGGCAAGAAGTTAGAATGGTTTGTCATTTTATGCACTACTGCTTCAGATTTCGAATTTCCATACCAACAATGAAGTAGTTTGAATGTAACCTTAATCTAATGTTGCATCAAAACTGCTGTATACAAGACAGTGTTGTGAAATGTGATGCATTGTCAGGTTTACGCTGATGATAATTCCAATGTATGGGTTGAAAAACTGTTTACGTATTCTGTAATGCGTTACTTTACTTCATGAAAGTAATATATTGAAAAAATTCTTAAATTCAAAGTCAGAGTCAAAATCAATTTGGTTTTATGTACATTGGTTATAATTTTCTGATGCCAAATAACTGGTTTGTTTTTAACCACTTAAAGTGGATGTAAACCCAATGTCATCCTTTCTAAACTACTGCCATAGGGGTTATCTATAAGGATATACATGCCTCCTGCATGTATCTTTACCTGTCAAATGTCTCCCCTCTGTCTGTTATGAGAGCCAAAAAACTGCATATTCTGTGGGTGGGTCTGTTGTCTGGAGCTCGGTGGGTGGAGTCGTGATGTCAGACTCCCCGCCCACCTCTACACTCCCCTTGTCAATATGCATTTTCTCCTGTGTATTTCTTACACTGAACTTCTGCTATGATCTCTAACATCCAGTGAAAAGACAGGAAAGTAACCACATGACTTCAGCATGCCAAATCATGCTGAGGTGTGGAACAGCCAATCCTGGCAGAGCAGCAGAAGAAAGGAGTGGGAGGGAATTAAAAAATAATGCATGTGTGCTAGTGCATGAGATATGTAAATCACCTGTCACTCACAGCAAGGGGGAGGATTTGACAAAGTTTTTCTCTGTCAAGATTTATCTCACTGAACAATAAAAAAGGATTTCTCAGAGATAGATTAACTCTTTGTGGAAAGACTGGGCTCAAATGATAGGAAATCTTATACTTTATATTATGACATAAAAAAAAATAATTTCAGGTTTACATCCACTTTAACCACTTCCCACCCGGGCCACTGCACATAAACGGCCGGGTGGGCTATCTCTCCTTCTGAGTGAACGTTCAGGAACGTCCCTCAGAAGGAGCGGGATCGCGCGCGTGCCCGCATAGCGGCGCGATCCCGATGCGCTCATGTTACCCGGACACGGCGCATCTCCGATCGGCAGGAGGGCTCTGCGATTGGCCCTCCTGATCACATGACGGCCGTGTCGAATCACAGCCGTCATGTGATGTAAACACAGAGCCGGTTGCTAGGCAATCGGTTCTCCCCTCCTCACACGGAAGTTGTCAGTGAGGAGAGGAGAGCGGATCGCTGCAGCCGGCTGGTGATCAGTGAGTATGAGCTGTTTTTTACAGCTTTTTACTCACTGATCACCAGTCTAGTGACCCCACACAATGTAAAAACACAAAGTATACACACAATGTCCCCAAAACACACAATGTCCCCAAAACACACGTCCCCACATAGTAAAAACACATGTCCCCCACATATGTCCCAGTAAAATCACATGTCCCAATGATTATCTGCACACATATGTCACCTGCGCACATCTGTACATGATCATTTGCGCACATGTGTCCGTGATCACACGAACCAATTATTATACACTTAACGGGATTTTTTTTTACCAGAAACATGTAGCAGAATACATTTTGGCTTAAATTTATGACAAAATTTGATTTTATTGGATTTGTTTTAAAATAGAAAGAAGAAAATATTGTTTTTTTTCCAAGTTTGCGTTCTTTTTTCGCTTATATCGCAAAAAATAAAAAACGGAGTCCTGAATAAATACCACCAAAAGAAAGCTCAATTTGTGTGAACAAAATGATAAAAATTTAATTTGGGTACAGTATTACATGACCACGCAATTGTCATTGAAAGTGTGAGAGCGCTGAAAATTGGTCTGGGAAGGAAGGGGGCAAAAGTGCCCAGTATTGAGGTGGTTAAGGACCGAGCCCATTTTTCGGACTGTGTTTACATGTTAAAATATTTTTTTTTTGCTAGAAAATTACTTAGAACACCCAAACATTATATATATAATATAATTTTTTTTCCCTTAACACCATAGAGAATAAAATGGCAGTCATTGCAGTACTTTCTGTCACACCGTATTTGCGCAGCGGTCTTACAAGCACACTTTTTTTGGAGAAAATTTAAATAAGACAACAGTAAAGTTAGCCCAATTTTCTTTTATATCTAAAGATGATGTTACGCCGAGTAAATTGATACAACATGTCATGCTTCAAAATTGTGCCCGCTTGTGGCATGGTGACAAACTTTTACCCTTCAAAATCTCCATACGGGAAGTTGAAAAATTTCTACAGGTTACCAGTTTTGAGTTAGAGGAGGTCTAGGGCTAGAACCGTTTTCATATGTGGGCGCTACTCACATATGCGTTCGCTTCTGCGTGCGAGCTTAACTGTACGGGGCGCTTTAACATTTAAAAATGTTTTTCTTATTTTACTTTTAATTTTTTTATTTTGACACTGTCTTTTTAAAAATAAAAATTGGGTCACTTTTATTCCTATTACAAGGGATGTAAACATCCCTTGTAATAGAAAAAAAAGAATGACAGGACCTTTTAAATATGAGATCTGGGGTCAAAAAACCTTAGATCTCATATTTACACTAAAATGCAATAAAGAAAATAGAAATAAAATTTTTCATTTTAAGAGCATTGAGCGGAAGTGACATTTGACATTGCTTCCGCCCTCCAATGCTATGGAGCTGAGCAGGGGCCATCTTTCCCTCACTCGGCATCCAGGCAGTGATGCGATCGGCTCTGCCGCTACCGGCGGGCTTGGTCAGCGGTGGAGATGACCGTAGCGTGGCGGGAGGGGGGTGGGCACCTCTCACATCACCGATAAGTGATCTCACAGCGAATCCGCCATGGAGATCACTTTTATCCTAAAGAGAAACATACGGCGTTCCCGGAGATACCGGGGTTATGGCAGCTAGCTGCTGTCATAACAACGATATCTAGCGTCAAAGTACCAACGTACAGATACGTCGTTTTGCGTGAAGTGGTTAAGATTGTTTTCTTTATTTTTGAGTAGAATTATAACTGATTTAGGGTATCCAGATTTCCTCAGATGTAGTGGATTACATTATTTTTCGCACCGTAAGACGCACCTGATTATAAGGCGCACCTAGGTTTTGGAGAAACAAGAAAAAAAATATTCTGAACCAAATGGTGTCCTAAAATATTTAATAATTTACTACTACTCTAGGTGGGTGGTGGAGACGCAGTAATGCCACACCCCCCTATCAAATCAGCTCAGCTACACTATACCTGGGTGGTGGACACAGCAACCTCCCCCCTTCCTACATCAGCTCAGGGTGACAGGGCAGACACAAATACCCCTTCAGCCTCTTCACAACAGCTCAGGTGACTGGGCAGTGGATACCATGCCAGCCCATACCCCCCACCCCCTTATCACCAGCTTACCTCAGGCAGTGGAGGACACTGCCATTACAATCCACAACCCCCTCAGCCTCTGATTCTCAGGAGGACTGGGGACATAGCTGCCGGTGGAAGGAGCAGGAAGTAAAACTGGACCAGACCACAGCGCTGGGGGGGTGTTCCGGCTGAAAATAAAAACAGCCAGGGCTCTTGCCGCTGCGGGATGGTGTCACATTGGCGGGTGTTAACTGACCTGGGTGTGGAGCGCACCACTATAGCAATGCCACTGACATCCCTCCATGTTTTGGCACCTGGGGCAGACCACCTCCCCCACATTCCTACTTGGTATGCCCCTGCAAGGATCCACCTCACATCCTGTCCTCTCTCCTCCACAGAGAAGCCGAACGCTGATATTTTGATTGGGGGGGAGGGGCGGTGCCGTGCCTGGTCAGTATTTGCTCCATAAGACAGAGGACATTTTCCCCCATTTTTTTTGGGGGGGGGGGGGGAGTGTCTCTTATGGTGCAAAAAATACGGTACTCAGTTAAGCATTGTTTGAGACTATTTAGCCATTTTAATGCATAGAGGGTAATGAGAAGGGCTTGCACTGAATGAGTTTTCAGTATGTTAGGAAAATTCTCAAGGAAACAAGTTGTCACTGCTTGAATGTTAACTACTGTTACCTATATACTATATTTGAGATTTAATATCTCTCAGATATGATTTGGGTTAAGAGTTCTATTTCTTCATAATTACAATATTTACAGCTATTAATGGAGATTTCACATAAACACATAAGCCAACACTACAAATGTCAAGAAGAACATCAAAATAGATTGTGGAGATCCCAGTAATGCCAAGAAGTATGAAGAAGGCGGGACATTCTGAGTCAGACACCTCAACATTTGTCATAAGCCTTCAGTTAAATACACAGTGACATTATAGACTGCATTTGCATCCTATTTACATTCCATCTATAGATATATGATGACGTATTCAATAAAGTGTTCTGATTCTTAAATGTGGTAACCTACAGGAACCATTTAGAAGTCTTCTGAAATTAAGCCAGTAGTGAAAGATTCTCATTAGTTGCTGTGGTTGTGTTTTTTCCCTGTAAACTCTGGGTATGAATGTAATTTCATAATTTTTTTTCAGAGAATATAGTTGTCATTTAGGGGAAAAAGGTAGCTAAATAATGCCAACAACAATAAATGTATAGTGCGACATGTCAAATCCGGCACATATTTTGTATAATGTGAAGGCCTATATAGGTACATATAACTAGGTCACTTTAGTCAAGTTCTACTGTTATCTCAATGATTGTCTCTATTAAAAGATCATCGGTGAATAAGGATTATTGGAGAAAGCTGGTATGCAATTTGCAGTAACATGCTTTTAAAAACTGATGTCTGACAATATTGTGGTTTTGTCTGTAAAAAGCAAGCGTAAGGAGTGTACCTGTGCTGTTGGTTAGAAATGGAGTGGGAATGTACCATGATAATGAGAAGTCTGAACAGAAGGGTTGTAATTATTATAATATTTTATTTATTTATATTATGTTCATTTAATTTCCTTCATCACTTATTCTCTGCAAATGTGTAAAGAAAGCAGTGAGATGAAAATCTTTTGTTCAGCACGACCAACCTGTCATTACCATTATAAGCACACAGTTTATTGCGGCACGTTAGTAAACATTGTGACTATGAATGAACAGCTGGTATGACGTCTCTTTATTCTGAATAATACAGTGCTTCATTCTTCAGGGAAAACTATAATTGTGTTGTATGATGCTTTGGTAAGGTCAAGGGCTTTGTCCAGTCTCCTAGATTGCCCAGATTAGGGTGTAGAGCGGGAGAAGCACATAAATCATTCGCTCTATTCAATTGCATGGAAACTGATGCTCTTCTATAAAATGTTCTCCTTTCTTTATTGTACATCATGGGACACAGAGTGAGGCTATTATTCCTTACTGGGTTGTACTCCATCTCCAGGTGAATTGACACTGGTAGACCAAAGGTCTTTAGACAGGAAGTGATCCCCTATATAACCCCTCCCATACAGCAAGTACTTCGCCTCTTACAGGCTTTCCCCTTGCACCCGCTGTTGGAACAGGCGGTGTATATTGATTGGGAACATCCTGACAGGATTTTTGTTCCTGCTGAGAGGTTTTCCCTTTCATATCCCATGGAGGAAAAGTTTAAGAAATGGAGCATACCACCCGTAGATGCGGCAGTCTCTTCCTTAAACAAGAACTTAACTTGTCCAGTGGATAACACACAGGGCTTGAAAGACCCTGTTGACAAGTCATTATTAAAGGCTTCCCTTTGGCCAGTTCAGCTACTCAGCCAGCTGTCGCAGCAATTGGAGTCTGCCAGTCCCTAAAGGATCAGGTCAGACGGCCTGACAGGCCTAACCAGGAGGATGATTTTGCCAAAAATAGGGCAGATATTCCTTGAGCGCTGTGTTTGGCTGTAGATGCCTTAAAGGATTCTATACAGCAAGTCTCTCGTCTGACTCTCCTGTCTGTACACATGAGCAGACTTGTGTGGCTTAAGAACTGATCAGCCAAGCTTCCCTGTAATAAGTTATTGGCAAGGTTCCCCTTCCATGGGGAATGTTTGGTGATGAGCTGGAGTACATCCAAAAGTTTTCCGGAGGAAAGAGTTCTTTTTTTCCTGTAAAGAGAAGGACCAGGCGTCCCTCGTTTAAAATCTCTGGGACTTCCTCGGGTATTTCAGCACCAAGGCAGTTCCACCGACAACAGGGCGCTAGAGCTAGGGCAAGCTGCAGGGCCAGTGCCAGAAAAAAACCCTGGGTCCAGAACTCTTCTAAACCCGGCACCAAGCCCTCCTTTTGAGGGGATGCCCCCACTCTATGCTCCAATTTGCAGACATTTGGTGAACAGTGGTGCAGGGCAAGTGGGTCACCTCAACAGTGTCCTGTGGTTACAAGCTGGAATTACGGAGGTTTCCCCCTCAGAGGTTTTTAAGAACCAACGTTCCTGCAGATCCTCCAAAAAAAACGTATTATTTCAAGCACTAGAGCAGTTAGTGCATTAGGGAGTGACCATATAGGTTCTGGTGTCCGAAAGAGGCACAGGGTTTTATTCTAACTTGGTCCATGGTTCTAAGACCAAATGGGGACATAAGGCCAATCTTGGACCTAAGATCCCTAAACCAACATCTGTTAATCCAATCCTTCAGGATGGAGTCAGTCCACTCGTTAGTAGCCTCGCTCCAGATGGGAGACGTCTTAGCCTCTATCGATATCAAGGGCGCGTATTTACATGTATCTGTCTTTCGGCCTCATCAGAGGTTCCTGCACTTTGCAGTAGAGGAACATCCTTTTGAGTTTGTAGTGCTGCCCTTCAGGCTTGCCACAGCACCACGGGTGTTTACAAAGATCCTAGCACCTGTACTGGGTCTTTTAAGGGCCCAGGGGATAGATTTATGCCCTAAAGGATCAGGTGTGTCAGGTAAGGGGCACCAGGCAACCCTCCATTTAGCTCCAGATTAGTCTTCTGGGAAGGATGGTGTCCTCCAAGGCAGTTCCCTATTCCATTTCAGGCCTATACAACAAAACATCTTGTCAGGTTGGAACAGGAAAGCACAAGCCCTGGATTACCCCGTGTCCTTATCTCCCCAGGCACACTTAAGCCTAAGCTGGTGGTTGCAGGATCGGAACCTGTAAAATGAAAGGTCCTTCCTCCCAGTGTCTTGGAGAGTACTGACCACAGATGCCAGACGACCCTAGAGGGGCTCACAGCTCAGGAGATGGTCAAGAGCAGAGCCGTAGCATCAACATCCTGGAGTTACGGGCGGTATGTCTGGCCCTACTGTCCTGGACGGTTGAGCTTCAGGACTGCCCCATCAGAGTTCAGTATGACAATGCCACTGCAGTGGCCTATATCAACCACCATGGTTGTACCAGGAGCTTCTCAACTTAGGAGGAGGTGAACCACATATTAACCTGGGCAGAGGAACATGTGCTGGTTCTATTGGCGGTCCATATCCCGGGAGTAGAAAACTGGAAGGCAGATTATCTCAGCCACTAGCAGATCTGCCTGGGGGAATGGTCCCTACACCCGAACGTGTTTCAGGAAATCTGCCAGTGTTGGGGATTGCCAGAGGTCGATCTATTGGCATCCAGGTTCAACAACAAGCTTACATCAGTTTGTGTCCCAAACAAGGGATCCCCTGGCAATCGGAGCAGATGCTCTGGTAGTTCCATGAAGCCAGTACTCCCTGGTTTATGCTTTTCCCCCGATCCCTCTCCTTCCACATTTGTTGTGCAGGATTCATAAAAGAGGGGGTTATAGTCATTCTGGTGGCACCAGCCTGGCCCAGAAGGCCCTGATTCCCAGAGATTGAGATTGGCAATAGACGGGCCATGGACGCTTCCGCGCCACCCCGATCTAATGTCTCAAGGTCCTAGATTCCACCCCAATTTTACAGTCTCTAAATTTGATGGCTTGGCTATTGAAGGAGCGTGGCATCTCAGGACCAGTGGTGTCTACCCTAGTGAATGCTAGGAAGGCAGTCACTAGGAAGATCTATTATAAGTTCTGGGAGACTCATATTGCTTGGTGTGAAGCCAGAAAATGGCATCATCGGAAATATGTGATTGGGAGAATTCTTTTCTACAGTTGGCTGTGAAATCCGATTGGCTTTGAGTACAATCAAGGGTCAGATTTCAGCCTTGTCAGTATTCTTCCAAAGGCCCTTGGCCTCCCATTCACTGATCCAAACCTGCATAGAGGGGGTAACTCGTTTGCTTCCCCCCATTAGGTGTCCTTGGGACTTAAAACTGATACTGTCTGTGTTACAGAAGCAACTGTTTGAGCCTACCATCAGGAAGCTAGCCTTCCTGATGGCCATCACCTCACCCAGAAGGGTGTCAATTGGCGGCCCTTTTGTGCAGGGAACCATACTTGATCCTTCATCACGACAGGGTCGTGTTACGACCTGTTCTATCCTTCATTTCTAAGGTGGTGTTGGCCTTTCATTTGAATCGGGACATTGTTTTGCCATTTTTCTCTCAGCCTCGTTCGGTGGAAGAGAAACTCCTTGGATGTAGTGCGAGCAGTCAGTTTATTTGTCTACATCTGCAGAGATCTGAGGATCAGACTCCTTTTTTGTTTTACCAGAAGGACCCAAGAAGGGGCAGGCAGCTTCCAAGGCTTCCATTGCCCCTTGGGGTCCGTCAATTGGTCATTCAGGCCTACGGTCTGAAACACAAGGCTCCTCCCTACAGGGTGAAAGCTCATTCTACGAGTGGTATAGGAACTGCCTGGGCTTTTTGCTATCGGGTATCTGTGGCTCAGATTTGTAAGGCTGCCACCTGGTCTTCAGTGCGTACGTTCACAATATTTTATCAAGTGGATGTTCGAGCAGCTGAGGATTCGGCTATGGCCGCAGTGTGCTGCGGGCTGCCGTATAGGTCTGATGGCTACTGTTTTGGCAGGGTGTCTCCCTTTCCTCAAGGCTTTTGCTCTGGAATGTCCCAGTAAGTAAGGAATAATAGCATCACTCTGTGTCCCCTGATGTACATAAAGAAAAGGATTTTACAGGTAAGTATGACGAAACAAAAATCCTATTTTTTTTTCCAAGCCTGGTAAACTGAACGGGAATGATAAAGGAAATCAATGGATATTCTCTTGTTAGTTTATATAAAATAATTTAGTGGTCATCACTTCTGGCTTGCAGCACTAGGGTCATCATTTTGAATCCCAATGATGAGACTAGGTGCATGGAGTTTGCATGTTCTCCCTATGCTTGTGTGAGTTTCCTCTGGGTACTCCAGTTTCCTCCCACACTATAATGACATGCTGGTACGTTAAGGCTCTCTGCTTAATGATCAGATCAGCTCTCGCTGTGTCTAATCACATGCGTGCCCCAGACCCAGAAATGCAGGATCACATACTAGGTACGTGATCCTTGCCGCCGTATATGTACAGTTTACAGTTGGAAAGTGGTTAAGCGATTATCAGACTGTTTGCAATTTTTAGGTGACTATACTTTACTCAGACTATGCAGGAGCTATGCCCAGTTTTAGACATCTGTAGCCATGGGTAAAGATAAAGCTGTATACCTGAGCTACTAGCCAGGCCTTTACGGTTACTCGCCACCAGTTGCCCGCCCCTAATTCTGCCACTAAACATGCGCACTTAAATTATCTCATGAAATGGCACTTAAATGTTTTATGCAGAATTAAGTTACAAAAATAAATATTAACAACAACTTTTATCAGTGCCCGGCAGTGCAGCCGCACCTGTGCCCGGCAGTGCAGCCTCACCTGTGCCCGGCAGTGCAGCCTCATCTGTGCCAGGGAAGAGAGGAAGAGGATTGCCAGCCGGATCATCACAGAGCAGGGAACATTGCTGTAACAGCTTTTATTTAACTTGCCGAGTGTTCCCCATGCTCGCTGTCACATACAGCCCCGCCTCCTGGCCCACGTACTTTGATATATGTTACACACCCCGGCATTGGATTGTCGTTCTGTCCATCAAAGTACCTGGGCTAGGAGGCGGGACTGTATGTGATGACAAGCGTGGGGAACACTCGGCAATTCAAATGAAAGCTGTTACAGCGATGTACCCTGCTCTCTGATGATCCGGCCGGCTCTCTACCCCTGGGCGATCGCTGGGAGAACGGCTCCCATTCAATGCCATCTGCCGGTGGTGCCCCCCCTCCGAGGCAGCCCCCCGCCAGCCTTCTTTCTCCACTCGCAATAAGCAAACGATACAAACGATATCTTCTTTTACATGGAAAAGCTAATTAATATTGAGCATTTTTTCATTTTAAATCTAGTGCAGTTCTGTCCAACTTAAAGTAGAACTGTAGGCGCAAAACTTTTTTTTTCTATTGAACAAAAAAATGTATCAAAACACAGAGTGGTACTGTGGATACATAGCTGGTAGGTAAGTGCCACGTCCTAAATATATTGCATATAAATATTGGAAAAGGAAGGGACTTTGGACTTTTTAGGCACCGTAATACAAAATAATTTACAAAAAAGGTATTTTATTTATTGAAAAAACATATAAAATGCAATTATTAAAACACCACAAAACAATCTAATTACATAAATATTCAATGTTCAAATTTTTTTTTTTGCCGCTGTACAGAGCCATATACATGTATACAGAACCCGGAAGTTTGGACATCAATCCAAGATAGATAAAGATCCGAGGGTATGGCTGGACAGTGGACATATGAAAATTGTTTCAACTAGACACTGTGCTCAACATGTTACGCGTGCCTTCACGCTTCTTCAGGAGCAAAGATTAATGTGGTATATGATGTAGCTTAAGATAACAAAGTTGTTTAAAATAATTATTGTTAGGACAGGGACGGCCTGAGATTGTAGTGAAAAAGTACGCAAAGTCCAGAATTCACAAAAGTATAATTGTTTGCCAATTAAGGGGTGAAGTTGAAAAGGATTATATGGAAGGACTGAGGTAGTTAGGGGTACATTAATCTTGATTGGAGTATTAAATGGCAAGAATCCATTGTGCGGAGATCCAATAGAATGATTAATATGTGCATATATATATATATATATATATATATATATATATATATATATATATATATATATATATATATATACACAAGGCCTTCCAAAGGGTAAGCCCTTTGACAGGAGACATCGTTGACGGTCGCTTATCACGTCCAGCTTGTTCCATTTACTGCCTCCAGGCTAATTATCCCCTCTATCTTTTTACGTTCGGCTTACCCTTTGGAAGGCCTTGTGTGTGTGTGTGTGTGTGTGTGTGTGTGTGTGTGTGTGTGTATATATATGTGTGTGTGTGTGTGTATATATATGTATATATGTATGTATATATATATATATATATACATACACATATTAATCGTTCTATTGGATCTCCACACAATGGATTCTTGCCATTTAATAATACTCCAAGATTAATTTACCCCTAACTACCTCAGTCCTTCCATATAATCCTTTTCAACTTCACCCCTTTATTGGCAAACAATTATACTTTTGTGAATTCTGGACTCTGCGTACTTTTTCACTACAATCTCAGGCCGTCCCTGTCCTAACAATAATTATTTTAAACAACTTTGTTATCTTAAGCTACATCATATACCATATTAATCTTTACTCCTGAAGAAGCGTGAAGGCACGCGTAACATGTTGAGCACAGTGTCTAGTTGAAACAATGTTCGTATGTCCACTGTCCAGCCATACCCTCAGATCTCTATCTATCTTGGATTGATGTCCAAACTTTCGGGTTCTGTATACATGTATATGGCTCTGTACAGCGGCAAAAATACATTTGAACATTGAATATTTATGTAATTAGATTGTTTTGTGGTGTTTTAATAATTGCATTTTATATGTTTTTTTCAATAAATAAAATACCTTTTTTGTAAATTATTTTGTATTACTGTGCCTAAAAAGTCCAAAGTCCCTTCCTTTTCCAATATTTACATGCAAACTGTTTTCTTCATTTTGGATAGAGCAAGGAATAACTTGTCACATTTTTTTTTTTTCACCATCTGTGTCCCATTGCGGAGATTTACCTTCACTTCCTTGTCCCATAGCCAAGCAGGGAGTGAGAAGAAATACCTGCAATTTAAGGGAATTCTTTGAAGAACCCCAGGTCACTGGAACTGTATCCCCATTGGTAGAGTTTCCCTCAGTTACTTTTCTGGGTACAACCAAAATATGGGATTTTCTTTTTACTTTCAATGATAATGGTAAACAGGACAAATCAAGAGGGTGAATCTCTGAGGGGCACAGACCACAAGAAAAAAAAAAAACTGTCAGGCGTGTTCTAATCCACTCTATCCAAAACTAAAAAAAAAAAAAGTTTTGTCTTTAGTTATACTTTAAAGTGACACTAAACCATATTCTTCGTCATCCATACACATCCAGTACTTAATTGCCCTGTAACCTATTTTTCATGAAACTGTTTTTTTTTTCCTGCCTCTTTGTAACAGCATCCGATTGCTTGGAACAAGTAAAATAGGCGAGTTGGAAGCTCTGGTGCACGAGGAGAGCTATGATGTGAGAAGTGATTTCAAAGCGAGTGTGAATGAGGACGTAATTGATGGAGAGTGATGTGGCTGAAGCATTATGGGTGGAACTGCATATAGATGTGCGTAGTTCGAAGTTAATCATCGGAGTTTGTTATAGACCACCCAATGTTAATGAGGAGGTGGAGACTCAGCTCCTTGCACAGACGGAAAGGGCTGCAAGGGCTGGGGCCGTGATAATAATGGGGGATTTTAACTACCCAGAAATTGATTGGCGTAATGGCACTGCTGGATCAGTTAAAGGGCAAAAATTTAAAAAAAAACGATTACAGGACAATTTTATGGTCCAGTTTATTGAGGCCCCAACTAGGAATGATGTTCCGTTGGACCTGGTAACCTCAAACCACGCAGAGCTTATTACTAATGTTCCTATAAAGGAACATCTGGGTAGCAGTGACCATAACATGATTTCATTTGATGTTAGCTTTAAGCAAAAAAACACATACGGGAAAGATAAAAACACTTAACTTTAACTCCCCCACGCACGCACTATAGCCGAAAGATGGCTACAGCGCAGCGCTTAATTGCCGGGAGGACTTCCCTGGAAAATCTGTGTTGGCCGTGTCCCTTGGCCCGTTGGCGACCAGAGGTCAATCACATCTGTACTTGCATGTGGTTTTAATACTTTTTACGTTAGTTTTGCTTTTACATTGTTTGTGGCTGGCAGCCCTTGTGTTATCCATGTCCGTTGATAGAAAACTCATGACTGAGCATCCACGTACTATGTCCATTAATGGTATATGGGTATTTACGATTTGCCCTCATCATGTGGATATTTTCAGTATACATATTTGATTTTTTTTTCCCACTAACCAAGATGGCGCCGTTCGGTGTTGTCCCGGGACTCAGACTGAGGCTTGCTTATCTGTTCTCTGTATATAAGCGGTGCGTCAGGATGTTGCCCGTGACAACGTCCTTTGGAGTGACGAATTGCATAAGGAGGAGCGACGTTCTGACGTCACCGCAAGTTATGCTTAGTCCCTCAAGCAATGGACTGTTTTTCGAGAGCCGGCCAGCTTGATTCTTTTAATGCTGCTTTCACTCTACTTAACTAAGTGTCCATTTGTCTCTTGAAGTTTAATAAATGTGAAGGTTTTATACTATGCAAGCCTTTGTTGTTCTATGCGGATCCATTAACCGTGTCTGGTGCGTGTGAGGATCATCACCACCGAGGCTAAGGAGTCCAGTGTATTCCACAGTAGTCCCGGGCTGGGTTATAAGCCATCTGTGCTCTGTGGTCCCCTGTAATAAGGGACCATAGTGATCTGGTAAGCGGCAGTGTGTGCCGAGGTGGAGGCATTTCCTATTTTTTCACTTTTTCTTGGGGTGCCTGGTTTTGTGTCACCGTGGATGAGTCAACAATTATTTTGCATGGACTTCTTCTGATATATATTTTTTGATTTGTTTTCATGGTCACTATCATCACATATGGACTCATTTTCATCATCCATTTAATTATTTAATAATATAAAATTTTCTGGTGTAGTTGAGTACTCACTATTGTCACTAACCAATTGGTAAATTTTACCATATACGTATAATTTTGTATTTTCTCGTATTTCAGTCATATTGCCACAATATTGGGTTAATACCCACTATATGTTGGGTTTCTCACTGGTACATTTTTTATATTCTTTGTGGCAGTGTATTTGTATAAAAAAAAAATTGTATAGTGTTTTTTCACTTATCAATTATTATCACATTTGTTTTCATACATCACTTTTATATTGTGAGTGCATGTTCTTAATAGGTATTGCCTCATAGGTCAATTTATTTAGCGCAGCTTCCCCTTTGTTATAGTTCATATTGGTCAACCCACCCCATCCACCACATGCCCATCTTTTCCTCAGTAATGCCCAGAACCAGATATCTCATGATTATGAGATTCCTACACTATAATGATAATACCCAGTGCCCTCCCCAAAATGACCCAAATTATAAGGTTTATAAAACTCGGCCCCTACTAAATTATTTTTCTGAAATCTTCCCCCAGTTGTTTACCCCAGACCAATACATATGCGTGGCTGAGTCCCTTATCAGATCTACTGGCAGGCTGGGCTCAGCCAATTTATTCCTACCAAATGGGCCCCGCTGTGGGGTGAAGCTGTATAAATTGTGCAACCAAGCCACAGGGTATACATATGCCTTCATGGTATACGAAGGAAAGGACACCAGCTGCATCCCCCTAATTGCCCAGACTACATGGGATCAAGTGGGAAAGTCGTTTGGGAACTCATAAACCCACTCTGGGAGAAAGGCTACCATTTGTACGTAGATAATTTTTATACAAGTTTTCCCCTGTTCCGCAACCTTCACAGAAAGAACACTCCAGCATGTGGCACCGTAAGGACGAACCGGAAGGGCTTTCCTCAAAGCCTCATAAACAAGAAGTTAAGAAGAGGGGAGATGGCGAGTTTGCGAAATAAGGAAATTCTGGCTGTGAAGTGGAAGGACAGAAGGGATGTCTACCTGCTTTCTTTGATCCACAATAATACATTTGTGGAGATCACCAGGAGGAATGGCCCAATCCAAAAGCCAACATGTATCCACAAATAAAATATGTTCATAGGGGGTGTCGATTTCAACAACCAAATGCTCAAACCCTACCTTGCCACAAGATGAACATACCAGTGGTATAAAAAAAGTATCAATTTATTTAATTTGGCCATATGCAACAGCTATATTATCTATCAAATACAAATATAGGCAGCGCTAAAAAATAGTAATGGTATAATCTAATTAAAATACCAGAAAGATTTAATAGTCATGCAGTGAAATCAAATAGGTGCTTAAATGTCCATAATATACAGTGGGGACAGAAAGTATTCAGACCCCCTTAAATTTTTTACTCTTTAAATTTTTTTTTCCTCATTAATGTACACACAGCACCCCATATTGATAGAAAAACACAGAATTATTGACATTTTTGCAGATTTGTTAATAAAGAAAAACTGAAATATCACATGGTCCTAAGTATTCAGACCCTTTGCTGCGACACTCAGATTTCTTCTGATCATCCTTGAGATGGTTCTACACCTTCATTTGAGTCCAGCTGTGTTTGATTATACTGATTGGACTTGATTAGGAAAGCCACACACCTGTCTATATAAGACCTTACAGCTCACAGTTCATGTCAGAGCAAATGAGAATCATGAGGTCAAAGGAACTACCTGAAGGGCTCAGAGACAGAATTGTGGCAAGGCACATATCTGGCCAAGGTTACAAAAAATTTCTGCTGCACTTAAGGTTCCTAAGAGCACAGTGGCCTTCATAATCCTTAAATGTAAGATGTTTGGGACAACCAGAACCCTTCCTAGAGCTGGCTGTCTGGCCAAACTGAGCTATCGGGGCAGAAGAGCTTTGGTGAGAGAGGTAAAGAAGAACCAAAAGATCACTGTGGCTGAGCTCCAGAGATGCAGTTGGGAGATGGGAGAAAGTTAACCATCACTGCAGCCCTCCACCAGTCGGCCGAGTGGCCCGACGGAAGCCTCTCCTCATTGCAAGACACATGAAAGCCCGCATGGAGTTTGCTAAAAAACACCCGAAGGACTCCAAGATGATGAGAAATGAGATTCTCTGGTCTGATGAGACCAAGATCGAACTTTTTGGCCTTAATTCAAAGCGGTATGTGTGGAGAAAACCAGGCACTGCTCATCACCTGTCCAATACAGTCCCAACAGTGAAGCATGGTGGTGGCAGCATCATGCTGTGGGGGTGTTTATCAGCTGCAGGGACAAGACGACTGGTTGCAATCGAGGGAAAGATGAATGCGTCCAAGTGCAGGGATATCCTGGACGAAAATCTTCTCGAGAGTGCTCATTACTTCGGACTGAGCCGAAAGTTTACCTTCCAACAGTGACCCTAAGCACACAGCTAAAAAAACGAAGGAATCACTTCACAACAATTCCGTGACTTTTCTTGAATGGCCCAGCCAGAGCCCTGACTTAAACCCAATTGAGAATCTCTGGAGAAAAATGGCTGTCCACCAACGTTTACCATTCAACCTGACAGAACTGGAGAGGATCTGCAAGGAGGAATGGCAGAGTATCCCCAAATCCAGGTGTGAAAAACTTGTTGCATCTTTCCCAAAAACACTCATGGCTGTATTAGATCAAAAGGGTGTTTCTACTAAATATTGAGCAAAGGGTCTGAATACTTAGGACCATGTGCTATTTCATAAATCTGCAAAAATGACGACAATTCTGTGTTTTTCTGTCAATATGGGGTGCTGTATGTACATTCATGAGGAACAAAATGAACCTAAATGATTTTAGCAAATGGCTGCAATATAACAAAGAGTGAAAAATTTAAAGGGGTCTGAATACTTTCTGTCCCTACTGTATAGCAGTTGGAAGTCCATGAGATTATCCAAGGTGAGTTTAATTCCTGCTTGCAGGATGGCAGACTGTTGCCAACACCACCACACGTGAAGAGGCAGGGGTGTACTCACACCCCCCTCAGAATAAAACTTTTACTGAATCTAATAAGGTAATAAGCAGATAAATGACACTGTTTAAAGCGGGGTTCCACCCAAATTTTGAACAATATCTGTATGTATTCTTTTCCTTGCCTAGATGCTGACATGCCGTTTAAAAAAATTTAAATTGCCGTAATTACCTTTTATTTTTCCATTCTTCTTTGCACTTCCTGGTTCTCCTTCCGTGGGAGTAGGCGTGTTTCTAGCCTCTCCCAGACTCCGCACAGCCTCCTGGGAGCTAGTTTCAGGCTTCCCAGGATGCCACTGAGCATGTGCGGGAACGAGCGGTGAATGCTGGGAGCACAGCATTCACCGCATCCAGGAAATAAATGCTTGTGGGCTTCAAATGCCCACAATGAAGATGGAAACCGCCTGCAGTGAATAATATAAGTTATTCTTTCCAACAAAATCTGACACAGGCGGACATATTACACACAATATGTGAGTATGTAATGCTGAGAAGAAAAGTTCGTGAATGAACTAAAAAAAAAGAAAAAACAATAGATAGGTGGACCCCCGCTTTAAAATCCTTATCCTTATATCCAATCTCCCGGAACCAACTGCAGTTTGTGATCTCTGCGGCTAACACAGCAGCACCAGGGGGCTTATTCGTCTCTGCGCTGGACGCTCGCTGACGCCTCCTACCTCAAGGACCCAGGCAGCACCCAGGCACAGAGGTGATCTAGGGACAGCACACAGGATGCAGGAGGGACTCTCGCATGTCCCTGCAAGGACAAGACTGGGGTTGTAGAGAAGTGCAGCATTGGGAGGTCAGCTGGTCTGAACTTTGAAATCAGATGAGGGAAAAAAATAAAAAGTTCTAAAGATCACAACTCACACCAACCCTCCCTCCCTGGTTCACATGCACAGTACTGCACTCCCACAATGGAGGGTCACCCCCCCCTCCCTGCCCCTCCAAGCTCCAGCTGCCCCACAATGCACAATTCAGGGCCAGGACTCTGAGGCCACTGGCTGTACCACCCAGCCCTGATACCGAGGCACTGGCACAGCAACTCCTTGCAGCTTCTATTGTACAATATGCCTGCCTGCATGGAGCTGCCAAAGTCTTCAGATCCCTGCAAGCCAGTGATCACAGGGGAGGACCATGCAATATTTAGTCTGAATGATCACATGTTGTGTACAGCACATCAGAGACTGGCAGGAGTTCCTGGGAGAGACAGAAAAGCTACGTCGTTACTGAGGTGGGAGGCGTGAGCAATGTCCTTCCCAACCAGGCCTCTGCATAATTGACTGTTTCCGCCCTTACCATACTTCACTAAATTATTAGTATGGTAAGTATGGTAAACATAACCCTCACTTCCTGCCCTTTACCTTCACACCCCTTATGCTTCTGCTTGCTCTGTAACTGACCCTGGCTTGTTATAGGACCATGCTTCTGCCTATCGATTCTGTACATACCTCTACCTGATCTGGAACTGATCCTGGCTTGTTATTCGACCACGCTTCTGCCTACCGATTCTGTACGTACCTCTGCCTGATCTGGAACTGACCCTGGACTGTTTGACCATGCTTTTTTGCCTAGTGGGATTCACAACACAGGGGTCTCACATATGTGAGGGGCTGCAGAATTGTTTTTCTGGATGAAGAAAACATTTTTTTGTTTTCTCATTCCCAGATTAGGGTCTGGAGACTCGAAGGCTTCAAAGAGATTTTGGGTGCCATCATGCATCTGCCTGTCACATGAACTGACCACACCACATGGACCATGTTCCCGCCTACTACCAGGACCAATATTTTTGCACTGCTGACAATCTCTGCCTGCACTGACCTTGGACAGTATATGGACAGTATCCCTGCCTGCTGCCTGTACTGACTATGGACAGTATTCCTGCCTGTTGCCTGGACAATTGCGTTCACTTTTGCTGACCAAGTCCCTGCCTGGACTAGAGCTATCCTCCTGTGTACAACTGCTCTACTAAAACCACAGGTAATCTTTTGTTTACCCTTTGCTCAGCAAAATGTATTTTGGGGTGTAATTCTTGGTATGTGCATGCTATGTGTCCCTAGAACACCTGATGGTGTTCCTTGCATGTTGGGCTTCTGTATGTGTCTCACACGTGGTATTGCCATACTCAGGAGTAGCAGCAGAATGTATTTTGGGGTGTCATTTTTGCTATGTACATGATATGTGTTGGAAATATCTTATAAATGGACAACTTTGCATGAAAAAAAAATGCGTTTCAATTTTTTTCCACATTTTCCAAAAACTTCTGGAAAAAAATGAACCATTCAAAAGACTCATTATGCCTCCTAGATTATGTGTTTGGGTGTTAGCTCTCCAAAATGGAGTCATTTTGTGAGCGTTTCCATTGTCCTGGTGCTCCAGGGCCTTAAAAAGTGTAATAGGTAGTCAACAAGTTAGATGTGTAATTTATGCTCCTAGAACACCTGGTGGTGCTCCCTGCATGTTGGGCCTCTCTATGTGGCTAGGCTGAACACTATTGTCGTTTAAATGTTACAAAAGGATATAACAGAATATGTAAAAAGGAAATCAAGGACGCAAAAATTCAAAACGAATGATAGATTGCAAAAGATAGTAGGACAAACCCCCAAAAATTCTTCAAATATATTAATAGTAAAAATGTCAGGTCTGAGCATGTAGGCCATTTACAAAATAATCTAGAGTGGGTGACTGGGGACAAAAAGAAAAGGCAAATTTATTAAATACACTTCAGTTCTGTGTATACAAAAGAGCATGGGGGAGCTCAAGTCCATAATGGGGTTTGTATTGACACGGTCCCAAATGATCCACAATGGCTCAAAAGTGATATGGTCCAGAAATATTTAAACGGAATAAAGGTGGCTAAAGCACCTGGACCAGATGGCATCCACCCACGGATTCTAAAAGAATTGAGCTCTGTCATTTCAAGCCATTGTTTCTAACTTTTAGGGACTCAATGACAGGAATGGTACCTCTGGATTGGTGTAGGGCCAATGTGGTGCTTATATTTAAGAGAGTTTAATAAAAGACCACATAGATGAGTTCTTGCTGGAAAAAAATATTTTAAGCAACTGACCGCATGCATTCACGAAAGACAGGCAGAAGTTGTCAAACAAATCTGATTTCATTTTCTTAAGAAGTAAGTAAAACCTTGGACAGAGGGGTGGCTGTGGTATACTTGGATTTCACAAAAGCGTTTGACACAGTTCCCCACACACGGCTAACGTGTATGGTAAAGTCAACAGGCTTGGACATAACTGTTTTGTAAATGGATAGAAAACTGGCTGAAGACAGAATTTAGAGAGTAGTTAATGACTCTTACTCTGAATGGTCTAAGGTTATCAGTCGTGTACCCCAAGGTTCAGTGTTGAGATCCTTACTTTTTAGTATCTTTATAAATGATATAGGGTCTGGGATTAAAAGTACCATTTCAGCCTTTGCAGATGACACCAAACTATGCAGTGGAATAACGTCCTTACAGGATATCTCCAATTTACAAGCCGACCTCAATGCACTGTGTAATTGGGTGACTATGTGGCAGATGAGGTTTAATGTTGATAAATGTAAAGTTATGCACTTGGGGGCTAAGAATATGCATTCATCATACATACTAGGGGGAGTAAGACTGAGGTTTAATGTTGATAAATATAAAGTTATGCACTTGGGGGCTAAGAATATGCATTCATCATACATACTAGGGGGAGTAAGACTGGGGGAATCCGTAGTGGACAAGGATCTGGGGGTTTTGGTAAATCATAAGCTCAATAATAACATGCAATGCCAAGCTGTGGTTTCCAAAGCGAGCAAAGACTTTCTTGTATTAAGAGAGGTATGGACTCCAGAGAGAGAGATATCATTTTGCCCCTGTGCAAATCATTAGTAAGACCTCATCTGGAATATGCAGTTTTTAGTTTTGGGCACCAGTTCTCGAAAAGGATATCGGGGAACTGGAGAAAGTGCAGAGAAGGACAACCAAACTGATAAGAGGCATGGAGGAGCTCGGCTATGAGGATAGATTAGAGGAACTGAATTTTATGCTCTCTTGAGAAGAGGAGATTAAGGGGGGATATAATCAACATGTACAAATATAGAAGGGGTCCATAAAGTGAGCTTGGTGTTGAGTTATTCACTTTATGGTCAACAAGGGGGCACTCTTTACGCCTAGAGGCAAAGAGATTTAATCTCCATAAACGGAAAGGTTTCTTCACAGGAAGAGCTGTGAAAATGTGGAATAGTCTCCCTCCAGAGGTGGTTCTGGCCAGCTCAGTAGATTGCATTAAGAAAGGCCTGGATTATTTTCAAAATGCACACAATACAACGTTTTAGTACATAACATTTTATAGGTAAAGTTGATCCAGGAAACATTCGATTTGCCTCTTGGGGGGGGGGGGGGGGGGGGGTAGGAATGAATTTTTTCCCCTGCTGTAGCAAATTGCATCACGCTTTGCTGAGGTTTTTTTGCCTTCCTCTGGATCAACTGTGTGTATAGGATTGGGTATATGGGATTGTTTGAATTATTTTTTAATTATTTATTTTTATGGTTGAACTAGATGGACTTGTGCCTTTTTTCAACCTAACTATGTAAATTTAGTTGCAGTCACACCCACAGGCCAAAGTTCCTAGTGTTTCTTGTGTCAAAGCAGCAGAGGGTGACTACATTTCTACATACAGTGGGCCCATTGGGAACGAACGTAGATACTCTATTACTGGAAGTAAGATCATAGCAGCTAAAAAAAGAGGAATTTGGAGATTTAAGAATATATACCTAAAGGATAAGTTCACCTTTACAAAAAACGTAATACATGCACATTTTTTTGCATGTAAAATAATATGCTATTATTTATTTTTACAAGACCTGTAAAGCATTGCACCTATGATCATGTCTGTCTGGGCAATACAGAAGCGCAGTGATAGTTCATTGAGAACTATAAGGCAGTTGTAGTTCTCCCATTCACAAAACACTGAATGGATGATGCAGCCGGGCGGAACGCTTGTTGCAGATGGTGACAGCTAGTGGGGTAGCTAAGATTCAGACATGCTAGTTGTACCTAAGTCTATCGATGGATCTTCATGGGTACAATCAGCCTGCCCATAGATTGATCAAAGCTTGTCTGGTCCCTGCTGAACAGGCTGAGACTTAATCCCTCTATGTCCGGCTTAAGGTCCCTATCTCACATGCATATACTAGGACCACTTTAAACTGGAGCCAACTAATTTGCCAGCATGTCATTATAGTGTTTGGTAAGGTAACCACAGGACCTGGAAATTCACACAAGAGATAGAGAGAACGTGTAATCTCCATGCAGCTAGTGTTGTCGTTGGGATTCAAACTCATGACCCTAGTTTTGCAAGGCAGAAGCGATAACCACTAATTATTTTATATAAACGTGCAAGAAAATATCCATTGATTTCATTTATTATTCTTTGGTTTACCAGACTTGGAAAAAAAGGTAACATTTTATAGGAAACCTAGCTTTTCTATTAGCAAAGTGCAGCTTCTAAAATAATTACTTCATGTTTCATGACTCGCAATATGAGTTATTTTGAAAGCCATCTATAGTAACTCTTTTAAAAAGTTTTTTTTAAATAATAATTTAATCTTTGGCTAATTATTATTTTTATTCCTCATTAAAAAGACCACAAAACGTAATCTTATGCGTAATTGGTACATGCTGTTTCTTCTTTTTCCTCTCCAGCTGGCATCATGAAAGCTCCCTCCAAACTCTTTTCTAAATCTTTTCACATTCAACACTATAAAGACCACTTTGTTATATATACATTGCAGTAATCAATAGAAGTTTAGCTTTTATATAGAGTAAATTAAAGTAGACCCTTCACAAGTGCTTCATACTGAGCATATAGTGACAATTCATAAACCAGGGTTACCATTGGTGAAAACTGCGCACCAAAGGTGTCAGTAGATCATGACTTCCATACTGTTGAAGTTTCAAATCTTAAATTATTGTGTTCATGAGCTTGGCCTACCCCTCCCTCCTCTTTATCCTTCTTGCTGGTCAGAGAGTCTGCTCATTACGTTAAAGGACCAAAAGACAGAGAATTAAAATCTAATCCAAGAGCTAATATATTATACAGTATATTGCAGCTTATCATTCCTTAGATGTGGGGGCTGCATTTTTTTTCTTTTTTCAGACTTTTTTCCTTTACTATCACCTGGTAATCCTGCCAGTAACACTCTTTGTTCAAGTTTGATAATGCTCACTTACATATTGTATCTATAGCGAAGCATTATCACCCTAGGATAGGATAGCAAAACCCCTGCCCCTACTTTTTTCACCATAGCATAGGGGAGAGGTGTTCTATAGTCCACATAGATAACTGGGAGCAATGTGGCTGATAACTTTCTATGCTCTGCCTAGATTGTACTTTTATCACCTCGCAAGATATCTAGGAGGTCAACATGTATGTTTGTGGAATGTTCATTTCTGGGGGCAACTCAAAATTTTGGATTTCCTGCAAGTTTTTTTTTCATAATATTTTATTAAGGATATTTGAAGTAGGTATACAGAGAAAAAGAAGAAAATAGAAAACCCTCTGGTTTTACATATACATGCATACCATGACCGTAACAGTGGTAACCCAGATGTAGTGAAAAAAACAAACAACACTATAATGTGCAAAAAGATATATATATAAGAAAAAGTCCAGAGGGTTGCTGCACTTAAAAACTTTCGGTTGCTTTATTTTCATGTAGTCACATGGAAAAATTACAAAGCAGGTACAATAGGTTTAACAATGCTTATTTGGAGAATGAAAACGATGAGATAAAGATGTCGGCCGCTAACTGCTAGATCTTGTGTTTATGGTGTACAAAAAACATGTATCTATTAGGTGGTGAATATGTTACGAATTAATCAATTAGCCATATTGCTTCCACATGTGATGTATACTACTAATTTGTATTTAAGGGATTCATTGCAGTGAACCCGTTAGATATGCTCAGACGGATCTTATGAAGGGCGTAAGCATACTAGCCCGAAACGTACGTAATCCATCCATATCTGCATCTATAGGCATTTATATGTCAAGATTATGTCTGGAAAGATGTACCTGCTTTGTAATTTTTCCATGTGACTACATGAAAATAAAGCAACCGAAAGTTTTTAAGTTCAGCAACCCTCTGGACTTTTTCTTCTATATATAAGGTCGGTGGGAAGACCTGATTGCTGGCACTGAATTGTAAGCTGGGTGCGGTTCTCCTCTACAAATTGAATATATGTGTATATATATATATATATATATATATATATATATATATATATATATATATATAGGAGTAGCAAAAGTTATATGGCAAGTATGTACGTTGTATCTCTTAAGCCAGGGGGGTCCTATTTTTTAGAGAAGTCAACCTCCTTTCGCTATTCACAAAGCGCAGCAGAAAGATGCCGGTGCTAGGGACCCGAAGCCCATTGAAGAGTTGGCTCGGGTGTCAACAGTGCTGGATCTCTGGATAGGTAAGTGTTCTTGTATTAAAAGTCAGTAGGTACAAAGACGCTTAATTTTTTGAGAGGGGACTGAAGCTCCTCTTTAAGGTGGATGCAGGTTTAAGTATGAAATATATAAAAACAGTCATGGCCAAAAATAGTGGCACCCCTGCATTTCTGTCAGATAATGCACCATTTCGCCCCAAATTTTTTTACAATTTGTTTAGGCATTCTCATGTTCATTTTATTTATATTAGTGGAGAAGCAAAAAGCCAAATCTGACACCTTCCACACCATCTCAAAATTGAATATAGAAATCACACCGGCACTCAGGTAGAATGGTGAAAAATTGGCTGAACCTTTGTGTGTCTGTGTGCCACACAGAGCATGAAGAAGAGAAAGAGCAGCAAAGAATTGTCTGAGCATTTGAGAACAAAAACTGTGGAAAAGCATGGACAATCTCACGGTTACAAGTCCATCTCCAGAGATCTTCATGTTCTGGTGTCCACTGTGTGCAACATTGTCAAGAAGTTTACAGCCCATGGCACTGTAGCTAATCTACCTGGACGTGGATGAAAGAGGAAAAAATGATCAGATTGCAAAGAAGGATTGTTTGAATGGTGGATAAAGAACCTTGATCAACTTCCAGACAAATTCAAGCTGACCTTCAGGCACGGGGTACAAATGTGTCAACTCTCATTATACGTTGCCATCTGAATGAAAAGGGATGCTATGGTAGGAGACCCAGGAGGACACCACTGCTGACACAAACATAAAAAAGCCAGATTGGAGTTTGCCAAAACTTACCTGAGAAAGCCAAAATCCTTTTGGGAGAATGTGCTGTGGACAGACGAAACAAAATTACAGCTTTTTGGTAAAGCCCATCATTTTTCAAAAAAAGAAATGAGGCCTTTTAAAGAAAAGAATACAGTCCCTACAGGGGGCTGAATACAAATGCACGCCACAATTTTCAAATATTTATTTGTAAAAAACTTTGAAAACCATTTATCATTTTCCTTCCATGTCACAATTATGTGCCACTTTGTGTTGGTCTATCACATAAAATCCCAATAAATTAAAGGGTGTGAATACTTTTTCAAGGCACTTTAATTAATAAATATACACTACCGTTCAAAAGTTTGGGGTCACCCAAACAATTTTGTGTTTTCCATGAAAAGTCACACTTATTCACCACCATACGTTGTGAAATGAATAGAAAATAGAGTCAAGACATTGACAAGGTTAGAAATAATGATTTGTATTTGAAATAACATTGTTTTTACATCAAACTTTGCTTTCATCAAAGAATCCTCCTTTTGCAGCAATTACAGCATTGCACACCTTTGGCATTCTAGCTGTTAATTTATTGAGGTAAGCTGGAGAAATTGCACCCCACGCTTCTAGAAGCAGCTCCCACAAGTTGGATTGGTTGGATGGGCACTTCTGGCGTACCATACGGTCAAGCTGCTCCCACAACAGCTCAATGGGGTTCAGATCTGGTGACTGTGCTGGCCACTCCATTACCCATAGAATACCAGCTGCCTGCTTCTGCTGTAAATAGTTCTTGCACAATTTGGAGGTGTGTTTAGGGTCATTGTCCTGTTGTAGGATGAAATTGGCTCCAATCAAGCGCTGTCCACTGGGTATGGCATGGCGTTGCAAAATGGAGTGATAGCCTTCCTTATTCAGAATCCCTTTTACCCTGTACAAAGCTCCCACCTTACCAGCACCAAAGCAACCCCAGACCATCACATTACCTCCACCATGCTTAACAGATGGCGTCAGGCATTCTTCCAGCATCTTTTCATTTGTTCTGCGTCTCACAAACGTTCTTCTTTGTGATCCAAACACCTCAAACTTGGATTCATCCGTCCACAACACTTTTTTCCAGTCTTCCTCTGTCCAATGTCTGTGTTCTTTTGCCCATCTTAATCTTTTTCTTTTATTGGCCAGTCTCAGATATGGCTTTTTCTTTGCCACTCTGCCCTAAAGCCCAAAATCCCGCAGCCGCCTCTTCACTGTAGATGTTGACACTGGTGTTTTGCGGGTACTATTTAATGAAGATGCCAGTTGGGGACCTGTGAGGCGTCTGTTTCTCAAACTAGAGACTCTAATGTGCTTATCTTCTTGCTTAGTTGTGCAACGCGGCCTCCCACTTCTTTTTCTACTCTGGTTAGAGCCTGTTTGTGCTGTCCTCTGAAGGGAGTAGTACACACCGTTGTAGGAAATCTTCAATTTCTTTGCAATTTCTCGCATGGAATAGCCTTCATTTCTAAGAACAAGAATAGACTGTCGAGTTTCAGATGAAAGTTCTCTTTTTCTGGCCATTTTGAGCGTTTAATTGACCCCACAAATGTGATGCTCCAGAAACTCAATCTGCTCACAGGAAGGTCAGTTTTGTAGCTTCTGGAAGGAGCTAGACTGTTTTTAGATGTGTGAACATGATTGCACAAGGGTTTGCTAATCATCAATTAGCCTTCTGAGCCAATGAGCAAACACATTGTACCATTAGAACACTGGAGTGATAGTTGCTGGAAATGGGCCTCTATACACCTATGTAGATATTGCACCAAAAACTAGACATTTGCAGTTAGAATAGTCATTTACCACATTAGCAATGTATAGAGTATATTTGTTTAAAGTTAGGACTAGTTTAAAGTTAGCTTCATTTAAAAGTACAGTGCTTTTCCTTCAAAAATAAGGACATTTCAATGTGACCCCAAACTTTTGAACGGTAGTGTGTATATATATATATGTATATTTTAAACTATATTTCATAAAAAATTGTGTGAGCAAGTCCAGTCACTTCGATCAGATACTGCAGAATAAGATGTAGTGACAGGTGTTAGTCATGAAATGCGTCTTCTGATTCTAAATAAAGCAATTTTTGTTTTTCATACTTACACCTCAGTCTGCCTCATTATTAATCGTACTTGATTGCTTCCCCGCCAAGTTTATTGTTTGGATAGAAGCTGCTTTTATGGAGAATAGACCTGAGGGAATGTGAATGCAGCATTTCTCCATCCTGTGCCCTTTACTTTACCCTCCATAGAAATGCACTTGCAATTTGTTCAGTCTTGTGACACTGGTGGCTTGGTGAAAAAGCTATGTTTCAGTCACAGCTGTGCTAAGAGTTCCCCCTTGCCAGAGTAGAGGACAATGGTAAATGCACAGAGGAAATATTACGGTACATTATCCAAGAAGAAAAAGAGTAAAAGAAATTGTATGTTAATATGGATTAGGTGCACAAGTATCATAGGGCCTGCAAAAGACTTGTTTCAGTTTTTAATGTGAAGGACATTCAGGCTTTTATTAGGGAATTAGACATTAATTAAAGCATTCTTAGATGTGCAGCAGTTCACTTATATCTCCTAGTCAATGTCCATATTAATGGTACACTATAATACTAAATTTACTTTGAGTGATGCCATTTGGAATAATTATCTGCCATGTCTGCAGTACAGAGCTGTGTTAACTTCTGACTGTTAACTAAACTCATGCTGCCATTACTGAGAGAAATTTAAAAGTTGGTTATACGTCCTTTTTATTTCACTTTCCAACCCTTGATTTGATCTTGACAGACATATGACAAAAGTGTGCCAAACCACTGCAATCGATCAGTAACATTTCTTCCATTTCATATCCTGTCTCCTGTAAATATAGGTGAGGGGAAATCTGACTGAGTGTTACTGCACTTTGCACATCATCAAGCATTACGAGACTTGCTATTAAGAAGGCATTGGGTTTTAAGTTGCAGGTATCCATTTAAGGCTAGGCTCACACTATTGCAGTTTCCATGCGACCACATTTGCACAGACATAGCAGCCCATTCAAATGAATTTTACCTACAAAAAAAAAACACTGCACCTTTTCCACAATCGCAGCTGCAGCAATACCACATTGAAGTAGTAGCAGCAGCACATTTTTGCTTGGCTGCGAGAAAGCAGGGATATACATACAGTCCTGCATGTGCAGAAGTGTGCGCCTAGCCTTACATCATTTTGAGTTGCTTCTGAGATCATTAGGAAGTAATTGATGCATTGGACTTGCAATTGACCTTCATTTGAGCTGCTTCAAGCAAGTCTTGTATTCCATAAAAATGCAGAACCCATATAATGTGAACGAAAGCCCTAAAGCACATTGATTTGACAGGCTGTCTGAGAAAAAAAAAAATCTAACAAATTTCACCACTATACAGCGAAGGTGGAAGAATCTCCCAACTCAGCTACTCTATTAAGCCGGCCTCACTGGCCCTGATTTGGAAGCGGCCTCTGATCATCCAGCAGTTTTCCCCTCTACTTCCTACATTTTTCAATTAAAGGATGTTGGGCAGAAGGGGGCCAACAGGGCTACCCTAAGTGAATTTTGACCAGTTTATTACATTTGTACACTGTATGGCCATTCTAAAGCTGAATTCCGGGACAAGCAAGTATTGGCTAAATTCAAAGATGCGTATTCTTCCTTGAATCTTGCATTTCCTAAAGATCTGTGCAGTAATCCAGTGTGAAGTGTTTCCTCTGTGTAGAATCTTCCTGTAATAATGACCGTTCTCCACTGCTCTCCCTTCTTGTGCAGGGGGACTGGTCTTGCCTCCTCCCCCTCCTGTAGTTTTCTGACCACAGCCTGAAGTGGGGAGAGCTTTTGGGCTCCTGCCACAGCTCTGCTGTCTGCACAGACTTTGTACAGCACAGTTAGTGTCACTTCTACTTCTACAAGGTAACTCTGGGTTTGTAAACGTATTTAGTGCATACAACATGGATTTATAGCAGGGATATGCAATTAGCGGATCTCCAGCTGTTGCAAAACTACCAGTCCCATCATGCCTCTGCCTCTGGGTGTCATGCTTGTGGCTGTCAGAGTCTTGCAATGCCTCATGGGACTTGTAGTTCTGCAACAGCTGGAGGTCCACTAATTGCATATTACTGATTTATAGCCTTAGTGACTATTGAGCAATACGTTTTAATAAAGCTTTTGTGCCTGGAGTTCAAATCTAAGTCTGTTTAGTTCTAAATCCACAGCTGCTAACCCAGAGGAAGGAAAATCCAAGCTTCAACAGGACAGCTGCCAGTACGATCTGTTATGACTGTGTTCACAGATACAGTGAGGATCATAGAGTTATATTCTGCAGAATCAGTCATATATTCAGGAGTTGCTGAGGATGGCTTTGAGTCTGGGCATTCCAGAGTCCAGATAAAGAATGGTTGCTACATTCCTTTATTTACAAGCCATATCCTCTCATGACAATCTATTATGTTCCTTTTAGGCCATCTGGTTATATGTTCTCTGTGAAGCCCAGTTTAAACAACGCCCCGGGACCCTGCAACTTTTAATAATGCCTCTGAGATCATTTCAAAGAGTTAGATGAATCTGTCAGAACTTGAAGTACCTGTATAGGAAGCCTCAGCTGGAAACTGCCATTTTCAAGCTCCTGGGCCACATACTGGTTGAGATGTAAAGCTGGCCATATATGGATCAAAATTTGGGTTGTACAGAAGTCCATCAGTTTCTGTTCCACCGGCCCATTGGAAAATTTACACGCAATCTGTACTGCTGGCTATAGCTGGCAGCACTGATCAGTGTATTCTGATGATGGGGAAGTCTCTCTACTGTCAAAATACAAAGGCACAGCGGGAGGATTTCCCCATCCACATCGAGAGAGTGGATGGGGGAATCGAGTCACTCATTCCATGGTTAAAAAAAAAAGGCTTGTGTATAGGCTGCCTTTAGACAACACTGCTAGTAACACAGCCTGTAGTGCCCAGGTAAAGACTTCTATCTTAGACTTCTCGTGCAGTTTTGCTTTGACAGTCGCATAAAAATTCCTAATGCTGATCTGAGGCTTTTGTCTAGCTCTATTTTGGTTGTTAACCTGGTTTGTAATGTTGATTAACCTACACCAAGATTTGATGCCTCAGTCAATTGATTTTATGATGGGTGCTTAACATTTCTTTTTAATAATGAATGAATGGCGTTTAATGTATGTATGACAACGCTGGTCAAGTAGATGCCGAGATGTGATTTAATCAGGTCTAACAAGTGAAGATTGAGTTTCTTCTTCCTTCTTCCACAGGCTGCTCTGTACCGTCTCAGTGGAGACTGGAATCCCTTGCACATTGACCCCAGCTTTGCCGCAGTGGCAGGTAAGTCAATAGCACCCTCTCCATAGACCAAAGTTAACACACTTAGGCTTTACTTACTGCCAAAGTAGAGAATTTTAATGCTATAAGACATTGTGCCACCATATGACAGGTGTATTAGCATCCAACTTTTTAGCCAATCCCCTGATTGTCCGGCAGTATTCGGATCAAATACAATTAAGCTTTATATGTTCAATCCTACACAGCCCATTCTGCTGAGATGATGATCTTGAAGATTGGCTTCTTATAGAGAATCTATAGGAAAATGGTCACTTTTTTCTATTTTAAACTAGTAATGCATTTTTCACTTTGATTTTTTTTAAAGCAAATAAAAAAAAAAATCTTAAAATCGTGTTTTCAGCCAAAACTGTATTTCATGGGTTTTGGATCAAGTGGGAAGCATTAGAACCCCTGTCAGATTTCTACAACTGTTTAGCCCGCCATTAGAAAGTTTTACCCCTCATTTTCTGTCCCTTTTTAATATTGATTTTAAAGAGTAAATGTGGGAAAGTCTCCCAACACCAACAAACACAGAAATATACTTTTTTAGTAGAGTAGGGGAAGCCTGGAACCTTTGTCAGCACTTTATTTCTGTTCCTGTTGCAGATTTTCTCCTGTTTAATACATTTTTCATAACAGTGACAGTATGATAGAGGAAATCTTTATAACTGAGCCTAAGATGGCAGTAAAAACCTGACAGGGGTTCTAAACCTTCCAAATGCTACCTGGGAAATTAAAGGTTTTAGCTGGACATATACTTACCGTGGGTTCATCCATAGCTATTAATATATGGCATGTTTGGGTGCAGGCACTGCTATCATTTACCAGCCAGTCAGCAGCATATTTGGTATAGGACATCTAAGGGGTCTTTGAGGCTTGTCAGACTCTGTCCCTTGATACATAAGGTATATGATGTTTACATGTATAGCATGATTACAGAAGGGGACAGCACGTGGGTGTGCTTAACAGTGCGCCGCAGCTCCTTTAATTGACATGTCAGCACTCTGGGGGCTTTTTCTAGGTCAAGCTGCACCTCCTGCCTGCACTAAAGCCTGACTTAACCACTTCTGGACCGCCGTACGCCAATATACGTCCTGACTTTGACAGGGGATATCGTTGTTATGGCAGAAGCTAGCTGCCATAACCCCGGTATTTTAGTATTCGGCCGGGGGTCTGCTTCAAGATAAAAGTGGTCTCTGCGGCGGATTTGCAGCGAGATCACTTTTATCTGTGGCGAGAAAGGGCCCCCTTCCCGTCGCGCTCCAGTGCCCTCCACCGCGCATCGGAGCCGTCTGCAGCGGTGGAGGCGATCGGATGCTGTGCCTACCTTGGCATGGAGAGAGAGTGAGGGTAAGATGGCCCCCACCGTCTCCATGACATTGCAGGGCGGAAGCGACGTCAAAACGTCACTTCCGCCCATAGCTCTTAAAGGACCATTTTTTTTTTAATTCTTTTTTTTAAATGACAACTTTTTTTTTTTTTTTTTTTTTTTAATTGCATTTTAGTGTAAATATGAGATCTGAGGTCTTTTTGACCCCAGATCTCATATTTAAGAGGTCTTGTCATGCTTTTTTTATATTACAAGGGATGTTTACATTCCTTGTGATAGGAATAAAAGTGACACAATTTTTTTTTTTTTTTTTAAATGGTGTAAAAAAAAAATGAAAGGCAAAATAAGAAAAAAAAAGTTTTAAACGTGCCCCGTCCTGCCGAGCTTGCATGCAGAAGCGAACGCATATGTGAGTAGCGCCCGCATATGAAAACTGTGTTCAAACCACACATGTGAGGTATCGCCGCGATCAGTAGAGCAAGAGCAATAATTCTAGCCCTAGACCTCCTCTGTAACTCAAAACATGCAACCTGCAGAATTTTTTTAAACGTCGCCTATGGGGATTTTTAAGGGTAAAAGTTTCTCGACATTCCACGAGCGGCCGCAATTTTGAAGCATGACATGTTGGGTATCAATTTACTCGGCGTAATATTATCTTTCATAATATTAAAAAAGTGGGCTAACATTACTGTTGTCTTATTCTTTAATTCAAAAAAGTGTTTTTTCCAAAAAAGTGCGCTTGTAAGACCACTGCGCAAATACGGTGTGACAAAGTATTGCAATGACTGCCATTTTATTCTCTAGTGTGTTAGAAAAAAAATGTATACTGTTTGGGGGTTCTAAGTAATTTTCTAGCAAGAAAAAAACAGTTTTTAACTTGTAAACAACACATCTAAAAAAGAGGCTCGGTCCTTAAATGGTTAATAGAATAATTAATCTTTGGCAGGCAAGACTGTGCTTATGTGTACATCCAGGTTTGCCTAGAGATCCGTTAAATACAACATACACTTTTTGTTTTAAAGCTGAAGTTTTGATATTACATAGTTTTAAGTGAAAGTATCTATGTGCCATACCTGTTGGATCCCTGTAGAAGCTGGAAATTGCTGTAGTACTGCTACTCCAGTGATATCCCTTGCTTGCGGGTCCCGTGCTGAGTGGCTGCCTTGCTGCGTCATGAACACAGAAGGTGAATGCAAAGTATTCTGTAATTGGAGGTGAAGGGTTGGTTCAGTAATGTCACAATCTCTCTCTTGTCCAGTCAAATCAATTGGGAAAATGCAAAATGTTCTCTGAATGGCACCTGTGTCAAGCAAGTGACTTTCTGTGTTCACTAAGCAGCAGTGTGACCACTTGGCATGGAACCCAGAAGCTAACGGAGAACACTTTAGTAACAGTGCCTACTACAGTGATTTCCACTATCCACGGGGTTCAGCCAGGTATGGAACATACATACTTACAACTCTTTTCAAATTCCCATACCTAAACTTTAAAATTATACATAAAAATGAAACATTTCTATCTCTGACCTACTGTAATTTATTGTAAGTGGGAAGTCAAACCTCTTTAACTTTCATTTTTATATGACAGCCACAGTATGATTGGTTGACATTTATTAGCCAGCCAAACATTATTGCAACATTCAAATTCTCCCTTTATTGCTTATTGCCACATTTTATGACTGGCTGCAGAAATGTTATTGCTTAATTTAAACTCCAATCTCCTTATATTTTCTTGGAATAATTGTAAATGTATTAAACTTTAGTTAATAAACTTGGCTAATAGACTCGAACAAAATTCCCCATCTTTTAGGGCACGTTGATTTCTTTGTATGCTTGTGAAAATAGCAAAGATTACATTTTTGCTTTTCTGGTGTTCCCCTCCACAGGATTTGAAAGACCCATCTTGCATGGCTTGTGCACTTTCGGATTTTCTGCCCGCCATGTTTTGAAGCACTTTGCGAATAATGATGTGTCCAAGTTCAAAGCCATAAAGGTAGTAGCTGTTTTCTCATCCATTTTGGGTGGGCTTTGTGTGAAGTCATAAATTGCAGAAACAGAAATTTCCTGTGGTGCTGGAACATGAAGTTATTCATTTGTTGTGTGTCAGGAGTACGGTGCTGGTAGTTTTTGTGTGGCACTACCAGCCCCAAGTACTGGTGTGAATACTTTGGCTCTCCTGTGTTTTCCTAACTAATAAATGTTTCCTCTGCACTAAAGCATACCCATGTGGTTTAACCCTCTTCTTCCTGAACACATAACACTTTACCTAACCCTTAAAGCAAAGGGTTTTAATGTTTTAACGGGTCCAGGTAGTGTGAATTACTGCATTATAACAGTGTGAATATACCACTTAGGGCAAATCAACAAGGTCTCTTACTAACCCACCCCTGACCCTCCTATGCTCCCTTTCATCATGCCCCTTGCTGCTCCATTAATCCAGGAGTCAAACCTTGTGTAAGTTCATAGGTTGATGATGATTCGCTTTTATGCAGGTGACTGTGTTCAGGCCTGTCAATTGGCTGCTCAGGTCACATGCGTTAGTAAGAGATTTTTAAAGGTAATCAAGTTAGAAAAATGTGAATTTTGGGTAAACACGTGAAACGTATGCAGACACATATATAAATGGACCCCTTAGTGCTTGTTAAACTGAAACCACCCATCAACCGCCCAAAATGAATGGGCTGCAAAGCACCTCAACCTATGAATTGTAAGCTCTAACGAGTAGGGCCCTCTGGTTCCTCCTATATTGAACTGTACTTGTACTGTCCTCCCTAATGTTGTAAAGCACTGCGTAAACTGTTGGCGCTATATAAATCCTGTATAATAATAATAATAATGAAAATGTAGTACTTGCTGCATTTTTTTTTTTTTTGCAGCATACTGCAATACATATTATGCATTTTGGTGTGGTGTGTTTTAAACCAGGTTACTGAATCTAACTCCCAAACTAAAGCCCCAGCACTAATTGGCCCTTTATTTTCCTCATCCTGTGTCAGTAGCCAATCCTGCTCCACATACACACAGTCCGGAGTGGCAGCATAGATGGATTTCTGGAATAAATTTACCGTTTTGTAAAAAAATAAATAATAAATACACATCTTTTTGCATGTACAAAAAAAAAATGTCCATGCATTATTTTTTTTCACTGGAGACTGTAAAGCATTGCACCCGCGATCAGGAGATCATGGGTGCAAAGCCAGGCCCCTGCAGACCCCCAGGACGCTCTTTTTCTGGACCTCCAATAAGGGCAGGCAGTTACAAAATTGCAGTAAGAATCAATGAACTACGAGAGCGCTCACCAGTGCCCTTGCAGTTCATTGAGAACTACAGGTTGTCGGTGACAGTGGCCGAAGGTACTTGTAGATCTTTCGTACACAGATGGCTGTGAATGAATGAAGCAGCCATGTGGACAGAGCCCCGCAAGGACATGCTGTTTTTACATTATGACAGCAGGTGCAGAGAGAGGATTCCCTGCCTGCTGTCACAGGGAAGGTGGGTTCTGGGGGAGAGGAGGCAGGAGTTGGAACATGTTCACCCTAAATACAGGTGAAATATGTAAGACATTCCAAAAGTGAACTTGGCCTTTAAAGGCCTTGCGTATGAATCTTTCAGAGGTTAAACGCCCAAATTAAAACACTGGGCAGATGAGTGGAGACAAAAGCAACAGTTCTTATACTTTGTCAAGGATGGCCAGTATTACACCCAAAGTGAGGAGGATATCGCAGGAAGAATGTGGGTTTAGCTGTGCTGGGCCATTACCTTATTTAACTTGCAGTATTTATAAATGTAGGGGTAGGCAACATAAAGAGGTGGAGATCTGCCTGAACAACATGGGAGAAATCAAAGATCACCAAGCACAGTGTTGCCTCCTCACACCTGATTTAAACCTCTAATTACTGTACTACCATGTTACAATTGCGTGCATTGTATAGCAATCATGGGTTTAAATCAGGTGTTGGAGGCAGCAACATATCGCCTCTTCATCACCTGTCAAATGCACTCATCACTTTTCAGAGGAGCAGCAGTGATTGTTGTACTTGTGAATGAGCCCTTGCATTCGGCAGTGGCACCCTTAGGGCTCGTTAACCCATAAAGTTGGGGGGGGGGGTAAAGCCCTTTCAGAAAGTGCACCAAACCCACAGAATGTAATTAGTATTTGGCTAAGCGCAGCATACCCGCAGGAAAACTGCAGATACCCTGCACTGCACCCCTGGTGTGCACATCAGTGTGAAATCAGCCCTACACTATTATGCCCAGTGTATTGCTTCACACTAACCTGAAGATCTCTTCTTTCCTGCTGCTGGTACCACTCTGGAGACTGCTAGCCGAGATAAGAAGAGGGTTGCAGTTGGTATCACTCCGCATGGGACAGAAGCCAGCACTACAGAGGCAGCATCGGCTCTTGCTCCCTACTACATTTCCAACTTTACAAGTAGTCCCTCTACATTGCACTCTGATGCTCTGGAATGGCAAGTCAGCAAGCCCAGTCCACCTGGCTGTTATCTACAGGTTGCGGACCTCCGTTCTATGGCAATCCTTGATGTTTATAATAGAAAATAGTGCTGAAGCTTTGTATAACCTTTCAAACATGTCTGAATGAGTCTTTTGTAATGAAAGTTCAATTTGTAAGGGCTCATTTACCTCTTACGTGCATTGCTTAACCGGTTCCCGACTGGCCCGCACGGTGGCAGAATGGCAACACTGCGCCAATCACTATACCTGTTTGGCACTCATGCCTCCCTGCGACGATCGGATTCGTTACAGAACTGATCAGTCTTCAGGTCCAGGCCAATGATTTCTGGCCTGGACCTGCTGATCGGTTTTGACGAATGAAATGCTTCCTCTGCCTTTAAGTGTTAACACAGGCAGGGGAAGTGATCTCATCTCCCCTCGTGGAATCCGTTTCGGTTCCCGAGAGAGACGAGAGGGCATCTGACTGTGAGTTGCACCAACACTACACTTACACCAGTACACGTAGGCACATATTTCACCCCCCCCGATCGACTCCCCCCACCCCCCTGTTAACCCCTTCACTCCCTGACAGTGTCACCAAGTGCAGTTTTCAGATTTTTCACTGATCACTGTACTGGTGTCACTTGTGACTCTAATCAGCTTTAGGGCAGTTAGTAGTAGGCCCAGGTAGCTTTAAGGTACCCCCTAACCCCCCCCCAATAAAGCTTTAACACGTTGATTGCCCCCAGTTAACCCTTTCACCCCCTGTCACCAGTGTCACTAATATAGTGTACATATTGTACATGTATATTCTGATAGCCCTATTGTCATGGATTAGCCAGTTATTTGGTTACTGTAACCATCAGTCTTTTATAGTGTCAGGGTAGCCCCATATTTTACCTAATAAAGGTTTTAACCCCCCGATTGCCCCCTAGTTAACACTTTCACCCCGTCACCAGTGATTACTGTATTAGTGTCACAGTTGACGCTGGTTAGTTTTTTTTTTAAATAGTGTCAGGGTATTGGCTATGAAAGGTTTAACCCCCTGATCACCCGACGGGTGACATCAGTTTTAGGGGCAGCGTCAATACCAGGCAGCGTCAGACGAGTGCCAGTATCGCTAACACCCACGCGCGCACCATACACCTCCCTTAGTAGCGTATAGTGTCTGAACGGATCAATATCTTTGATCTGATCAAATCTATACTAGCGTCCCCAGTAGTTTAGGTGTTCGCAAAAATGCAACGTTAGCGGGATCAGCCCAGATATCTGCTAGCACCTGCGTTAAGGCCCTCTACCCAGCCCACCCAAGTGCAGTATCAATTGATCACTGCCACTTACAAAACACAACACGCATAACTGCAGCGTTTGCAGAGTCAGGCCTGATCCCTGCGAACGCTAACAGTTTTTTGGTAGCAGTTGAAGCAGGCTCTGACAATCAGGTGCGTCACACTAGTTGTACATATAAATTTAGAGGCCAAAATGTCCAAACAGAGGTACACTAGTGAAGAGGCCTACATGTTGCTGAGCATGACAGATGAGAGTGATGGGGAAGTCACTCATCTGTCAGATTCAGGCTCAGTATACGAACCAGTAGACAGTAGCGGCACCCTGACAGATAGCTCTGACGACGGAGTGGTCCATGCTAAGGTCAGGCGTACCCAACCCCGTTCTTCTGTTGAGGTGCAAGAACCGCAGGGCTTTCATATGGAGCAGAGAGCCAGTACTAGTGCAGCTCATCCTTCTGGTGAACTGGCAAGCACCACCGGCCTAGTACATCCTAGTCGTACATCCAGCACTGCAGAATCACATTATGACATGGCGAGTCCCATAAGTGCAGTTCAAGCTGGTGCGGTGGCTAGCACAAGTAGTGTCCCGCAGCCACCAAGAAGACAAAGACAGGCCCGTCAAGCCCATAGTGCCCTTCCTGCAGAGTATGCCAATCCTAATTGGGAGCCCACCACTTCTGCAGCACCCGTACTCCCCCCCCATTCACTGGCCAACATGGAATTCAGGTGGAAACAGTTGATTTTACGTCACTTGATTTTTATTCGCTGTTTTTCACGGAAGATCTCTATAGATCTATTGTGGACCAAAGCAATCTGTATGCTGGTCAATTCATCACTGCTAACCTCCATTTGACCCTTGCCAGAGAATGAACCTATTACGGTTTCCAATTTTAAGACCTTTCTGGGTCTATCCCTCCTCATGGGCATAACTTAAAAAAAATTAGTTGTGGCCATATTGGTCCACTGACCCAATTCACCATATGCTAGTGTTCTCTGCCTCCATGACCAGGACGCGATACAAGCAGATCTTGCAGTTCATGCATTTTAATGACAATGAACTCTGTCGTCCTTGGGGTGATCCTGGATTTGATTGACTCCACAAAATTCGGCCCCTCGTAAGCCACTTCAAGCAACAGTTCGCAGCCTCGTTTACTCCCGATCAAGTTGCCTGCGTTGATGAGTCCCTGATTAAGTTTTATGGCCGCTTGTCTTTCAAATAGTATCTTCCCAGCAAGCGTGCCAGATATGGGGTCAAGATGTATAAGCTCTGTGACAGGGCAACAGGCTATACATATAGTTTTATGGTTCACGAGGAAGGAGACAGTCATGTGGAGCCCGAGAACTGCCCATACTACATAGGGAGCGCTGGCAAGATTGTTTAGGACTTGGTGTCACCCTTATTCAGAAGGGGGTACCACTTGTACGTGGACAATTATTACAGGAGCGTGCCACTTTTTAGTCACTTGTTTGATCATGGAATTGGCGCATGTGGCACCGTGCGATCTAATCATTGGGGCTTCCCCCAACAGCTTGTAGAATCCTGACTTAGACTGGGGGGGAGAGCCTGCTTGAGAAGTAATCATTTGCTCGCAGTGAAAAGATAAGCAGAATATTTTTGTTTTGTCCTCTGTTGACGCAGATTCGACAGTCCTAATTCCAAGTCTGGTGACTGGTGTTGTGGAGAAACCCCTCGAATACAACCTTAATATGGGAGGGGTGGACCTCAACGACCAGTTGATGGCGCCATACTTAATTGCCCGTAAGGCCGGACGCTGGTACAAAAAGTGTCTGTATACCTAATTCAATTGGCTCTGCTGAACACCTATGTGCTATACAAAGTGTCAGGGCGGACTGGATCCTTCCTTAAATTCCAGGAAGAGATCGTCGCAGCCCTGTTTCCAGACGGTGCTGTGCCTCAACTTCCCAACTGCAGCGATCGAGCCGGCTGCATGAGAGGCATTTTTCGCATGTCCCCCCTGGTACCCCTACCCAATGATCACCCCAAAGAAGATGTCGTGTCTGTAGAAAATGTGGATATAGGTGTGATACCCACTATTGTCCCTCCTGTCCTGGTCTTTGCATTGGTGAATGTTTCGACATGTTTCGAAAGCTACCACACACTAGTGGAGTATTAGCTTAGGGTACAGCACTGCACAGTCCTAGGGCACACTTTCACAGGGTCTCCAAAGATGCCATCACATTTTGAGAGACCCAAACCTGGAACCGTTAGTTACAAGTAAAAAAAAATGTGGTGTGTGTGTGTGTATATATGTGTATATATATATATATATATATATATATATATATATATATATATATATATATATATATATATATATATATATATATATATATATAAAAAACCCAAAAATAGTTCTCGTTTTATTGTTCTTCTTTCTCTATTCTCTCTCTATTGTTCTGCTCTGTTTTACTGTATTTTATAACTGCAATGTTTTATTGTTACTATGTTTTATCATGTTTACTTTTCAGGTATGTAATTCTTTTATACTTTACTGTTTACTGTGTTTTATTGTTGACCATTATTTTCTTTTCAGGTACACCATTCAGCTGCAGCACTGATTTATTTATCTTAACAGCAACAGCATTTGCTCTCACGATGCGTAAATCAGCGACTCCAGCGCTGTAGGAGGCAATTTCCCCACCACAGTTTAAAAAAAAAAAAAAATGGTGCATGTATGCCCCATCATTAGAAGTGAGTGGATACAGGGCGGTATTCTAACCCATATAGCCGCATACCCACCGATCAATCTTTTTTTTGTTCAGCCCATGGCCTGCATGAAAAAAAAGAACATTACAATATATGCCCAACAAGGACCAGCAACGTACTAGTATGTTGCTGGACTTTGAGTGGTTATACCAGAATGATGCCTGCTGGTTTAGGTATCATCTTGGTATCGTTCTTTTCAGCCAGCTGTCGGCTTTCATGTAAAAGCAATCCTAGTGGCTAATTAGCTGCTAGACTGCTTTTACAAGCAGTGGGAGGGAACGTCCCCTCCAGCCATCTTCCATGGTTTTCTCAGGCTCTCCTGTCCCACCGGGGAACCTGAGAATGGTTCCGCCAGCTGACCATAGAGCTAATCGGAGATCAGAATGGCTCCAATCATCTCTATGGTTTAAGAAACCGGAAGCTACGAGCATTTCATGACTTTGGTTTTGCCTGATATAAACAACAACCATTGGGAAAGCATCTTATCACACCGATCTTGGTGTGGTCAGATGCTTTGAGGACAGATGAGAGATCTAGAGTCTAATAGACCCCATTTTTAAAAAAAAAAGTACCTGTCACTACCTATTGCCATCCTAGGGGATATTTACATTCCATAGTTAGTCAGGTTGAAAAAAGACACAAGTCCATCTAGTTCAAACATGAAAAAAATAAATAAAATAAAAAATTTCATACAATCCCATATACCCAATCCTTTACCCTCAGTTGATCCAGAGGAAGGTGAAAAAAAACCCCAGAAAAGCAGCATCCAATTTGCTACAGCAGGGGAAAAAATTCCTTCCTGATCCCAGAGAGGCAATCGGATTTTCCCTGGATCAACTTTAGCTATAAATGTTAGTACCCAGTTATATTATGTACATCTAGGAAAGCATCCAGGCCTTTCTTAAAGCAATCTACTGAGCTGGCCAGAACCACCTCTGGAGGGAGTCTAATCCACATTTTCACCGCTATTATGCCCCGTACACACGGTCGGATTTTCCGACGGAAAATGTGTGATAGGACCTTGTCGGAAATTCCGACCGTGTGTAGGCTCCATCACACATTTTCCATCGGATTTTCCAACACACAAAGTTTGAGAGCAGGATATAAAATTTTCCGACAACAAAATCCGTTGTCAGAAATTCCGATTGTGTGTACACAAATCCGACGGACAAAGTGCCACGCATGCTCAGAATAAATAAAGAGATGAAAGCTATTGGCCACTGCCCCGTTTATAGTCCCGATGTACGTATTTTACGTCACCGCGTTTAGAACGATTGGATTTTCCGACAACTTTGTGTGACCGTGTGTATGCAAGACAAGTTTGAGCCAACATCTGTCGGAAAAAATCCTAGGATTTTGTTGTCGGAATGTCCGAACAAAGTCCGACCGTGTGTACAGGGCATTACTGTTAAGAAACCTTTCCGTATTTGGAGATGAAATCTCTTTTCCTCTAGACCACTATATGGACCCCTTTATATATTTATACATGTATTCCCTGTGATAACAGTTAAAAAAATGAATGGAACAGTGTAAAAATAAAATAAAAGGGCAAAATTAAATAATGGAGAAAAAAAAAAGCACCCCTGTCCCCCCCCCCCCCCCCGTGTTTGCACGCAAAGGTGAACGCAAGCGTCGGTCTTGTGTCACATGTAAATGGCAATTGCACCATGCAATGTGAGGTATCACCATGAGCGTTAGATCGAGGGCAGTAATTTTAGCAGTAGACCTCTTTTGTAAATCTAAAGTGGTAACCTGTAAAGGCTTTTAATAATGTATGTAGTTTGGCGCCACTGCACGGTTGTGTGCAATTTTAAGGCATGTCGTTTTTGAGATCTATGTACTCAGCATAAGATCATCCTTTATATTTTACCAAACATTTGGGCAATATAGTGTGTTTTAGTGCATTCAATTTCAAAAAAGTGTTTTTATTTTTCCATAATAATTGTGTTTGAAAAATTGCTGCACAAATACTATGTGAAAAAAATTGCAACACCCACCATTTTAATCTCTAGGGCCTTTGCTTTAAAAATGTATATAATGTTTGGGGGTTCAAAGTAATTTTCTAGCAAAAAAATTTTTTTTCATGTAAACAAAGTGTCAGAGCTTTTGTCTTCAAGTGGTTAGAGTGGGTGATGTGTGGCATAAGCTTCTAATGTTGTGCATAAATTACCAGGACAGTTCAACCCCGCCCCCAAATTACCCCTTTTTGGAAAGTAGACACCCCAAGCTATTTGCTGATAGGCATGTCCAAGTTTCGGGAGAATTAACCACTTAAAGGCCAGGCCTCTTTATCAGACTCTGTGTTTACACGTTAAAAAAAAAGTTTTTTTGCTAGAAAATTACGTGGAACCCCTAAACATTATACAATTGTTTTTCTAACACCCTAGAGAATAAAATGGCGGTCATTGCAATACTTTTTGTCTCACCGTATTTGCACAGCTTTCTTACAAGCGCACTTTTTTGGAAAAAATGCACTTTTTTTAATAAAATAAGACAGTCAAGTTAGCCCAATTTTTTTTTTATATTGTGAAATATTATGTTACGTCGAGTAAATTGATACCCAACATGTCACGCTTCAAAATTGCATCCGCTCGTGGAATGGCGTCAAACTTTTACCCTTAAAAATCTCCATAGGCGACATAAAAAAAATTCTACAGGTTGCATGTTTTGAGTTACAGAGTAGGTCTAGGGCTAGAATTATTGCTCTCGCTCTGATTGTGGCGATACCTCACATGTGTGGTTTGACCACCGTTTTCATATGCGGGCGCTACTCACGTATGTGTTCGTTTCTGTGCGCGAGCTCGTCGGGACGGGGCGCTTTGAAAAAAAATTTTTTTCTTATTTATTTTACTTGATTTTATTTATTTTTTCACAGTTTTTTTTTTTTTTTTCCTTAAAAGAAGGGTCACTTTTATTCCTATTACAAGGAATGTAAACATCCCTTGTAATAGAAAAAAAGCATGACAGGTCCTCTTAAATATGAGATCTGGGGTTAAAAAGACTTCAGATTTCATATTTGGACTTAAATGCTTTAAAAAAAAAAAAAAAATGTCATTTGAAAAAAATGACAACAGAAAAATGGCCCTTTAAGACGTATGGGCAGAAGTGATGTATTGACAACGCTTCCGCCATGCTATAGTATGGAGACGGGTGGGGGCCATCTTCCCCTCACTCGTCTCCATACCCAGCCACGAACAGGTCCCGATCGCCTCCGCCGCTGCCGATGGCTCTGGTAAGCGGCGGGAGGGGGGTGGCCCCTCACCCGCCGCCGATAAGTGATTTTGTGGCGAATCCGCCGCAGGGACCACCATTATCGTAAACAGGACTGCCGGCTCAAAAGATGAATACCTCGGTTGTGGCAGCAGCTGCTGCCATTACCGAGATATCCATCTTTAAACTGCTGAGGTATATGTACAGAAGCCGGTCGGCAAGTGGTTTTAAAAAAAAAACTTTTTTTTTTCCTTGTTTTTTTTACACAAAGTTGTCGCTAAATGATATATTGCTCACACATGACATGGGTATATGTGGAATTACACCCTAAAATAATTCTGCTGCTTCTCCTGAGCATGGGGATTTCACATGTGTGGGACTTTTTGAGAGCCTGGCCGCTTACAGGACCCCGAAAACCAATCACTGCCTTCAGGCTTTCTAAGGACGTAGGTGATTTCACTTCCTCACTACTTATCACAGTTTCAGAGGCCCTGAAATGTCAAGATAGCACAACCCCCCCCCCCCCCCCAATTGACCCTATTTTGGAAAGTAGACACCCCAAGATATTTTCTAAGAGGCATGGTGAGTATTTTGCAGCTATTGTTTTTGAAAATGAAGAAAGAAAAACATTTTTATTTTTTTTACTTTTTCAATTTCAAAACTTTGAAAAAAAGTGAGATCTGCAAAATACTCAACATGCCTCTCAGCAAATAGCTGAGGGTGTCTACTTTCCAAAATGGGGTCATTTTTGGGGGGGGGTTCACCATTTTACGCCCTTAGGCTGAAGGCGGTGCTTAGTTTTCGGTGTCCTGTACGCGGCTAGGCTCCCAAAAAGTCTAACACATGTTGTATCCCCGTACTCAGGAGAAGCAGAAGAATGTATTTTGAGGTGTAATTTCACATATACCCATGGCATGTTTGAGCAATATATCCTTTAGTGACAACTTTGTGATAAAAAAAAAAAATATATAGTATCTCACAAAAGTGAGTGTACACCCTCACATTTTTTGTAAATATTTTATCTTTTCATGTGACAACACTGAAGAAATTACACTTTGCTACAATGTAAAGTAGTGAGTGTACAGCTTGTATAACAGTGTAAATTTGCTAGCCCCTCAAAATAAATCAACACACAGCCATTAATGTTTAAACTGCTGGCAACAAAAGTGAGTACACCCCTAAGTGAAAATGTCCAAATTGGGCCCAAAGTGTCAATATTTTGTGTGGCCACCATTTATTTTCCAGCGCTGCCTTAACCCTCTTGGGCATGGAATTTAGCAGAGCCACTGGAGTCCTCTTCCAATCCTCCACTCCTCCATGATGACATCACAGAGCTGGTGGATGTTAGAGACCTTGCGCGCCTCCAACTTCTGTTTGAGGATGCCCCACAGAAGGTTTAGGTCTGGAGACATGCTTGGCCAGTCCATCACCTTTATCCTCAGCTTCTTTGGCAAGGCAGTGGTCATCTTGGAGGTGTGTTTGGGGTCATGTTGGAATACTGCCTTGTGGCCCTGTCTCCGAAGGGAGCGGATCATGCTCTGCTTCAGTATGTCACAGTACATGTTGGCATTCATGGTTCCCTCAATGAGCTGTAACTCCCCAGTGTCGGAAGCACTCATGCAGCCCCAGACAAGGACACTCCCACTACCATGCTTGACTGTAGGCAAGACACATTTGTCTTTGTATTCCTCACCTGGTTGCTGCCACACACGCTTGACACATTCTAAACCAAATAAGTTTATCTTGGTCTCTTCAGAGCACAGGACATGGTTCCAGTAATCCATGTCCTTAGTCTGCTGGTCTTCAGCAAACTGTTTGTGGGCTTTCTTGTGCATCATCTCTAGAAGAGGCTTCCTTCTGGGATGACAGCCATGTAGACCAATTTGATGCAGTGTGTGGCGTATGGTCTGAGCACTGACAGGGGGACCCCCCCACCCCCACCCCTTCAACCTCTGCAGCAATGCTGGGAGCACTCACATGTCTATTTCTCAAAGACGACCTATGGATATGACGCTGAGCATGTGCACTCATCTTCTTTGTCAACCATGGGGAGGCCTGTTCTGATTGGATCCTGTCCTGTTAAACCGCTGTATGGTCTTGGTCACCGTGCTGCAGCTCAGTTTCAGGGTCTTGGAAATCTTATAGCCTAGGACATCTTTATGTAGAGCACCAATTCTTTTTTTTCAGATTCTCAGAGAGTTTCCTTGCTATGAGGTGCCATGTTGAACTTCCAGTGACCAGTATGAGAGAGTGAGAGCGATAACACCAAATTTAACACACCTTTTCCCCATTCACACCTGAGATATTGTAACACTAACAAATCACATGATACCGGGGAGGGAAAATGGCTAATTGGGCCTAATTTGAACATTTTCACTTTGGGTGTACTCACTTTTGTTGCCAGCGGTTTAGACATTAATAGCTGTGTGTTGAGTTATTTTGAGGGGACAGCAAATTTACACTGTTATACAAGCTGTACACTCACTACTTTACATTGTAGCAAAGTGCCATTTCTTCAGTGTTGTCACATGAAAAGATAGAATAAAATTTTTACAAACATGAAGGACGTACTCGCTTTTGTGAGATACTGTGTGTGTGTGTATGTGTGTGTGTATATGTATGTGTGTATATATATATATATATATATATATATATATATATATATATATATATATATATATATATATATATATATATATATATATATATATATATTATATAATTTGTCATTTTCCCGACACTTGCGGCAAAGTATAAAATATTCCATGCACTCAACATGCCTCTCAGCAAATAGCTTGGGGTGTCTACTTTCCAAAATGGGGTCATTTTACGTCCTTAGAAAACTTGAAAGCGCTGCTTGGTTTTGGTGTCCTGTACGCGACTAGGCTCCCAAGAAGTCTCACACAATGTGGTATTACCATACTCAGGATAAGCAGCAGAATGTATTTTGGGGTGTCATTTCACATATAACCATGGCATGTTTGAGCAATATATAATTTAGTGACAACTTTGTGTACATTTTTTTTTTTTTTTTGTCATTTTTTAATCACTTGTGACAAAAAAAAAAATAAAATTTAATGTGCTCAACATGCCTCTCATTGGGGTGTCTACTTTCAAAAATGGGGTAATTGGTGGGGGGGTTGTACTGCCCTGCCATTATAGCGCTTCACGAAATGAGATAGGCAGTCATAAACTAAAAGCTGCGTAAATTCCAGAAAATGTACCCCAGTTTGTAGACGCTATAACTTTTTGCGCAAACCAATAAATATACTCTTATTGAATTTTTTTTTTTTACCCGAGACATGTGATTGAATGCATTTTGGCCTAAATGTATGACTAAAATCAAGTTTATTGTATTTTTTTTATAACAAAAAGTAGAAATATCATTTTTTTAATCAAAATTTTCAGTCTTTTTTTTTGTTTATGTCGCAAAAAATAAAAACCGCAGCGGTAATCAAATACCACCAAAAGAAAGCTCTTTGTGGGAAGGAAAGGATGCAAATTGAGTTTGGGTACAGCATTGCATGACTCCGCAATTACCGGTTAAAGCGGCGCAGTGCCAAATTGCAAAAAGTGCTCTGGTCAGAAAGAGGGTAAAATCTTCCGGGGCTGAAGTGGTTAAAGGCAGCCCATTCAAAATTAAATGGCTGCTGATGCACTCTACCATGTTTTAAAAAAAAAAAAAGCACATGACCCTTTTTTTTTCTACCGCTATCCAATGTTGCGGAAGTGTGAATGATCACCAGTTAATGCCCAAGGATGACCAAATAGTAACTGATGCTTCTGTTCTGAACACTGCTTGTGATAAATGAGCCCTATCCTGTTCCCAGGATTGGTATAATGGCAGTAAGTGTGATTGACATCTGCAGCCATGAGAGACTTGAGTGAAGAAGTGATCATATATACGAGATGTCAATGTAAAACCTTCTTCCAATACATTAACCCTATGGCCCAATACTGCCTGAAACTTTTTAGTTGTCGAGAAAAGAGAGAGCTTCCAGGATGCTTTGTCAGTAAGAATAGAATGCACTTGTAGTTTCTTGAGAATGCAAAAGTCCACAGTTTGGCCATACTTTGTATATTCATTCCTATGTGTGCAACCACATGGGTTACACACACCTTGTGCATGGTGTGCACCTGTTCATTTCTAACTCTCACACCATTGTACATGACGCTCAATGTGCCACAGTGCATACACCTTGATTGCAGTGCATTGGGGTAAAAAAGGGTGCATGGATGCTCATCAAAGACCATATGTAATGGATGGGAACATGAAGCAATGCATGTACTGAAGCATCAACACGTGCTCACGTAGGGCCTTTAAACTATCAATCAGTGAATTGGGTGAACTGGTGGGTATGATATTGATCTCTGTCGTATTTTGAAGTCAGCTTGTTTTAAATTGACAACTTTGACTAGGCGTATCCTAATGTATCCTAAGGCCTTTTTCCCTAGTTCATAGAATTTTAACTTTGACATATGTCATTTTCAATCTGTTTATACACTGGGGATGGTGAGATAGCAAGCTGTGCATGAGAGCCCACACCATATGCTTGTCTATGGACCGAATCATATTGGGGAATTCCAAAGGGTCCCCAGACCAACCTGAAGATATAACCCTCAGATGTACTGTATTCTGTGTCTGCTCTAGTATCTTCTTCTGCGAGTATGTGTAGAATGTAGATTCTCATAAAATGAGTTTCTTTTCATATTTTGCTGTTTTTATGTTTCACTTCAATAATCTGACCTCTTTACTATTCAAGGTTCGCTTTGCTAAGCCAGTTATCCCTGGACAAACTTTACTAACTGAAATGTGGAAAGAAGGCAACAGAATTTACCTTCAGACCAAGGTCAGGAATGATATAAAAAATATTGTCCCACATTGTATGTGCTCTTTCATTGTGAATCCATATCAATGTTGTAATGAGTATATATATTTTGTGTGTTTTAAATAGAAACTATACCCACAACAACTTGATAAAAAATAATGTTCTTTAGCAAGGAACATCCGCTTTAAAAGAGAAGTTTGGGATTTAAGAAAAAAAAAAAATCATACTTGCCTAGGTGGATGCAGCATTGGTCTGATGCTGCATCTGTCCCCTGCCGGCTCTAAATAAGGTGTGTATACCGCTCAGGTGAATGCTTGATAACAGTTCTGTGTGAGTACCCACCTCAGGTCGCCTCCACAAACATTCAGGATAAAGAGAAATTGGCAGCACACCACCACAGAACTAATGCAAAATAATTCTTTTAAAGTGATTGTAGGGGTTTGTTTGTTTTTTTTTTTTTTTTTAAATAACAAACATATCATACTTACCTCCACTGTGCAGCTTGTGGCCCCGAACATCCTTTTCTGGGGTCCCCCGGCGGCTCTCGTGGCTCCTCCCCGCATCAGATAACCCCCTCGGGGAAGCTCTTCCCTGAAGGGGTTACCTTGCGGGCGTGCTCCTGAGTCCAGCATTCGGCATCCATAGCCACCGAATGTATGACTCTGCCCCGCCCCCCGGCACCCGCATCATTGTATTTGATAGCAGCAGGAGCCAATGGCTGTGCTGCTATCTTATCCAATCAAGAGCCAAGAACCCCAGGCAGAGAGACAGCGTGTCCCCGGCGGGTCAAGTTCCAGGGCTCAGTTAAGTAAAACTGGGAGGGGGGGCGGTCACTGCCAGGTGTTTTTTCACCTTAATGCATAGGATGCATTAAGGTGAAAAAACACGAAGGTTTACATCCCCTTTTAATGTCTTCACAGTCAGGTGGTGTGTGTGGCCAATTTCTCTTTATCCCCGTCGGCTCGAAGATAACCGAATGATCAAACACCACTGATTGCTCGGTTCTCAGTGCTCTGCTCTGACTGCCTGCCTTGACCAGCTCTGTGATGTCAGCCAACATGAATCACAGGAGTGCAAATCATCCACAGGAGAAGTACAGCCAAATGAGCTTTGACTGTACTTCTCTGTTAGGCATATCCAAACCCAAAAGTAAAATGTAATCTATTTCAACTTACCAGTCTTTAAAGGTTTTGGCTGCATTCATTTTCTTTTTTTTCTTAGTCTTTTTTCGTTTTTCACATGGTGATCCAGCTCGTAAGTGTTTTTTTTTTTTTTTCTTTGTTTTTTTTTTTTAATACAGACCAGGCTGGCCAGCAAATGTAGCAGTTAGTGAGTTGAAACAAACCATTTAAGCTGTTTGTAGAGGCTAAAGTTTTTTTTTTTCCTTTTAACCCTAACGCATTTTCTGCATGGTCAGTTTTTTCATATAGTTAAAACCTTTATCCCAAAAGGATAAAAGCTATTGCTGTAAATGCTTAAGTGTTAGCTGGAGTTCAGTTTTGATGTGTTAGTCACTTATCTAAAGTCTATTTAAAACTAGTAGTCCATCCAATACTACCTTCTCCAGGCAGTGCTGCTGTCTGCAGGTATCTTCATTGCTTCTCCGCTGCCAGAGGAGCCACCCATAGTTGGGTTGTGTTATTGGCCAGGTTACCAGGTGAAAAAAAAAAGACCTAAACAGAAAAGTAAAACCACCACCAAGTCCAAGGAGTGGTAAGCTGCAATGTATCACATTTTTGTTTTTGGGTTTAGATGCACTTTATGTTCTGTATTTTTAGTAGCATTCATATACGATTCACTTCTAACAAATGAATCCCTTCAGTCCAAGGCGGCAATGTTAAGTAATTCTATATCAAAGAAGAGTAGAGCTGAAGACATTGCAGCAAAGAGACATAGCTATCAATCTTTTATTCAGTAGTGTGACTATTGTATTGGATTCAGAACAATAAATCCACTTGATCTGTATAATTGGAGAGATAAATCTAGCTATAGTTTCACTAACCTAGTGTAATGAATACACGTCATTTATGTTGTAGTACTTACTAGGCCATTTGTAGAAATGACTCCTGTCCTTATGTGAAGCCTTAAGGCAGACCTTATTACTTATTACTCTTCTCCCTAGGTACCCTCCTGCCTCTTCCTTACCCCTATACACAGATGCAGAAAAAAACACAAAGAAATATCTTTTATTTTTTATTTTTATTTCAATCCTGTATTCTTGCCTAGGTGAGAATGACATAATGGGACCTTGTGTAAGTACAAAAAACATCTGAGATCCCTGCTAGTAATATAACGGAGACCTAGCAGTGTGTCTGCGTATTGATGAGATCTCGCAAACTGCCTCCTGGGATCTGTGATGTAGATATTTTAGGAGGCAGTTTGTGGGATTCTAGATTTTCCCTATAATGTAGCAAGTCATCACTTTTTGAGTTCAGGTCCACAAAAATTCCCTACATTATGGTTACTAATTTATAATAATAAATGTATACAATGTAATTACAGACATTTCCTTTAAAGTGGTTGTAAAAATCTCCAAAACAAAACAAAAAACCTGCAAGACAAAGGCATAATGAGCTAATATGCATCACATACTAGCTCATTATTAAATACTTACCTTGGATAGAAGCTGTTGCAGCGGTCCCCGTACACCGCCATGACCGACGACATGTCTCCCGGAGTTATTTCCAGGTTTGCGGACACCGGCTCTGTGATTGGCCGGAGCCAAGATGACGTCATGTGTGTGGGAGCCACCGGTCAGTCACGGTACAGCTACTGAAGAAACGGCACGAGCAAGCCGTTTCTTCAGTGCACACGTGCCGATGATGTCGGCACATGCGCATACAGTGAATATCTCCTAAATGGTGCAAGTTTGGAGATGTTCACGGTACCTACAGGTAAGCTTTATTATAGGCTTACCTGTCGGTACAAGTGGTAGATCACATTAATTATACTAATGGTATATTACTAATGTATATTAGTGTTGAGTATTCAATAGAGCTAGCACATGATTGATTTAAAAAAAAAAAAAAAAAAAAAAAAAAAAAAAAGTCCTCTCCAAAATAAGAAAAATACAATTAGTTTTATAGTTCTCATATATACAATGTGTAGGTAAGGTTAGAGCCCTTTCACACTGCTGTGCTGAAAAAATGCAGTTAAATACAGTAGGTGACCATGATATTGTGTCAATCTCGCCGCTATTATCGGCGAGATTTGACACCTGTGAGCCCTGTGGCGGGAGCCAGCGCTGAGCTGGCTCGCTCATCGGGAAAGGAAAACAGCGTTTTTTCCTTTCCCGATGAGCGACAAGCATTGCTGACAGGTGTCTGGTATGAATCATGAGGGGAAACGCCGCGCCAAATTTTAAATTAAAAAATGGCATGGGTTCCCCTCCAGGGGCGTACCAGGCCCTTAAGTCTGGTATGGATTTTAAGGGGAACCCCCTACGCCGAAAATATGGCGTGGGGGTCCCCCCCAAATCCATACCAGACCCTTGTCTGAGCACGCAGCCTGGCCAGTCAAGAAAGGGGGTGGGGATGAGCGAGCGCCCCCCCCTCCTGAACCATACCAGGCCGCATGCCCTCAACATGGGGGGTGGGCGCTTTGGGGCAGGGGGGGGCGCTCTGCGGCCCCCCACCCCAAAGCACCTTGTCCCCATGTTGATGAGGACAAGGGCCTCTTCCCGACAACCCTGGCCGTTGATTGTCGGGGTCTGCGGGCAGAGGGCTTATTGGAACCCGGGAACCCCCTTTAATAAGGGGGCCCCCAGATACCGGCCCCCACCCTATATGAATGAGTATGGGGTACATCGTACCCCTACCCATTCACCCGGGGGGAAAAATGTCAATAAAAAAACACACTAGACAGGGTTTTAAAGTTATTTATTAGGCAGCTTTGGGGGGTCTTCTTCCGACTTCTCCACTCTCTCCGGCCTCTTCTCCCGGTGTCCGGTTCTTCTCCCGCTCTCTGGCCTCTTCTCCCGGTGTCTGGTTCTTCTCCCGCACCTAATGACATCACAGTCCCGAGGCATGATGGGGCTGTGACGTCATAGGGGGGCGCGGTCACCGGGTGACATAAGTCGTTGCGCACCTCGCACACGGCATTACAGCAGGAGAGAGCGTTGTGTCAACATCAGAAGAAGGGAAGAGGGAACAAGATGACGGAGAAGACTGGGCCAACGCTAGCAAAAGAGCAGAAGATAACGGAGGAGCCCGGCAGAAAAACCGGACACTGGGAGAAGAGGCCGGAGAGAGCAGGGAAGTCGGAAGAAGACCCCCGAAGTTGGAAGAAGACCCCCGGAGCTGCTTAATAAATTACTTTAAAAACCTGTCTAGTTTGTTTTTTAATTGACACTTTTTCCCCCAGGTGAATGGGTAGGGGTACGATGTAGGGGAGGGGAACCCATGCCGTTTTTTATTTAAAATTTGGCGTGGCGTTCCCCCTCATGATTCATACCAGTAACCTGTCAGCAATGCTTGTCACTCATCGGGAAAGGAAAAAACGCAGTTTTACTTTCCCGATGAGCGAGCCAGCGCGAGATATACAGTACCCTGTCGGCGAGAACCAGCGCGATGGGATCGCGCTGGAAACACATTCTCGCGGTCAGGTACTGTATGCATCTGTAAGCACCTGTGAAACATGGACATGTGACTCAACACAACCGACGTGTGTTTTTGATGTGTTTTCCGTTGATTTCAATGGGTGGTGCGTTTTTGGTGCACTTTTTAAGCAGGGCATCAAAGATGTACCATGCAGGAATTTTAAAATCGTACTGCAGCACACTGGTGTGAAGAGTTCCATAGTGTTTGAAGGGAAATATAACATCTGTGCTTTTAGCAGGGTTAAAAGATCAGCAAAAAATGCATCAGTGTGGAAAGGGCCATGAATTCTACTTTTATTTTTCTGCATTAAGATTAAAAAACCCTTTTTATAACAGCACCCCCAGCCCCCCCTTAAACACTTAACTTGTCCTGTATCAATCTAGCGCTGTGCCCAACTTTAGTTCTTCTCTTTCCTCTCCCCACTGTCACAAGCTTGGCTGAGAGCAGTGGGAGCTATTGGCTCCTTCTGCTGTCAGTCAAATCATGTGAGGAAGGAGCAGGGGTGGGGCCAAGCCAGGCCGTGTGCTTCTATGGATGCACACAGCCCGGCTGTGGCAGCACACACACAACAGGAGGAGACCAGAGCAGTGGCAGGAGACCCCGGAAGAGGTAAAGCAGAGGTATGACATGTTTGTTATTGTAGGGGGAAAAAAAAACAGCCTTTACAACCGCTTTAACATACAAACTTTTTTTACGCCTTTCTCTCTCATTGCATTTTTCTTTTTTCAAAATGATCACATTTGTGCAGTGTTAACCCGCACACCACCTTGCGTTATGTTATGCGTTAACCTGTGTTGTGTTAAGGCAGCCTGTTCATTTTGAATAAATTGCCCATGCACCCCAGCCCACAGTTAACCACACCTGACCCTTTTTTGTATGTGCAGTGCACAGCTATTTAAAATGAATGGCACTGCAATGCACTAACACAAATGCGGTACTTCATGTTTCAGTAATGCTCTTTTTTTTTTTTCTTAGTTTTCTATAAAAAAAAAAAAGTCTTAGTGAGTTTTCAAAGAGAATAAGACATTGAACCAAGTGGCCCAGTCCGCACTGGGCATGTCCAGTAATGCATGTTTTACTGCAACTCAAAAGTCTGATTCTGACCAGGATGCTATGAAACCTGTAAAATACCAAAAAAAAACCTTAGCTTGGGTGCTTAAACAGAAAATACCACAGTTGGCCACTAGATGGTGCTAGGTATTATAGGAAATACCTAAGTAGATATTTAGTACCATCTAATGGCCAAATGTGATAATTTCTGATTTAAATCCATGAAAGTCATCTATCCAGAACAAAAAATAGCCTAATAACATTTTGTTTTTTGCCCCAATCGCACAGACTGAACGTACATGCACTTTCACAGGACAAATTGCTATGCAGATTTTTTTTTTATTTTTTTTTTTATTTTTTTTTTTTTTTTTTTAGAAATACACCCCTATGTGTATCACTAGCCTTAGTGTACATTTTTCTAATTTATGCTTTTATTTATTTTGTCTGTTTGGTTACACTTCTGTCCCATGAGCTGTAGATCAAAGGATTATTTCCGTAGTTCCAACAAGACCTGACATATTTTTCATGGGTTCCTCAAGCGTGAAAAGGTTGTGAAAAGAGATTTAGCATTTGACCGTTAGTAAATTGCAAGGGCATGTAGTGGAGAGTTTGAGCACATACCTTTTCTTCCAGGATGTCAAATTGCATGTTTGCTGCTCTTCCATTGTAAGTGTATAGCTAAACATAACAACTGTATGTAGGATTTCAACACATACGTAGTCTAAATTAATATCTTGATTTACTGGTAGAAAAGAGTTTTTAGCATACATCTAGTACACCTGTTATTGTATTTTCAAGCCCAAAATGGCTTAATATGTGTAGGTGATAATATAACAGATGCATATATGCTGTGTTACAGTAGGTGGTATAGGCATCAATGTTCTCACACAACTTCCAATCAAGGTAAAAACATTTTTTTTTATCAAATATTATTATATATTTGAAAATGTGTGAATCCTGGGTGATAGCTGTGTAAATCTTTTGTGAATATATTTACAAATAGAACCGTATATTGTTAAACTTTTTTTACCTTCATTTTAATATTGCTTCAGTCTGATTAACCAGGGTGTTTTCTGTTTTTGTTTTTTTTAGCACAAAGTAGAGAAAGTTTCACTAAACAGTGCAATTTATATAGACACAGCTTAATTTTGAGAACAAATCATTAAAGATGTTTGAAAGACATCTGACCTTTTATACCACTGAGTGATGTCAGTGTGATCCAGCAAGGGATCAGACTTATTGATCTCCGTGTGGACTGGATGACACATGTCATGAAATGTCAGGGAAGATGACTACAGCTAAGATAAAGTGACTTAAAATGTTCTTTTTCTTACTAGAGAATGCTTAAAGACTGCTAGGCAGAAAAGTTACCGATCTGTTCCTTCTTTTCAGGTCAAGGAGACTGGTGAGATTGCTATCGCGGGTGCCTATGTAGACCTTACATCAACTGTTAGTAATGTGCAGTCCAGAGATGCGGTTCAGGTAAGGATAATGAGTGGAAGTTCATAACAAGTATGTGCTGCAAGTAGAAAAGTTTGATAATTGAATAAAGCTGTTAAAGGCTGTAAGGCTAGTCGTAGGAGAGGGGCTTGCACTGGCACTCCATCTAAGACCCCTTTCACACTGAGGCAGTTTGCAGGCGTTTTAGCGCTAAAAATAGCACCTGAAAACTGCCTCTCATGCCTCCCCAGTGTAATAGCCTGAGTGCGTTCACACTGGGGCAGTGTCTTTTCGGGACGGGGAAAAAAGTCCTCCTAGCAGCATCTTTGGGGCAGTTTGGGAGCGCTGTATACACCGCTCCTAAACTGCCCCTGCCCATTGGAAAGAATGGGCAGCGCTTCCGCTGCGCTGCAACACCGTCACTTTTAACCCTTCTTCGCCGCTAGCGGGGTTTAAAACAACACGCTAGCGGCCGAAAAGCGTCGCTAAAACTAGTGGCGCTTTACCGCTAGTGGACCCGCTGCCCCAGTGTGAAAGGGGTCTAAGATAATGAGCTCTCTGTAGTCTTTGATCTACGATGAATAATTTTCTTTTGCTGGTTGGTACAAATAAATTAAGATAAATACACATATATTGAAAATGTCTTGACTTGTTGGATAAATGCAGCAAGCTTGGTTGATCTCTCATCTCTATTAAAATTGTATTATGATCAAACAGTTTAGGGGTGCTGAGTTTTAGCAAATGATTGATTTAAGACAGATTATTAAAAAAAAAAAATTTTACTGTGACGTTTTATGAGATGGAAGGAAGATTTGCCCGGAGGGCCATGAACTATTTATGTGAGGCCTAAGCTATATGTGACCCAGCAAAACAGCCAACCTGTGAGGCAGCCATATAAAGGTGAGCCTGAAATAGACTGGAAAGACGTTTTCCTATCTCAAAGGATACGTTCACCTTTCTGAACATGTTACATGTTACATGTTACATATTACATCCGTATTTGGGGTGTAACATTTTCAGCAATCTCCCCCCAGCCCCCCTGCACTGACGTTTCCCCCACCTCATTGTAACAAAGGGCAGAAGGGCAGGGGATCCTCTCCCCACAGCCACTGTCACATTTTGAAAACAGCGCTCCGCCAACACAGCTGCATCATTCATTCAGAGTTATTCAGATTCAGAATACTTTATTAATCCCAAAGGGAAATGTACTACAATTATGGGAACGAATGAACTACACTTACTGTCTGCCATGGCTGCAGTCTGCTTGTAGTTCGTTGATTTTTCCTGCACTCCAGTAACTGTCTGCCCTAGGCAGAAAGCTATAATGAGTCTGCAGAAGCCTGATATTGCACACATGATCAGCTGATAGCGAGTTTATTATTATTATTTTTTTTTTTTTGAAGGGAGAAGTTATTCTTTAACCACTTCAGCTTCTGAAGATTTTAACCCCTTCATGACCAGGCCGTTTTTTTGCTATTCGGCACTGCACTACTTTAACTGCGCGGTCATGCAACACTACCCAAAGGAGATTTCTATTATTTTTTTCACACAAATAGAGCTTTCCTTTTTGGTATTTGATCACCACTGGGTTTTTTAATTTTTGCGATATAAACTAAAAAAGACCAACAAGTTAAAAAAAAATGTGTATGTATTTTTTTTTTACTTTCTGCTATAAAACATATACATAATAAAAATAAAATCATATTTCTTCATAAATTTTGTCCAAAATGTATTCTGCTATGTTTTTGTTTAAAAAAAAAAAAAAAAATCCCAATAAGCGTTTATTAATTGGTTTGTGTGAAAGTTATAGCGCCTTCAAACTATGATACCCTGGTATATACTGGATTTGTACTTTTTTTTTTTTTTTTTTTTTATATATACTACTAATGAGCGACTTATACGGGGAGCGTGACACTGCTGCAGTCAATGTGACCTTAACTGATGTTGGGGTGCAACGGTCACTGACACTAATACAGTGCTAATAATATACACTGACACTGTAGTAATGACACTGGCTGGGAAGGGGTTAACATCTGAGGCAATCGAAGGGTTTAATGTGTGCCTAGCTATGTGTAAAGTGTTTACTGTGTGGTGCTTTTACTAAGGGGTGTGCCGGTTTGTAATCCCCCCTTTACAGGGAAACAAAAACTGGTACATAACCACTGTTAAAAGAGAGCTTTGTGTTATTTATATACACAAAGCTCTCTCCTGTCAATCGCTCTGACGATTGGCGCGCTGGAGCCAGTGACAGTGCAGCCGGGTGGGCGCTACCCAGAAATGCAAAAATTGCGTATATATACGCGATTCAGCGTAGCTGACCCACACTGTAGCAGTAGAACTACAGTGCGCAGTCCGCAAATGATTAAGCTCTAATACATGCTAGTATACAAAAACAGATGATTTTCCTTGAGTTTTCCTTGATTGATTCTACCACTTTATATTGTTAATATTTCATTGTATTGATCATATAATAATCACATTTTATTCCCCTACTGCCAGGGTATTAGCAATCTTGCTCACAGAAAAAAAATCATCATCCTCTCCTCTTAAAGTAGAAGACATTTATTTTTGCTGGATCTAATAAGATTAATCCAGCTGGGCTGGAGTAGTGGGGACAATAAATCTCCTACCAAATCCACTGTCTGAGGAACCCCTAAAGCTGACAGCACAGGAGTAGTGGATTTTGGCACTGATCGGGTTGGTTAGGGGTATCATCTACCAAGACACATCCAAAGATTGGAAGGTAGAGGTCAGCTCCTCTGTTACTTTAGTGGAGGTTGCTACAAGCACTGCTAGATACCTCCTCCTCTCTCAGGAACAATTATGCTAAGTTACTCAGTTAAGAGAGAAAATCGGTCAGGACCCCCAAACTCCCTCTTAGAAGCCCTAGATACGGTGCCCTGCCACATTAACCACTTGCCGCCAGTATAATGTAGATATACAAGGTGGCACTGCTGCGCCGGATAATGTACTAGGTACCTGATCGCAAACTTTCGCTTCTGGGCTTAAACACAGCAGGAGCTGATGTGTGGGTACCGTGGACTCAATGTTCGGCAGCACCCACTGATCGTTAGACAGAGAGCCAGAACAGTGATCAGCCTATATAAACAAGACAGATAGCAGTTCTGTCAGTACAGAAAGCATGGATTCTGTGTTCCTGTAAGGCAGGAACATGGAGCCATGCCTTCCCCTAGTAAAATCACCTCCCACACAGTGCAAAAATACTGCACTGTTTAACACCTTTCCCCTTCCCCAAATAGTGTCAGTGTCCCGATTATCCGCCGCAATATCGCAGTCCCGCTATAAGTCCATGATCGCTGCCATTACCAGCAATTAAAAAAAAAAAAAATCCATGGTTTGTGGACACTATATCTTTTGCGCAAACCAATCAATATACGCTTATTGGGATTTTTTTTACCAAAAATACGTAACAGAATGCACATTGGCCAAAATTGATAAACAAATTAGATTTTTTTTGTTTTATATCGCAAAAATTAACAAATACCACCAAAAGAAAGCTCTATTTATGGGGGAAAAGACATAAATTTTGTTTGAGTACAGCGTCTCATGACTGCGCAATTGTTAAAGTAACGCAGTGCCCTATCGCAAAAAATGGCCTGGTCATGAAGGGGGGGTAAATCTTCTGGAGGTCAAGTTGTTAAGCCCAACACCAAGGGGCCCAAGGTGACAGACATTACAGGCTAGGTAAAAACCTAGGAACCAATACAAGTAAAAGCAAGTAGATACAGCAACCTCCAGCTTACCTGTGTCTTGCTGGTGCCACATGCCTGACGAAGGTGTCCTGCATGACTCTGAAATGTTGCACTACCTTTTTTTGTAATGTGATCACGCTTCAATAAAAACTCTTTGGACTCTACTTGATCTGTGTTGTGCGGGTAAATATCCTCAGTGTGGCTTTCTGATCCAGTCTCCAGCTGGTGGTTGCTGCAGCACCCAAAACTTTAGAGCGTTCTCCAGGAATGTGTGTAATGGGAATATGGAGTACTGCTGGTGCTAAGGGCACCTGTACCTGCATGAGCTGGAGTCAGCATTGAAGAATCCAACATGCAGTATTGGCTTCTCCACCTATAGTGTCCTGACAACCATTGCTGCCCATAAGGCTCTAGCTGGCCCTTCCCCCTGCGCTGAGAATGAGACTTAGAGCCAGATTCTCCAGTGCCTGAAAGTGTCTTCCGTGCATTATCTGGTCCAACAGGAGCACAGTGAGGCCACAAGTGCAAGAAGTTCCCTACAGTGCACACACCCAGACTGGAAACCCACGCTGCCCGTGCTGGTCCCTGTCAAGGGGGTATGCCATTTCCAGACATGGCCTTCACCAGTCACAGGAGGAGAGAGGGAACCAAGCCACCTTCTTCCCATCTGAGGGGTCTTGGAGGGCAGTTTCAAGGTGCCTACATCTCATACCCTGTCCTGGAAGACAGTTTGGAAAATATACATTGATGTATAATTGCAAAAGTTTCTTCCTAGTGGCTGCATGTTTGTGTTCCATGTGGTCTGCAGGTACAGCAGTAGCACCCTGTGTGCTCTATGACCTCTGCCTGCGTCTGTTCTAGCTGCCAAATTCCAAGATCATGGTCTTTCCTCTGCCTTCCTGAGGATGATGCTGCATACATCAGTGTAGCCCCTACCAATTCTACCCTACTTATTCCAATTTGTGATGTCATGTATACCTGCTGTCATCCCTCTCAAGATTCAAAGAGGCTGAGAAGCACTAGCCACATGGTAGGCAGAATACAATGTAAATTATTTTTTTCAAAGTTTAAGAAGTAACTGTGCCATATGTAGTTACATGGAATTCAACATATTTTAGTTCTGCTTTAAATTCCAACTCGAGTATAAATGTAACCCCCCCCCCCCCCCCCCCCCTTTACCCCCTCTCTGATTGCTGGGTTAAGAAAAATAAACCTTTCAAAATCCCGATTTCACTCACCTTAAGTCACAGTCACGTGGTCCTCCAGTCCCAGGTTCCTTTACTCTGTTTACTTCCTGGATGGGCCCTTCTTCTGAGTGTCCATGTCACTGTCTGTGCCTTTTGACGATTCCCATTTAGCAGAGGAGTTCTCTCAGGACCCAGAATAAGAGCAACATCAATCTGAGGGAACTGAAGGGGACCAGCCAGTGGAAATGGTGTCAAAGAGAGACCTGACTGAGGGTACTAATTTTGCCTGGAGTTGGGCTTTTGGTATGGTTAGATGTCCAGGGCAAGCGGAAGTGAGCATGTGCCAGTATCAGAATTTCTTATTGTGGATTAAGCAGAATTTATAACCTGTTGTGGCAAACAGATCTCTTACCTCTTGACTGTTATGAGTGATTTTCTCTTGTATGGCCAGCCTAGCTAAACAGATCATATAAAATCCCCACATTTCCTCACCTGTACTGCTTGTAGTGGTTAGACCTCAGATGAACAGCTGATTGTTCCGGTCCTAGAAACCACAAGGTAGACATTAATGCAAGCATAAAAGTGCAATTGAATTCTATCTTGCCATATTGATTTGTTATTATGTTTACAGGGGAAAGGCAGGGCATCGATACTGTTGTCACTGGTGTTACATTACTCTGTGTAACACAATTTGTTTAAAAAGAAAAATAGACATGTCTGTTAGAAGTCCCCATCGATTCCTCTTCTGTCTTCTTGTTATCCTGTTTTACTTTTCCAGCACAGCGCTGCAAGATACATGACTAACAATTCAATAAAGCTCTGTTGTAATTGTGTCACCATTAACACATTGAAACTCGAGGACTAATCTGGCATTTTAAAGGCAAAGTGGATGCTATTGTTATGTCCTAGGGTTACACATGATCTGTTTAATTGGTGGAAACTCATTGCAGTCATATCTAGTGTTTATGCCATTCTCCATCAGTGTGCATTCAGAACTGGTAGAAAGCAGTTGGGTTTCTAAGGTCACACAGTAAAAAAAAAGGTCAAAATTCACTTCCAATGTACAGCTATGCGGAGTAACCCATGTGTAGGTCTCTGCTGTTTCACAAATCATTTTACCAAGGGCATAGAAAAATCAGTCTTATAAAATGTATAAATAATATATAAAATAGTATAAATTAATGGTTAACATTAAAATAAAAGAATAAGGTTTTCTTTTTTGATTTTGTTTTTTAAAAAGCTTTGTGTGCCAGTATTTTCTAGGGGGCAGGGTACTTGACCCACAAAGCCAACTTGCTGTATAATATAGGGAGATGTTCCACAAATGTATGCTAGATTCGATGTCATGTGACTCTTCGATGATTGCGTTTGCCTGGCAGCAATAGTGTACTGAGAGCTAACATGAAGTAATGAGAGCTGACTTTGTGGAGACTGAATAGATCTGTGTAATAAAGCTATGTGCAATGATCTGATCTCTATCCTGTTTTTGTGCTAGTAATTAAGGCAAATTAGACCGCACCTTCCCTTAAATAAGTTGTTTGGAGGGCACATTATGACTTCTTCTTTTATAAGGTAAGTCAGGTTTTTTGAACAGCATGTGATATGCATATTAACCACTTCCTGTTTATAAACGGTTGAAGTGGGTATACTGGGATCATGACTGCAGCTACAGTATCGTCTTTTTAGCCCCAGCGGTTCTCTTTCCAGTAAAAGCAATTTGAGCAGCTGGATTACTTTTACAGGCAGCAGAAGGGGGTCCCCCTCCTCCCGTCGGTGCCTTTACAGGGCTCTCCCACGCAATCTGGGAACCTGCTAAGGATGCCACCAGCGGCATCCAGTTCCAGACACAGTGAGAGGAAATGATGTTGTGCTTCTCACTGTGACGTCAGAAACTGGAAAGCGGTGAACGAGGATTTTGTCACTTCCAGCTTTGGTCTCTTGTAAACAAGCCGTTACCGGCTCATGAAAGCATCTAATCAAATGGAACTCAGTTTGATCTGACGCTTTTATAGCCTGAGGAGAGATCTAATAGACCCCAGACCTTTCCATAAATAGGACCCTTTTACAACCCACGCTATCACAAGAGATGTTTATCCCTTGTAAGGCCCCTTTCACACGGGACCTGATCGGACCCTACATTTACTCCTATGGGGCAGTGGATACCTGCTGCTATCCGATCCTGTGGGTGAAATCCAGATGGATGGAAATCCTATTTTCCATCCACCTGGTGGATCAGATGACAACAGACAGGTGGTCCGTTTTTCATACGATTTCTCTATAGGGGAGAGCGGAGCTCTGACAGGTCCGTCTCTGCCCAGTGAGCTGAGACAGACCTATCATCTGCCTGTTCAGTGGAGATCAGCAAATCGATCCCCTATTGAGCAGAGCAGACTCCGTCGGGCAGACCGCCCATGTGAAAGAGCCCTAATAGCAAAAAAAGCTAATAAAAATAAAGGTATGGTGTTAAAATAAAACAACTTAAATGATAAAAAGTGCTCCGACACAAAGGCGAATGCACGCTTCGGTCCCACACGCATATGTAAGCAGCGATCACACCTCACATGTGAGGTATCGACATGAACGTCAGAGCAAGAGCAATAATTTTAGCTCCAAAACTGCCATGTTACTCTAAACTGCTAACTTGTAAAGGCTTTGTCTATGAAGACTTTTAGGTACCGTGTTTTGATGGCATTCCACAATCATACGCAATTTTAACCACTTGACAACTGGGCACTTAAACCCCCCTCGTGACCAGACCAATTTTCAGCTTTCAGTCCTCTCACATTTTGAATGACAATTACTCAGTCATGTAATACTGTACCCAAATGAATTTTTTGTCCTTTTTTTCATACAAATAGAGCTTTCTTTTGGTGGTATTTGATCACCTCTGGGTTTTTTATTTGTGATGGCACGTGATGGCACGTGACACGGATGTTGCACTGATAGATGGCACTCATGACAGATGGCACTAATATGTGGCACTGATGACAGATGGCACTAATGCGTGGCACTGACAGATGGCACTAATACGTGGCACTGATGACAGAGGCACTAATACGTGGCACTGATGACAGAGGCACTAATACGTGGCACTGATGACAGAGGCACTAATACGTGGCACTGATGACAGAGGCACTAATACGTGGCACTGATGACAGAGGCACTAATACGTGGCACTGATGACAGAGGCACTAATACGTGGCACTGATGACAGAGGCACTAATACGTGGCACTGATGACAGAGGCACTAATACGTGGCACTGATGACAGAGGCACTAATACGTGGCACTGATGACAGAGGCACTAATACGTGGCACTGATGACAGAGGCACTAATACGTGGCACTGATGACAGAGGCACTAATACGTGGCACTGATGACAGAGGCACTAATACGTGGCACTGATGACAGAGGCACTAATACGTGGCACTGATGACAGAGGCACTAATACGTGGCACTGATGACAGAGGCACTAATACGTGGCACTGATGACAGAGGCACTAATACGTGGCACTGATGACAGAGGCACTAATACGTGGCACTGATGACAGAGGCACTAATACGTGGCACTGATGACAGAGGCACTAATACGTGGCACTGATGACAGAGGCACTAATACGTGGCACTGATGACAGAGGCACTAATACGTGGCACTGATGACAGATGCACTAATGTGGCACTGATGACAGATGCACTAATGTGGCACTGATGACAGATGCACTAATGTGGCACTGATGACAGATGCACTAATACGTGGCACTGATGACAGATGCACTAATACGTGGCACTGATGACAGATGGCACTAATACGTGGCACTGATGACAGATGGCACTAATACGTGGCACTGATGACAGATGGCACTAATACGTGGCACTGATGACAGATGGCACTAATACGTGGCACTGATGACAGATGGCACTAATACGTGGCACTGATGACAGATGGCACTAATACGTGGCACTGATGACAGATGGCACTAATACGTGGCACTGATGACAGATGGCACTAATACGTGGCACTGATGACAGATGGCACTAATACGTGGCACTGATGACAGATGGCACTGATACGTGGCACTGATGACAGATGGCACTGATACGTGGCACTGATGACAGATGGCACTGATACGTGGCACTGATGACAGATGGCACTGATACGTGGCACTGATGACAGATGGCACTGATACGTGGCACTGATGACACTGATATGTGGCACTGATGACACTGATATGTGGCACTGATGACACTGATATGTGGCACTGATGACACTGATATGTGGCACTGATGACACTGATATGTGGCACTGATGACACTGATATGTGGCACTGATGACACTGATATGTGGCACTGATGACACCGATAACAGATGGCACATGACACTGACAGGTGGCACTGATAGGTGGCACTGATGACACTTGACACTGACAGGTGGCACTGGAGGTAGGTGGCACTGGGGACAGATGGCGATGGGGACAGATGGCACTGTGTTGTGTTAGTTTAACTGATTTTTTTCACTTCCGCTGCAGCACGGAAGCTCTCCCTCCTCCCTCCCTGGACACAACGATCGAATACAAAATGGCCGCTGTGATTGGCCATTTAGCAGGGTCTTTGATTAGCTATGCCCAAGGGACACGGCCAACACCGATTTCCTCCGCCGCATGCTCGTGGTGGCGCGCAGGGTAATGTAAACAGGATGACATCCAGGGACGCCCTCCCGGCAATTGAGCGCCGCGCTGTAGCCGCCTTTCGGCTATAGTGCGGGCGCAAGGTGGTTAAAGCGTGACATGTTTGGTATTTATTTACGCAGCATAACCTCATCTTTTATATTTTACAAAACAATTGGTTATTATATTGTGTTTTTGCACAAATATCGTGTGACATAATATACAATACCCACAATTTTATTCTCTAGGACCTCTGCTTAAAAATGTATAGTTATTTTAAAAAATGCAGATTTTTACATGTAGGAGAGGAATGTAAGACTGAACAATAAGTGGTTAAATTCCAGATCTCATATGTGTCTTTTCACATGCCCCCCTTGCCTTTTGTATTACTAATAATCCTATAGTTTGGAGGTCTTATAAAATGTATAAATAATATAAAAAATAGTATAAATCAGTGGTGAACACTCAACTGAAATAATAAGTTTTACGTGTATCGTTTTTAAATTTTTTTTTTTTAATCATTGTGTTTTACTTTTCCAGCCAGCGTCTAATTCATAGGGCAGGGGACCTTTTAAACTCTGCTTATTCTTCACGCCAACATTTTGTAGCCAGTCAAATTGGAGCTTACACATTTTGCTAGTAGTTTCTTAACCTTGCCCCAAGCAGCAAAGCACAAACGGGCAAATTCCTGCGCAATTTTTTTGCCTGTGACTGACACAGGCTATGTGCACAAGTGTACAGGCAGACTCAGTCAGGCTTCTTCAATATCTAGACAATTGCCACTTCATTGGGCATTTCACACAGAGCTGTTCCTTTCAGCTTCATGTTATATGAACGTAGGGGTGTTTTTTTTTTTCAGACATAGTGTATTGTGTGGAGGAACTATCTGTCACAGTGATGGACAGTGCCCCCTGTGTGGGTATCTGTGCGGCTGTGACATCATGCCGCAATGGCAACACCCACTGTCTGTGGACTTGAAGAGGCCATGCAAATATACAGGACAAATTTCATCCCACGTGCGCACAATACAGGATGCAGCTTGTTGACTTGAAATAAGGGACAACCCCCTTTTTTTAAGAAACAGTTGGCAACCTGAGCAGCGGGCTGGATCAAATCTTGTGGGCCAGATGTTGCCTTGGGGCCAAAATTTGGTGTCCCCAGCGGGTCTAGTGGTGTATGTCCATTTGTATCCAAAACATACAAAATACATACTGTATTGACTGGAGGATTTTTTTTTTTATAATCCACAGCAGTACTGCAGCCAGATATTTATTCTAATAATCAGTTATATGGAATGTAGTATAATATAATTTATTAAATGCAGTAGTCCGCTGCATGGCACTTGCATATGATTTACATTAATACATACTGAATCTTTATTTGTCTTACAGTTTTGTGTATTTGACCTGTCATAATGAATGATTGCTGGATTTGCATTAATGGTTTGTTTAGCTGATGACTTTTGCTTTGTAGGGCACAGAACTGCAAAGTGACCTCGTCTTTGAAGAAATCAGCCGTCGCATTAAAGATGTTGGGAATGAACTTGTTAAAAAAGTCAATGCAGTCTTCCAGTGGGAAATCACCAAAGATGGCAAGACGGCTGCACAGTGGAGTGAGTTTCAACTTAACTTAATAAATCATTTTTAGTGTGCCACTAATATTTTATCATGCATGTGTGTTGGATATCAGAGACTTGCATTTATAGTCTCTTAAATTATATACACAATTTTTTCTGTTTAGAAAAAATAAGCGACATTGACTTTTAGAGCATTGGAGTGATATCTGCGGTGTGCTAGATAAGACCAGTCAAGCTCACCACTTTTTCTGAATGTTCTTAGTTTAATGTGCTCTAATCATCCTGCAAGCCACATGCCCGCTTTCGTTACCTTTAAATCTTAAGACCTTACAAACCTTCCTACCTGCACCTGAGTAAGATGTGTGCATTTGTTATGTAGTCTGTGGCATCATTGGTTGCCGCATACACACTGCCTATAGTAAAATAAATCTTCACGTTTCTGTGTCAAGTGCTTCTGTTTGTTTTGAAACATTAGACATGCGGCATGTCACTGTACAGTTTAATGCAAGACCTCTGTTGGTACTCTAAAAATAGTGCCGTTTTACCGCCGACGCCACCCCTGCCCCAGTGTGAAATGGGCCTTAAGGTACCTTTAGACAAAAGATAACAGCTGTTCATTTAGAAGTTAATCTGGCCATGGGGGAAAACCTTCATACATGCTTAAGTTCAAGTTGTGTGATCCCTATGTGTTATTTCTGTGGAGCAGTGGGGGATCATTTAAAATTCCTAACTCAACTTATCGCATTATCTTTAAGTTTGATCTGTGGAGGTTATTTGTTAGTTCTTCAGACCTTATACTGAGCAAATTTGTCCAGATTTTCAGTCTTGGACATGTCATCATATGAATTATTAGAGGAGTTATAGTTATTAGACCACCTGTATGCCTAAATGTAAAGTAACACCATTTAAAAGAGAAGTTTGGCTTTTTATTTTTTCAAAACAAATCATACTTGCCTAGGTGGATGCAGCATTGGTCTGATGCTGCTTCTGTGCCCCACCGACTGAAGACTCGAAGACTGAGAACCAAGCGATCAAAGGCCGCTGATCACTGTGTTCTCAGAGCTCCATGAGCAGAGAGCTGGTGACTGTCAGCCACTGGCTCTCTGCTCTGGCCCCCTCCCCTCGCACTCACTGAAGCACTGGGCTGTGGAGGGAGTGGCTGGCTCAGTCTCAGTGAGACAAGAGGCTGATCCTGGTGCCGGTCCAGAGTTGTGGGTGGATACCAACGCGATCATACCCCTGCCTGGATTGAGTCTGACGTCAGCTGACAGCGGGCTTTAGCTCACTGTCTGCTGAAAATGGGTTACAAGAGTGCAGAACGAACTGCACTCCTGTGATCCACATGAGAAGTACAGCCAAACGAGCTTCAGCTGTACTTCTCCTTTAAGTGATCTGTTTTTACATTTAGACTGTCTCTTTGGAAAATATGGCCGCTGTTTTTCATGCTTCTCATGCAGTAAGCTGAAGATATACACCTGATAATTCCTTCCTTTCCTCTTCTTACTCAGTAAAGGAGTGACCAGGAGGGGAGGAGATTTCACTTTGGAAAATTTCTATGTATGACATGGAGCACCCTCTAAGATTAGAGGCACTAATCGCTTTTAAGTGGTTACCCTTGAATGTCTCTGTTTTTGGTGTTTGATTTAGCCATGTGTTGTCATCCACAGATCATATTGTAGTGTGTGTGTATTTCATACATGAGCTGTAATTCATTGTTCGTCAGTATCCTTGGTGATACCACAACAGAATGAAGAGAGGCAACTGTACCTTTCATATATGTTCTCCATACCACAGTGTCCCTTTGTCTGTCTTACTTTTCAGCTACGTTTTCTTCCTGACAACAGAAATTTGTTGTTTTGAATTTACTAATCTTGATAGGTTTAGGCTGCTTTGCTGTCGCTTTTCTCCAGGCTCACTTTTAGATTAAAAACATAGCTAAAATATAAAGTCTCTCAGGCTTTCTCTCTAAAAGTGTTTATCATTATCCTTTGGGCCTAGCTGCTAGGCCTGTTTCATTATTAAATCAGTTGCTCAGCTGTGCCCCATGTCTTTTAATCTGTGACTTGTCATCTCCTCCTTGCTCTGTGTAGATGTTTGAGACTCAACTCTTGACAGCGCTAGAAACCGTACAGACCCTTCAGATCATTGCCGTCATGCATGATGACTCCAGCTATGGCATACTTTGTAAATATCCCTGAGCCTAGAACTGGAGAGAGATATATGTAAGGGAAGGAAGAATTCTGGAGAAATGGTGTACGATTCCATATTGTCATTGATTTCCTTTCTTTGTGTGTGTTAAATGTATTTATTGCTTGAAATGAATTTCTACTGAATTATAAAAAGCTAGTCTCACAAGGGTGGATAAACAAAGAGTATTAGACTAGAATAATTCCTTCCAGTATTACCAAAGCATTAACAAATGTTATTGTGATTTTTGCTTGCAGTTCACCTTGGTATAAAAATCCCCCTAGCCCCATCAATATATTACGTTGGGCCACCCCCCCTTGCAGGTCCATACTTGTACCCTGCAATGGCTGCGGTCCCCTGTGCGGTCTGCAGCTTAGCCAATAAAAACTTCTGCTGGACTGCAACTGCTTCTCTTCTGCAGTACAGGTATGTCCTATTCAAATCTATAGGGCATTAGTTTTCAGGACTACAGATTGTGTGGGAGGCTGCAGCCCTTAGAGGGGGAAAGTTTGGACCTGCAAGTTAGGGGCTGGCATAACTGAATGAATTGAGAGGGTTGGTAAGGGGGCATGGAAGGGATTGTTGGTGCTTCTGTTTTTCTGTACCTTTCCAGCCCAACAAAATTGCTAACACAAACTGTTAACCTTACATGAAATCCAGTGACCTTCAGAGAAAAAAAATGCAGTGCTGAATTCTAGAGTACCTAAAAATGATCTTTAGTGTATGAAACAATGATTGTAAAGCAGTCCTTTTATTTTCAATATTTATTAAACATCCGTAGTATACTGTATGTCCTATAAAAACGTATACGCTTTAAAGAAAAAAATCATTTATCCTCTTAACATATTTACTATCAGACTGAAATCATTGATGATTAATTATCTATACCCTGTAATCTATACCATGCAATAAAAATTTGTAGTTCTACATCTCCACAGTCAGATGTTTGGTCAAGGTGGCCCAAAGCATTTGCTTTCAGTGCTGTATAAATTGGGTATATCATCACCGGAACGAAATCGAGTCAGACTAAATGCTGCTCCGCCATTCACAGGAAGCCTTGTACAACCCCAATTCCAAAAAAGTTGGGATGCTGTGTAAAATCTACATAAAACAGAATGCAATGATTTGAAAATCGGATAAACCCATATTTTTATCACAATAGAAAAAAGAAAACATATCAAATGTTTAAACTTAGAAAATGTACCATTTTAAGAGAAAAATAACGTCTATTAGAATTTTACATGTCTCAAAAAAGTTGAGACAAGGCAAGAAGAAGCTGGCAAAGTAAGTGGCACTAACCAAAAACAGCTGTAAGAACATTTTCCAAACTAATTAGGTTATTTGCCAACAGGTCAGTAACATGATTAGGTATAAAAAAAAGCCTTTTGGAGAGTCAGGATGTCTCAGAAGTAAAGATGGGCAGAGGTTCGCCGATCTGAAAAATTGTTGAACAATTTCAGAATAATGTTCCTTGAAGTAAAATTGCAAAGACTTTAAATATATCATAATCTACAGTACATAATAAGATTCCAAAAATCTGGAGCAATGCACAAATGACAAAGCTGAAAAGCAATATTGGATGTCTGTGGTTTTTGCACTCAGACGGCACTGCATAAAAACAGGCATGATTATGTGAGGGACACTGCATGGGCTCAGGGATGCTTCCAATAATCACTGCCTGTTAAAACAGTTTGCTACACCATCAGAAATTGCAAGGTAAAGCTTTATCATGGAAGGAAGACTCAATTTCTGATGATCCATGGGCCAAAGCTCATGCTCATTTTAAATGGTCTGTTGCAAAGTGGAAAACTGTTCTGTGGTCAGAGGAATCAAAATTTGACATTCTTTTTGGCAACCATGGGTGCCGCGTCCTCCAGATGGAATGGGCAGCTTGAACATCTAGAAAGGCACCATCAATGATGAAAGATGTATCCAAATTTTAGAGCAGCATATGTTTCATCCAGACCACATCTTTTTCAGGGAAGGCCTTGCATATTTCAGGAGGACAATGCTAAACCGCATACTGCATCTATGACAACAGCATGGCTTTGTAGTAGAAGAGTCCAAGTGTTTACCTGGCCTGCCTGCCGTCCAGACCTTTCACAAACTGAAATATTTGGCACATCTTGAAATAAAAAAATATGACAAGACCCAGGACTGTTGAGCAGTTAGATACCTATATTGGGCAAGAATTGGACAACATTCCCCTCTCGCAAAATGCCAGCAACTGGTCTCAGTTTCCAGACATTTACAGATTGTTGCTAAAAGAGGGGATGCTACACAATTCACTCAATTTCAAAATGACCTTATATTTTTTTCTTAAAATTGTACATTTCCTCAGTATGTTTTCTATCTTCTATTGTGAATATGAGATATGCAAATCGTTGCATTCTGTTTTCATGTAGATTTTACACAGGCTCCTAATTTTTGGGGAATTAGTGTTGAATTTTTATCAGTGAATACAAGGCTTCTATTGACTTATTGAGTTATTAATTGATAAAATTACAAGGCTTTCTTTGAATAGCTGAGCAGCAATCAGCCCAACTTGATTTTGTTCCACCAGCAGACAGGAAGTCTCCAAACTATTGCAAGGACACAGCACTGAATACTATCTGTAGCTTATGCTATATACAGTTTATACAATGCTGACAGTGGTTGCATCAATTAGTAAAGGAAATCATTTGGGCCAATTTGGCCTGAACAAGCCGTAAAGACCACCTGATAGCAGTTTTTACACTATATATATATATATATATATATATATATATATATATATATATATATATATATATATATATATATATATATATGTGTGTTTCTGCACTTCTGCCTGCAGGGAGCGTGACACTTCTGTGATTATTCCCAGCAGAAGCTGATCTCAGGGTGCTGGGCACTGGATGTCTGCAAAGCAGGGAACAAAATCCATCTCTTCCTATAGTAAAAGCACCTAACACAGTACACAAAAACACTGGCTATGCACACTGTTATCTCTTTAATTGCCCTACAACAGGTGATGAGTAACAAAAGTTTTAACATCGCTCCACTGTACACCATGTGAAGAAATGTAGAAACAGTTAAATGATAATGAATTATCTGTTATCTCCAGTGCAGCTGGACAATAACCATACTTGGAGTATGGATGGCAACAAGACAAAACAATGTCAGGGCTCAGTGGGTAACGTTAGGTGGACATAGCACTGGCAGGAACCATGAATGGCAGGCGATGGGTTGAATTAAATATTCCTTGTGGGTAATGTTAGTGTATCAGGACAAGTTTAATGAATAATCATCATGACATTAAAAAAATAGACAAACAATCCACATACATGTAATGAATTGTATTGAAAATGGGTAAGATTAAATGAGCCTACGGTATCACTGGGGGTTCCCGGAGCAACGAGGAGCTAACGATGACCAATGGTGAAACAGTGTAGCTAGGGGGGCGCCAATAATCCCTCTATACTAGAGGTCCTGTTCCGAATGGTGTATCCGCTGGCCTGTGTGGTCTGGATGGTGTGCTGGTGGATGAAGTTGGTAGCAGCGGCTACGGTCAGAGTGACGGACCGCTCTCCACAAAGCAGAACGCTATGCAAACTGACAGGCAGATGGATGTGGAGGGGGAGACACGGACCATCGGCACTGATGAGACACTCTCCCTAGATAGATCCACAGGGAGTCGATGTGTCAGGGGTGTATGGTGGAGCAGGAAATGTCCCCGGGAAACCAGCGCGAACCGCAGGCAGGAGGGTTGCCATGACGACACATTTCGTGCGAATGCGCTTTTTCAAAGTCACGGGAACAGGCAACCCTATTGTTTAAATACCCAGGAAAGGGCGGGAAAAAGGGGGCAGAACAGAGGGGCGGAATTGATGCCGTTAACACCTCATTGCTCAAGGTGATATTATACATATAATTAAGAAGACAGTTAAGTCCATATACTTATTGTAATGTGATTCAATTTCTCATAATTAACTCCCGCCACATTGTTTTTCAGTCATAGTTTCAGATGGGTCAACCAGGCTTCAAGCCATATTTGATAATATAGACATCAATGGAACACACAATATTAGTTCAGGTATTAAAACCCCAGTTACCACTAATCTACCCCATACCGAGGCTTTTGAAATTCGCATGAGGAAAGCCTTTTTTTCAAGTACAAGATGTGATACAATACAAACATACCCAATGGTGGGATTTAGCTTTTCTTAAAACATATCTTGAATTAGGGATTACTCCAAGAGGCCTTCGGATTAAGAAGCAGTGTAGTTTCTTGGATGAGGACCTCTTTAAAGAATGAAGATTATTAGCAGAATTCTGCACAATGAAATGGATGAAAATTTTGGTCCAACAGAGAAAGAAAATTAGAGGCAGCACAACAAAAAGTTAAAGAAAAACAAGCTTTAATCCAAGAGTTTAGCTCTTCCTGTTTATATACAAAATGGTTACAAGTCCTAAACAAAAATGTGAAAAGGACGAGGTTAGCCTTTTAAAAAAAAAAAAACCAACAAACTAGAACGTGATATTTTTGATTATAATAATGGACAAGTATTTGACTGGAGACGTCCCCCCCCATGACGACCCAGGTCAAATGCTTCATAACACACGTATGCCTCTTTCCAAAAAATTAAAACCAAAAGATGAACCAAATACTTCCGACAAAAACAAGTCCAGACATAATAAATACAGGAATTCACCCACACACCAAAATAAGGTTACACATAATGTTCACCAAGGGCCTACCTCTAACTCTATACCCCCTGTCATTTCATTACCCACAATGGAGAATATCAGTCATCCCCTCACTAATACACCAGTCATTATCAATATAGACTCAATTCCATCCTCATCCAATATGAGTTCCCCTGATGGGGAGACCATTCTATCCACCCTTACTGCCCCGGCTACTTCGTTGCCATCTCCTAATACATCTTTACGATTTAATGTACCTATACATAATAGTTTCAGTCCATTGTCTAGAGATCTTGAAACATACATCATATTAGGCGCACGGCCCAAATCGCAAGATAGCATAGACAAACCCCGCTCACCAGTTAGCACATACCAAACTACGTCCCCCTCAATAAGCTTTTTCAAATGTCACCTCCAAATGGAGCTCAGAAAGAAAAAAGAAAATTAGACGAGGACGGAGGAGGAGCAAGATGTAAGAATCAACAAAAAAGAACGAACAGAGCTAATGAAATAGCCAGTACAATAAAAATTTACAATCTGTCCTCATACAATCGTACCCCCTCTGAATATACATTACTCCAAAAAGGTCCAAGTTTCTCTTCTCCAGTAGGGCCAAATAAATTTAGCCAATTTAAGGATCTCCATCGTTTTATAAGATCTTTAGTATTAAAACAACATTATGCCAACAACCCAAATGCTATTCACAAAAAGGCAAGTAATGAAGTATGCGTTAAGGCAGTGGAAAATTCCCAAATTAAACCCAATGATGCTATGCTTGAGATTTTGGAAAACCTGTGGCTGGAGAGCAACATAGATGGACACATTCAAACACCATTTTTTGATCCATTAGTCATGCACACAGCCTTTAAACCCAAATTGACTTTTCTCTTTCGTTCATTGATGGACACAGCTCCATTAATCTTGACCGTAGGATTATTACGCCACCTTCAGGAGAGGACTAGGCAGAACATATATTACATGTGAAAAACAACAGAACTGTACAGCTCCGCCCAGGGGGTGGTCCCTCTGGCAATAACCCCTCAGCCTACTTCCTGCAGCTCAGTTTTTTTTCTGCCTAGTGAAGGACCTAGGCTCCCTGTTGGGACCATTGGTCCTGGGGATTTTTTTCTGGAATTTTGTCTTTTTGCGCAAGATTTTAAGATCCTGTGATCTTCTATCAACAGCCGGCTGGGTGACAGGCTGGATAATATAGATCCTTGTAGTCTCCCCAGCTTGGCCATCGAGTGTGTGCAGGCCCTAGCTACTCGCTGGGTTGGCCACAACATGCCCCTCAGGCTCCAGGGGCGGCCGGTGAGCACAATGCTCCGGGGCACATACTATGGATGTCTTTGTCACAGTGTGCCATGGCCCGCAGCCACCCCGTACTGCTCGGGTGTGGGTCTGTGATGGGATTGCCTCCAGCTTGTCTGGATGGTGAGTACAACTCTTCCTGTCTCGGCAAGACAGAGCAGCTGGGCTTTCCCTGGGAGGTCGATTAGGGGGTCCCTCTTCTCCCTTTTTTCTCTCCCTGTCCCTGCTTCCCCCCCTTCCTGTGGGGGATGCTGCATGACTGGGCTGTAGTGCGGTGTGTGTATCTGAGCCAGGGGTCCTCCGGGGGGATCTGATCCTTTTTTGGGGGCTGCGCTGGCTGTCTGTGTCCCTGTGCTGTCATCTGTCTCTCTGGATGTCTGTGGGCTCTGCATGTGCTGCCACTATAGCGCTGACCACCGCCATTATCTATGCATTTTCTGTGTACAGCAGTGATCGTCGGCCATTTTCTGTTAGCCTCTGTGAGAAGCATGGTCAGCGGCCATTTTCTCGGAGTTCGGCGGCCATTTTCCCTGTGTTTTTTCTTTCTGTACAGGGCGCGCGGCGGCCATTTTCCTGTAGCCTTGGCGCGTTTTTTCTCCACAGCGCTGGTTCCTGTGCCTCAGAGCTCATTTTTTGTTCCTGGACACTTGTGAGCTGACACAGGATACAGCCATCAGCAGCAGCACGGCGCAGCACTCGGTCAGGGTGGTGAGTCCTGCGTTGGGGGCCCCTCAGTCTGTAGCAGCTAGGAGGGTGGGATTGAGCACCTTGTCCTAAGTCCCGAAGGGTGGCAGACAGGGTGGGTCAGCATGACGTCAGAAGCGGGCGTTTCTTCCCCAGACCTCCCTGCAATTGCAACCGGCTCACCTGCAAGTAGTGCAGTGCCTTTGGACGCTTTGTCGGCGGTCCTTGGAACGTTCGTTGCCAGGGTGGAGGGCATGCGGGTGCAAGGGGGGTAAGAAACGGCCCCTGCCCCCCCCCCGGGGAGAGCTCTGATTCAGACTTGGGCCCCGCAGTGACTGGCGGCCCCTGTTCTGATGTGTCAGAGCACGCTGACCAGGACCGATCGGACAGTGAGGATGATTCCGGGTCCGCTCAGGAAAAAGCGATAGTTGGAGCACTTATCGTCATGCGTGATACCCTGCAAATACAGGATGCAGCAGGATCCTCTGCCAAGGTGGCGGTCCCTTTTGGGTCCCCTAAGCCAGCCCGTACACCTAAGGTTTTTCTGTATCTGACTTACTTTGATAAGTTCATATAGAAGGAATGGGGAAGCCTGCAACAGACCTTTTCGGTTCCAAAAGGAATGGCGGTGCGTTACCCCTTTGAGGAGAGCCTTCTTAAAAAATCATCGGCTCCCCCCAGTCGTGGACCCCCCAGTATCCAGGTTAAACAAAGTAACCACTATCCCGGTAGAAGGGACTCCTACATGTAAGGACCCTACCGACAGGAGGGCCGAGGCAGTGGCCCGGTCCATCTTTACGGTAGCGGGGTCAGCACTACGACCGGTACTGGAAACGGCATTAGTGTCGCAGACCCTTACTGAATGGGCAAAACTATTGCACCGTGAATTGGAGAAGGAGCAGTCTCCTCCAGTCTGCGTGGAACTAGCAGACCAGTTGGTGCACGGCCTTAAGTATGTCAGTGATGCGGCCCTGGATACACTTCCCTTGCTCTCCAGAGCATCAGTATCAGCAGTGGTGCTGCGGCGCCTGATCTGGCTGAAATGCTGGTCTGCGGACCAGGCATCTAAAAAAGCCCTGACGGATTTGTCCTTCCTTGGTGAGCGGCTATTGAAGCCTCGCTGGATGACATTATTAAGAATTTCACAGATGGGAAGAGCACGTTGCTCCCACAGTCCAGGAAGGGTAAGGAGCCACGCCACAGGCAAGGGCCCTCCTTTTCCGCTCAAGAGGCTTTTTCGTCCACACGGGACCTCAGGTAAACGCTCCCAGTCCGACAGGGTGACTATTGAGGGACAGAAGCGTCCCTGGCCTCGCAAGCCCGCGAGCGAGCGTGCTACCGCGTGAAGGTTGGCCCCCGCCCAACACACGGGTGGGGGGTCGCCTTCGGGAGTTTGCAGTTCACTGGGCAACCCAACCAACTGATTTCAGGCCACCAAACAGATTTTTTCCCTCCAGCATACCCTTACTCCCGGCTCGCTGAGAGGCCCTGTTTGGGGCAGTAAGGGACCTGCTCAGCCGCAGGGTGATAGTGCCTGTTCCAGAAACAGAAAGGTTTCAGGGGTTCTATTCCAATCTGTAGTCCCCAAAAAGGAAGGGGGTACGTCCAATCCTGGACCTGAAAGCCCTCAGTTGCTTTGTGAAAGTACAGAGGTTCAGAATGGAATCAGTTTGCTCCTTAGTCATTGCACTCCATCAGGGGAACTCCCTGGCGTGTCTGGATATCCAGAACGCATACCTGCACGTACCCATATGCCTCAGGCATCAGAGGTTTCTGTGATTTGCAGTAGGGGAAGACCACTACCAGGTTGTGGCTCTCCCCTTTGGTCTGGCTTCAGCACCCCGAGTCTTTACCAAGGTATTGGCGTTGTTGTGACAACGTGGGATCGCAATCGTGGGTTACTAGACAATCTCCTTCTGAGAGCAGCTTCCGCCTCAGAATTAAGGGAGGATGTGGCGATCACCATGCACACTCTACAAGAGTTTGGATGGGTGTTGAACCTCAAGAAGTCGGTACAAGTGCCGACTCAATGTCTGGAGTACCTAGGCTTATTGCTGGACTCCATAGAAGCGAGAGTGTTTCTCTCTTCGGACAAACTGCAGACTCTCAGGACCGCGTTGAAGCTGTTGAGGAACCGCAGGTGGTCATTGCTGCGTTTCTGCATGCGAGTTCTGGGCCTTATGGTTGCCTCCTTTGAGGCGGTTCCGTACGCCCAATTTCACACCAGAGTCTTGCAGAAGGAGATATTGTCCAAATGGGACAAATCTCTATTATCCCTGGATCGGCAGATTCGGGTGAGCCAGTTAGTCAGGGACTCTCTTCTTTGGTGGCTGAGATCTCCGGCCCTTCGGTCCGGGAAATCGTTCCTACCTCTTCATTGGACGGTGATCACAACGGACACCAGCCTTAATGGCTGGGGTGGAGTATTGGGAGTACAATCGACCCAGGGCATCTGGTCGAGGGAGGAATCCCAGTTACGATCAATGTGCTCGAGCTTCGAGCGATCAGGCTATGCCTCTCCACATGGTCGATGAGACTACAAGGACATCCAATCAGAATTCAGTCAGACAACGCCATGGCGGTGGCATATGTCAACCATCAAGGAGGAACAAGAAGCTTGGCTGCAGCACGGGAGGTCGCTCACATCCTTGGGTGGGCAGAGCGACATGTACCGGCCCTGTCGGCCATATACATCCCGGGAGTAGAAAACTGCCAGGCGGACTATCTAAATCGTCAGATGCTGGACCCAGGAGAATGGGCTCTGCATCCGGAGGTGTTCAGGCTTCTTTGCCTGTGGTGGGTCACACCAGATGTGGACCTTCTGGCCTTTCAGCTCAATCGAAAGGTGCGGAGGTCAGTGTCCTGGACAAGAGATCCTTGGGTGGATGCATCAGACGTGTTGGTGGCTCCATGGGAGCAGTACCGGCTGATTTACGCCTTCCCTCCGCTCAAACTGTTACCCCGTCTGCTCCGCAGAGTGGAGGCCGAAGGGATTCCAGTAATACTGATTGCCCCAGATTGGCCTTGGCGTCCTTGGTACGCCTGGTGGTGAATGCTTCTTGGCGGTTGCCGATGCGGGAGGACCTCCTATGGCAAGGTCCGATACTCCATCCTGCTTTACCATCACTGGTTTTAACGGCATGGCTGTTGAAAGCCAGGTGCTAAGGAACCGAGGTCTGTCGCACTCAGTAATTTCCACTATGCTGAGGGCACGAAAATCTTCTTCCCTGAAGATATACCATCGTACGTGGAAGGCTTATATCTCCATGTGTGAGGAGATGGGGTGGCGCCCAAGCACCTATTCCATGGCCTGGACCCTGCTGCAGGAGTGGACCAAAAGTTAGCCTTGAGCACCGTCAAGGGACAGATATCGGCCTTGGCTGTTTTTTTTCCAGGGGTACGTCCACACCTAACTCCGTGGGATCTGAACCTGGTGCCATCAGCGCTTCATAAACCGCCATTTGAAAAACATCAGGGAAATTCCTTTGTTGACTCTTTCTCAGAAAGTGGTCTTTTTAGTGGCTATTAATCTGCCAGGAGGGTTTTTGAGCTGGAGGCCTTGTCTGGCAAGTCGCCCTATCTGGTTATCCACAGAGATAAGGTGGTGTTGCGTCCGCAACCTTCCTTTCTGCCGAAGGTGGTTTCGGCCTACCACCTCAATGACGACATTGTGTTACCATCTCTGTGTCGGCCCTTCCGGAAGTCAGATTCTCTGTTCATTTCGGTGGCTGGTCCAAAAAAAGGGCTGGTGGTCTCATCGACCACCATTTCCAGGTGAATCAGAGAGATTGTGGTCCAGGCTTACGCCTTGAAGGGGCAGGTGCCCCCCTTTCCTGTCACGGCCCATTCCACCAGGGCAGTTAGGACCTCTTGGGCTTCCGGACATCAAGCGTCAGTCTCCCAGGTGTGTAAGACGGCGACTTGATCCTCCGTTCACACTTTTACAAAGTTCTACAAAGTTAATGTAAATGCATCTTCGGATGCCTGCTTTGGCCGCAAAGTTTTGCAGGCGGCCGTGTAATCGTTGCAATTTACACCCTTTCCTTTTGTTAGAGAAAGTTACATTTTGATTGTCAATGCACTCTGATGAATATGTTGACTGCAAGTTCTGCTGTGGTTGGTTCAGGTGGTGACTCCTCCGTTGGGGAGCACCTCTGGTTGTGGGTGAAGTTATGTTTGCTGTTCCCACCCCTCGTTATGACACTGCTTGGGGATGTCCCTACGGTCAAGATTAATGGACCTGTGTCCATCAGTGAATGAAAGAGAAAATAGGATTTTTGTACTCACCGTAAAATCCTTTTCTCTGAAGTTCATTTACGGACACAGCACCCACCCCCTCCTATTAGTTTGTTATACTGCTTGTTGACGTACTGAGCTGCAGGAAGCAGGCTGAGGGGTTCTTGCCAGAGGGACCGCCCCCTGGGCGGAGCTGTACTGTTCTGTTGTTTTTCACATGTAATACATGTTCTGCCTAGTCCTTTCCTGAAGGTGGCGTAATAACCCTACGGTCAAAATTAATGGAGCTGTATCCGTCAATGAACTTCAGAGAAAAGGATTTTACGGTGAATACAAAAATCCTATTTTTTCCCCCCACACAGCCTAAGGGTCCCTATATAGAAACTTACAACCAAGCTGTCTATAAATATTTTCTAAGTTTATGTGATAGCTCAAGTGGAAATAGTAACCACAACTTAACGAGGGCAGAAAATCAGGCACTAAAAGATCTGTCAGCCAATAAAGAGGTTACCATCAGACAAGCCAACAAAGGGGGTAGTCTCGTGATACAGAATAAAGTAGACTATTTAAATGAGGCTAGCCGCTTATTGGCTGATACCGATACTTACCTTAAACTCTCTGCCGATCCCCTCCCCAGCTATCATACAGATCTGAAAATCTTAGTTTATAAGGCCTGGGAGAACGGAGTGCTCACCAAAAAGAAGCGAGACCATTTTTATTACCATCGGAGGTGAGCACATGGTATTTCTACCATCTCCCGAAAATTCATAAATCCCTGGCAGACCAATAATGGCAAGCACCAATAGCTTCACTAGTGGCCTATCAGTGTACATCAATTTTTTTCCTCCAACCCTTGGTATGTCAACTCCCGTCGTACATTAGGGATTCGAGTCAAGTCAATGACGCCCTTCAACACTATTCCTGGGAAGTTGGATATATGTGGGCCTCACTTGATGTGGCCTCCCTTTTATACATCTGTTCCCCACGAGGTAGGCCTTATGTCCATACAATACTTTCTCACTCAAAATGGAGACATGAGTTCGCTACAATCGAATTTCTTGGTGAAATCTACGGATTTGAGGCACTGCTATGGGGGCAAATTTTCCCCCGTGTACACCAACCTCACTATGGGCTACTAGGAGGAGGAATAAATCTGGGCCAACAACCCGTTTGCCAGGCACATTGTGTTTTTTTGAAGATACATTGATGACATTTTGCTCATCTGGAGTGGTGGCCCAGATATGTTCCCCTCCTTTGCAATGCTAATCCTTTTGGTTTATCTTTTACACATGTACTTGACTCAACAGAGTTGGTGTTCCTGGACCTTACCCTAACCCACCAAGAGGGCAGGATCCTCACAAAAAAATGTCAAGCCCACCACTGGGAACTCTTACCTTCATTATAAGAGTTGCCACGACCCTACATGGAAAAAGAATATTCCCAAGGGACAATTCAACAGATTAAGGTGAAATTGTTCAAGAGATTTATCTTCACTTTCAATGACAAATATACCGGTAGGTCTGTCCCTAAAATTAAGAAAAAAAAAATTACAATATTTTAATGTTAGATCAGCGTTTAGCCCTGGTGTTACCAGCCGCCCCCGCAAGTAACCCTCAGAAAGGCCCGCACTATGAAAAATACACTTGCACCTAGCAAAATACAGAAAGAAAACACTATATCTCTGTTTGACTTTAGAACGTATTTTGATAATAGAACAGGCATTTTTCAATATAAAAAAAAGAGGATGTCTGACATGCCAATTCATCACCCATGGCAGTAATAAAATCACCATAAATAAAGGAAAAACATACTCAGAAAATTCATTACATGTTCAACAGAGTTTATCTACGTCCTACGTTGTCCCTGCCGCCTCTTGTACATGGGACGCACTATATGCGCTCTGCATGCAAGGATTGAGGATCACCGCAGGTTCATCAAAAAAATATGCGATGAACACAGTGTACCACTGCACTTTCACAGTGTGCATAGCGATGACAAAGTGCCTAGAAGTTTTTGTTAGAGAGACCATCTCCAAGGGGACCTTGACAGCAAACGAGAGATTCTCTCTCCTATGTAGAAGATAAGTATTCTGGATCTGTATGCTTGATTCCCTCACTCCAAAAGGGTTAAACGAGAAACTGGAAACATGCAGTTTTATTTAGCTTTCCAGTATTCAACCCTATCTTTCCATTTTTCTATGGAGGGCCTACAAATGTAAACACTTGTGCTCTATCACTCCATGTGTCCACTGTCTGCCGTCTGCAAGCACCCATATTTGTATACATACGTGGTAACTCATTTTTAGTTTCTCTTCCCCCATAACATCTATAGTCGTGTCAATTACCCATTGAGACACCATTTTTTAATATATTATCACTGGAGATTTTTTAATAGTTATGGTTTATCATGATTGTCCTTTAGTTGTTTTTTCTGTTTTTTTCTATGTGCATTATCATTATATTTTTATTTTTACATTTATCTTTATTTTTATTTTATTTTTTTTTCATTTTTAATTTTATTATTAATTTTTGGTTATTTTGTTTTTAATGTGGTTTGAGTTAATTATGAGAAATTGAACCGCATTACAATAAGTTCATGGACTTTGTAACTGTCTTCTTAATTATATGTATATCACCTTGAGCAGTGAGGAGTTATCAGCAGTTATCAGCATCGATTTCGCCTCTCTGCTCTGCCTCTTTTCCCGCCCTTTCCTGGGTATTTAAACCATATGGTTGCCTGTTCCCATGACTTTGAAAAAGCACATGCTCGTGAAATGCGTTGTCAGGGCAACCATTCTGCCTGCGGTCTTTCGATTTCCGGCCACCACCTCCTGACCAGGGCATTATGTCATCTGTACGCGGTCCGCGTCTCCCCCTCCACATCCATCTGCCTGTCAGCTTGCATAGCGGGCTGCCTTGTGGAGAGCGGTCCGTCACTCTGACCATAGCCGTTGCTACCAACTTCATCCCCCAGCACACCATCCAGACCACGCCGGCCAGCGGTTTGGACCAGGACCCTCTAGTGTAGAGGGATTATTGGTGCCCCCCTAGCTACACTGTTTCACTGTTGGTCATCGTTGGCTCCTCAATGCTCCGGGAACTCCCAGTGATACCGTAGGCTCGTTTTTAATCTTACCTATTTTCAATACATTACATGTATGTGGATTGTTTGTCTATTTTTTAATGTCATGATGATTATTCATTAAACTTGTCCCGATCCACTAACATTACCCACAAGGAATATTTTATTCAACCCATTGCCTGACATTTATGGTTCCTGCCAGTGCTATGTCCACCTAATGTTATCAACTGAGCGCTGACATTGTTTGTTTTGCCTTTAATTGCCCTAGATGTTTAATCTCTTCCCAGGCAGTATCAGTACAGTGGCAGTGCATATTTTTAGCATTGGTGTATTAGTGTCACTGGTTCTCACAAAGTGTCAGTGTCCGATTGGTTGCCGCAATATTGCAGTCCCACTATAAGTCACTGATTTGCTCCCATTACTAGTATAAAAATTCCATAAATCTATGCCATAGTTTGGTTTACGTGAACGTTATAGCGTCCACAATCAATATACACTTCTTGTGATTTTTTTTTTTTTTTTTTTTTTACCAAAAACGTAGCAGCATATACATATAGGCCTAAATTTATTAAATTCAATTTTATTTTTATTGGATGTGTTTTATAGCAGAAAGTAAAAAATTATTGTTTGTTTTTGTTTTTTAAAAATTGACGCTCTTTTTCAGGTTTATAGTGTAAACAATGAAAAACACAAAGGTGATCAAATACCACCAAAAGAAAGCTCTATTTGTGGGGAAAAAAATTACATACATTTTATTTGGCTACAGTGTCGCATGACCACGCAATTGTTAGTTAAAGTAAGGCAGTGTGGGATCGCAAAAAAATGGCCTGGTCATGAGGGGGGGTAAATCTCCTGTAGGACAAGTGGTTAAAGTAAAAGTAAACCAGGAGTTGAGCATTCATTAAGTTCACTGGGGTCTTAAAGCTGAACTCCAGCCTTACCTTTAGTCATGCACAGTGGTGCAGACACCTCCCCTCTGCTGAACTTGCTTAATCTTATTTCACTGCTCACTGTGAGCTTCTCACAGTGTGCATTAGAAGCTGCAGCAAGTTGCAATAGAGCCTGTCTCATTTCCTGGCTGGATGACATGCAGCATCAAATGGTGATTTCCAGCTCAACCTTTGTCCCTGGCCCACTCCTTACATTCTTTTGAAATAGGTTCTTTCACTCATGTAGAATCTGCATCACATGTGGGCATCACCTAGGGTGAGCTGAACACAAATGCAATCTGCCTAGGAATATGTTGCGAGAGCAAGTTTTCTGCACGTGCACGTGGATCTGCAAGTACCTGTGTATTGTCTTATTGAGTAGGACAGAGTATAATCCCAATCCTCATTAAATTAGTAGGTATGATGCCCGGTGGGTGTGGAGATGCGACTTGGTGTACATCTTGCAGCATGTATGCGTTCCTTGATTATCTGATCAAGGGCAAATACTGCTGTACAAAATGTAAGCACATTGTTTCCCTGGAAGCCCAGGTTCTGAATCTAGGGAAGCAACTGTCAGCACTGAGAAGACCCTCCATACTAAAGGAGAGCTGGGAACGTACCCAGCATGTGCCGGCAGTGGCCAGCACAGAAGCGGGTGAAGACAAAGAGGTGCAGGCAATAGAAACAAGTAGATGGGTGACAGGAAGGATAGAGGGGGAAGTGCCAGGGAGGCCGATCCTGGGCTGGAGCTTCCCAATAAGTACGCTCCATTAAGTGACATTGGTGAAACCAGTCAGGGAACAGCACTGTTGGAGCTGAGGGACTCCCCTAGCTGCCAGGGGAAGAACTCCTACAGTGAGAGTGTGGGGGGGGGGGAGGGAAAGGATAGACAGTTTCTGGTGGTAGGGGACTCAATTCTTAGGACAGAGGGGGCAATCTGTGACAATGACCTGAAGCGCCGAACTGTATTCTGTCTACCGGGCACTCGAGATGACACATCACGGATCTGGTGGACAGATTACTGGGGGGGGTTGGGAAAGACCTGGCTGTCATGGTGCATGTTGACACCAATGACAAAGTCAGAGGCAGATGGAGTGTCCTAAAGAACGACTTCAGGGACTTGGGAGCTAAATTGAGGAAAAGGACCTCCAAGGTAGTAGTCTCAGGAGTACTACCAGTACATCGAGCCACATCAGAAAGGCAGAGGGAGAATAGGGAAGTAAAATAGTGGCTGAGGAGCTGGTGTAGTAAGGAGGGGTTTGGGTTCCTGGAGGACTGGGCCAACTTCTCAGTTTGTTACCAGTACTATAGAAGATCCCTTCTGCACCTAAATGAGGAGGGTGCAGATGTGCTGGGAGTAAAGATGGCCAAAAAGTTAGAGGGGTTTTTAAACTAGGTGACGAGGGGGAGGGTCCAGAGGTAGAGATAGTCAGCACGGAACATAGTCCAGAGGGTAGTATTGGGGGCATTAGTGGTAGGTTGACTAAAGCACATAAACCCAAGGTAAGTATAATAACAAGTCCTAGTTGCAATCTCGGAACACACAATAAGAGGATAGTATGCAACCGGTCTAAACTACGTGGCATGTTCACCAATGTCAGGAGCCTGGCGGACAAAATGGGTGAACTAGACCTACCTGGGTACGAGGAGGATTTGGATTTTTGTGGGAATTGTTTAGAGACTTGGTTCAACAGCTCTCAAGATTGGATGGCAACCATTCAAGAGTATACCCTTTATCGCAGGGGTAGAGAGGGTAAAAAAGAGGGATGGGTATGCCTGTATATCAAGAATAATGTACAAGTGAATGTGAGAGATCACATCACTAAGGGAGCTAGGGAGAAGGTGAAATCCTTATGGGTAGAGCGCCAAAGGGATGAAGCGAAGGGGAAAATAATACTGGGAGTATGCTATAGGCCCCCTAACCTGAGGGAGGAGGGGCAGGCGGACCTCCTATCAAAATTTGGATTAACAGCAAGGATGGGAAGTGTTATCATAATGGGAATTTGAATAATCCAGACATAGACTGGGCGGAGGGAACCACGCGTTCATCTAAGGCTCGCCAGTTCCTATATGTCTTGCAGAACAATGTCATGGGTCAGATGGTAGACACCAACTAGAAATAAAGCGTTACTAGATCTACTGATTACCAACAATACAGACCTGATCACGGATGTGGAAATACGGGGAAATTTAGGAAACAGCGATCACAGGTCAATTGGCTTCAGTATAAATCACACAAATAGGAAACATAAGGGAAATACAAAGACACTGAATTTCATAAGTGGCAACTCCCTAAACTACGAACCTTGCTAGAAGATATAAATTGGGATAAAATCTTAGGAACAAAGAACACGAAGGAGAGTTGGATTCGCTTTAAGAGCATATTAAATAAGGGCATTAGCCAGTGCATCCCATTGGGTAAAAGTCCTGGATGGCTTAACGCCAATGTAAAAGTGCATATGAAAGCAAAAGAGAAGGCCTTCAAAAAATACAAGGTTGAGGGATCAACACCAGCATTCAAAGTTTATAAAGAATGCAACAAGAAATGTAAGGGTGCAATTAGGGAGGCTAAGATAGAACACGAAAGACACATAGCGGAGGAGAGCAAAAAAAATCCCAAGTTTAAGTATGTAAACAGTAAAAAAGGGAGGACAGACTATGTTGGCCCCATAAAGAATGAGGGAGGACAGGATTGATTACAAAGGTTGGGGAGATGGCAAAGGTATTGAATTTATTCTTCTCAGTCTTCACGAGGGAATCGGGGGGGGCTTCAGTAACCAAAACTGCAGTGTTTATCCTTGTGACACATCACAGGAAGCACCCTCGTGGCTAACAGAGAACAGAATTAGAATTAGATTTGGAAAACTTAACATTGATAAATCACCAGGACTGGATGGCTTGCACTCGAGGGTACTTGGGGAACTCGGTCAAGTAATTGCCAGACCATTGTTCCTAATTTTTACTGACAGTCTACTGACTGGAATGCTACCAGCGGATTGGAGAAAAGCCAATGTAGCATCAATATTTTAAAAGGGCCCAAAAAGCATCCCTGGGAATTACAGACCAGTTAGCCTAACATCAATAGTATGCAAGCTCTTGGAGGGGATAAGGGACTATATACAAGATTTTAGTAATGAGAACGGTATCATTAGCAGTAATCAGCATGGATTCATAAAGAATCGTTCTTGCCAAACCAATCTATTAACCTTCTATGAGAAGGTGAGTTGCCATCTAGATAAAGGAAGGCCCGTAGACGTGATTTATCTGGATTTTGCAAAAGCATTTGACCCCATTCCCCATAAACGTTTACTGTACATAATAAGGTCCGTTGGCATGGACCATAGGATTGGTCCATGCCATAGGAGTATGTGGATTGAAAACTGACTACAAGGGTGAGTTCAGAGGGTGATGATAAATGGGGAATACTCGGAATGGTCAGGAGTGGGTAGTGGGGTTCCACAGGGTTCGGTGCTGGGACCAATCCTATTTAATTTGTTCATAAACGATCGAGAGGATGGGGTTCAATCTCTGTATTTGCGGACGATACTAAGCTAAGCAGGGCAATCACTTCTCCGCAGGATATGGAAACCTTGCAAGAAGATCTGAACAAATTAATGGGGTGGGCAACTACATGGCAAATGAGGTTTAATGTAGAAAAATGTAAAATAATTCATTTGGGTGGCAAAAATATTAATGCCATCTATACACTAGAGGGAGAACCTCTGGGGAATCTAGGATGGAAAAGGACCTGGGGGTCCTAGTAGAAGCTGCTGCTAACAAAGCAAACATAATATTGGCATGCATTAAAAAAGTGTTTAACTCCAGGTATAAAGCAATAATTCTCCCACTCTACAAGACTCTGGTCCAGCTGCACCTGGACTATGCTGTCCAGTTCTGGGCACCAGTCCTCAGGAAGGATGTACTGGAAATGGAGCAAGTACAAAGAAGGGTAACAAAGCTAATAAAAGGTCTAGAGGACATTTAGTGAAGAAAGGTTGCGAGCACTAAACTTATTCTCTCTGGAGAAGAGACGCTTGAGAGAGGATATTATTTCAATTTACAAATACCATACCGGTGAGACCCCACAATAGGGATAAAACTTTTTTGCAGAAGGAAGTTTAACATAACACGTGGCCACTCCCTTCCACAGGCGGTGGTCTCAGCAGGGGTCATCAATAATTTCAAAAACAACACAAATACCAGAGTTGTCAAGCAACTCAGGTCCAAGCGCTCATGGAGTAAACCAAGATGGAAAAAGTCCAAATAAACTAATTAAAAGCTGCTGTTATAAAAACAAGAAAACAATGATACAGCACAATATACTCTCTTATAAGAAGGAAGTATTAACAGCGCTAATACTGAGCTTTAACAGTGTAATATATAAACTCACAAGAAGGTGAGCGTAGACATGAGGTAGATGTTCATAAAACATATGAAAAATATATCTATAGGTATATAAATATATAAAGATTCCAATGCTATGTATAAGAACCCACAGTCCTAAATTGATCATAAAAAACACAGAACAATGTAAAACACACTGATTATGTAAGCTGCATAGACTCAAAGGTAACATAAATAGTTAATTTGCATGAAGAGGACAGTGATCATAATTAGAGAATATATTTCTTCTGGAGTGCAGCAACTAGACCATCACCACATCACCGCGTGAAAAACCCTTTTGGATGTGAGCTTACCAGAGGTAAGACAAAGACAAGCCTGTCAGCTCCTTTTCTCTCAAGGATCGGCTCCTCCACCTCCAGATTCCCTCAGTCCTCCTCAGTCCTCCTCAGTCAAGATCATGTATTAACATGTAGAAAAAATAGAAGGGGAGGCTCTCCATAATGTAAAACAGTTTATTTATAACAAACCCACAGAGATTCCCCCCTTAAGCAATTGCGCTTACATAATAGAAGAAAAAAACTGCTTTGACTTGTACAGCATCAGCTCGCCGCTGGTCGGAACTGAGAACGCCCGCCCACCTCGATGAGTCCCGGGATGACGCTGCTTGTCTCTAGCTGGTAGGTCGCGTGGTCACGCCCACACCCGTGGTCAAAAAACTATTAGATAAGCACCTGAACGACCGCAACATACTGGGATATACAATGTAATACTGACATATAATCACACACATAGGTTGGACTTGATGGACTTGTGTCTTTTTTCAACCTCACCTACTATGTAATGTCCACTCTTCCAGACTGACATCCACCCAATAAGGCACTTTGAAATTTGTAGAATGCCTCCCATGAGCCAGCCCACTGCTTGCATAAGAGCAGAGGACTTTTGAGAGGAGCACTGAGGCAGGGCTCAATAATGTTTCCAGCAAGCTATGGAACAGCACCCTGCTGGACCCTTCTACCAGCCACAATCTTACTGCATTACATGAAGGTGAGAAGCACAGAAACCCAGTGATAATGTCATGTGGGGATGTCACTGGGTCTAAAACAAAATATTTAATGAAAACACAAAGGTTTGATGTAAACCTATTTAGCATTTTAATGAAGGGGGAGGGATGAACCAAGAGAGGCCAAATATAAGCACAGTAAAGTTTAAAATGACATGCAAATATGCAGTAAGCATGCTCTAAAATATAGAGTTCACTAATGCATGAAGATTTATTATTACCCATCCCAAAGTACCAACATATTATGCAGTGCTGCCTATGGAACACTACATACAGTAGGTGTAAAGTAAAGACTCCAGACAAAGCAGGCACAAAGACATGACACAGGAGAAAAAAAAAAAAAGACCCTGCTCGTACAAGCTTGCCATGTAATTATGAGGCTTGGACTAGACTCTGAGTGTATGCTGTGGTGTCTGGCACCAAGCCATCAGTAGAAAATCATTTAACCACTTCCCGCCCAGACTATAGCAGAATGATGGCCGTGGGTGGATTTCATTGTTCTGAGTGGACATCATATGATGTCCTTCAGAACAAGCTGCTCGTGCCGACACATCGCTGACAGCACGTGAGGAGAGCTGATGAGCAGGCTCAGTGGGGACATCTGCACTGATAATCAGTGCAGTGCCATCATTGCCACCTATCAGTGCTGCCTCATCAGTGCAGCCTCATTGGTGTACATCGGTGAAGGAGAAAAATTACTTTATTTACAAAATTTTATAAAAGAAACTAAGAAACGTATTTTTTTCAAATATTTTGGTCTTTTTTCGTTTGTTTAGCAAAAAATTAAAAAACAAGTGGTGACTACCACCAAAAGAAAGCTCTATCTGTCTCAAAAAAAATACAAATTTTGTTTGGCTACAGTGTTGCATAACCGCGCAATTGTCAGTCAAAGTGTGACAGCGCTAACAGCTGAACATTGGCCTGGGCAGGTAGGGGTAAAAGTGCCCTGTATCAAAATGGTTAAGCTCTGTAAATTGCAAAGTGGAGCCTCCATAGATTGAGCTAATTTTTCCAGCACATCTCACAGATGCTTAATGGATTGGAATCTGGAGAATATTGAGGCCAAGTCAGCACCTCAAACTCAACGCTGTGTTCCTCAAACCATTCTTAAACCATTTTTACAGTGAGGCCACTGCCAACAGGGAATACTGTTTTCATGAAGGGGTGACCTTCAGCAACAATGTTTTTAGAGAAGTAGTACTTTTAAAGCAACATCCATATGAATGGCAGGACCCAAGGTTTCCATAAAGAACATTGGCCAAAGCATCACACTGGCTCCCACCGGCTTGCCTTCTTCCCATAGTTAATCCTGCCATCTCGTCCCCAGGGGGGCACCCTAACCAGTTTGCGGCTACACAGCCCCATACACAACAAACCGAGAGACATTTTTTTTGCTTTCAACACATCAACTTAAGAGACAACATGATCACGGGCTTCCAGATATATCCAACCTGGTTTTGAGTGCCATTGTAACAAGATTGAAATGTTATTCACGTTACCAGTCAGTGGTTGTAATGTTATGGCCGATCAGTGTATTCTTAAGCATAAAGGCTTCCTAATGTTATCTTGTATGAATTGCATATCTGCAGAACATACTTGTATGTGAATTTCATAAATACGTTGCTTTTTCTTTGTTTGCCCGGTTTTGTTGCCTATGTTATGCTATTTTTGGGAGAGCCATGACTAGCCACCAGAATACATCGTATATTGTTGCTGAAAAATGACACAAGCATCCATCCCTAGCTAGAACATTCCTGTGGAGTCAAGGCAAAATGATTAGCAAACACCAGTTATGAGTCAGATGTTCATGTTATGAATAATGTTTTAATGATCATCGTTCCCTTTCTTTATACTTCTCACAACCTGGCAATCTCACTATATTCCTTTAAAAAGGTTAGATACATGATGTACACATAGAAGCATTTGTTGGAGCTTATATTTAAAGTAGTTATGACCTATTCTGTAGGAATGTATTAGTAAACCTGAACCTTGGTGGGATCCCAGAGATGGTGTTTTGTGATATCAGAAACGTGATTTTGCCCACATTTGTCCTTGGCTGAAAAAAGCAAATGATGTGTTCAACAGTTCTGGGAAGCTGCCATACTGGCTTTAGTACATAGAAATCTAAAAAGCAGGGATCAGGGGTTTCTTGCTAGATGCTTGTTGAATAAATAGAGTTTTAAATGTGTGCAGGTGTTTTGTGTATTGGAATTGAATTGAATTGTATTAAAATGCTGGGCTATACACAGACTGTATTTTTTGTTATTGGACAGTATATGCACCGGAAAGGAACAGATCTGTTAACTGTGGCACAAAGTTTTATGTTTTTGGATAGTTTGGGGTTAAATTAGAAAGTCTGCCTGTTTTTTAGCTTTGTGCCCATTGGAGAGATTCAGTCCTTTTTCCTGTCTCTCTCAATTGTCACAAAAACCAAAAGAGCAGTTCTTTCAATGGAGATTGCATCAAGTACAGCTGTCAAAATGTGGTTAAAGAGGGGAAACCCTCTAAATCTCGCTTACTATTTTGCCTTTAGAACAGAATGTGATGGAAAATCTCTTAAATGGGATGCAACAAAAATTTAAAAAAAAAATGGGTTTTCTGCTCTTTCAAATACTTAACCTATTGCCCCCGACTGTACACATATATGCTGCCTCACAGAATTGGTTCTTCTTCCATGGGGCCCCATATATGTATACGTGTTTTTTTGTGCTGGGAGCGCGCTATGCGTAGCATGTTCCCAGCACAAACCCCAAGCTCTCACCATGAGCCCCAGGTCTCGTATTAACATTTAATTGTGGAATCATTTTTTTAACCCTTTCACCCCCTATCCTTTCCTCTGAGTGTGAGCTGTACATCTCATTTTAATCATGTCTCTGAATGTGACCTGTATATTAATGCCTTCACCTCCATTATCCTGCACAATAAACCCTTCACCTCTGTTTGCTATAGATATGGGACCTGTACACTAACCCCTTGACCTCCTTCTCTCTGTGTATGACTTTTACAATAATGATGCACTGTACCTAGTGCATGCAAAACCAAAGCAATTCCTGGCTCAACTTAACGACCAGCCTGCAAACCAGCCGAATTGTCTAACAGTATGAGTTAAAGAGGAAGTAAACCCTCCTGCAAAAAAAAAAAAAACTAAAAACACACCCTGCAAGATAAAGGCATAATGAGCTAGTATGCATAGCATACTAGCACATTATTAATTACTTACCCGAGAACTAAGCCCCCCGCAGCCGTTCTCGTCTCCCCCTCAGGCCGCCAACATGTCGCCCGGGGCTTGCTTCCGGGTATCACGGCTCCTGCGCTGTGATTGGCCGGAGCCGTGATGACGTCACTCCCATGCATACGCACGGGAGCCGCCGTGAACGGCACAGTACAACTGAAGCAACAACGTAAGTGCGCATGTGCCGCATGACGTCGGCACATGTAAATACAGGGATATCTCCTAAACCGTGCAGGTTTAGGAGATATCAAGTGCAGCTTCAGGCAAGCCTAATTATAGGCTTGCCTGCAGTTTAAAGTGGCTGTAAAGGGTTTACAACCACTTTAAAAGCAAGGGTTTAGTTTGCACACATTTGCAAATACATGTGTGAGCTACAGAGCCCTGTCAAGGCACCCCAGTATTTGTAGTCCTAACTCTAAATTTTGAGAGCCTCCACAGTGGAAGCACATGCATTATAATGAATAGGCAGAGGGCAGGTGAGCCTGGAGGGGAGCCCACCCCTCAAAGGTGCAGGGGTGCACTGGACACCCAGCATACTGTATACCACCATAGCAGAAAAGGTGTCCAGTGTGTCCCCTCACCAATATGTCAATATTACAAACAAATGGCCAAATGGTTGGTTAGCAGGCTGGTCGGTAAGTTGAGCCAGAAATTTTTTTTTGTTTTGCATGTATTGCCCTTCTGTGTGCTCCTTGCTGCATAGGCCAGTTATAGGTGAGGGCAGTGGACATTCGTTTATACTGTACCTAGTGCACCATTATCATACTTCATGTTTTAATCACTTCAATACCAGCATGTTTCTCAGTTTCCAAAAAATTGGGGCAAAAACATTAGATCACCTTTTGGGTGTCTACGTTGCCAAAGAGGATCATTTTGGGGGTGTGACTGTCCTGTCATTTTTATTTGATATGTTTTATAACATAAAGTCAGGGAAAGAGTATTTTCAAAATGTTTTGGTACTTTTTCCTTTTTTATAGTAAAAATTAAGAAAAAAATCATTAAATACCATCAAAAAGCACGATTTGTCTGAAAATGATATAAAATGAATTTGGGTACACTATGAAATGACTGAGTAATCATCAGTCAAACTGTCACAGCACTGAACACTGAAAAACAGCCCAATAATGAAGAGGTTTATACAGGCTAGAACTCTAGTTGTTAATGAAGTGGTAATCTCCAGCCAGAACACAATATTCAATAATAAATAGCTGTTTACTTGTCTGCCTTTTGCATTTGGTTGCACCGTTTGCGTGAGAGTGCTGTAGGAAACTAGGAGCTATTTGCCATGCAATGTCGATCTTGTGTTTTCTGGACACTAAGGGGTTTATTTACTAAAGCTGGAGAGTGCAAAATCAGGCTCACTTCTGCATAGAAACTAATCAGTTTCCAGGTTTTATTGCCAAAGCTTAAAGTGTTACTAAACCCACAACAATAAAATTGGTCTGCACATGCTGTAAAGCATGATTGTTATACTCACTCTGGAACTTAAGGGGTTAATCCTCTGCATTGTGTAAAAAGGCTGTTCCTCCCATTCTTCCACTGTCCCAAAAAGGAGTTGCAAAAGAAGCTAAAGCAGGTCAACTGGTCAACAGGACCTGCAGTTATTTCTCTCAAAAGTGTTTCAAATGAATGTGCAAAGCATGCTGAATCCCTTTAACACAAGTCATAAAGTTGGTTTCAGACACATGGTGATTGTCCATATAGGTCTGCTTATGGTTACAATGGGCAGCAGCTGTATATTTGAAAACATGCCTCTCCAAACATTTCCTGGCTGACCCATCTAGTAATAAGAATAGAGCTGGTTACATTTTTCCAGCTATATACTTTTACCCAAGTAATGCCTGCCTGTGCTTTTCCTTGATGACATGAAGAACAAGAATTCTTGGCAGATCTTAATATATTATGGGCAGTTGGTTGGTGCCTGCTTCTGATGTCTGTGGGTACCCCAATATCTCTTTTACAAGCATGTCTTTAACTTTGCATTTCACTCACTGGTCTCTACTTTATCAGTGATCATAAATATGGTTCCCTGTTTACCATTTTTGTATTTGAAATGTTTATTTCATTTGGTGTTTTATCTATTACAGATATGTTTACATTTCGGTCTTTGAATTTTTGAGCACTAAAATACCTTCCCATCTGTGTCTTCTAAAATCTGTTTATCTGTTCCTTGGCTTTAAGCAATTTGTGTAAATTAAGGCTTGCTCGTTAATTTTAGTCCTTACTACAAATGGAACACCTGCCACTTAAAGTGTTTACTTGAAATGTTAAGTTTTTGGGCAGTATCTGGCTATATACTTCAATAGCTCCTAAGATATTAAAAAAATATAAAAAAATACATGCATCATCTTTTATGAAAGTGAGCTAATTATCACAATTTTATAGAAGAGGTTGGATTATTTCAGTTTATTGAAAGGTTTGTGCAGTTTCAGTTGCCGATGTCTGATGCACTTTTCTCATTCATGCTGTGCGCCATCTCAGGAGTCTGAACCCATGTGACACCAGGCAGATTAAATTTTTATGCTGAGTCTTCTGTATATAGAGCATCTGATGCTGGATAACGTTATCAACTGCAGCAGATGCAGGCATCCCCAGTTTTCTGGCTCTTGTTTGTCCAATAATTTGAGTAAACAGACTTTACTTCTGAACTTAGTGTTCTTTTTTTTATGTTTGCAGTACATGAACAGTCTGGTCAAGCCGGATCAAGATTTCCATGCTGGCATTTTGGCACGGAACTGTTTTTTTTTTTTGTGCTGATATCCAGCACCAGATGATCTATATATGAACTGATCTGTTAGCCATGTTAAGGGTTAGGTTTTTGATTGGTTTACAGTTACACAGGAATTGGGGAGTTTAATTTAACTGTTAAGTGTTAGAGCTCCCCTAGCTCTAAGTATCAAGGGCTCATTTTGGGGTAAAGTATATTTAACCACTTCAATACCAGGCACTTAGACACCTTCCCGCCCAGACCAATTTTCAGCTTTCAGCGCTGTCACAATTTGAATGACAATTGCGCGGTCATGCTACACTGTACCCAAACAAATTTTTTATCATTTTGTTCCCACAAATAGAGCTTTCTTTTGGTGGTATTTGATCACCTCTGCGGTTTTTATTTTTTGCGCAACAAATAGAAAAAGACCGAAAATTTTGAAAAAAAACAAGTTTTTCTTTGTTTCTGTTAAAACTTTTTTTGTAAATAAGTACGTTTTCTTCTTCAATGGCGGGCACTGATATGGCTGTACTGACGGGCACTGACGGGCACTGATACGGCGGCACTGATGGGCACCGATGAGGTGGCACCAATGAGGTGGCACTGATGGGCACTGATGATGGGCACTGATGGGCACTGATAGGTGGCACTGGTATGCGGCACTGATGGGCACTCATAGGTGGCACAGATGGGCACTCATAGGTGGCACTGATGGGCACTCATAGGCGGCACTGATGGGCACTCATAGGCGGCACTGATGGGCACTCATAGGTGGCATTGATGGGCACTCATAGGTGGCACTGATAGTTGGCACTGATGGGCACGGATGGGCACTGATAGATGGGCACTGATGGGCACTGACAGGTGGCATGAATGGACACTGATGGGTGGCACTGATGGCACTGCTTGTTTGCAGTGATGCCCCTAAGGGTGGCATTGCGGGGCATCACTGCAACATAATGGTGCCAATCAGTGCCCATTTGTGGGCACTGATTGGCACAGATTTGGCACACTGGGCACATGTGGATGGCCATGGGGTACATACCTGGCCATCCACATGTTGCCCCTTCCCTGGTGGTCCTAGTGGCGATCCCTGGTGGTCCAGTGTGGTGATCTGCGGGGGGGCTGCGCTGATAAACAATCAGCGCAGACCCCCCCTGCCAGGAGAGCCGCCGATCGGCTCTCCTCTAATCGCGTCTGTCAGACGCGAGTGAGGAAGAGCCGATCAACGGCTCTTCCTATTGACAGCGTGATCAGCCGTGATTGGACACGGCTGATCACGTGGTAAAGAGCCTCCGCCGGAGGCTTTTTACCAAGATCAGTGTAGCGGTGTGTCAGACTGACACACCGCTCCACCGATCGCCGCGATGCGTGCCCCCGGGGGCGTGCTGCGGCATGTTATCCTGCTGGACGTCATATGACGTCCAGTCAGGATAACAGAACCACTTCCCGGACGTCAATCCGCTATAGGGCGGGCAGGAAGTGGTTAAAGCCATTTTTTTTTGTGTTGGATGGAGCCCTGTTTTTTTATGTTATCTGTTAACTCTGTTTTTGTCCTGGTGACTATTGTCATTGAGACAGGAAATGAGGAAAGCCCTACATTTTTTTGGTCGTCACTTTAACAGGAGGTGAAGGAAAATTTTACTACCAGGGCAGTTTTGTCACCACTTTCTGTTTTGTCTTTCGGACAGGATGTGAAGGGATTCTCTCTAATTGGAGTTTTTTTTTCTTTTTTTGCTTGACATGGGTCTAATTAATTTCTGTTCTATCCAAGGTAAAAAAAAAGGCTTAACATACACTTTATTAAAAGCAATAATAGTTAAAGGAAGCTTTATGTTTACACTGTTGTGCTTTAACCTTCCTGGCGGTATGATTATTTCAGATTTTTGCATCTCACTATTGCTCAATTCTGCAAGTGTTCTAATTTACTATCGCTGTTTTCTAGCTGGTCTAAAGCCACTTTTGACGTAAAGGGACACTTTTTGGTTGCTATGGACAATCTCAAGTTTCCAGGCAGAAAGAACAGTATATATAATATAAAACTGCATGCAGGGCATGGGGGACAAAGGGGAAGTGAAATGATTTCATACAGTACTGTAATCTGTAAGATTACAGTACTGTATGTGTTCTGATTTTTACAGTTTTTTTAATTTGCCACCAGGCTCCGCCCCCGTGCGTCACGACGCTCGCAGGGAACAGAGCCCGGCACAGAGAGGCTTTGGGCAGAGGACAGAGCCCGCAGACAGCGCGGGGGGACATTGCAGGATCCTGGGGACAAGGTAAGTAACCTGCACCAGGATCCTGAGATGTAATCCCAAGTGTGGCTCGGGGTTACCGCTAATGGTGCTGAAATTTAACCCCGAGCCTCACTTGGGAATACCGTCAGAGAGGTTAAAGTGGTTACCTGTAGGTGGTTAAAATATCTCCATGGTTTAGGATGACTACGGCGCATGCACCCTTTAGAAAGGGCACATCGTGTTGTTTCTAATAGGGGTCATGCCGTGACTGGCGGCTCCCGCGTGCATGCCAGTCACAGAGCCGGAGTTTGTGGCCCTGTAAGGAAGAGGGGTGAAGATGGACGCTCCCTGCTAGCGGGGACAAGAGAGACATTGGCGGCTAAGTGTCAGGTAAGTGACACATAATGGGCTACTATGCGATGCATAGTAGCCCATTATGCTTTACTTTTGCAGGGAAATAAAGAGGAAGTAAAACCCACCAGGATTTACTTCCTCTTTAACGCATGTGCTTGAGTGCGCTAAACCATGTGTCCAGTTTTCCCATAATAAAATAGTGTCTGTTCCCATCTCAGTGCTGCAACGCAGTGCATTTTAAAAAATATGTGAATTTTTTCCTGTATTATATTGCATGCATTTTGATGTCCTGACAACATGTATTAACTTGGTCAAATGCTGAATTTAAAAATGCATTGAAAATTGTGTCAGCACACTGCAAAAAGCATTTCAGTGCACTAAGGAAATACAAATTGACAATGACAATATACCTGCCTAACACACAAAAAAAAAAGAATTGCACTCTAAGCACATGTACAGATCTAAATGGGCCCCTAAGGGTTTTGGGTCTTAATTTGGTACAATCTTTGTGTTGCCGTAAATGTTTTAATACATGACTAGAGAATACCAAAGCACTATGTACCCAAATGCGCAAATGTGTTTGGATAAATCATTGCTTTAATTGAGTCATTACCTTCTGTAAACTGCCTTCTTTCTTTCTTTTTATTCGTTTTGTTATTTTGTAAGGTAACAGAATAATTATTTGTGTGTGTTTAGGACAAGCCTTTCTTTTGGTGATCTTGACGCTAAAATTATGATTCTGCTACAGAGAGATTTATAAATCAATTAAAGTGCTTTTTTAGTTTGCTTTTTTTTTATGAGACTATAAAAAAATTAGGGAACAAACAAAAACTAAAAATGAGTTAATTAGGGCGGATTAGGGAAAAATATGGGTTAATAAGGGGTTAAATGCAAACACATTATATTAAAAACCGGTTAGGTTGCTTTGGTTTACATCATATCCCTTTGATCTGCAGGTGAATGAAACGGAGTGAATACGCATTTTACATCCCATTTATCTAACACACATCTAACCAGCAATTATAAACAGTATGTCAGATGATCCTTTTTTTTTTTTTTTTTTATAACAAGAGCTATGAGTGCTGCTGCATTTTTATAGGAACTGGAAACAGACAAGCAGCGCCAATCTAAGTGTAGCAATATTAGTAACACACTTAAATCAGTAGTAATTTACTCAATGAAAGTGGGGAAAAAAGCAGGCATGTCTTTATGGGTCTCGGATGAGCATCAGGGATCCAGAGCGATTTGCAGGCAGCGCTGTGCCTTCCCTGTGTCAGCTACACTCCCTGTGGTAATTACCTAGGCTATGGACTTCCTTTTACAACCCTTTGCCCCCACCATACTAACACTATTCCAATAGTGACTCTCTGCTCCCCATTGGTTAGGACTTGGACTATATGTTTAATATCCTGACACCTTAATAATCCTCATCACCCCAGATGACCCAGCTTTGCCTGTTGGAAAACCTTACCGCAACAATTATTGTATTTTTATAGCAACTGCCTGCTGTCATTATGACAGCCTATTATTGCTGGCAGGTGTGTGGAGCAGAAGAATCAGGCATACAGCTCATGTCTTCTGTGCTTCAATAATAGGTAATTTAAAATATGTAAAAAAATCGCTTGACAAATTCTTAAGTGTATGCAGAATAATGATTGAATATTCAGGGTTGCAGGGTTGTTTTAGGGTTGCAGGGTTGTATTATGGGGAGCGTTAATAGGGATATGGGGTATTTTGGTGACATGTTTTATTTTTACTCGTCTTTGGTGGTGAGTGCCTGACACCAAAAACTACTCCCCCAGTCTCCTATTGCCAGTAGGTCAAGCATCAAAATTCCAAGGTTGCTCATGCTGAGCTACTTTTAATTTCTTTTCTATAGATCTTCTATTTAAAGTATTGGTCATTTTACATCATCCATATGATCAGATTTCAGTGACCTGCATCTAAAAACAACTTCAGCTGTGCTCCCCCATACATCTGCCATGTTTTGTGGCTGCTTAGTTCACTTTGTGGTAATTTAGTTTAATACCAGCACCTAATGCATGCAGACTTAAGAAAGAAATGTGCTAGAGTACATAAAATGGAGTAGCAACTTTTAGTTATATTATTATTAAAAGTTTTATGGAGTGGAGTTTGTTTTCAAGGGCTCTTACCATAATGTGCTTGTACGCACAGCATACTTGCACATTATGACAGACTAAACCCTTATTCCCTGTACACACGATAGGATTTTCCACTGGAAAATGTGTGATAGGACCTTGTTGTCGGAAATTCCGACCGTGTGTAGGCTCCATCACACATTTTCCATAGGAATTTCCGACACAAAGTTTGAGAGCTTGCTATAAAATTTTCCGACAACAAAATCCTTTGTCGGAAATTCCGATCGTGTGTACACAAATCCGACACACAAAGTTGACACGCATGCTCAGAATAAATTAAGAGACGAAAGCTATTGGCTACCCCGTTTATAGTCCCGACGTACGCGTTTTACGTCACCACGTTCAGAACGATCGGATTTTCCAACAACTTTTTGTGACCGTGTGTATGAAAGACAAGTTTGAGCCAACATCCGTCTGAAAAAATCCATGGATTTTGTTGTCGGAATGTCCGATCAATGTCCGACCGTGTGTACGGGGCATAAGAGTGCCTTCTTCTAGTGATGTCCATGCTCACCTTTGGCATCTTCTCAGTTCTTCCATCTCTGAAGTCTATTAGCTTCAGTCAGTCCTCTCCAATAAAATTTAAAAATAGATTTTCGTGCTAGGTCACAAAAGTATTAAGAAAAAGCAGCCACTTTAAAACTTTTGATACCAGTCGGCTAAATAATACACATAAAAAGCAGCGCTAAATGTAAAACTCAACTAGTGATAAACCCCAATTAAGTGAAATTTCTTACAAGAACATGTAAAACAAAAGAATATAAATAAATAAAAAAGTGGCCATAGAAGGAGAACCTCCACAGAAAAATTACTTGACAATCTTTACATAAGAAAAACGGCACTAATTATAGTATAATATTCAACTAGTGATAAGTGATAAATATCAATAAGGTGAGATTGCTAGCAAAAGCATGTAATACAAGAAATTATAAATAAGTTGAAACAATGTCAATAGAAGGAGAACATCCACTGAAAACGATTTAACAATTCTCCTTGAAGGATCTCCAATTTGAAAAGTCCAACCTTGAGGTGTGCATAAAATATTTCTCCTCCACTGTGCAAAAGGGTCCACCACCACATAAGATCAAAGTGGCCTCTTACCAGATCTGTGGGACCATTATATTATAAATGGTCATGTATGTGTGTTATATCCAAATTAAAAACAATTCCACTACACCATACCAACAGCTCTCGAGCATTCCATCATGAAGTATGTAAAAACACAGGCACCTTTGTTTAGTCCACAGCTTCAAATGACAAAGAAAGGGGACCTTTCATTCCATAAAAAGGACATACAGCAGGCTGATTGTTTGCATTAAAAAAAACGCTAAGATGGACGGCTAACACTCCCAGAGTGGCCTGTCTAAGACATCATCACGTGTTAGCATTGGTCCGTGCTGGTTGCTGTCTCAGCGTCTTCATGTGCTGTGCTGCTTTTTATGTGTATTATTTAGTCCTCTCCAATGGATGGAAATGTAACTCCAGCGCATGTGTATCGGTGCTATATCATTCTGCTACACTGTTCTTACAGATGCTGAAATTGTAAGCCCTGAAATGTGCATGCTTTACAGGCGGGGTACAATTGGTAAAAAATATAAATAGGAAGGGCTAGAGGTTTATGGGTTCCTCGCAGACTGGTATGGATTTTAAAGGGAACCCCATGCCAAAAAAAATGGTTTGGACACCCCCCTCCAAATCCATACCAGACACCTATCTGAGCATGCAGTCCGGAAAGGGGGGGGGGGGGGAACAAGTGCCCCCCCCTTCTGAACCATACCAGGCCACATGCCCTCAACATGGGAAGAGGGTGCTTTGGGGTCTCATGCCCACAACCCTGGCCGGTGGTTGTGGGAGTCTGCGGGCAGGGGGATAATCGGGAATATGGGGCCCCCAGATCCTGGCCCTCCCATGTGAATGAGTATCGGCTACATAGTACCCTTACCCATTCACCAAAAAAGTGTCCCAAAGTAATAAAAACACACATAGTTTTTGACAATTCCTTTATTAAAAAAATAACAAAATAGTGTCCCCCGATGTAAATCCACTGTCAATCACGCCGCCCACCGACCCCAAAAAAAAAAAGACGCTCCCACCATCAATGGAGGCTGTCTGCCTACTGCAGGCTCCGCTTTCTGACATTTCTTATATAGGTAAGGGGCAGGGCCACCTGGTTTTGTCACCTGTGGTCCCACCCCTTGTGATGTCACCAACCCAGCATGCACAGGTCGGAGCCTGCAGTAGGCAGCCAGCCTTCATCGACGTCGGGAGCATCTTTTTGTTTTTTTTCCTTTTTCGGGTCCGGCAGGTGGCGTCATTGACGGTAGATTTACATCGGGAAACACTATTTTTTTAATAAAGGAGTTGTCAAAAACTGTGTGTGATTTTATTACTTTGGGACACTTTTTTGGTGAACGGGTAGTGGTACCTGATACTCATTCACATAGGGGGGGGGGCTGGCATCTGGGGGCCTTCTTCTTAAAGGGGGCTTCCAGATTCTGATTAGCCCCCTGCCCACGGACCCCCACAACCACTGGCCATGAGGCCCTTCTCCCCATTAACATGGGGACAAGGTACTTTGGGGTGAGGCTGGCATAGTCATATAGAAATGCCTTAAACACTTTAAGGTATAAAAAAAAATTTGGCTTTAGAACCACCTTTAAGTGTAGCTATAGCATATTATGTTGTAAGGCAAGTCTACATTTCACCTGGAAAAAAAAAAAAAAAATCAGTTTCTTGAAAACCTTGGTGTATTGACGTATATGCAGATCATGGAATCGCACAGCAATATATAACAATTATGCAGTCATGTTGGCTGGTAAGTCATTTTACTGTCTTTAAAGGGAGCTTAGCAGCCTAACATAAATAATAAATTATAATAGCACAATAATTTTCAGCATTTATTAAATTAACAATCCTAATTGGATAAATTGTTTAGGGGTCTATGATAATTATAGTGAGCAAATTAAATAGAGACCTTTGCTAACAGTGTAATATGATCTAATTATGCAATGACTTTGTACCTGATAATCAATTACTGTTCATTATAAAGATGTTAAACTTAAATGGTGCACTGAACTATATGGATAGAACGTGTTTACTAATTACCAAAATCATTGCTAAAATATACCTTTCATTAAAAAAGATGTAATGGTGCGCCATAGATAAAACACGGGAATTCTCAACCTGGATGTAGTCTTTAATTCCTTTCTATGTGCCATTTGAAATCCTAAACCTGGAACACTTTAATAATACAAATATCTACTTGAGGAAGAAAAGTTTTAAGTAGTAGCCCGCTTTCTACCAATGTCTTATTATTGATCACTGAGGCTGTCCATCACTTTTAGAGCCAGTAGTGAGAACCTAGATTTGAGAGGGTAGTGCCAAAAATAGGCTTTCTTCACTTAGCTTTTGCCTGTTGGGCTGTTGAAGGTGGCTATATTTCATTTATGCTGCCAATTGACTTTATTTTTTGGAAAGAAAGGACTTCTTTAAATCTGAACTGTAGCCATCAAAGTAAACACAGCAGCAATAAACCGTTTGTACTGAATAGTGACCCCATGTTCATAAATTACCTTCAGTGGATCCATCTCTGCCAGCAGAACTGCTTTATTTCACGCTGGCAACTGCTCTCTGCTAGTAATTATGCTACAAACAAATCAGGGAAAGAACCTGAGAAAAAAGGTACCACAATAGGTCCAGATGGTTTGACTAAAAAAAAAAAAAAAACTTTATTGAAACAATATGCAATTAAAATATACAGATAAATAGTAGATGCAAAGTAGAAAATGCTAATTTTGCAGGAACGTGCACCCAACACCAAGAATGGTCGTGCCGAAAGCTATGGTAACACTTAATATCAGTTATACTTTCACTATAGCGTAAGCTATGACTGGATTTATGCAGGAATTTGACTATCACAGTCTCTCATTGATTTTCATTGTGTTGATTCAGGAAAAATGTATTTTATGACTTTGAGAACTGGTTAACCCCCTAAAGTCTGACAGCTCTTCCATTTCAATTGATTACACTTATGCTAACACACTCAGCCTCCTGGCGCTCAAGTGTGTATAACAGCTAAAATATTAGAGTCCTGTAGTTAAAGTGGAATTTAACTGTATCTGAGTAAAGCCTCATACACACTACTAGTTTCTTTTAGTACAAGATGTTAGTACAGCGATCTCCCCTGCTGTTCCATTGTGTTCTGACAGGGGGACAGCCCCCCCACCAAAACACCCTAGTCAGCTCTCTCAGCTATTGGCTATGATGGCTGATCGGGAACCGGTGGCCAGACCTTTTTCAATTATGACCCTTCAACAGAAGCCGGCCCGGCTGCCCTACACGCGAGCTGAATGCCGCTGTAAGTTTGGTCTGTGTGTACTAGGCTTTACACAAATTGAAAGTGCTAATTACTTAATGTTCAAAACAAACTTGCCCATCCATCTATGTCTCCATGCTTTATGTTGTTGAGAAATCACTTTGGAACGCACCCCCTAGCATTTCTAGCCATGGCCTACTTGAGTAAGGGCAGATGATTCATGTAGCATTTACTTCCTGGAATCCATCTGCCCTTCCTTGACTCGGGCATGCATGCAGGAGGGGTGTGCTTAGCTGAGAAAGTCCCTCCTTCAGATGTTGGAAAATAAAATGTCCATGAAAACTGGGATGTATGACACTTTTTGGCTTTTTCAGAAACCAGTAAGCAGCTGAAGAAATGTATTAAAAAAGATTACAACAAGAAAATATATATAAAAATAGTTCATGTTGATTGATAGAGTTTAATTCTGGTTTAAAGTGTTACTAAACCCACAACCGTAACATCAGGCTGTATATGCAATAAAGCATGCTTGTATACTTGCTGTGGAAACTAAGGGGTAATCCTCTGCATTGTGTACAAAGGCTGTTTGATCCTGTCTTCTCTGGTCCTCCCCTTCCTCCACAGCAGTGTTCATTTCATTGAATAAAACATTTTCGCCGACTAGATTAATTCTATTTTAGTCGACTAAATTACAACTAAAACAACTGAGATGACTAAAATACAACTAAAACTAAAATGGCATTTTAGTCAAGAGTATAACTAAAACTTAATTGAAATTTGATGTCAAAATTAACACGGGTCTGTAGTGCATGTTCAAACCTATATACCATAAATAACATTCACTCCAGCAGTATATAATGAGTTTGGAAATTGTAGAGACATGCTTAAATAATGCATTACAATTTAACTACACCCATTCGATTTTAGACGACTAAAATGTACTGAAGATTTAGTCGACTAAATATGACTAAAAGAATTGCAGAAGACTAAAATTGGACTAAAATGCCATTTTAGTCAAATAAATGAGACTTGAAACTAAATCAAAATTTGCTGCCAAAATTAACACTGCTCTACAGTCTCCAGTCCATCTCCTGATACAACTGAGGCTAGAGGATAAGCTGCACATGCTCAGCTTGGTGTGTATTGCTACAGAGTTTTTTTTTTTCTTGGGAGGGTGCTTGTGTTCAGCACAGGGCCAATCAGCAGTGTCTAAGCAGAGGGTCAGGGGTCCTGCAGTCTTATAGGACAGTCAGCAGAATGAAAACTCCTCGTACAAGCTTTAACCAGACACTAATAGAAGTCACAAGACTGCTGTAAGTGCTGATGGAAAAAAGGCATTTAGGTATTTAGACCAGATATAGTGAATGCAGGGTCCTGGGTTTTGTAACACTTTTTAAGTGGAATGTAAACTTTGCAGTCATCTAGTATTTAATACAGTTCTTTTCTGATTTCAACCAGAGTTATCCTCAGACTAAATAGAGCTAATATAAATCTAGTATACAAAAAAAAAAAAAATTAGCATAAATCCACTAGTGACTAGTTTTTGCTAAAGCCGGTCTTCCCACTGATTTTATAGTGTTAACTGAAGAGTTAATAAGAGCGCTCCTAAATCGGCTTTTCAGTTCTTAACTGCATAATAAAAAAAGTATATTCCTGATAGAGCCCTGCAGGGAGCATTTCTCATAAGAATCCTCTTATCACACTTGATTTTCTTAGGGGGAACAACACTGCTGTCAACAGTTTTGGAAATCATCGTATTATTCTGTTATTATTCAGGGACCGTAAATCTGATATGGAGCTGAATTTGCTTACTATAAACTGCTTGGCATAATTTTATTTTTTTTTCTGCCCTTTCAAATTGCTACTTTTGGTTTTCACAGCTACGGTGGCAGTAATGTTTTAGATTTGAGTTGTTTGTCTCTTTCACAGTCTTGGGTGTATATTAAATACAAATGTAGAGAAAGGTGAAAGAAAAACAGCTTGAGCTTTTGAGAAGAAAATCTCTCGAAGTGTTAATGTGTGGTAAAGACTTTAAAATCAATATGCAAAACTGTCTGAAATCAGAACTAGATGACTCTCTTTTGTACCGTACTATATATTCCCAGATAGACGGGGACTATATGCAATAGCAAGTGAAAGGTCTGAATGAAAACTTTGGGCAATATTAAGTATTATGGTGAATGTGAGTGTATTTTCAGCAAACATTAATTGCACATTCCCTAGGGCAGTGATGGCGAACCTTGGCACCCAAGATGTTTTGGAACTACATTTCCCATGATGCTCCACTACAATGCAGAGTGCATGAGCATCTTGGGAAATGTAGTACCAAAACATCTGGGGTGCCGAGGTTTGCCATCACTGCGCTAGGGCATCGTTCACAAGAACTTGGTAATATTGTCCATTTGGCACTTCAAACTGATGTCACCCAGGCCCCCATATTTTTCTTATGGAACGCAGTATATGTTAATTAAAAGGATATAAAAGAAACACATCTTGAGGCTACTGTCAAATTGATTAGATTTGAGTTGATCCTTTATTCCTTCTTCTACACTAAAAAAAAAAATTATTTATATATATATATATATATATATATATATATATATATATATATATATATATATATATATATATATATATATAAATTAAAACCAAAAATAGACTGTATGCAAAATAGGCAAGATAAAATTAAAGAAGGGGAAAATGACTGACAATAAACTAAACTCATTTAGACCATAGATTAACTTAATGCAATATAAATTAATAAGAAGTTCATATATGTGTAAGCCGAAGACTATTAGATGCATATTTATAGAGTGGATTGTGCAATTATTCATTATATTTATATAAAGAGATTGAATACCATTTCCATCAACTAATAGCGCACAGGCTTGAGCATTTACCTAAAACATATTCAGTATGTACAGTAATGAAATGTGAGTGGATCTACCATGTTTCCCCGAAAATAAGACCTAGCGTGATCGTCGCTAATGGCTGCAATATAAGCCCTACCCCCCAAATAAGCCCTACCCTGTTTCCCCAAAAATATGCCCTACTCTGAAAATAAGACCTGCAAGGACTTTAACTAGGGCTTATTTGGGGGGTAGGGCTTATATTGCAGCCATCACCGACAATCACGCTAGGTCTTATTTTCGGGGAAATAGGGTAGCAAGGTGATTGTACTCTAGTGTTTTACTTATATGCTTATTTGAGTAAACCTGTCAAGGCACTGTATAGTTTGTGTATGTATAAATATATATACACACACAGTGCCTTGAAAAAGTATTCCAACCAAAAAACGTAAATGTATATTCTTGGAATTTTATCTGATAGGCCAACACAAAGTGGCACATAATTGTGAAGTGGAAGGAAAATGATAAATGGTTTTCCAAATTTTTTACAAATAAATATGTGAAAAGTGTGCCATGCATTTGCATTCAGCCCCCTTTACCCGGTTCCCGACCGGCTTACGCAGATATACTGCGGCAGAATGGCTCCCCTGGGCGAAAACCCATACGGGTACGTCCTTTCGCTTTTCGGCCACCAAAAAGCACATGTGCTTCACGGCGGGTGACCCGATGCGTGCGGCCGGCGGGCACAATTGCCGCTGGCCACACACACGATCGCGTGCACGAGCGCCAACATGGGGATTTGTGTGCTGTCAGGGAAGAGGAAACATATCGTTTGTTCCTACTAAGTAGAAATTGCAGATCACCGCCATTACTAGTAAAAAAAAAAAAAAATTATAAAAATGCCATACATCTTTCCCATAGTTTGTAGCTGCTATAACTTTAGTGCAAACCAATCAGTATACGCTTATTGTGCTTTTTTGGGTTTTCTTTTACCAAAAATATGTAGAAGAATGTATATTGGCCTAAACTGAAATGTTTGTTTTTTTTAAATTTGGGGTATATTTTTTATCGCGCATCCATGTCTTTATGGACCTTACTTTGTGCACTGGTCCAAATCAGGGGATTATGGTGTGGGATTGTTTTTCAGGGGTTGGGCTTGGCCCCTTAGTTCCAGTGAAGGGAACTCTTAAGGCGTCAGCATACCAAGACATTTTGGACAATTTCATGCTCCCGACTTTGTGGGAGCAGTTTGGGGATGGCCCCTTCCTGTTCCAACATGACTGCACCAGTGCACAAAGCAGGGCCCATAAAAACATTGATAAGTGAGTTTGGGGTGGTTGAAATTGACTGGCCTGCATAGAGTCCTGTTCTCAACCTGATAGAACACCTACGGGATGAATTCGAGTGGAGACTGTGAGCCAAGCCTTCTCGTATACATCAGTGCCTGACCTCACAAATGCACTTCTGGAAGAATGGTCAAACATTCCCATAGACACACTCCTAAACCTTGTGGACAGCCTTCCCAGAAGAGTTAAAGCTGTTATAGCTGCAAAGGGTGGGCCAACTCGATATTGAACCCTACGGACGAAGACTGGGATGTCATTAAAGTTCATGTGTGTAAAGCCAGGCGTCCCAATTCTTTTGGCAATATATTTTATATGTCATTTTTTTAAGATGGGTAACTATAGCATTGCATGCTTTTATATTTTTAAGCCAGCATGTGGAGCTGTATGGTCTTTGTTTCCTATCTTTTCTAGGAAATACAGGAGCTATCCTTACTCCCCTTCTCTTAGACATCTTGCACAAACCATCAGTTTAAAAAACTGATTAACATAAAGTAAAAACAATAGGGTTGTACCGATACCATTTTTTTTTTTTTGGCGAGTACTAGTACCGATACTTTTCATCAAGTACTCGCCGATAACGGGTACCGATACCTTTGCTGTGCAATTTGAACCCATACAAAATGAATGGGCTTAAATTGCACTGCAAAGAATTGCATGCGATTTGAACAGGAATGCGGTTAAACTCCTGTCTGAATCACATGCGGTTTCCCCCACCGCTCCTGTGTGACCCTAGTATAGAAAGACAGGGAAGTGCTATCTAAGAAATGCAGCAACGGACATACAAACCATTTATTAAACAATGTTCTCACAACTCACTCATGCTAAAAGTACATAATATATCTTGCATGCCAAATCCAAAACCACGGACGCTTGCAGCGCTCACAGGCCTAGAAGAGATATAGAAGGTTCCGGGACCCCCGGTGATGTCAGCTTGGGGGTGGACCACCTTTACATCTCCTCCAGAACTGTGAGCGCTGCAAGCTGTTGTGGCTTTGGATTTGACATGCAAGATGTATTATGCACTTTTAACACGCAAGTTTTGATAACATTTTTTAATAAACTGTTTACCCATTGCTGCAATTTTTAGATGGCGTTTCCCTGGCTTTCTATACTGGGATCACACAGGGGCGGTGGGGTGCATTATGGACTGGAATCACACTGCTTTCCTGTTCAAATCGCAACGCAAAGGAATTGGTTTTGGGTATCGGGAGCTTTTGCACATGTATGAGTATGTGTACAAGTACTTGGTATTGGAACCGATACCAGTATCGGTGCAACCCTAAAAAACAATGACATTTATAGTTTCCTTAAAGGACTTATTAAATATTATATGCAATAAGGTTAAAAACCTTCTGTAGTGCAGCAGCCCCCCTTTTACTTACCGGAACCTGGTCTTTCCAGCGACTGGAATGAGCACAGCAGCTCCTGCCGCTGTCTCGGGTCCTTATTGGCTAGATTGATAGCTCCCGATGCTGTCAATCAAATCCAATGACTTGGGGGCGGGACCGAGTCTTGTGGTCTGTTTCAATGGACGCAGCAGCAGGACTCAGGAGCACGCCCACACGAGTACCCCCATGGAAATCCCTTCTCCTTGGGGGCACATGAGAAGAAGAGGAGCCAGGAGTGCCGCAGAGGGACCCCAGAAGAGGAGGATCAGGCCAGGTAAGCATAACCTGTTTAACGAACCTTTACAACCCCTTCTAAAAATGAAAGTCCTATCTTAAAACAAACTTTTCTATTACCTTTATTAGCTAAAAACTCTCCCATGTGTTCTTTTAAAAAAACTAATTTCACTTTGTCCAGGGGTTTGATTTCAGAATGAAAGTGTATGCAAACCCAAAAAAACAAAGATGTAGTGCCTCTATTACTTTTCTTTTTTCAGTCTCTGTTCACCTCGTAATCCTTTGAATAACACACTGTGCGGTTGATTTACTACGAGTGGAGAGTTCAAAATCTGGTGCATCTGTGCATTGTAGCCAATCCACTTCTATCTTCAGCTTGTTTAATTAAGCTTTGACAAGAAAAAACCTGGAAGCTGGTTGGTTTCTATGCAGAGCTGCACCAGACTTTGCACTCTCCGGTTTTAGTAAATCATCCCCCAGTGTGTTTCTTTGTAGCCAAACTCATCACTCTTTCAATGGAAGGAGTCATGATTGTCATAAGGCTGAATCATGTTTGTTTTGTTCACCTCCATTACATGGTGTCTTGATAGGACAAGTACACTGTATATATAACACTTTGTGCTTTCATTTGAGCTCACAGGATGTGACTAGGACACTGTATTTCTGGCAAGATCAATGGGTATTTTCTGTACTTGCTGAAAATATTTTTGGCCTGAAAAAAATTTCTTTTTCTGGTGTACATCAGTCATTTAAAGTGATAATAAAGTCTTGTGTTTTTTTTTTTTTTTTGTTTTTTGTTAAAAATAACATGTTCTACTTACCTGCTCTGTGCAGTGGTTTTGCAAAGAGCAGCCCAGATCGTCCTCTTCTCTGGTCCCTCTTTGGTGCTCCTGGCCCCTCTCCATAGCAGCTTGCTATGGGGACACCCGAGCCGAGCCACAGCTCCCTGTGTCCATTCAGATACGGAGCTGTGGCCTGGCCTGCCCCCATTTTTCTCCTCATTGGCTCACTGACTTTGACAGCAGCGGGAGCCAATGGTGCTGCTGTCTCAGCCAATGAGCAGGGGAGTCCCGGACAGCCTAGTCTCTCATGCAACATCGTTAGATCTAGATGGACCTCAGGTAAGTATTAGGGGGGCTGCTGCACACACAGAAGGGTTTTTTTTTTATCTTAATGCATAGAATGCATTAAGATAAAAAAACCTTCTGCCTTTACAACCACTTCAACTTGCCTGTAATGAAGTGTATCCCACTTCCTTTTAGCCACAGTTCTTTATCCCCCTTTCCTCTAACTCCACCCATCTTGTCCTTATCAGAATGTCCTTACTAGTTCAGTTTATTATTGGTTTTCAGTCTAAAGCCTCATGTCCACGGGCGTTATAAAAAAACGAGCTGTAAAGCTAGTACCGATGCCAGGAAAAAAGTGGCGTTAAAAATGCGATTTTATCAGCGTTTTGCATTGGCGTCAATGCGCGTTCAGCCGCGCTAGCTTTCAGCCACATTTCTCTGCCTCTATTCAAAATCAATGGTTCCCCATGGGAGCCCATTGATTTGAATAGAAGTCGCACCAGAAGTCGGATCATGAGCGAGCGCCCCCACCCCCCCTCCTTACCATACCAGGCTACATGCCCTCAACATGGGAGGTGGGTGCTTGGGGCCAGGGGGCGCATGAGGGTGTTGATGAGGACAAGAACTTCTTCTTGACAATCCTGGCCATTGGTTGTCGGGGTCTGTGGGCGGGGCCTTATCGGAATCTGGAAGCCCCCTTTCACGTGGGGGCCCCATGATCCCAGCCCCCCACCCTGTGTGAGTGAGTATGGGGTAAATTGTACCCCTACGCATTCAACTAAAACAAAAAGTGTCAAAAATAAACAGTACACAGGTTTTTAAAGTATTTTAAGGCAGCTCCGGCGTCTCTTCCGATTTCTTCTCCCCATTCCGACTCTTCTCCCTCTCTGGTCCTTCTCCCTCTCTGGTCCTTCTCCCTCTCTGGTCCTTCTCCTTCTCTGGTCCTTCTCCTTTCTCTGCTGTCTTCTCGCTCTTTTGCCGGGTCTTCCTTGCTGTCTTCTCGCTCTTTTGTTAAAGGGGGCTTACAGATTCCGATATGCCCCCGCCCGCAGACTCCGACAACCAATGGCCAGGGTTGTCGGGAAGAGGCCCTTGTCCTCATCAACATGGGGACAAGGTGCTTTGGGGTGGGGAGCTCAGGGCCCCTCTGCCCCAAAGCACCCACCCCCCCATGTTGAGGGCATGTAGCCTGGTATGGTACAGGAGGGGGGGCACTCGCTCGTCATCCTCCCCTTTACTTACCTGCTGGGCTGCGTGCTCGGCTAAGGGTCTGGTATGGATTTTGGGGGGGAACCCCAACCCAATTTTTTTTTTTCATTTTGGCGGGGGTTCCCCTTCAAGATCCTCCACACACAAGTCGCTCCGCAAGTCGGATCATCATGATCCGACTTCTCGTGCAACGACTTTTCAAATCAATGGGCTCCCATAGGGAACCATTGATTTTGAATTGAGGCAAAAAAATGCCTGACGAGGCTTAATGCTCTGTATACAGTGTTAAGCCGCGTTTAACAAGTTTTACCGGTGTCTATCGTTTTTACAGCTCTAGTGCTGGTGCCTCAGAATGCGCTGGTACTGGGTTGTTTTTTTTTTTTTTTTTGGAGCTTAAAAACGCTTATGCCACTTACAGCTCAAAAATGTCCATGTGGGTATGAGGCCATTGAATAACATGGAGAGGCGTTTTTAAGCTGTAAAATAAGCTTCTAAACACGGCTGTAAAAATCCCCGTGGGCATGAGGCCTAATAATTTAATAATGCCCATGCTTTCCTTCTATTTACAGTGCTGTGCATAAGTAACAGCACCAGGCTGCAAAAAAAGTCTCCTGTATTCCTTTTTGTATAGCAGTAAAAACCCAGAATGATAACTTTTATAATGCCAGAAGAGTGCCAATAAACATTGGACAGATTTGACCTGTGGTTAACACATAAATGTGACCTCTGAAGTAGGAATAGAAAAATGAGAATAGTACATAAACTTTGATTACGCTTACCTTTTTAGCAGCAAATCAGTTTATCACAGTCTAGTGAAAGTCCCCAAAACCTAATTTCCATCTGTTTTCCTGCCTCTTGGTAATGCAAAAAAAATTGACTGCCACCTTGAAAGATTCTTGGGTGCAGTTCGGAAATTGAAGAAGATTGACTTTCCACAAAATCAAATTAAATAGCGTTGGCCACCTCACCGTTGTATTGAGGGTTACAAATACTTTTTTCTCTTTTCTTACCTAGCTAGCTGCTTTAACGCTGAACTTACAGATGTGGGATATTAATACAGCTTGGGTATTTTGTTGTCCATATACAGTGCATGGAAGACCTGTATTTTCTCAATTTCTCTCACCAGCCATCTCCTGGTGGATTTGAAGATGAGCTAAGACCTGTCTTACATTTTTAGTATTGACTGTTTGGTTTAATATAAGTTTTTTTTTTTTTTTTTGTTTTACGGACGCATTTTTTTTATACACCGTGATGATGCCCACAGCAGCCAGTCAGATGTTTTCAGTTTTAAATAAAATTACTGTAAGGACCCAGTGGCTCTTACTTGCCATCCTATTTTCTCTGGATTGCCATGAAATCAAACTCCATTTTGTTGGCCACCTCACGGTTATATTGAGACTACTAATCATTCTTTTCATCTAACTCTGAAGTTTCAGGTGTGGGATATTAATACTGTCTGAGTATTTTCGCTTTCATATTCATGGAAAAGCTATATTTTCTCATGCTTTCCCTCCAGCCCCCTAAGCTAAAACCAGATTGAGCTAAGACTAGTCCTACCATTTTATTATTTACTATTTAAGTTTGTCGCTTTTTATTCATACACATAGTGGTGATGCCCCCAGCAGCCAGTTAGATATTTTCTGTTAAAAAAGACTGCAAGGACCGAGTAGCTCTTAGGGTCCTTTCACACTGGGGCGGTTTGCAGGCGATATTGCGCTAATAATAGCGCCTGAAAACCGACCCGAAACAGCCACTGCTTTAATTCCAGTGTGAAAGTCCCGAGGGCTTTCACACTGGAGCGATGCGCTGGCAGGACGGTAAAAAAAGTCCTGCCAGCATCATCTTCGGAGCGGTGAAGGAGCGGAGTGTATACCGCTCCTTCACGGCTCCTGCCCATTGAAATCAATGGGACGGCACGGATATACCGCCGGCAAAGCGCCTCTGCAGAGGCGCTTTGCGGTGGTTTTAACCCTTTCTTTTTTTCTTTAACCGCCCCACTAGCGGCAACATACCGACGGTAAACGCTGCTTACAATAGTGGTGCTTTACCGCCGACAACGCCCCCGCCCCAGTGTGAAAGGGATCTTACTCATACACCCACCGGCCACTTTATTAGGTACATCTTGCTAGTACTGGGTCGGACCCCCTTTTGCCTTCAGAGCTGCCTTAATTCTTTGTGGCATAGATTCAATAAGGTGTTAGAAACATTCCTCAGAGATTTTGGTCCATATTCACATAATAGCATTGCGCAGTTGCTGCAGATTTGTCGGCTGCACATCCATGATGTGAATCTCCCATTCCATCACATCCCAAAGGTGCTCCATTGGATTGAGATCTGGTGACTGTGGAGGCCATTGGAGTATAGTGAACTCGTTGTCATGTTCAAGAAACCAGTGGTGAGATGATCTGAGCTTTGTGACATGGTGCATTATCCTGCTGGAAGTAGCCATCAGAAGATGGGTACACTGTAGTCATAAAGAGAGGACATGGTCAACAAACTCAGGTAGGCCGTGGCATTTAAATGATGCTCAATTGGTACTAAGGGGCCCAAAGTGTGTCAAGAAAATATTTACTATGCACAATTTCTGGCCTCATTAATATGTTGAAATCCTGGGCCTGTCAAAGCATTTTTGGTTAACACAGTAAACCAATGGCTTAGTTAAATCCCCAGGCAGGATAAACAGCAGTGAAAACATGGCAAAATAAGTTGTGAAATTTGTGCAGAAGTGTTGACAAAAATTGTCATTTGCAAAATTCTGATGATCGCAGCAAGTTTCCGTGCTTTAACAGGCAGAACAGTGCTTAGAGCTGGCATAGTAATGCAGCCTCTCAAGCATCACCCTTGTTCATTGACTTTGCACTACAATATCTTGTATCACATCACCATGCCGGTGTTTGCTTTGTGTAGCATGATTTATTTGTCATTGACTCCACATTCTTTGCCTGTTGCTGTCATTTCATTCAGTTACAGTATGTGTTTAGAGGTGGAGAACTTTTTAAATGGAACTTGAAAGAGAAAACTTCCGATAAGAAACTACAGAGTTTTTGGGATCGAGAAACAGAAAATGTAATCATACAGTAGAAGCAGTTTTTCTGTATATTCTATACACTTCTGCTTTGTGTAAAAAGGTGACAGGTTTGCAGATACAAAGTGTGTGCAAACATGAGTTTCATACAAGCTGTGTATAGTTTAGAAAAAGATCATCTCTACCTTTTTTAACAACCCCAATTCCAAAAAAGTTGGAGCGCTGTGTAAAATCTACATAAAAACAGAATACAATGATTTGCAAATCTCTAAAACCTATATTTTATTCGCAACAAAAAGAAAACGGTGTTGTCACACTTTGAATGACAGTTGCGCGGTCATGCAACACTGTACCCAAACTGCATTTTTATAATTTTCTTCCCACAAATAGAGCTTTCTTTTGGTGGTATTTGATCACCCCTGGGTGATTTTTATTTTTTGCTAAACAAACTAAAATTTTTGAAAAAAAAAAAGTTTAGTTGTTAAAATTTTGTTTTCCCCTTCACTGATGGGCCCTGATGAGGCAGCACTGATGGGCGCTGATGAGGCGGCACTGATGGGCGCTGATGAGGCGGCACTGATGAGGCAGCACTGAGGAATTGGCACTGATAAGGTGGCACTGATAGGCAGAATTGATGGAAACTGATAGGCGGTACTGATATGCAGCACTGATGAGCACTGACCAGCGGCACTGATGTTCATATGGCGCCCAGTCAGGATAACAGAACCACTTACCGGCCGCCAATCTGCTACAGGACTGGCAGGAAGTGGTTAAACAGAGAAAATGTACTATTTTATGAAAAAAATATATATTTTGAAATTGATAGCCGCAACACCTCTCAAAAAAGTTGGGACAGGGCAACAAAAAGCTGACAAAGTACAATCCCAATTCCCAAAACCTTGGGACAGGGCCCAACAGTGTACCATCCCCTCTTCTTTTAACACTGTGTAATGTCTGGGGACTGACGATACCAGTTGCTGGAGGTTTGGGAAAGGAGGAATGTTGTACCTTTCTTGGCTGATATACAACGTAGGATTCAAATTGCTTGACAGTCCAGAGACTTTCTTATTTTTAATTTAAAGATGTGCCAAATATTTTCAGTTGGTGAAAGGTCTGAACTGCAAGCAGGCCAGTTAAGCACCTGGCCTCTTCTACTACAAAGCCATGCTGTTGAGATGCAGTATGCCCAGGGGTGCTCAACATGTGGCTCCTAGAGCCCTCTGAAGTGGCCTGCGACCACGTGCTTTGGCATGGCGGGTTGGAAAGCCCAGATCGCTGGTTGCCGACCCACCATCCCAGAGCCTCAGAGTGGATGGAGCCAGTGCCTGAGAAAACGAGCTGCTGCGGAGGGAGCAGGAACTGCAAAAGCCAATGCTTCCTCTCACGCCGGCTCCTGTCCCAGGGGAAGTGCATTTTATATCACTCCACCTAGGACAGGAACCTTTCTAACAGCCAGCGATGCCAGCAGAAACTGAAAGATAAAAGGTCAGTTTATTAAACATCATAGTTTTGCAATGGGCATATATGAGCACTTTAAAAAAACAAAAACAAAAAAAAAGGGGTTTATTAGACTGCTTTTACACTGATCTGCAGATGTAATGCAGTGCACCTACAATTTTCCTGTTGGTTTGCTACACTGAGCAAATAGAATTCTATAATATCCTGCGGGTTTGGTGCGCTTTCTGAAAGCACACCAAAACTCCTGAATGCAGGAGTTTTGGTGCACTTTCAAAAAGTGCTCCACATTCACAAGATATAATAGAAGTCTGAGAAAACGGAAAATTGAATACTTACCTTTCCGTAATTTTCCTCTCCTGGTGCCTGCCCATGGCAGCATACCCATGGTTGGTTGCTCCGCCCTCTACCAACCCACAGGACCATTTTAACTCTATAAAAAAAGAGTTCCTCCCCTTAGTCAGTATTCTTGTAACTAGATCTCATAACGCTAAGGATCATTGAAGGGAGGGTGTATGCTGCCATGGGCAGGCACCAGGAAAGGAAAATTACGGAAAGGTAAGTATTCAATTTTCCGTTTTCCTGGTGCCTCCCATGTCAGCATATCCATGGTAAATAACTCGCTTACAGGGAGGGTACTGCAATAAAGCAATTTAATTAAACAAAAAAGCTACAGTACAGATGACTGCAAAGTCCTTTCCCCAAACTCTCGGGAAGTAAGGACTGCTGGGTCCACACTATAGTGGGACATGAACGTGCTGAAGGACGACCAGCTGGCCGCTCAACAAATTGTCTCAGAGGAGACCCGCGCCAAAGCTGCCCAGGAGGAGGCTATTCCTCCACGCGTTGAGTGCGCATTGACCGCATCTGGAACTGGGAGACCACTAGCCCAATATGCTCTTTGGATTAACCTTACAATCCAGCTTGCCAAGGTCGTCTTAGATGCTGCCATTCCCTTTCTGGCACCCTTGGGGATGACAAATAGCCGTTGATCTTTCCTGAACTGCTGCGTCAAATTTAGGTAGTGACTTGGGGATCTGGCTATATCCAACTCATGCAGTTTTGAGGAGGCTGGATCCTCCCCGAATGCTGGAAGAACCCACTCTTGGTTCAGATGGAAGACTGAAGGTACTTTAGGGATGAACTGATGAATAGGTTGCAACACCACCCTGTCCGGGAAGAAGGTAATGTAGGGTTCTTGTGACCCTAATGCTTGGATCTCTGATACCCTGCGACCCGAAGTGATGGTGACTAGAAAGACTGCCTTCAGAGAAATATCCTCCAAGGTTCTTTCTTCTGTGGGAGCAAACGGAGGTTTTGAAAGGATATTAAGCACGATAGTCAAATCCCATTTGGGGTATAGCGTCTTTCTAGGCGGTCTCAATCTTAGAACTGCTTTCAAGAAACGTTCCACCAGAGGATCTAGTGCCCACCGGGTGTCTGTTAGAGCTGAAAGGGCTGAAACCTGGACCTTAAGCGTATTCAGGCCCAAACTTAAGTCCAATCCACTCTGTAAAAAGAGGAGTATGTTCTGGATTCCGGGGTTTAGAGGATCGAAATGGTTCGTTTCTGCCAATTCCGTAAACTTTCTCCAAACTCTATAGTATGTGGAATTCGTAGATGCTTTTCTGGCCTGTAGTAGTGTTTGAAAGACATTATGCGAACATCCTAACTCGCCCAACCTTTTCCGCTCAACTTCCAAACCCTCAAGTCTAGGATCTCCGGGTGCGGGTGACAGAACTTGCCTTGAGACAAAAGGTTGTCTATGCGTGGAAGGTGAAGCGGTTTGCACAAGGTCATCTTGATTAGCAACGTGAACCACGGTCTCTTGGGCCAGTATGGAATCACTGCTAAAACTGTGATCGCTTCTGTGGTTAGACGTTGGAGAAACCTCAGTATCAGTGGAGTTGGTGGGTATGCGTATGCCATCTGAAAGTTCCATGGCTGGGTTAGGACATCCACCCCTGCTGATTTCGGAGATGGGAACCTTGAAAAGAAAAGTGGTGTCTTCGCATTGAGCGAGGAGGCAAATAGGTCTATTTGGGGAGTGCCCCATTGTTGGCATATCCAGGAGAAGACCCTCGGATTCAGAGACCACTCGTTGTTGTGGCTGAAAGATCTTGAAAGCTGATCGGCTAACTGGTTCTCTGGCCCTGGGATATATGAGGCTCGTAGGTTGACTAAATTCCTCTCGGCCCATGTCAGAATGGGTGTCACTTCATTCAGAAGGGACCTGCTGTACGTTCCTCCTTGATTCTGAACATAAGCTACTGCCGCTTTGTTGTCCATCTGGAGAAGGATGGATTTCCCCTGAAGAAGGTGGCCAGAGACAGGATTGCTAACCAAGCCGCCCTTAGCTCCAAGGTGTTTGATACTACCTCTGTCGCATTGAATTGCCATCTGCCCTGTACCAACTGGTCTTGGTAATGTGCCCCCCATCCTAACTGACTTGCGTCTGTCGTCAGAACAGTCCATGGGATGGGGCCAAGGGGACAGTGAAGCAGAAAGTTGGATGGTCTTGTCCACCACCAAAGGCTGGATTTCATTGTAGGTGTAATCAATATCCTCTGCTCTAGGCGATCTTTCTTCCACTGTGATAAGAAGCCCACCTGGAAAGTCTGTAGATGCCATCTGGCCCATTTCACCATAGGTATGCATGAAGAGAGGGAACCTAGCAGGCTTACAGTCTGATGCTGCCATAGAATGGCTCGCTAGCGCCCTTTTCACTTTCCCTATCAATGAAGGGATTTTTTCTGCTGGGAGTGAAACTGCTCTTCCTGGAGTGTTGAAGAATGCCCCTAGGTAAATTATCTCCTGTGTGGGAGTAAGTTGACTTTTGGCGAAGTTGATTAGCCAACCAAACTTTATCAGTGTGTCTAGGACCAACTGTATATGTATCACCAAGGTCTGCCTGTGCTGAGAAAGAACTAGAATATCGTCCAAATAGTGTAGTACTCGAATCCCCTTCTCTCGAAGAGGAGCCAAGATCGCTACTAGCACTTTGGTGAAAGTTCTGGGCGCTGTTGAAATCCCGAAGGGAAGGCATTGGAATTGAAGATGTAAGTCGCCTATTCTGAACCGAAGAAAAGGTTGAAACTGAGGGCGGATAGGTATGTGCAGATACGCATCCTGAAGGTCTATGGACGCCATCCAATCTCCTGGCTGAACAGATAGAATAACCGTGTTTTAAGGACTCCATCTTGAAATGTTCCACCCGGATATACCTGTTCAGCCTTTTCAGGTCTAGCAACGGCCTCCAACCCCCCGATTTTTTGGGGACCAAGAAGACTGGGGAATAAAAGCCTAAGTGCTTCTCCAAGTCTGGAACTGGTACTACTGCCTGCTGGAGAACAAGCATTTTGACATATTGAAGAAGGGCCTCCTTCTTCTCTCTGGAGGTTGGAATCTTGGTGGCCTGAAAGGAATAGAGGGGAGGCTGCCTTTTGAATCCCCAAAAATGACCTTGACAGACCGTGGACACTGCCCACTGGTCTACGCAACCTTCCACCCAAACCCGGGCAAACGCCTTTAGACAGGCTTCTAACGGACCGGCTTGGGTGGAGAGGGCGTCAAAAGGACTTCTGGCCATCAACTGTGGATGTAGAGGCTTTTGGTTTAGCCGACCTCAGAAAGGTAGCTTGTGAACGTTTCCAGCCCCTTCTATACTCCCTTTCCGGACGGTAGGATCTGGAGTCCTTCCCTCTTAACTGGCCCGCTGGGCGGTTTGCAAATCTCTTCCTCCTGCTTCTGTCCTGGGGAATTAGCCCACTTTTCCCCCCTGTGACTCTGGTAATTGCCGTATCCATTTTTTCGCCAAACAGGGCTTTCCCATCGTATGGAATACGACACCATGATTGCTTAGACGTTGGGTCGGGCGACCATGGTTTTAGACACAACGCTCTTCTGGCCGTTATGGAACACAGCATGGTCCTGGAAGAGCATTTTAGGACGTCAATAGCTGCTTCTGCTATGAAATCTGAGGCCAGCTTTAATTCATCCAGTGCCTTAATGATTTCTTCTGAACCTACCCCTTGTCTGAGGGCCATTTCCACATTGTCTGACCATACTCCATGGTGGCCCTTGAGATCGAAGTCAGAGCTACCGCCGACTTGCATGCTCCCCCAGCCTCCTGATATGTTTTTTTCAGGTCTGAGTCAATCCTTCGGTCAAGGACATCTTTAAAGGAGACTGCATCTTCTAGTGGCAAGGTCGAGTTTCTAGCCAACCTCATAGCTGAGGCGTCCACAGTTTGTACAGCATCAAAAAGTTGCGCATCTGCTTCTGCCAGTGGATATAACTTAAGAAAACGATTATACGCCATAGGTCTTCTGTCTACCTTCTGCCATTCATCTGTTACCACCTTCTTGCTTTCTTCCATCAAGGGAAAAGTTGATACCTTCTTTTTCAGATGTGGGAAATATTTCTTTGTTTTAGAAGGTGGCTCCGGATTTTCCTCCCACTGGATTGCATCCTTGACCGCGGTTATGAAAGGCTCAACTAGAGTGAAGTCAAAAGCTGAAATATTGCTATCCACCCCTTCCGCCTTGTCTTCAGAATCCACCTCTGCGTACGAATGAGGAGTGGACGCGCTTACTGCTGCTTCAGGCGAGGGTGGGTTAATTTGGTCTTGGGAGAGGGCCAACTCCCTGATTGAATCCTTGATCAAGCTCTTAATTGATTCCAGAGACTGCTGCTTATCTTTCTCTTTATCCCCTGTAGCCTCTAGTAGACACTTCTCGCATACCAATTTTTCTGGCAGCGCTTATCTTCCACATACCCAACAGGTCTTCTCTTTTGGATACACCGGTCTGTGGGATTCGTGTCTGCTAGGGGTATGTCGGGGTGACCTCTGGCCACTGCGGGAGGCATGAGCTGAGGATGAGTGAGAGTGTGCTGAGCTCCTATGACCTTTGGATCTCCTGTCTGAGGAGCTATGGTGAGATGATCTGCGGGATAATCCCCGGTGCGGGCTGTAGAAACAAAAAATATGTTCTAATTTGCCCATAGTGCTCTTTTTTATTTTCCTTTAAAACTTACCTGATTGTTGCAGCCCTTACCTAGCGGTATGATGAGGATCTTTTTGTTGCGGTATCACATTACTAGGGGCAGCTGGGCAAGAGAAAAACAAAAAAAGGATAGATTCCTTTCTGCTTTCCTTTTTAACCATATACATACATTATATATATATATATATATATATATATATATATATATATATATATATATATATATATATATATATATATATATATATATATATATATAAACACACACACAGATACACATATCTACACAATACATATACATAACATTAAACAAAAGTACCCATTTGCAAGCCCCTAAATACCTTGGCCAGGCTCCATTGCAAAAATAGGGAAGACACTTACGGGAGATGTCTTCACCTTGATAGCTGGCCCTGTAATGAATCCCAGGCTCTCCATTTATGCTGAGAGCACTTTGGGAGTACCAAGACGGCCGCCGACAGCTTCAGTTTGCTACTGGGCATGCACCGTACTGTCTCAGCCTGCTCACATACGGATAGGAGACATACCATCAGCAGAGCATAGAGGAGAGGCTAAGCTCCTGTTAATCTTCCAATATGGCCCAAAAAAAGATCCACAGAAAAAAACGGCCTCCCATACTTATCTGGCGCCTTTAGCAGCGCAAGTGATGGGACTCCATACCCCAGGAGAGCATGAACCTGCAACGGTTACACCATAAAGCGGTGAGGTATAGCTGATAATGATCCTGCAGGCATGAGGACAAAGAAAAGAATACTGACTAAGGGGAGGAACTCTTTTTTTTTTTTTTTTTATAGAGTTAAAATGGTCCTGTGGGTTGGTAGAGGGTGGAGCAACCAACCATGGGTATGCTGACATGGGAGGCACCAGGAAAGAAAGATATCACCACTCTAGGAAGGCCAATTAGGAATGAACATCTCCTCCATGCTGGAAGCAACAGGTGCCGGCAATGCTTGTACAATGAAGTAATGAGAAAAAGTCCTGGACAGCCGCACTCAAAATAATATATTGCCTTTATTGAATAACGATCATCAAAGATACATGCCACAGCAGAAAAATGCATTTTTCTGCTGTGGCATGTATCTTTGATCGTTATTCAATAAAGGCAATATATTATTTTGAGTGCAGCTGTCCAGGACTTTTTCTTATTACTTCATATAATAGAAGTCTATGGCAAAGTGCAGCTAACCTATAGGAAAGCCTCAGGTGCACTGCGCTGCACTGTGGTGTGGGTAAACTGCAGGGCATCAGTGTGAAAGCAGCCTTAGGCCCCTTTCACAGAATCGGTCTGATCAGGTCCGCCTGTCCATTTTTTTTTTTTTTTTTTCCTTTTTTGTGATTGTGATGAAAGAATGGGTAAACATCCAATGGGGATTAGTCCCATGGAAAATGATGATCCTGATTTGTTTAAAATCTTCATTATGCTATTCAAAATAAAAAATGTGAAATTCTGAACCATTTCATTTTATTGTGGCCCGCGATCGGTTACCAAATAACTTAAGTGGCCCTTTTCAAAAGGTTAAGCCCCCTGCAGTATGTGGTTTAGCATTGTCCTGCTGAAATATGCGAGGCCATCCATGAAGGAGACGTTGTCTGGATGGAACATACACTACTCTAAAACCTGGATATTTTGATGGTGCCCTTCCAGATGTGCAAGCTGCCCATTCCATACACACCAATGAACCCCCATACCAGCAGAGATGCAGATTTTGAGTGCTGAAAACAAGCCAGAAGGTCCTTTCCCTCTTTTGTCTGCAGGACGTGGTGCTGATGGTTGCCACAAAGATTATCAAATTTAGACGAGACTGACTGCAGAACGGTTTTCCACTTTGCAAAAAGACCATTTTTAATAAACTTTGGTCCAGAGAAGATGGCGGCGTTTCAAAATCTTTTTCAGATATGCTTTCTTCTTTGCATGATAGTTTTACCTTGTATTTTTGGATGGCACGGGGAACTGTGTTTATTAGAGCTTTTTGAAAGTTTTCCTGAGTCCATGCAGTGATTGCCGTCGTAGAATCATGCCTGTTTTAATGAAGTCCCATCTGAATGTCAAAAAATCCCAGGCATCCAGTATTCGGCCTTGTCTCTTACGCGCATATATTCTCCATATTCTCTGAATCTTTTGATGAAAAGACAAAACTCCAAAATAAACATAAAGTAAAGTTCCATGAACACTCTGTTGCATCCAAACACCTTTGTGACCAAATACACCCGTGACTTTGTATATCTCCTCTTCACCAACATTCACATGTGCATCCTACTCACCAGAGCGTATTGACCTCCACTACAGGTAGTCAAAAACAGCATATTTGGATGTTTCCACTTGAAGAGAAAAATGGCCCGGGGCAAGCTATCACTGGCAATGCTCCTAGGTTTATGTGCTTTGTGGGCTTGGAAGCTCTCTGTGTTAAAATTCAGACCTTGTTTTCCTAGGTACAGGTGTGTCTGTATAACCTGCCTCCCGAGCAGTCAGCAAAATGCGACTCCACATTGATTTTTGTTTTTTCTTTATTTTTCTTTTTTCTTTTTTTGTTTTCAGCACATATTTTTGTGCAGGTGTTGGGTCAATTCACCTATTTTTATTTATTATTCTGAACTTGTTCAACTTTTAGACGCAGCTTTTCACGAATTGGCGAACCTCTGCCCACTATCTAAGATGCACTTTTTTTAACCAATCCTGTTGCCACCTAACCCAATTGCAAAATGTTCTTCCAGCTCTTCCTCGTTAGGACCACTTACTTTGCCAGCTTTTTGTTGACCTTTTCCACCTTTTTTTTCTTAAAATGGTGCATATTCTCACTTTAAACATTTGATATATTCTCTATTTTCTATTATTATAAGATCTGCAAATTAATGCATTCTGTCTTTATGTAGATTTTACACAGTATCCCAATATTTTTTGGAATTGGGGTTGTATTAAGTATATTTTCTTTTTATTTTATTCATGCATGTAGAGCCAACATACTTGGCAGAGACGCACTGATGGCATTGATTTTTTTTCACATTACTCCCTGCTTTGAAATGTGCTGTCAGTCTTATTTTCCTTCAGTAGTCATACAAGCGTACACACAATGTTTGATAGAAACCTATGTAACAGTATATGTTTGGATTGTTTAAAACTAAGTTGAGGAAACCCATATTAACTTAGAGAAATGGAGGTGGGAATGTGCAAACATGCAGATGGTGTTGCTGGTGAGAATTCACAGTACCCACTGTGCTGCCTGCTGTTCTGAAATATTTTTGTATGAACTTCTGTTTCGTATATGCAAGCATTATGAGTAGTACCTTGTAATCAACAATGTTTAAAGTGGAACTTTAATAATAATAAAAAAAAAAAAAACTACGAACAGGTGGGTTTTTAATGCATGAGCTAATGTTTCTTACCTACCTATCTGTACTGTACACTGACCACCGCTCAGTGTACATTTTCAGCATCTGCTGAGATAAATTAACTCCCACGCATATGCAGGAGTGACATCACCTCGGCTTAGCCAATCAAAACAGCTGAAGATCGGTACACAGAAGAAGACTGGCTAAAGATGTCAGTGCCCAGTGAGGGAGCTCTGGGACACCTCAGCGCTGGAGTATAGCTGAGTGTAGTTCCACTATAATGTTTGTTTTTTTTTCCTCATTCATAGTATTAATCTCTAAATAAAAATTTAATGGCATGCTTGTGATTGCCCTTCACTTGGAAAGGCATTATTAAATTCTTGGTTAACAATGCTAACTGTTTTAAAGTGTATGCACTGTATAATCAAACTTTCCTTATTGGTTTTGGATAGAGTAGGTTAAAGCTGTATTAAACCCAAATATGTCAATTTTTTTTGTAATATAACTGGACACTAACATTTATAGGTAAAGCTGTTCCAGGGAATATCTGATTGCCTCTCGGGGGATCAGGAAGGAATTTTTTCCCCTGCTATAGCAAATTATTTTTATACGATACTTCTTTGGGCCGGTAAAGTCCTGTCAAGGGGGTTTTTCCTTATTCTCTATATTTTGGGATGTGGGCCCATCTCATAGCCCAACCATACCTTTATTCTTCTTAATGCTGCAGCAAATTAGATCATTCTTTGCTGGGGGTTTTGGTCTTCCTCTGGATCAACTTTAGGTATAGGTTTGTGTATATGGGATTGTATGATTTTTTTTATTGGTTGAACTAGATGGACTTGTGTCTTTTTTTCAACCTAACTATGTAATACACACATAATGCTGTAATGCAGTTTACCAATCCTTACATGTGGTGGCTACATTTTTTAAAATTTTTTTTTAGCTTTTTTTCTTTATTTCACCTGGCGATCCAACCAGTAACCACTCAATGGAGGCGTAACAAACACATTTAGATAGCAGCATTATAAACCTGGAGACAGGGTAGTGTTAGGGGCACTTACAGATTTAAATGGACTTGATTATCAAATTAAAGTTACACTAAAGCCAACAAGGACTTACAGCAACATTTTGTTTTTGCTTTTGGGATGATGGTTTTACATAAATAAAAAACGACCATTGTAAGCACCCCTGTCAGTGTTAAATGGCTTATCTCAACCCTTTCACTACCTACTTCCTTTTTTTGAACAGCTTGGTCTGTTAAGGGAAGTTGAAAAATAACAGACTTACTGGCTGGGTGACCAGGTGGAAATAAAGCAAAAAAATAAAGGAAAAAAACCTCACAAAGGAAAACGAATGCAGGCATTCTAAGAATTGATACGCTGTAATATGTTACGTTATGGTTTTTGGGTTCAATACTGCTTTAAATGTTTAAATCTATTTCAGTTTATTTTTTGCTATGTCCTGTTGGGGAAACTTCTCTTTATTCCTTTTCTGAAGATGCAAAAGTAAGTCAGGAAGTTTTTCAAAGTTCTCCTCTTAGGCAGTTGTCACCAAAAAAAACAAAATGAGTGCAGCGCAAATAATATAAAGAAAGTCTATGGATTCAAAGATAAAATCTCTCATAATAAAAGCCAGTTGTTCTATGTGAAACCTCGATCGTCTCCCCTTGAACACATTTATGTGCTTACCAGATAGGGTGGACCTCTTAAGTTACAAGAGGTCAAATGGGCATGGGTTCCATATGGGCTGGATGGACGCTGCACGGCCTATCTGGATGTCTTCTGTGGTTACCGAGAAGCAGCTCTCCAATACGGCAGTAAGGCAATGAAACTGTCACTTATTTTCAAGATTGCTTTGTTATCCAGGCCCTGTTGTGAAGTGACACCACATTTCATACTGTGTGACAGGGATTGAGGATACACTACAGAGTCCTTTTAAGAAATCAGAAGTAATGGAACATGTGTCTCTTGGAGAAGAACGCAGTTTTTTCAGATAGTAAATGATTCTCTCTATTGACTCTTGATAAGTAATTGCCACACCATGTCCAATTCCTCGCTCCCACTGTCCGAATTTCCTTGCAGCAGTTCTGTACAACTTGTCTTCTCTATTCTCTGGTGGTGGCAGTGGATGCGGCTCCTCTGCATCGCTGTTGTCACATGAATTGGTAGGTGTTAGGCATGATACTTGGATCCTTGTCTACCATCAGTTGGAATATTGCAGAGACCACCAGTCATACCTAGAATTGCATGTGGAACAATTTATTTCCAGATCCAGCCCATATGGAACCAATGCCCATTTGACCTCTTGTAACTTAAGAGGTCCACCCTATCTGGTAAGCACATACATGTGTTCAAGGGGAGACGATCAAGGTTTCACATAGAAGAACTGGCTTTTATTATGAGAGATTTTATCTTTGAATCCATAGACTTTCTTTATATTATTTGTGCTGCACTCATTTTGTTTTTTTAGTTGATTACATAGGCTTGGTGAATCCTGTAGTGTTCAGCTTGCATATATCCTTCATTGTTTAGTTTGCGTTGATTGTCCCAAGTTTTATTATAGTTGTCACCAAAACATGTGTTTTTGTCATATTACGTCATATTACCCTATTTTCAGATGTGGCATGCATGTAATGGGTAATACGTAGGAGGATAGAATGTGGAAATGGCATATCTGCACATTGAAGGTGTGTGTATGTAATCAATTATAGAAATAAATAATACTTGTTTTTCATCCAATCAGATATTTCCTTTAAACTTGTTTTGCTACTACAAGACTAATACTACACATATGTTATTTTAAATCAAAGATTGTTGTGTGACTTTAGCACAGACAAATCATACAATGCCAGCTTCAGAGGTTAGCCCCACCCCTATTCTTGATCAAGCAACTCAGTTCCTGCTCCATTCCAGCATTGGAACTTGTCCAAAAGAAAAGGAATGCTCCACTGTGGCCACCAGACTTTTACCTGTGGAACTACTGTAGCTCCTAACCTGGAAGCTTGTCAAACCTAGTAGAGAGTATTACTCTTTCACTTTCTCATTGACATTCGGCCCTGCTTCATTTTTTGGTTCTTCTGTGATTGGCTGCTTTCTCAATAGGGAGGGGAGAGGGACCCTTTTTTTTTTTATTATAGCCCTAATGTACATTTATTATACATGGAGATGGGAACATGCACAGGGTACTGTCCTCAGAACAGCAGGTTAATGTACTGTGGATCTTCCACAAGTGCAAAAGAGATGTACATTTTTGAGGAAGCATTTTGGCATATATCTACTTTTTATATTTCAGGTGTATCTCTAGACAAAGCTTATATGTTTGTTTTTATTCTTGAATAGAATAGGGAAGCATTAGGGCCTCTGTTAGATTTTAATTGCTGTCTTTGTTGGTATTAGGCTGACTTACTCTCCCTGTTTGTCCTAAAAAAAAAAAAAAAAAAAAAAAACATTCCGAAGGGAATCTTTGACAGTTGTTACCAGAATAAAAGTTGAGGAGGTCTTTGTAAAGTAGTACATAATTTGCTTGTGCTATTAGGTTTATTGAAAATGACTTGGATTGAATAGTTCTATGTAATTCCCTCCCTGAACCATCTAATCTCTTCACTTATATCTGACCTGAGCTTCCAAAAGCCATGGTCGTTAAGGAAGCTCAGCTCTCAGGGACCCTATAATTTTGTAGGGGCCGTTGGGAGGTCTCCTTAATTCAGACTAACAGTACTCCAAAAGCTATTAATGCCATCATGATAAGACACTGGCCTCCGGGTAAGATCGAAGGCACATGCAAATGAACTGTTTTAGATGATATACAGTGGAGAATGGATGTGCTGTTCTGTTTCACATAATAATTCTAAACTTCTTTTTTTCCCATAAAAGCTATTGACTTGAAGAATGGGGCTGGAGAAGTCTATCGTGGTAATGTCCGTGGCCGTGCTGATACCACATTTACCCTTTCTGATCAAGACTTTATGGATCTTGTTTTGGGAAAACAAAATCCCCAAAAGGTAATAAATTAAACAATACCTTAATTCAGAAATGAGCGAGAGCTGACCTTGAAACTATGTCCAAGGCATGAATCTCTTGAAAGTTTGGCGCACTAATTGAGTTGTCAAGAAGATGAACGGGAATTGGAACTTAGTTACCTGAATACCGTTAAGCAATTAAGTTTAAGACTGAACAAAAAGCATTAGGCAATGGACATAGTATAGTGTCACCCTACTTTTGTTTAAAACATCAAGACTGCTAAAGCAAAGCTGATGTTTTTTATGCTGTGTTTTATTCTTTAAAGCAAACGCGTACTTCGCTCATGCAGAACAAAGCAACAGGTTTGCATTATTCCAAACTTCTGTAGTACAGCATACATTTACTCTCCATCTATCCCATGCTGCTCCATTTAGACACTGGAAGGGAAGAAAGCACCCCATTCATCTGGATATGAAAGACCGTATGCCTTACCTAAAGTGGAGTTCCAGCTGGTTTTTCTTTTTAAATCCCCCCGTGATGATTGCACCTAATGCTATTCATAATTGAATGTGTATGAAATGTAGGTATTATAAATCATGATCTTATAAAATAAATTCACTTTGTAGTCCCCAGCAAGCACGCTCCCATCTTCAGTGTGGGCATCTGAAGCCCATATGTTCCTCCTTGCGGGATACGGCACTGCTGGCTACCCAGCATGCACCTCCTGATCTCGCGCATGCACATATAGTACAAAACGCAGCACGATGCTACAAATGGCATCATGTCCACCCACCCAATGGCTCCTGGGATATGAGTGTCATCAATCCCAGGAGCCAGTGGGGGGGTGGACCGGAAGTGGAGGATTAAGCATACATAGACGGCATTTACATTGCTGCAACAAACTTCTGGAACTCCGCTTTATTTCAAAAGAAAGTGGTGTAGTGCTGCACTGACACAACACATAACTCTATAAATATTATAACCTAAAGCAACCATAAACAAAAGGAAAAAAACTACATGAATTAGGAAAAATTAAAACTCTATTGAGGTTAACTTAGAAGAAGACAGGAAGGATAAGAAACAAAATGGAGATTTAGAGACTACCTTCAGAAAACTAGGCCACCTTATGGAAAAGAAGGTCTCTACCTGGTGGGATATTGCCACACATGAGAGATGCACTATATTACCAAAAGTATTGGAAAGCCTGCCTTTACACGCACATGAACTTTAATGGTGTCTTAGTCCGTAGGGTTCAATATTTAGTTGGCCCATCCTTTGCAGCTATAACAGCTTCAACTCTTCTGGGAAGGCTGTGCACAAGGTTTAGGAGTGTGTTCATGGGAATGTTTGACCATTCTTCCAGAAGTGCATTTGTGAGGTCAGGAACTGATGTGGATGAGAAGGCCTGGCTCTCACAGTCTCTGCTCTAATTCATCCCAAATGTGTTCTAACGTGTTGAGGTCAGGACTCTGTGCAGGCCAGTCAAGTTCCTCCACCCCAATCTTGCTCATCCATGTCTTTATGGACCTTGGTTTGTACACTGGAGAGTGCAGATTGGAGAGTATAAGGTGAAACTAGAACCATTTCAAGAATTACCAGAATGTATTACCATGACTAATAGACTAAGCAAGGATTTGGAGGCAAAGGACCAGGAAGTCAGACAAAAGAAAGGGAAGAAGTATCAGAGAGATGTGAATGATTATAGGAATGAACAAGTCTTTAACTGGCAGACTGCGGTAAAAGAGGCATAGTTGCGCTCCACAAATACCCACACCTGAAAAACAATTTACAGTGGGTATAGTAAAGAATCACTCCCTTTTCAAATAATCACATTTTGGCTGCATTGCAGCCTGAAATTAAGACAGGCACAGTTATTGTTTTAAGCAGCTGTATTTACTCAGTGCAACGTATAACATCCAAGTAAAAGATATAACACCAACATGTCAGAAAAAAATTCAAAAACAGATCACCCCCTTGTGTCATTATTTTGTTGAACCACTTTTTGCTTTAAATACAGCCTTTAGTCTGTTGTAATATGTCTCTACTAAATTTGCACATCTAGACAGTTAAGTTCAGTTAAATTTGATGGTGACCATTTGTGGACTGCAGTCTTCAAGTCATTCCACAGATTTTCAATGGGGTTTAAGTCTGGCGGTGACTAGATCTTGCAAGGACATTTACCTTTTTCTCCTTCAACCACTGTGTGGTAATTTTTTCTGTGTGCTTTGGGTCATTGTCATGTTGGAAGGTAAACCTTCTTCCCATTGACAACTTTCTGGCAGAGGGCAGTAGATTTTCCTCAAGAATTTGACAGTATTTCGCCCCATCCATTTTCCCTTCTATTTTGACAAGTGCTCCAGTCCCTGCTCTAGAGAAATACCCCCATAAGAGGATATTACCACCTCCATGCTTTACTGTAGGAATGGTGTTATTTGGATCGTGAGCTGTATTGGCTTTCTGCCAGACATATCGTTTGGTGTAGAGGCCAAATAATTTAATTTTAGTTTCATCTGACATAATACCTTTTCCATGTGGCCTTAGTATCTTTAAGGTGCGTTTTGGCAAAGCCCAATCGCGTGTGGTCTTTCGTGAGGGGTGGCTTTTTTCTTGCAACCCTTCCATACAAGTGACAATTGTGGAGAATTAGTGATATTGTTGTCAAATGCACACAATGACCACTCTTTGTCATAAATTACTGCAACTGCTTCAGAGTTGCTGCAGGCCTCTCTGATTAGTTTCCTCCTGGCTCTTTCATCCAGTTTGGAGTGACGTCCTGATCCAGGGAGAATCTGTGTTGTACCAAATACCATCAACTTCTTAATAATAGACTTTTCTGTGCTTCTAGGCATGCTAAAGCTTTTGAGATTTTTTTTTTGTATTCATATTCCGACTTGTGCCTGTCCACAACTTTATCCTGGAGATCTTTTGACAGTAACTTGCAACCCATAGTAGTTTATTGCTTCAGTTGCACTACTAGGGACTGAAATGCTCCAGGAAAGCTCATTTCATGCTGAGCTAATCAAAATGACCACATCTGATCACAGTTGAACCTCAAATGGCTTTGTGTGCCATTGAGAAGGTGATTAGCTACACCTGATTGAGTTTACAAGTCATTTTTAGGAGGGGGTGATCCTTTTTCCAACTCAGTGATTCTGTTTTTGAATTTTTTTTTTCTGACATGTTCGTGTTATATCTTTCACTTGGAAATTATAAGTTGGTGTAAATTTAGGTGGATAAAACAAAAACTATGTCTTTATTTCAGGCTGCGAAACAACAAAATGTGATTATTTTAAAGGGGGGTGATTTTTTTCTTAACCCACTGTAGGATATGTGAAGGAAGAGACCCAATCCCCTACAAAGAGGGTGGAGAAACCCCCATGGGATCAGTAAAATGTATCCACAATATAATAATACTAACAATAGGACACCTAGAAATGGATGGAAACCTAGAGGAGCTAATACATTTCCAAGAAGACCGGAAGGAAGAGGACGATGGCATAATCCTAGACCCCAGCAGTTTTCCAGACTTGGAAATTACCCTAGATATGATGAAAGGAGTACATATCCTCAGTATCGTCGGCCTGTGAACCAGCTCAGATACCAAGAGAGAAGTCCTATTTCTTCCTATTATAGGTATGAACCATTGACAAAAGAGTATGGATACATCCAAGGGTCAGAGTAGTTTTTTAGACCGACCGAGACAAGAAAGGTCACCAGTAAGACCAACAAGAGGGCTGGACAAGAAAAAGCCCAGACACACCATGGCCTGTAGAGCCAGCTGGAAAGAACAAGAGAAAAATAGTATTGGGAAAAGAGGGTGTTTAATTTGAGTGGGGTCCATTTGATAATTAAAACTGCTTGACAGAGGTCTGAATTTGCTCCTAAAAAGGATATTAATAAATTTGATATAAATTTAATCTATTAGGTTATAATATTTATATATTTATGTGTTGTGTTACTGCAGCGCTACACCACTTTCTTTTAAATTTATTATTCTGAATGTGGGGACACATTGAGGTGTTAGCAGCAGTTTTTCACTTTTTCCTCCATTTTTAGTGTCAGCGCAAGAGTTATTCATTTTTCCATATGCCTTACTTCCCTTCCTTCTATGTGATGGCACTGGTACTCACTGATTTCGCCATATGTTTTACATGAGGCTGGGAGTCAGTCCATTGCAATAAAGGGAAAACCTCAAAGAAATTTTGGAGTACATTAAACCAGTTAGCATGGTTAGCCAAGTTTATAAACAAAAAGGTTTGCTACCTCGCATCCAGCAACAGCACCCAGAAAGAGTGTCGTGACACTCCCGCCTGAATCCATATTAAGATATTATACTCCAGTCTGAAAATGTCACTGTACAGATCAAATATGGAATCTCTGAACATCCAGCATCGTAGCTTTACATGCTCAAAAAACATACCCCACTTTCTAGGTAATGTTAATGCATTCAACACTCTTAAAATATCCTGCTTCCACCTGATACAAATAAGACATCTATTCACAGATGTCCCAAGGCTGTAAAATCATCTAGGACTACCACCATGCAGCCTGCTATAATGCCAGTGTTATTCCAGAGCGCTGAATGATATGCTGTGGTATGTATGGTATAAGGTGAAAGGGATGCAAAATGCCCTCCTTTCAGCTGTTTCCTTCACAGCAGCATCTCAGCAGTCACGTGTAGTTGTTGATGTCAAATCTCTAAGCCAGATAACTGGGAGCCAAATATTTAAAGGGGTCGTTCATTATTGCAAAAAAAAAAAAAAAAGTCCATGCAGTAAAGGGGTGCCAGTAGATAAAAACAAACTGTGCTGCTATGGACAATTTTGAATAATGAGCCTGCTATTAATATAAGCCATTTGCGCCCCTCCAGAAGCCTGCTCGTAACACTACTACAGCCGGCATTCCCCCATCTTGCTCTGCGGCTAGGACGTTGCCATGATGTTACAGCCAGTACTCCAGCCATTCATGCTTGTCTCCCCAATCACAAAAGTGCTCTTGCTCTTGAATTCAAAATCCACACATGTGCTTTCTCTCATCCGACCCAGTAGCACTGAGCTCAGTACAGATGCAGTGTTTGAAACTGAGAGAACACACCCCTGTGATGGTAGATGTGAGCATCAATGGCTGGAGCGTCGTAGCAACTGGGCAGGACTGAGAAACAGCAGGTATGGGATATTCTCAGGCAGGCTTCTGGAGGAGTGAAAATATCCTACAGCCATAGCAGGTACATTATTCAATATTGTTCATCAAAGCACGGATTTATACTTTTATACTCTGGCGCCCCTTAACTGCATAGAGTTTTTTTTTTTTTTGCAAAGGTTAAATCATCCATTATGCTAGAGATGTGAAGGGTGAATTCTTCTTCCTATAGCTACAATATACCTTTACTGACCTTCTCTCGTTACATCATTAATAATAATATATCAGAAATTGTGTACAATGTGATACCATTTTACCTGTATTATAAAAACTTGTTGAAAATTCTCATTACTGGGTTCTTCTTATATGTTAAATATTTCAAAATGTTTATCAGGATTGTAGTAAAATGATACCAGATTCCATGTCTTTGAAGCCTCTCAGATTGATTTAATGGACAATCTATCTTTTACACAGTGGACTTCTGTTCCAAGCTTCTCAATTGATTACTATTTGCACTAACCTATGGAATGAATACTCACATATTCTCATTTGCACTCACAATTCATATGTGAACCATTTAAGTTGTACATTTTGACTTAATGTGCGCACTCTGCAGTTTTCATTATCCTTGAATAAACTTTAATGTAAAAAAAAAGAAAGGGAGAAATAAAGAGGCACAGACAGCAATAAAAGACTTTTCTCTTATATGCCTTGTAGCAAAAAAGTGGGGTGCATAGCCTATAGAGGTACCGTGTTAAGTTGCAGGAAATGGCCTGCACACATGAAAACACACATAACATAAGACCTTAGTAAACAATTAAACTTGCTTTGCCGAGTGCTGGCCATATCGAGCCATAAAATCCCTGGGTGATAATCCTTTTCCACTTTATCCAAAGAAAAAAGTTTTGGCGAAAGATACACTTTAGTTCTGTAAACCCAGTTGTCATCAACAGTCATTACCAAGAACATCAATGAAAGAATCAATATTTTTCTCCTTCAACTCTTAAAGCATATTTTCAGGCAAGATCCTTAATGGTTAGTTCACTTTTAATTACATAAAAAAAAATGTTGTGCATTGCCCTTCCATTGCACATTACTGTAAAGGCTAGTTGTGAATCGGGGTGGTTGCCATCTTCCTGTATAGCCTTATTACTTCTAAAGCAGAACTTGCAGCTTTTCTTATTAGTGCACCAGCTGATTATATCGAACCAATCCCTCCCATTAAAAATCCGTATCCAAAGGACATTGTGAAACAATGTTGCTCTGAAGAAAAAACGCTTTTTCTTCAGAACAAAAAAGGTAAGAATCTTAATACAAAGTTTGTTAAAATCCCTGCAATGAACATTGGCAACCCAGAGGGGGTTGATTTTTTTTTTTTTGTTTTTTTTGTTTTTTTTTTTTTGTTTTGTTTTGTTTTTTTCAGCACAAGTGGAGTTACTTTTGAAGATGTAATGTACTTTTTAAAATGTCTGTAAAGGTGGACTAGCCCCTTAAATTTATATTTACAATGTAATTATTGTAAGTATGCATATTTAATACCTGATGGACCGCTGACAATCACTGTAGTAATTGCCACTACTATTTTGCAGGTCCTGTCCCAAGCAGCTGCCCCTCTGCGTATTGATCACAGGGGGTCGCTTGCACCACTGCCATTCATAGAATTCCTTTTACTTTTTTTCAATGAAACATAAGGTGCTCTGTGATTGGAGGAGCTGGAGAGGTGTGGTGGTGATGTCTGCTTCCACAGCAGCGTATCGGATATGAAATACGCATACTTACGTTGTTCCAAGCTGGACCAGTGTAAGCATGCAATAGAGGTCATTCCTGGATTTCGGCTTTAAAACACAAATGTAATTGTAAATTTAGACATTGAGCAAGAGAGTATTACCTCCTCTTTTCAGTCAGATGATGTAGGACACATATAATCTTAACTGAGTAGAGAAGTCACCACTGTGCGGCTTTGCAATCTGTTCCCAGATCTATACCAATTAAATGAACAAGACATAAAAGAAAAATACAAGAGAATGAGGGCATAAAGATATAAAATGCAAAGGCATTATCTCCATACCACTGAGTCAGCAGAGAGACTAAACGTTGCCTTTAAGGCATGAGTATCATTGTGGATTGCAGCACTCAGCATTCTCTTAAGCATCACAAGAATTCAGAGAGCAATATATTTACCGCACGAAAGACTGTTCTCCTTTCAGCATAAACGCCAAACACGCGCTTGCAATGTGTGCCATCAGCTGAAGCACTTTATTTTCTTGCAAGGCTTTTAATTTAGAGCTTTCTTTCTTTGCTTCTTGCCAGAATCTGACTGCAAAATTAAGTGTGCATTTATGTCTTGTGGGAAGAAAAGATGGTGATTTCAATGTATTGCTGATTATATTACATTGAAGCTTGTTCATCTTTGATGCTGTGTGCCGTGTTTTTGGAATTACTCATTTCAACTCTTTTGGGACAGACTGTGCTTTTCAAAGTGACATTTCTACAGAAAGAGAAAAAGCAGAGTGGGAATGGAGATAACAAAACAATATCCGAGTGTTTGATGTTTCTTTTTTCATTTTATTCTTAGGCATTTTTCGCTGGTAAACTCAAAGTGAAAGGCAACATCATGCTGAGTCAAAAACTGGAGATGATATTGAAAGACTACGCTAAACTGTGAGAATGTGACGGCAGGATCAAGCAATGCCGTCCTGAAGTGTACCTGTCATCCATATACAGTGAGGACAGTGCCTGAATTTACAGAGTGTACTTGCCACTTTGCCCCCAGCCCTGCAGTGTTCTGTTCATAAGTTCAATTCTAGAAATGTCTTCCAAGGACCTTTTAGGCCACATTCACACTGGCAGTGTCAAACCTGTATTTATTTGCATTTAGAGAGAATTTTTTTCTAAATGCATATAAATGCAATAATAAGCATTCATTTACACTGGCGTCATTCACACTTAACCTTTAACTGCTTCCAGGATCTAATTAGTCACTTCTGGATAAACTCTTTTTAAAGTAGGAACACCTAAACACGGGAGAAAATAATTTGGCTAAAGAAGTTTTATGCTTCCCAAATAACTTCTCCCGAATTTAGAAAAACGAAATGCAGGAGTGTAAGTGTGAAAGTACCCTTAGTGTAGAACAACACAGGGGTTTATTTACTAAAAATAGAGAGGGCAAAATCTGGTATTGCTGTGCATGGTAGCCAATCAGCTTCTAACTTCAGCTTGTTCAGTTAAGCTGTGACACAAAAAAAACCTGGAAACTGAGCTGAACCTTCTATGCAGAGCTGCACTATATTTTGCACTCTCCAGATTTAGAAAATCAACCCTATTATCTTGATTTCACCATATCATTGCAGTAATTATTTGCTGAGGATCTTCTTCAAACTAGACTATTAAATGTTACCAGTAACTTGGGCTTTAGGCATTGATGTTATGAAATAACAGGCAGACTTTACTGAAATACTGTATTCATACAACACACAAGTTGCTGCCTCAGCTTTATATGGTAGACAGGTACTCTTAATCAAATGTATGCTAATCAAACAGTATAGCAACAATCATAATACTGTCATAATAATTAACAATATCAAGGTTGTGATAACATTCTATGTTAGTGGGCTGTTGGGAAGCTTGGGCCTCCAATTTAAGTGTCCAATTCATAACAAGAAGCAGAATCCATGTTCAGAATTCTTCAAGCAGACCACTGATGTTTCAGTTGAATGTTCATGCAAGGTCCATTTAAGCCATTGAGTTGAAGTATTTTTTGAAGAAATGCTTTATAGAAATAAAAGTGAACTACAGAAGATTCCTTGGTTATATGTTGCCCTAGCTGGGTCCCTTTGATCACTTTATTTAATCTTAATGGACAAAAATGCCGATGGTATACAAAATGAAAAAGCGGCAGATCAGGAAATGAAAGGAGTGGTACGAAGGCAAAGCTGAATTTCTCCTAAAAATGACAGTTTTACCAGCCATTATTTTTGTTCTATTAAAATGGTTTCCAAACCTAAAAGTTGATATCTACTTGAAATCCCCTGCATGTAGCAAAGTGAAGACATTGCTCCCTCCAGCTCCTGCTCGTTCTTTTGAGCTTATGTCTCAGATTAACTCGCTAAGACATGAATAAAAAGTCTTTAATGTTGATTTGCAAGTACCTTGATATCTTAAATGGCTAGTTTTTGGTAAGCTATAACCTATGTAATACTCACAAGCAGTGCTGCTAATTTAGACAGTTATGTGGCATCAGTTGCAAGCATTACATAATGTGTGACCAGCCCAAGGCCATGCATTTCAACATCACATCGTATTTTTGATGCACCCAGTTATGGAACTGACTATAGGTTTTCTGTCAAGAGTCAGGTTCACTGAAGGTATCACCATTTGGTGATCGCTTCTAAGACTGGACCATCTCACATTCACCTTCAAGATCTGTCCATCTCTGGATGGCTTTTTCTTCTGTGACCACTTCCTATCAAGGATGAGTAGTAGACATATTTGTGTGTTGCTCTGCAGAGGGATGTTGACCCAAAATCCAATTTTATACAAAAATAGAGAAACCATTTGGTGTGAATTTGTCTTCACTTAACAGCACAGCCAGTTTGGAATTTTTCCTTTGCTAGCCTACAATAATGCACAGAGGGGACCTAACATTTTCTGCTAGTTGAGAGAAGAATAAAGCCTCCATTAATGTCCTATTAAATAGAATGTCCATCTGATTGTCTTAATGATATCTCACATCGGTATCCTTTATCAAAGCTCTCAATGATATAATACCTTACTTGTATGTAAATATGCAATTTAATAAAAACTGATTGATTTAAATCTGTGAGTTAAATGTGTATTTAATGGTCACATTGCCTGCACTGGGGAAGAAGTCTATGTTCATGCTCCAGTGAATCGGTTTATTAGATAATGTCATTGTTTTCTTTATTTGTTTTTTTTGCCATGCACGCCACATCACAAATATGTTCCACTGTGGCCTGCAAGCTGTTCACTCCAAGGATTGTTGTAATGTTTCATTTATTGCTCTGCGATTGTGCCTCCTATAAAGCCAAAACAGATATTTAATAGTCCCTAAATCATTTGCTTGCTGTATTTAATATGGATTTGGAGTAACGTATTGAGATTTGTCATGTCATCCAAGGTTAGAGATGTATTAAATCCATTCCAGTGTACAGGACTTGGAAAGTGAGGAGGAAATCACAGGTGCAGATGTTAAAATCCAGTCTGTAGGCTATTACAATTCTAGCTATCCGTTGTCATTCTGGAGATCACAAAGCGGGTTTAGTTATTGTCTCAGCACAGGATTTTAGGCCGAATAGATGGCTTTTGTTATTTTCATTTTTTGAGGGCAGCACAGTGGTACGAGAGATGTCCAGTGTGTGTATGTAGGTATGTGTATGTATGTATCTCTATATACATATCTCACAACTTAAATTTTTGTCAGTATTTTATTAAATCTTTTCATGTGACAACACTGAAGAAATGACACTTTGCTACAATGTAAAGTAGTGAGTGTACAGCTTGTATAACCGTGTAAATTTGCTGTCCCCTCAAAATAACTCAACACACAACCGTTAATGTCTAAATCACCGGCAACAAAGATGAGTACACCCCTAAGTGAAAATGTCCAAATTGGGCCTAATTAGCCATTTTCCCTCCCCGGTGTCATATGACTCATTAGTGTTACAAGGTCTCAAGTATGAATGGGAAGCAGGTGTGTTAAATTTGGTGTTATCGCTATCACTCTCTCATACTGGTCACTGGAAGTTCAACAAGGTCCGTTGGCATGGACCATAGGGTGAGTACATGGACTGAAAACTGGCTACAAGGGCAAGTTCAGAGGGTAGTGATAAATGGGGAGTACTCAAAATGGTCAGGGGTGGAAAGTGGGGTCCCCCCCAGGGTTGTGTGCTGGGACCAATCCTATTTAATTTGTTCATAAACGACCTGGAGGATGGAATAAACAGTTCAATCTCTGTATATTGACGATGCTAAGCAAGGCAATAACTTCTCCGCAGGATGTGGAAACCTTGCAAAAAGATCTGAACAAATTAATGGGGTGGGCAACTATATGGCAAGTGAGGTTTAATGTGGAAAAATTTTAAATAATGCATTTGGGTGGCAAAAATATGAATGCAATCCACTCACTGGGGGAGGGGGGGGAACCTCTGGGGGAATCTAGGATGGAAAAGCACCTTGGGGTCCTAGTAGATGGCAGGCTCGGCAATCGCATGCAATGCCAAGCTGCTGCTAACAAAGCAAACAGAATATTGGCATGCATTAAAAAGGGGATTAACTCGAAAGATAAAGCGGTAATTCTCCCACTCTTCAAGTCTCTGGTCCGGCCTCACCTAGAGTATGCTGTCCAGTTCTGGGCACCAGTCCTCAGAAAGGATGTACTGGAAATGGAGCGAGTACAGAGAAGGGCAACAAAGACAATAAAGGGACTGGAGGGTATTTGTTATGAAGAAAGGTTGCGAGCACTGAACCTTTTTTTTCTCTGGAGAAGAGACACTTGAGAGGGGATATGATTTCAATTTACAAATACCACACTGGTGACCCCACAATAGGGATAAAACTTTTCCATGGAAGGGAGTTTAATAAGACATGTGGCCACTCATTAAAATTAGAAGAAATGAGATTTAACCTTAAACTGCGTAGAGGGTTCTTTACTGTAGGAGCGGCAAGAATGTGGAATTCCCTTCTACAGGCAGTGGTTTCAGCGGGGAGCATCTATAGTTTCAAAAAACTAAAATTAGATAAGCGCCTGAACAACCATACAGGGATATACAATGTAATACTGCCATATAATCACACATAGGTTGCACTTGATAGACTTGTGTCTTTTTTCAACCTCACCTACTATGTAACATGGCACCTCATGGCAAAGAACTCTCTAAGGATCTGAAAAAAAGAATTGTTGCTCTACATAAAGGTGGCCTAGGCTATAAGAAGATTGCCAAGATCCTGAAACTGAGCTGCAGCACGGTGGCCAAGACCATACAGCGATTTAACAGGACAGGTTCCACTCAGAACAGCCCTCGCCATGGTCGACCAAAGAAGTTGAGTGCATATGCTCTGCGTCATATCCAGAGGTTGCCTTTGGGAAATAGACGTATGAGTGCTACCAGCATTGCTGCAGAAGTTGAAGGGTGGGGGGGTCAGCCTGTCAGTGCTCAGATCATACGCCACAGACTGCATAAAATTGGTCTGCATGGCTCTCATCCCAGAAGGAAGCCTCTTCTAAAGATGATGCACAAGAGAGCCCGCAAACAGTTTGCTGAAGACAAGCAGACTAAGAACATGAATTACTGGAACCATGTCCTGTGGTCTGATGAGACCAAAATAAACCTATTTGGTTCAGATGGTGTCAAGCATGTGTTGCAGCAAGCAGGTGAGGAGTACAAAGACAAGTGTGTCTTGCCTACAATCAAGCATGGCGGTGGGAGTGTCATGGTCTGGGGCTGCATGAGTGCTGCCGGAACTGGGGAGCTACAGTTCATTGAGGGAACCATGAATGCCAACATGTACTGTGACATACTAAAGCAGAGCATGATCCCCTCCCTTCGGAGACTGGGCCACAGGGCAGTATTCCAACATAACGACCCTAAACACACCTCCAAGACAACCACTGCCTTGCTAAAGAAGCTGAGGGTAAAGGTGATGGACTGGCCAAGCATGTGACAGAAACCATGAATCAGACTGAGACATTAAAAAGTAAGATTTAACTGTACTTCTAACTATAAAAAAAGGTAAACCGAGTAAACGTAGTCAAAACATAGCCAAAGTTCAGGAACCGGAACGGATAGTCAGAAAAGCCAAAACGTCAGGGAGCCAGAGATGTAGTAGACTTAGAACAGCAAGCAGGATCTGGAGCCAGAAGGAATGGCAGTCAAGCAAGTCTTCAACAGGAACACAGGAGAGCGTCTCTAGAGATGTGATCAAGGCGAAGGCAGAGATCATCTGGGCTAGACGGCTTAAGTAGGCAGGACTGACTAGCAGGATATCAACAGGTGAGTCACTGTGGAGAGATAGGAGCTGGCAATTAGCGGCCAGCTCAAAGAAGGAAGGGCTGAGCCAAGCCCTGAGAGTACCCCCTCCTCAATGATCCCTCCCCCTTGCCAGACCACCAGGCTTCAGGGAAAAACTTCTATGGAAATCACGGAGGAGGACAGGGGCATGTACGTCTGAGGTTGGGATCCCAGAGCGTTCCTCCGGACTGTACCCCTTCCAATGCACCAGGTACTGTATGCACCCACGGAACCTACAGGAGTCAACAATGGACTGTACTTCATGTTACTCATGGTTCCCAACCTGTACAGGGTGAGGATGAGGCACTGAAGTGGTAGAGCGGTTGCAGACCAAAGGTTTTAATAAGGAGACATGAAATACATTTGAGATACGCATATTAGAAGGAAGGTCTAAACCACTGGGTAATCCTGCAAAGAATACGGAAAGGCCCAATAAACCCAGATGCGAACTTCAGGGAGGGAACTCAAAGTCGGAGGTTGCGAGATGACAGCCAGACCCTGTCCCCAACCCGGTAGGAAGGCGCAGGCAGGCATCTGCGGTCAGCATAGAGTCTGTACCTATCAGCATGTCGCAAAGCCTCCTGGACTTGTGCCCAAGTGGAATGAAGACCACGGAGATGCTCCTCTAAAGCAGGAGTACTCTGCAGAACAAATGGGTCTGGCAACATGGAAGGTTGGAAACCATAGTTTACTTGAATCATGCCTGAAATAAAAAAATAAAAAAAGTCTCTGCTACTGATGGCTAGGTGCAAGATACCACAGCCAAGCCAAATGCCTATTGTTTCATCTTTTGTAAACGACTAATCCAATCAACCTACATGTAGTCCAACTGACATGTGAATAATACATTTTCTTTATTTGTGTGACTCCTCTGTAATTATGGAGGGGAGCCATAGTTGTCACTATGGCAAACCTAAAGGTAACGTTTCATCAAACCATACCACACAGCAATACATAGGTAGCCCACGTTAAGAGTAGGTGCTTGGTTTTATGGTGCTTCCATACAAAATCCAGCAATAACAAAAAAAAAAAAAAAAAAACACACCAAGAAGTAAATTCTGAAGCAGGGTTCACTGATTAATATCAGCAAAAAAGTTACAAAAAAGTTTGGATCGTCAGTAAATTTTATTCAGAATCTATTTCTCAGTGTGCTGGCTTTCTCTTCATTGCTGGATTTTGTATGGAAGCACATGTTAATTGTATGTTTGAAGTCCAGCCTGGCTGACAACTATGGCTCTCTTCATAAATACAGTGGAGTCACCTAAAGAAAGAAAAATGTTTTTTTACATGTTTACAAAGTGATAATAAAGGAACAAAAGCTTAAGAGAAAATAATGCAGCTACCTCATATAAAGTGTAAGTTCACCTTTACAGAATCACCGGTCTCTGTCCCCGCTGGACTTGCCTCCTGTGATCCTGAGTTGTCAAGAATCCCACAAGCCACTCAGGGGATTTGAAATCTCTGCTGCTTTCTCTCCCCTCTCTCCAGCGCTGCCTTCATGGACTAGACGGATTCTGATTGGTCAGCTCTGTCCATGTTGACATCACATGGACAGCCCTGACCAATCATCATCATCTGGTCTATCCTTTGAGTGCTGGATAGAAAGGGTGTAAAACAGCGGGGGATTTCAAATTCCCAGACCGTTGGAGCGGCTTGTGGGGGAGCCTTGACAACTCAGGATCACGGGAGGTAAGTACAGCGGGGACAGGGACCGGTGTTAGGTCACCTTTTACAGATTTTCTGTAGTCTCTAAAGAGAGCCAATTATCAATGGACATGTGTAATAAACTGCTATATTAGTTCAGATGTATTTTTAATAGAACACAAATATTAGCAAGCATAATCCTGAGATGTGAAACTGCACTATTACAACAACTTCAATGTAGATATTCCAATGCCAATTTTTACATAGCTTTAACTGGGTCTCACTGGCTTTGTGACCTGTTGCCTCAGTTGTCTTCTCATTTAAAGGTAACCCGCCAGGCTAGAAATTTGAGAAGCTACTGCTGACTTATATTTGAAGTTGCTTGCTCCATGGCTGTCATCCCTAGCCTTCCTTCACTAATTGATTTTTCACTGATCTAAAGCAAGCATGTTCCAGGTCAGATTAGGATGACAGCCCTGACAGATCAATCCGATCAATCCAATCAATCATTTTCTTGAATTTGGCAGGGATTGTAAATCTGTACAAATTAAAGAAAGAAAAGGAAGTAAGAGTAGATGTGTTTTAGTACATGCTACATTTAATGTCATGTATGGATATAATACCTATTAATGACATACGTATATGACCTAAATCCATGTTGTGAAAAGCTATTCCAGAGGGACCATCCCTAACCAGAATTCGTAATACTGTGTATTAATTAAAACCAGGTTTCACCTCAGTGGAAATTAATTGTATTAGAAGCATACGAAAAAGCATTCATGAAATTGTGGAATGAACGTTTGAGCATAATAATCATTTTTTAATGAAGTACATAAAAATCATTTCATATCTGATCACAAACAAATTTACTTTTCACAAACACCTACATCCAATTTCCATCTAAATATGGATTTGGTAATGATAGTTTTGACATTGTAAATTGTGTCTGTAAAATACACTATATTACTAAAAGTATTGGGACACCTTCCTTTACATTTTGAGTTGGCCGATCCACACTAACTTTAGTGTGTTTTTGTTTTTTATTATGAAACAGTTTTTCCAAAAAAATGTTTTGAAAAATTGCTGCGCAAATACCGTGTAACATAAAAAGTTGCATTTTATTCCCTAGGGTGTCTGCTAAAACACTTGACATGTTTGGGGGTTCTAAGTAATTTTCTATCAAAAAAATTATGATTTTTATATGTAGGAGAGAAGTGCCAGAATTGGCCTGGGTGGCAAGGGGTTAATTACCATAAGTAAGTAATATACAAATAATTATATATTATTTTTAAGGTACTTTACTCAAGCAGGTGGCTTAATGGACAAATTACTGAAGTTTGAAGTTATAACTTTAAACCAGTAATTTCACAGTAAATAAATAATAAATTATCTTATAACATATAGCATAATAATGTATGATTTAGCTTGTACCTTTTCAGTAGCAGCAGCAGATTCTCATTCTCCATCTTAACTGTGTGAGAAAAACATCGGATTGTGGGTAAATCCTATACCCATAAACCCATGCTTTTTCCTTCTAGTTAAGAGTGCTGGGCTGGAAGGGAGCATTTGTCTTTTAGACACATCCCCCTTCTATGACACTGCAGTGAAAGGCATGCCTCCACTGCAGCATTTTTATTGGACAGCTTGGGCCAATGGTACTTTACCATTGAGCTCAATAGACTCTAAGCTGTCTATTGAGCTCAGTGCCTCTGACAAGAAGTGAGAGGCACTGTGAGCTCATCCTCCCAGTCTGCAAACAAATTGTGCCAGCTTGTATTTAAACTAGCTGCTCTGTATGTAGCTTCTGACATGATGCACAAGGAGCCCCGTATCTCCGGAAACATAGATGATAGGAGCCCCCAATGTTGACCAGGACGTCAGCTACCCCCCCCCCTTATCGACTTTTTTCCAGGCTTTTCTTTATTGAATTGCTTGTTGTGACTCTCTAATGGGGTTCAGCTTGACCTGCAGATCATCTATCAGCTTAGTGGCTTTCAATAAAGCATCTGACAGCCGCTTCTCCTTCCCTCTCCCCCCGCGGTTTTCAACTGCTTTAAAGCCACATAGGGAGATTGGTATTTGTAACGCCCCCCACCACTGCACAGATCATCCCCGACTGTCCCCTGTATCCTCCTCCAGTCCCCCTCCATGTCCTCCTCTGTGTTCTCCTGTTCTTCCGTGTGCTCGAGTCTGGTCCTCCTTCGTGTTCTTCTCCAGTTCCCCCCATGTCCTCCCCTGTGCGCTCCTCCGGTTCCCCCCGTGTCCTCCTCCCTGTACTCCTATGGTTCCCCCGTGTCATCCTCTTGTTCCCCCCGAGTCCTCCGGTTCCCCTCGTGTCGTCCTCCCTGTGCTGCTAGGTTCCCCCGTGTCCTCCTCCGGTCCCCCTCTGTGCTCCTCCGCCCTTCTCTGTCTCAGATCTGTCAGGCGAGCAGAGGAAGGAGCAGGTATATATGTCATTTACCAGCTCCTTTTCTGAATGGACAGAGTCACTGAATCTGTCCGTTCATAACTGAGCATCATAAACTTGTTTGCGATGCTTCAGTTTATGAATGGAGAGGAGCCTCTGTCTCCTCTCCATTCATTTTTGGTGCAGAGAAAGGGACTGGAGAATCTATGTCCTCAGTCCTTTTCCCTGTCTCAAAGGGGAGATGACAGGGGTCTGTGAGTCAATCATTACAGCGCTGCTAGTGCCTACATTTTCTTTTAGGAGGTTTAAGCATTTTTATATATGGTTTTTACTTTATAGTAGCGGCTAACTAATCAACTGAATCATCAGATTTAATTCCTGAGTGCTGAGGGGAAGTGGACTTTTGCAAATTGTGACTGGGTACTTAAATTTTAGAGTGTTCACCTATAATAAAACTTCCCATGCATCATGGAAGTCCAGACTCCATCTTAGAGACTGAAAGAAGGAACCAGCTATCAGAACACATGTTGGACTAAAACTTGCATCCCCTAAATGCAGCATCGCTGGTAAGAATTACTTATCGCCATCTACAGCCTAGCTTATTCATTGTATTTCTGTATGCTTCATATACTGATTATATGTATCTGTATTTGTTTTTTTCTCAAAAGTTTCACCCCACCCTGTTTTGTTAATAAAGCTTCAAGATTACACTCAGTCTGGCTTATTTCAGAATAGGAGGGTTTAGTTGCATGTCGAGTTACACACAGGGAAACATGTAGCGAGGACAGAACAATAGCAATAGTAAAATAAACGCAAAAAAAAATGAAAAGTACTTACAGATTTTTCTTGGTCTATGGTCCTGACACTTCAGCGCATATGCAATCTGACAGGGTCACTGGCACTCAGAATGATTCTCTGCCTTTATACTTAGTGAAAATGTAAGAGCCTCAGCTTCCATGTCCAGCTGCTTTTTTTTTTTTTTTGGATCCTCTGTAGGCTGTCACTGATCCCCTCCACCCAATTACAAGGGCTAAGGAGTGTGAAGGAGGAAGGATGACATGTATATTGCTCAGCAAACCTGTCCCACAATGTCCATTTTCTAGCTGTATCTGTTTCCTATGACCAAGTTTTACAGCCTGACAGCCAACATATTATTGCCTAGCCTAATCTCATGATTTGAAAAATACAAAATAAATATATTTATTTGTTCTGCTTAGGAGATGTAACTAGTGTGTCCTCTGTACAAAATAGCATGAGTGGTGTTGAACTGTTTGGTTTCTTCTCATACATTTGTGTAAGCACTTGTTAATGCAATTTTATCAAAGCAAGATTAAGACCCCTTTCACACTGTTTTTTCAGGTGCTTTCGGGCTAAAAATAGTGCCTGTAAAGCGCCTGAAAAACGCCTCCCGTGCAGTCCCAGTGTGAAAGCCAGAGTGCTTTCACACTGGGGCACTGCGCTGGCAGGACGTTAAAGATGCGAACAGCATCTTTGGGGCGGTGGATGAGTGGCAGCGGTGAGGTGGGCACCTCTGCCGAAGCGCCTGCAAAGTGCTTCAGTAGCAGCGCTACACGGGCGCATTTAACCCTTTATTCAGGCGCTAGCGGCCTAATAACGCCGCTAAAACAACGGTAAAGCGCAGCTAAAACTAGCAGCTTTTTACTGTCAACGCCGGCCCGCCCCAGTGTGAAAGCAGCCTTATGAAATATGACTGGTTTTGGAGATTTGCAGTTAATCTCAGTCAGGAATGTAAATTGCTGTAAGCTAGGGGTCCCCAAACTACAGCCCGCTACAAGATTTTACCTGTCCCACAGAGTCTTGCGCCCTGCTCAGGTAAGGGACCGTTTGACACATCCTAGTGCACTTTTTGTGTGTGATCACATGCACTTTTTTGGTTCACCTTGTTTTGTTTTTGCTCAGGCTAAAATAAAAATATAAAAAACTTCTTTCTGAAGGTTACCCCCCTAGATTGTGCTATGATCCCTCCGTGGATGCAGGGTGTTTGGTAACCCACAGCTCAGTTGCTGTGGTTCTTAAGAAGATTCCCTGACTCAAATGCTGGTCTGTTAGTGTGCCCATGCTCAGGCTGCAGGATTCGTAAGGGGACCATAATAGAAATGTCCTCTTTTAGGTGAAAAAACTAAGAAGGTAGAGAGATATCTTCAGGGTAACAATAGTTTTTAACAAACATTTTTTTAACCTGACTGTCTGATGTTCCAGTCCAGCAGTGGGGACTCCCCATAGACATAGGTGTGCGCAGCCTCTTGCATTAGGGTGTGCACCCCAAAGCTCAAATACATATGCATGTGTATATGTACTGATGGTGTCAGTAGGGCAGTGGACAGTGTAATTTTGTTAATTTTCTTGCCCCAAAAATTTTTAGCTTGTGTAACATTTTTGGGGTGGATGAAATATCAGTGGTCTAAACAGGGGGGAATATGCACCACACAAGGCAATTAGGGTGTGCCCAGGCACACCTGGCACACCCTGTGCGCACGCCTATGCCCATAGATATATGCCCTGTACACACGATAGGATTTTCCAATGGAAAATGTGTGATAGGACCTTGTTGTCGGAAATTCCGACCGTGTGTAGGCTCCATCACACATTTTCCATAGGAATTTCCGACAGACAAAGTTTGAGAGCTTGCTATAAAATTTTCCGACAACAAAATCCGTTGTCGGAAATTCCGATCGTGTGTACACAAATCCGACACACAAAGTGCTAGGCATGCTCAGAATAAATTAAGAGACGAAAGCTATTGGCTACTGCCCCGTTTATAGTCCTGAAAAAAGGAAATGCAGCTCACAAACACTCTTGCTCTGGAGTGACACCGCCCTAGTAAGAACTGGTTCCAGGTGCTGGCTTTGCTGGTTTGCAGTGAAGTAGAAAGAAATCCTGGATAGCCGCACTCTGGGATAAGGACATCTTTATTTCAATAAAATCCAGCAATACAGTCAATTGCAGAGACGTACAGGGTGGTAGACTGCTAACGCGTTTCACATCATTTGGATGCTTATTCATAGCTAGAGAGGGATAGTAGTAGTATGGTATAAATAGAAAAGTGAAAAAATTAAAAGGGGGGGCGGGGTATGCATGCCGGTAAAACAACCAATCACCGCGCTGCATAGCAAACCCACCCTCTCAGTGTGATTAAAACAATACTGATCCCATTATAAAAACCTACACCTGCAAAAAGAGGAGAGAAAACATCCATTGTTAACCTAACCAAAATGCATAAAGAGAAATATAAGTAGACAAAACTGTCATGCCAATAAAAATCAGCACGAACTCATAAAAATAACTGAAAAAAAGAGAAAAGAAAAGGTAGGTATTGGATGCTAAAACCCTCCATAGGTGAAGCCGCAACAATGGAACAAACTTGAGTAGTTGGGAGTGCTAAAAAAGTGTTAAACCATAAAGTCGTGTAACCACAAGGTACTCTGCTCACACATTTGCAAAAACAAAAAATACACAAAAAATATATATGTATGTACACAGACCTAAATAAGACATGCATAAATGTGTGACAGCGCAGTCCCGACATAGCGTACATAAACACTCCAAAGCACTCTCGCAACCCTAAAACAGCAAATGTGCATAAGCAGTTTAGATGAAATATACACACATTTTCATGACATCAAAGTACAAGCATATTAGACATGAGATCAGCGTGTATGTACATTAAACATGAAATTAGAGATTTATGCACATTACTCCTCCAACTCCTCCAATCATTCTTAACCACTTGTATTTTATAGACGAGAGAGTTGACAAAAATATATGCAGTGAAAAATATATACATAGATCTGAAAAAGGGCTCGTTCCAACTACCCGAAAGGGTGGTTACAAATGTGTCAAAAGTATCAAACATGTAGCATCGCATCCAAAGCACTGGTGTCAGATAAGTCTTTACTTTCTGAAAAGAAAAAACAGTAAAAAAACAAACAAACAGAAGCATGAAAATGGATTAGACACCAGATGAACCACAAAAAAGTATAAATAAATATCTATTGTTGTTGATATTAATAATGAAAAGATATGTGATCAACCACATAGGAAACACAGAAAAACCCAACAAAGGAACCAAAACAAAGAACCGAATGAACTATTAAATGAACGCAGTTTCCACATAGATCAACGTGCTTGCAGACTATGCTACAACAGCAGATGTATAGACACCATAAGTCTCACTCCATGTGCTGAAATAGGTTGAGTTGAATAATAACACAAAAGAGAGTAACCTCAAACGCACACAGATATAGTAGGGTAGCTATAGAATCTGCATCAAACAAAGCCCAGACCTGCATCCAAAAGAAAAATTAAGAATTATTAAGGCGGCCTTGCTACATAGTACCATGTGATTAGAAATTCCCAAAGTCTCACTTCTCGTGCTGCAAAACACCGTGGCTCACTATAAGAATACCATAAATCTAGAGTGGAATTGGCAAAAATAATAAAGCCAAAAGGCAAAAAAAACAAAATGGTCTATAACAAACCTAACAGCATTAAGCCATGTATTCGGAGACTCGTTTATAGTCCTGACGTACGTGTTTTACGTCACCACGTTCAGGACGATCGGATTTTCTGACAACTTTGTGTGACCGTGTGTATGCAAGACAAGTTTGAGCCAACATCCGTCGGAAAAAATCCATAGATTTTCTTGTCGGAATGTCCGATCAATGTCTGATCGTGTGTACGGGGCAATAAGGTTATCAGATCAGATAACAGTCCTATAAGAGGCTTTAAAAATCTTTATGTGTTGATAAACTTATATCATTGGTGCCCCTCTGCACAATGACCATCAAGAAAAAGCATGGTATCCTAGGCCACCTAATTAACATAGTACTACGTGAAGCTGTTGTATTGAAGGAGTCTTATCCTTGCAGTAATTTAGAATTTATCACTGCTAACCTTTCCTTTTAAAAATTTGAATTACCTGGCTGTCAAGTCCATGCAATTGCTTTTTCACTTTCTAAGTCATTGAACCAAAAAAGTGTGCAGATCAGGTGTTCGGTTATCACTGGCTCAATACTGTATTGTAGATCAATGGCTCCGGACAATATTGACATCAAAGAATCAGTAGACAGACAATCATTTCTAGAACTAGATCATCAGAGGAAGCCCCCAATTTTTCTCAGCAAAGTTCTTGTTTAATGTGCCTATTTCTGCACCCGTTCAACCTATACGATGCCAACTGTCACCCTATTGTGAGCATTAAATATGTTAGCCGCATCGCTGGTCTAAATTCTGTCCTTTGTTTACCTTTCACATGGCTTTTTGCTTCTGAATCGATTACCTTTCTGCTCAGATTTTAAGCAAGGCACGACACGTGTTTTCCATTTCCTTTTGCTCCGGCCGATTGTCGTCTTTTGGATTTACAACAACGTGGTTACATCTGCACCTGTGGTTTTGTTTCTTACTCATGCATACTTTATGAAGTCATAATACAATCTCACAACTCGGCATACACAATGCAGAGAAACCATGGAAAATATTTATTCCCTATAACAAATTATCTTCATTTTTAACGTCAAAGAGTCTTTCTGAACTTTTTTCAAAGTTACCCAATTCTCATTGGTCCATGAACTCCTACACAAAGCTAATTTTTAAAGATACACTCCTATAATTTATCATTTAAATAGACCCTTTTAGATGTTAATGTAATTGTGCTTTATTTCCAGTTATTATTTCCATACCTGATTTATTATTTAAAAACACAGTATTATTGGTGGGGAAAAGGGACAATCTGGCTCCTCCGTTGATGGGATGGTCTCCTAAAAACAAAAACGTTGGCATATGTAAACTTGTGGCACTGTGGCTGTGCTCAGAAACTCCTCTCCTAAACGCTGCCATCTCAGTATGGTCATTTTACCTATTCTGAGGCTGTGTTTGGGAGTTGCTGTAGCTATGATGCACCTGGAAATAGAAAAATCTGACACACCTGGAAGTGTCAGATTCTTTAGGTTTTTTACCTGCCTATAACACTGGAATTTGTAAATAAAATAATTGCCCAGATGGGGAACGGTAATTACAAATGGAGTACTATTACATTATAATATTTGTTTTGGTGACAGGGTCTCTTTAAACTCATTGGATGACTAATCTGCAAAGTTTTTTCTTGCATTCATCTTGCACAGATATTATATAAAAATGTGCAGCGTTATACTTAAAGTGCATACAAATACAATAGTGTTTGAAAAACACCAGGAAATGAGTGTAAAAATAGCTTGAAAGGTCACTCCACCACGTGCTGTAAAGTAAGGGGCTTACCAGATGATTCTGAACCTGGTTAAGGTGGTCAAAATAGGCTTGGAACAATGGTCTCATCGTTAATATGGAAGATACTCCCAACTTCATGCAAGTCCTCCGTTTGACCTCCAACTCCGTTCGCCAGATTAAATACCATGTGTATAAAACGGAAAACCGACCATAGTGTAATCCAATATAAAACAATTTATTTAAATCTAAAAAGTTGCACTTACATGCTGACAGAAACACACGAGCATATACGATGCAGCAACATAAACCGCTCCACTCGGCAGTACCCAAAATGGCCACAATCAGCCGCGCATGCGTGGCAAGTTCTGCGTCATGTATCCTAGCTTCACCCTATACGTTTTGTCATAGAACACAGCATCAGGGGCATTGTATACGTCTTGCACAGATAGCTGTCTTGCTAAAGCAATATACCTGATGGTGTCCTTTATTTTCTGACAAATATGGCTACCACTATGTGCCTATACTAATATAAACTATACCAAGAACCATGTTTCTAAAAAAAAAAAAAATATATACATACATAGATACATTTATTATCTTATATATTTTGAACATTAAAAAGCTCAATTTAAAGTATCTGCCAGCTACCAATAATCAGTTTAATGAGACCGCTCTTATTGAATACCTAAGCCTGTTAATTAGACAGGTTTCATTTGGAGACATCGGCTCTGAAGTCAGGCTAATAATATCCTTGGTAACCACATAAACTAGTTTCTGAGAGGCAGCAAAAGTGGTATTTCTTGGTAGGAAAATCTAACAAACATTTTACTTTTAACTTTTAAAATGGGTGACCTGTTCACGTTAAATTTGGTAAATGAGCTGTACAAATGAAAGGCAGGTATTTACCGTATGTTCATTTATGTTAAACAATACCCTGGTGTCCCAAAAAAAGATAATGAAAATTCCCTCAAGTTCCAACTGTGAAGAGCTTAGCCCTTGTCCCTCCCTGTGGAATCCTCCCATTACAGATACGCTATATTACAAAGTAGGGATGAGCCCGATGTTCGAGTTGAAGGTAAGTTTGACTCGAACATCGGGTGTTCGTCTGTTCGCCTAATATTGAGCAATTTGGGGTGTTTGCGGCAAATTCGAAAGCCACGGAACACCCTTTAAAAATCTATGGGAGAAATCAAAAGTGCTAATTTTAAAGGCTTATATGCATGGTATTGTGATAAAAAGTGTTTGGGGACCTGGGTCCCGCCCCAGGGGACATGTATCGATGCAAAAAAAAGTTTTAAAAACAGTCGTTTTTTCGGAAGTCGTCGTCGTCTTCTTCTCTTGCTCCGCCGATGGACCAAAAAAGAAAAAAAAAAAATGTGACCGACCCGCCACCTGCTGTAATAACCGTACTCTTAGATGACAGCTCTTTTATAACTGAGGGCAGGGCCACACTGTGACGTCGCCGGGTGACCTTGCCCCCCTCTGACGCATGGGGACATCCCTATGGCTTCCCTGCAGCGTCAAAGGGGGCGGGGTCACTCAGTTACGTAACCTTAGCACTTTTGATTTTTCATGTTCGTGTCCCATAGACTTTAACGGTGTTCACGTGTTTGAACAAATTTTTTGCCTGTTCGCATGTTCTGTTGCAAACCGAACCGGGGGGTGTTCGGCTCATCCCTATTGCAAAGTATTGAAACGCCTGTCTTTACACACACATGAACTTTAATGGCATACCAGTCTTAGTCTGTAGGGTTCAATATTGAGTTGGTCCACCCTTTGCAGCTATAACAGCTTTAACTTTTCTGGGAAGGCTTTCCACAAGGTTTAGGAGTATGTCTATGGGAGTGTTTGACCGTTCTTCTAGAAGTGCATTTCTGAGGTCAGGCATTAATGTGGACAAAAAGAAGTGAGTTTGTGGTGAAGGAACTTGACTAGCATGCACAGAGTCCTGACCTCAACCCAATAGAACAGCTTTGGGATGAATTAGAGCAGAGAGTGCGAGCCAAGCCTTCTCGTTCACATAAGTGCCTGACATCGCAAATGCGCTTCAGGATCAGGAAGAATGGTCAAAAATTTCCATAGACACATGCCTAAACCCTGCGGACAGCCTTCCCAGAAGGGTTGAAGCTGTTATAGCTGCAAAGGGTGGACCAACTCAATCTTGAACCCTACGGACTAAGACTGGGATGCCATTAAAGTTCATGTGCGTGTAAAGGCAGGTGTCCCAATACTTTTGGTAATATAGTGTATGAGCCAATAGGTGTGTGCAGTAGAGGGTTGTGCTAAACTTCCAACCACAAAAGCTGATCAGAAATTACATAACAAGAATAGGTCACGCTTCTCGGCCTCCTAGACAAGACCCAAAGGATAGAGCACATACAAATGTAAAACCATTAACCTAATATTGTTGCGCTGTGCATAATAAAACTACCAAGTTGTGCAAAACAATAAATGTGTCAATATGTAGACAATAAGTATCAAATTTTTCTTAGGAAAATTATGATCACCAAAAACTGTGAACAGTAAGTAAATTGGTCATAAATATATAAATACAATGTGAAAACAAATTAATGTCCATCATATCCTTTAAATCATTCATGCATGACCAGTGAATCTTTCACCTCTATTCACACAGCCTCCTACCAGATTGTTAGACCCCAAATTATAGGTGATCTAACAAAGCGTGAAGCTGCATAAATCTCGCCTCATAGATCTGTTATGTACAGTAGTGTATAGTGTAAGGAACACATGCAGTATCCCGATGTTCTACTCCACATCAGTCTTTCCTGCTCCGTATACAAGCTCAGACAGAAAAGATAAGACTTCAAATAGTGCGATAACATCAGGTGTTTATTAAAATTTGACAAAAAAACTACTTCCGAAACTCCAATGTACATGTGCATAATCATTAAAATTGTCACTGGTGCCGGCACCAGCAAGACAAATATTTTATATTTATTGTCTACATATTGACACATTTATTGTTTTGCACAACTTGGTAGTATTGTGCACAGCACATTAGGTATTTGAGCAATTGTATTGTTTTGCTTTTTAGTGCAGCTGTGCCATTCTGGTGTTTGATCACCTATCTAATTTATTTTTTAGCACTTAGCGCTTTTTACAAAAGTAAAACCAGCCCTAGTCAAAATGGGTTTATTTACTAAAGCTGGGGGTGCAAAATCAGTCTCACTTCAGCAGAGAAACCAATAGGCTTCCAGGTTTTATTGCCAAAGCGTAATTGAACAAACTGAGGTTAGAAGCTGATCTCTGCAGAAGTGATACAATGTGAGGGATTTTGCGCTCTCCAGCTTTAGTAAATACACCCCCAAGTGATTAAATTGTCACTTTAAAAGGAGCATTTCCATTCCTGACCACCTTTTTAAAATGTTGGTTGCCTGACTGTCTCTGGCTTCAGTACTTTGGGCTTGCTCTAATGTAGGTTGTAGTTTGTGGTGGTTCTGGCTCCTAAAGTTACCTTAAGAACCCTGGGTTTAAAATTGTGTAGTGAGCTTAGCGGTTCAGTTCACACTTCACATAAGGTGGGAGGGAACTAAACACTACCTGCAGCATTTGCACTCTGCTGGGACGTCGGTTGAGCCACAAGCAGAACCCTGTACCAAAAAAACCTTCATTACACTTTAGTATGCACACAGCCTGTGAGTCATGGACCTGGAACAAGTCTGCGGCAAATTATGTCAGCATTAAGTCAGAATTACTGGTGTTCATAGTTATTCCAGGTCAGTATCTCAGAAAGTACTTAACGTTGAAATTTAGGTATGATCTTTATTGCATAGTTACATTGGTCCAGCTTGGACCTTGTGGACGTTGTAAGTATGCATATCTCATAACTGAGAGATTGCCGTGGAAGGTCACATTCACTGTAGTATTCTCCGCTACTACAGCGATTGCCGCAATCCTCCAGGTCCTGTGCTGAGTGATTTTCCTTCCGCATAGTGACCGCAGGCACTGCTGCCATTTACAAGATACCTTGTATTGTTTAATGAACAAAAGACATTCTCTGATTGAAGATGGTGGAGATTGTGACATCACCACCCTACAGTACTGTGCAAAACTTTTAGGTAGTTACGAAAAAAATGCTGTAAAGTAAGAATACTTTTCAAAAATATAATTTTAGTTTTCAAAAATATTTTCGTTTTTTAATTTTTTTAATCAATTTACAAAATTCAAAGTGAGTGAACAGAAGAAAATTTTAAATTAAATCAATATTTGGTGTGATTACTCTTTGTTACATTTGCACACTTTGTGTTGTGTAAGACAGTTTAACCACTTGCTTACTGGGCACTTAAACCCCCCTCCTGCCCAGACCAATTTTCAGCTTTCAGCGCTGTCGCACTTTGACAATTGCACGGTCATACAACACTGTACCCAAATGACATTTTTATCATTTTTTTCCCACAAATAGAGCTTTCTTTTGGTGGTATTTAATCACAGCTGGGATTTTTATTTTTTGCTAAACAAACAAAAAAAGATGGAAAATTTTGAAAAAAAAAAAAAAAACATGTTTCATAGTTTGTTATAAAATTTTGCAAACAAGTAATATTTCTCCTTCATTGATATGCGCTGATGAGGCTGCACTGATGGGCACTGATAGGCACAGTTAAGGCAGCACTGATGGGGAGAGATAAGGCGGTACTGATGGGCACAGATAAGGCAGCACTGATGGCCACTGATGGTCGCTGATGGGTGGCACTGATGGGTGGCACTGATAGGTACCACTGATGTGGGGCACTGATGGGCAGCACTGATGGGGGGGTACTGATAGGTGGCACTGATGTGCAGCACTGTTGTGGCACTGTGGGCGCTGATGGGTGACGCTGGTGGGCACTGGTAGGTGGCACTGCTGCCTATTGCTGTGTCACTGGCAGGGGGCACAGATGATCGCCGTGATCGGGACTGATGTCCCTCTCACAGCCGCCGGTGATCGGCTTTTTTTTTCCTCCTCGCGCTGTCAGTGCGAGGAGAAAAAATAGCCAATTACCGGCTCTGTTTACATCACATGATCAGCTGTCATTGGCTGACAGCTGATCATGTGGTAAGGGGTTGGGACCGACCCCTTACTCTGATCTGTGATCAGGCGAGTCTCAGACTTGCTGATCACCGAGCGCGCCGCGCGCACTCTGCAGGGGGCGCTCAGGCCGCTTGTGCACGGGACGACGTCAATAGACGTAGTCCCGGCAATGTAGGTCCGCGCTGTTGCCGTCATTTGGCAATAGCGCGGATCTGAAGAGGTTAATGTCACAGGTCATACACCATGGCAAGACTGAGCACAGCAACAAGACACAAGGTTGTTATACTGCATCAGCAAGGTCTCTCCCAGTCAACGATTTCAAAGCAGACTGGGGTTTCAAGATGTGCTGTTCAAACTCTTTAGAAGAAGCACAAAGAAACGGGCAACGTTGAGAACTGTAGAAATAGTGGTCGGCCAAGGTAACAATGCAACAGATAAGACACGTTATGCTTACTTCCTTTCGACATCAGAATATATTCAGCAGTGTCATCAGCAAAGAACTGGAGGAAACCAGTGGGACCTAGGTACACCCATCTACTGTCCGAGAAGTCTGTCCAAAAGTGATCTTTATGGAAGATTTGCAGCCAAAAAGCCATACCTCTGACATGAAAACAAGGCTAAGCAACACAACTATGCATGAAAACATACAAGGTGCTCTGGATTGATGAAGCAAAATCTGAAATATTTGGCTGTAGTAAGAGGCAGTTTGTTCGCTGAAGGGCTGGAGAATGGTACAATGAGTGTCTGCAGGCAACAGTGAAGTATGGTGGAGGTTCTTTGCAAGTTTGGGGCTGCATTTGGAGTTGGACATTTGGTCAACATCAATGGTGTCCTCAATGCTGCGAAATACAGGCAGATATTTATCCTTCATACCATCAGAGAGCTCCAGTGATTGGCCCCAAATGTATTCTGCAGCAGCACAATGACCCCAAATATACAGCCTATATCATTAAGAACTATGTTCAGTATAAAGAAGAACAAGGAATCCTGAAAGTAATAGTTTGGCCCCCATCATTAAGTCTGTCTGGGTTTACATAAAGAGACAGAAGGATTTGACACAGCCTACATCCACAGATCTGTGGTTAGTTCTCTAAGATGTTTAGCACAACTTACCTGCCGCGTTCCTTCAAAAACTGTGTGCAAGTGTACCTAGAACAATTGATGCTGTTTTGAAGGCAAAGTATGGTCACACCAAATATAATCTGATTTGGATTTATCTTCTGTTCATTTACTTTACACTTGTTAATTGATAAAATAAGCTGTTAACACTTCTATTTATGAAAGCATTCTTCATTTATTGCATTTTTTTCACATCTGCCTAAAACTTTTAAACAACTTGAACTCATTAAAAAAAAAAAAAACAAGGTGTTTTGTAAATTGTGGTGGTTCTGAGCCAAAATCCCCCCCCCCCAGTCCCTGTGTAGAGAGGAAACAGCTCAGCACAGGACCTGGGCTATTGCGGCGCTCACTGTAGTAGCAAAGACTCGGGTATGATACATGCATACTTAAGTTACACACAGGGTCCACAAAGACAGTTCGATGCGGGGATATCACCCGCCGTGCTATTGTTCTGACAGCAGGACTCCCCCAACCCCCCCCCCCCCACACCAGATTACAATAATCAGCACTCACAGCACTGATCGAATGCCAGTTTTCCAGTATGCCTGGCAGACTTTAACATTGGTCCAAGCTGGATCAATCTATCTATGCAGTAAGGATCATACCTAGGCTTCAGCTTTAACCCTTTCACTACCAGGTCTTTACGTCGTTTCGACCTGACAGCTGGGGGTTTCACACACAATCCAGTAGCTGCTGCCACCGGGATTGTGTGTTAGACTGACAGGCAGACTCCTGCCTGTCAGGTGAATGCATTCGGATGGCTGTGCTGCCACCTGATTGCCTCCACACACCCCCAGTACCAATGCGCCCCGCCATAGTCCGTGCTCCGCTTGCCCATCTATGGGCTCGGGATTGACATAGCAGGTGGAGGGAAGAGCGGTGGAGAGAAGAGCGGACACTTGTCTGCTCTCCTACCCTTCTTGCTGTGACCTGGAAAGCGGCATGTATGATGTCATTTACAGGTCAGGCTCTCCGTGTCCCCGGCTACCATAGCCAGGAGGGGATGTATTTCAATGCGTTCTGCTTTGGAATACATTCAGTGGAGCCCAGAGGAGACATGCAGAGTCTTTTAGACCCTGCATGTCTCAATAAAGAGAACCTGTCACCTAAAAATCATCTCATAGCGCAGGGGTATGCAATTAGCGGACCTCCAGCTGTTGCAGAACTACAAGTCCCATGAGGCATAGCAAGTCTCTAACAGCCACAAGCATGACACCCAGAGGCAGAGAATGCTACAGCGAATGTGACCTTCCACAGCAGTCCCTCAGTTATGAGATATGTAGTTTTGCTACAGCTGGAGGTCCGCTGATTGCATATCCATGTCATAGGGGAATTTTTGTGATGGAAAATAAAAGTTAAGCAAAACTTTTTTTTTTTACTGCTTTACACCCAAGCACATAACCCACCCCCCCAAAAAAAATGTTGAAGCCCCTCTCACCCCCAAATTTACGAACATAAATCGTATGTGCTAGGGTCACCTACGCACGAAAACAGCAATTGCGATACACGTTACATATCACCGCTCACGCCGGAGTGAGACCAATAACTCTAGCACAAGCAACACTAAACTGATGACCTATAGGTGGCTTTTGAAGGGTCTCCTATAGAAAATATAGGGTACAGAAATTTGTCGCCATGAGCGCACACAAATTTAAGGTTTGACATGTTGACTATCTATTTACTTGGTGCAACCTCGTCTTTTATATTTTACCAAAAAATCTGGGTAATTTATTGTGTTTGAGTGCCCTAAAATTCACGTTAATATGTTTTTTATTGAAATTGTGTATTTTCTAGACCTTTGCGGTAATATCAAGTGAAAAAATTGGAACTACCACTATTTTATTCTCTAGGGTATCTTTTTTTTGAAAATATATAATGTTTGGGGCTTTTATATAATTTTCAGGTGTGTGTGTGTGTTTTTTTTTTTTTTTTTTCTTTTTTAAATCAGATGAATGTTCAGACAACAGGCCATGTCACAGGACCAGTACAGGGCTTAAAGACTCATCTTTTTATTTATTTTTTGTTTTCGTTTTCTTTTTACACATGGACTAGTAAGTGCAAACAATCTTATCAATGGTCATTAATGCTTTATATTTATATTATATAGCGTTATATTTTATTTCTTTGTATATCTCTGTTTCTGCTAACTCTATCACAGAGGGTCAGATGCATTTGTTTTAAGCACAGAGGTGGGTTGGGTTTCCATTAATATTATTGCACGCCCCATACAGTGCACATACACTCCTGGTTGACGCATTCACATGTCATTGGTCACTGTCCATTTACACACACACAGCCTGGCTTGGCCCCGCCCACTGCTCTCTTTTTGGCTCACTGACTGTGATAAACAATAGGAGCCAATAGCGCCCGCTGCTGTGTGAGCCAGTGAAGAGCGAGAGAGACCCGGGAGGGTCGCTGCTCTCATGTGCATTGTTGGATTGAGATGGGGTTAAAGTAAGTATAAATGGGGGCTGGGGGGAGGTTTTTTATCTGAATGCATTCAGTTAAAAAACCTTTTGCCTTTAGAACCACTTTAATGAGAAAAAATGCAGACAGTTCAGTCTTGGTTGTCATCTTTCAAACTCTCAAAGTAAGTGATGATGGAGATATAAGCAGGATGCATGCTTTAAGTTTAAGCAGCCCATAGACTATGCTATTCTTTCCTTCTGGTGGAAGGAAAGCAAATTTCTAGATTCCCCCATTAACACAGTGTTGATGAGGAAATCCCATTGGCAACGCTATTGTGTTCTGCTGGCGGGGAGAATTTTCCAACCGACATAACACAATGATCACTGCTGGCTGCTATAGCCACCGACAGCGATCACATGAAAAAAGAAATCTGATAGGCTGGTTGTACTGAAGTCGATCGATGTGTGTGTTTTAGCTTAACACATTGAAAACAATAAAATAAACGGAAAGTTCTGTTCTCTCAGTGCTGTTTCACTGAGCTTCCTGTCTTCCCAGTGGACATCTCAATCTCCAGCCAATGTGATAGCTGGGAGGAGGGAGAAGCAGGTGAATGTCTTGCCATCCTAGGCTATGGGGCTGTGTGTTTCTGTGGATGCACATAGTGTAGAGAAATATACCACTTGTCCCTGCATGCAAGGATGGCTCCATAGAACACTGCAACAGAAAAGAAATATGCGTAAATAGGAAACCTGCAAGAGCAGTCATGGCAAGTGCTTAAACTGGAACATAGGCAAAGATTAAATGTTAATGAAGCTGCATAATCAGTAAGTGATATAATCAGCTAGTAAAAGTGTTTAATATTATTTTAACTGAGGATAGGAAATGGGTAAAGGCTTTTTTAGAAAATTATGTTCTTTCTTTTACCTTTGTTATACTTTAATGCCTCTCTGTTCAGCTATGATATAAAGGCAGCATAAAGACCGACCATGAGACTAGCTGCAATTAGAAAAATTGTACAGTGGACAATAAAACACTGCACAGCTTTAACTAGGATAGAGCTGCATACTGTTAAAGAGTTAGAGATCTTCATTGGAAAATGATTAAAACACTGTGGGTACTAGAGTCATTCCCTAAGGTATAGCTCCCAAATTGTCCTTTTTCAAATACTTTTGTACCTTTTTCTTCCTCAATTGTGCTTCTTTTTAGCCTTAGGTATAAATAAATTTACCATTTACCTGTCAAGTGTATCTGACCTTTAAGTATTTTGTTATTTTCACATGCTGGCATTAATAAGAATTAACAGTGAAAATGTGGATCTAAGCAGAACTAGACCCCCCCCAAATAAAAAAAAAATTGCTGGGAGGTAGGGCTATAAACTGCTTCTCATTTAAATTTCTCCTAAGAATTTTATTGTACACTGCCTGCGGAGAGGAAGAAGACCTACAAAAGATGTAAGCAGTTGTGGATAGAGCATTGAGGGGGAGTGTGGATGTCACATTGCGGGCGGAGGGCACTCTAGAGCAGGGATGTCAAAATGGCGGCCCTCCAGCTGTTGCCGAACTACAAGTCCCATGAGACATTGCAAGGCTGAAAGTTACAAGCATGACTCTCAAAGGCAGAGGCATCATGGGACTTGTAGTTCCACAACAGCTGGAGGGTTACCAGTTTGACATTCCTGCTTTAGAGGATAAGTGTGTAATAATATGCAAATATTCGTTTAAAAACATATTTTCTCTTTAGTTCATTGGAGGACACAGAAAAAATCACCAACTGGGTATATTGTCACCAAGAGCTATGCACCAGGTGCACTAAAGATAAAAGACCGCCGGGGGGGGGGGCAAATACTCCATCCATGGTTCTGAAGAACTCCATTATTATTCTAGCTTCTGGGAGTTAGGACATTTTCCTCCTAATTATCCTTCCCTTTTTTTTTTTTTTTAAGTAGGTCCCTGGCTGAGTGACAGAATGGATAATCTAAATCCTGGTAGGTCCTCCCCATTGCAGTCATTGAATTAATGCAATTCTAGCTGTGAGCAGCTCATGTTTTTGTTTCCCTAGGGTGCACATATGACCAACCAGCCTGATGGATGGTGTTCCTCTTACAGACCTGCAGCACCTTGGCTTTGGTCAATGGTGGTCTCCAGTCTCCTTAGCAGGCAGGTGTGACTTCAGATGAATTTGAGCCTAAGGTGCAGTGAGTAATGCTCCTTTCCAATCCCCCAACTCTTTCTGTCCCATCCCTGTCCTTTATAATAAAATGGTCATTAACTCTATTTTGCAAGTACTGCGTTAGCAGGATATATGGGCACCAGGAAATTTTCCACATTTTGTCATGTTACAACCTAAAATGTAAATGCATTCTATTGGGATTTTATGTGATAGACCAAAACAAAGTGGCACATAATTGTGAAGTGGAAGGAAAATGATAAATGGTTTTCAACATTTTTTACAAATAAATATCTGAAAAGTGTGATGTGCATTTGTATATCTGTATATATAGGATATATATTTGTATTTGTATATATAGGATATCCCTAACTAAAATCTAGTGGAATTAATTGCCTTCAGTAAATAAAATTGCCTTTAGTAAATAGAGTCCACACATGTGTAATTTAATCTCAGTATAAATACAGCTGTTCTGTGAAGCCCTCCAAGGTTTGTTAAAGGACTTTAGGAAACAAACAGCATCACGAAGACCAAGGAACACACCAGACAGCTCAAGGATAAAATTGTGGAGAAGTTTAAAGCAGGGTTAGTCTATAAAAAAATATCCCCAGCTTTGAACATCTCATGAAGCACTGTTCAATCCATCATCCGAAAATGAAAAGAGTATGGCATAAACCTACCAAGACATGGTCATAAACCAAAACTGACAGGCCAGGCAAGGAGAGGATTAATCGGAGAAATAGCCAAGAGGCCCATGGTAACTCTGGAGGAGCTGCAGAGATCCACAGCTCAGGTGGGAGAATCTGTCCACAGGACAACTATTAGTCATGCACTCCACATATATGGCCTTTATGGAAGAGCGGCAAGAAGAAAGCCATTGTTGAAAAAAAGCCATAAGAAGTCCCATTTGCAGTTTGCGAGAAGCCATGTGGGGGACATGACAAATGTGGAAGAAGGTGCTCTGGTCAGATGAGACCAAAATTGAACTTTTTGACCTAAATGCAAAACACTATGTGTGGCAGAAAACTAACTGCACATCACCTGAACACACCATCCCCATCGTGAAACATGGTGGTGGCAGCAGCATGTTGTGGGGATGCTTTTCTTCAGCAGGGACAGGGAAGCTGGTCAGAGTTGGTGGGAAGATGGATGGAGCTAAATACAGGGCAATCTTAGAAGAAAACTTGTTAGAGTCTGCAAAAGACTTGAGACTGGGGCGGTGGTTCACCTTCCAGCAGGACAACGACCTTAAACATACAACCAGAGCTACAATGGAATCGTTTAGATCAAAGCATATTCATGTGTTAGAATGGCCCATTTAAAGTCCAGACCTAAATCCATTAAAGAATCTGTGGCAAGACTTGAAAATTGCTGTTCACAGACGCTCTCCATCCAATCTGACAGAGCTTGAGTTATTTTGCAAAGAAGAATGGGCAACAATGTCACTCTCTAGATGTGCAAAGCTGGTAGAGAAATACCAAAAAATACTTGCAGCTGTAATTGCAGTGAAAGATGGTTCTACAAATTATTGACTCAGGGGGGCTGAATACAAATGCATGCAACACTTTTCACATATTTATTTGTAAAAAGTTTGGAAAACTATCATTTTCCTTCCACTTCACAATTATGTGCCACTTTGTGTTGGTCTATCGCATAAAATCCCAATAAACTACATTGATGTTTTTGGTTGTAACATGACAACATGTGGAAAGTTTCAAGGGGTGTGAATACTTTTTCTAGGCACTGTACCTAGAAACGTATATATAATTTATAGTATAGCTTACATATATTTTCTATATAAGTATATATAACACACAAAACCAGCCCAAGAACAGGCAAGCTCTGGGACGATTCTTGTTTCTGCTGCCCGCAGTAATGACCTTTCATCTATACACATCAGAGAGTCTTTAACCGGTTAACACTGTATTGATTAATCAATAGCTTGCCAAATAAATTATATAGAATACATGTATTAGTAATTAGTAGGCATTCAGCTCATGGCCTTGAATCACCTGAGGGATTTGATTTTCGAATTGCACTCATACCTAGAAATGTAATCCCATATTGTTTGCCTAAATCTCCTTATCATAGACCAGGCACTGAAAAAAAAAATGAAAATAGATTACAGATCTTTAATGAGCGCATTAAACGGTAGGAGAAAATGTAATACACAGAATGCAGCAAACGTTTAGCCTTGTAGATATTAATCCTTTCCTCAATACCTGTTGTCAACTAAATCCAAAAAGAAGAAGTACAGTATGAATAATAGAATATTAATAAAGTCTGATGTATGACTTAAAGTAGTATTAAATGCTGACAGATTTTTACAGCTCGCCCAACTACAGTACATTGTACTGTGTCCAGCCACCACAGGTTACATGTAACCCAGCGCATGTGTCCTGCTCTTTTAAGCACAGTTTCCCCGAACTTCCTGTTAGGGAATTGGGCACTGGTTACGGTCACAAACGACTAAGCAGTCTTGAACTACTGTCAGCCAAGGAAGATGGGGGTATACAGGTGTGACTTTCCATCCCTAGGCTTTGGGGCCATGTTACATACACAGTGTAGGGACAGTTGGCCTGGATCATGCATGCAAGTGTGGCACCATAGGAACTTGTAAGTCAATATAGCCGCCCTAAAACAGAAACCCTGTAGCGGTGATCTTTTTGGCACTTGGTTAAAAAGAAGATGACAAGGTAAGTGATCATGTTAGCTGCTGTAATAGTTAAAGTATAACTAAAGGTAATTTTTTTTTCTACTTTTGGATAGAGTAGAGGGGGGTTAGAACATCTGTTTTTTATGCTGTCTGTGCCCCGTTTAGCGATATTCACCCTCTCCCTTTTTCCTGTGTACCATTGTCAGTGAAAGCGAAAGAGAGTCCCAAATTTTACAATGGGGACACTCGTTCTGGTGATCCTGGTGACAACCAGGGGATTCCCTTACTTTGAAGGGATTTCCTCTTTTAGTTAAGGGACAAGAAGTGAAGATAGGACACAGATGGGGGGGAAAAAAATCAACGATAAGTCTATCCAAAATAGGGGCCAAACTGGCCCAAATGAACTATGTAAAGTATATCAAAAGCTGGAGTTCAGCTTTAAAGGCTATGTTTAAGGGATACGAACAGTATCAGTTTAGGGGAATTAATTAAGGTTAGGTGTAAGGTTAATTATTAATGGTTACATTTATGGTCAGGTTTAGCAGAAGCATTAAGATTACCCCTTCCCACCGACTGCACACATATGTGCGGTCTCACAGAAGTGGGCTTTTTTCTGTTGGGGCCGCATATATGTGTATCTCCCTTTGTGCTAATAGCACGCAGCACAGAGACCAGGCTCTCACCCACGATTGGACCGGGGACTTTGGGTTCCGGGTCATCTGTCTATTGTGATAGCCTCTGATTGGCTATCACAGTGATCACTCACTATGAGCCCGCCCCGTATGTTGTATCTTCCTCTTCTTGCAGGAGAGCAAAATGTAAACAAACCAAAGTGTGTAAAAAAAAAAAAGATCAAATAAAAATGTAAAAAAATAAAAGGTTTGCCAGGGTTAGTTTTAGGGCCAAGGTCGGAATCAAAGGTCATGGTCCACATGTTTTGAGTAGAATAAAAAAAAATATTTTTAATTAGTATAAGTGTCAGTGGGTTTTAGTGTCAGCGTGCTGATAGGTCAAGCCACATGATCACCCCAGCGGCCAAATTCAGTGAAGAGGAGAGACCACTGACAATGGCTGCAGAGCCTGGGCGATGATGTCACACATAGGCCTACTATGGGGTATCCATTGTTGGCTGGCCTTCCTTTACAGTGAAGCCACTACTGGGAGCCAGTAAATTCTGAGAAATATTGGAATTTTGCACACAATATTACTATGTTTAAACTAAAGTGGTTTTTGGCACATTTTATTTTGTTACTTTTTGCAAATGTAAGGATTATAAAGAATGTTATTATTTTGTGTAGCGCTGGCAGATTTTCATCTACCGCTTATAGGTAAATTTAGTGGGTTATCTGATTTATACATAGTCAGATTTAGCCTCTGTTCCAGTTTGGCTGTGTCGCATGTAGTTTCACACTGTGCCTGTGGGTGTCGTTGTTGCCATGTGTCGGTGTTGGAAAGGCAACGCGCTGAAGCATATGGGTGCTCTTCTGTCCCGGAGATAACTCGGTGGAGGTGATCCTCTGAGTTGCATTCTGGGAGAGGGTATTTATGGGACAGACGCCATGTTTTAGGGTCTTTTTCGTTCCACCTGCTGGCCCTCCTGGCCGACAGGTATGTGTTAGGAGTACTACCGCGTGGTCCTTCGACCGGGAGGACCACGCTGCTGCAGCGTGTGGGTGGGCCCAGAAGCCTGTCTGGGGCCTACCACAGCGGCGAGGGAATGGTCCTGTGCTGTCTGTCCTACGGGAAGAAGCTGGACAACTGAGAAGATCCCAGGGGAGGACCCGTCATGGAAGGATCATGCAGAGTGCTGGTCTGGAGAGGGGCCTGGTGACTCAGTTGGAGGACGCATCCTAAAGTTAACCTACCGCATAGTACTGCCGGGTCGGCTTAAAGGTTCTAGTGCTGTGTTTGCTGTCCATCGTAAACCATTACATCCTGTGGCAGAGGATTGTACGGGTTACTATTCCATTCAAGTCTGTGGCAGAGACTTTTGTTCGTGCTGCGTGCTGGTTGCTAGGTTAGTGAGAGAAGAAACCTATCCGGGTGGGCAAAGATTCAACTCTAAAAGGAGAGTACATTCATCTACGAGATTCCAATTCATAATACTACATCAAGAAAAGGTATTTGAACTTCCCTGCAACTCTTCATCTACTTCTTTCCTGCTACTTCCTTCAGTTACTCTTTATTAAAGCATTGGAAAAAATACTCAAGTGTCTGGTGTCTACACTGTCTGGTATTATACTCAACGGGACCCTAGACCCGGTTCTGGTGAAATTGAGGTAACAAAGGTGACGGCAACAGCCCACTTTAAACCAGCAGCTCCACCGTGAGTTAGCGCTACATTTGTATAAAATGCTTACTTTGCAAATCAGTCAATTAACCACTTGCCGAGCTGAATACATATGTATACGTTGCGGTTTGCAAGTGGTTTGCGAGATTATGACTAAAGATATCGTATCGTTTTTTTTCAGCAGGCGGCTGGTTTTCTTGGGCTTACCATCTCCACTGGATAGCCTGAGAAATAATCAAAGAGTAGATCCATTTTGATCACCTATATAGCCCTGGAGGACTGGAGCAACGTCATGACGCCACTTCTGGTCCAGGCTGGAAGTAAATGATTTTAATTTTTTTTTTACAGCAAATGTTCAAAAAAAAAAAAGGTTTAATCTTTTGCTTTTTAAAGAAGTGATTTGGGGTCTTGTTGACCCCAGATCTCTCCATAAGCCTGGGTTCATACTATGTGTGGCGCAGGGCGCAGCAGGGGGTCTGGTGCGTCCCCGTTCACTGTTTCAGGTCCGAATTAAGTCAAAATTTTTGCCTGAATTAGGACCTGAAATGGAGCCAAAGACTCACATGACCCTTCTGCCATGCACTCCGCGGCCACCCCAGAGCTGTGTGAACAGGCTCCACTGAGAGCTGGTCACAGTCTCCTGCCATGTGAATTGGATGCCGAGAAACCTGCATCAAATTTGCATAAGTGTGAACCCAGCCTAAAGAGGACCTGTCATCCTTATTTCTATTACAAAGGATGTGTAAAATAATAATAACAATTTTTAAAGCACCCCTATCCCTCTGTGCTCATGCACAGAAGAGAATGCATACGTAAGTCACGCACACATATGTAAACGGTGTTCGCACCTAATATGAGGCATCGCCGCGAACGTTAGAGCAAGAGCAATAATTCTAGCGCTAGACCTTCTCTGTAACTCTAAGCCAGTAACCTGTAAAGGCATTTAAAACATTGCCTATAGAGATTTTTAAGTACTGTAGTTTGTCACCACTCCACGAGCATGCGCAATTTTAAAGTGTGACATTTTAGGTATCTATTTACTCAGCATAACATCATCTTTCACGTTTTACAAAAAAATGGGGTTTATGTTGATTTTTTTTTTTATTTATTAAAATACATTTTTTTTCCCAAAAAAATGTGTTTAAAAAACGCTGCACAACTATTGTGTGGCATAAAAAATTGCAACAATCGCCATTTTATTCCCTAGGGTCTCTGCTAAAAAAAAATGTATAATGTTTGGGGGTTCTAAGTAATTTTATAGCAAAAAAATACTGATTTTAAACTTGTAAATAAAAAGTGATAGAAAAGGCCTTGGTCGGCTAGTGGTTAATATAGCCTTCTTCCATGCTTAAAATGCATGCAGTGCATGCCAGATGAATTGATAAGATAATGAGAGAGCCTAGCACTTACATTTGTTGACTGAAGTTCTAGATGGCATTTTCTCTACTAGGAGAGTGAATGGGGATGTGTCTCTTTTCTCAGTCAATAAGCTGACCCAGCTGTGTGCCTAAGCTACCGATACCACTATTGGATTTGTAACTGTAAATCAGCTGTCTGAAACCCTGGCATACCAGACTGGTTGCTGGTTACAAAAAAAAGTACCGTATATACTTGAGTATAAGTCGATCCAAGTATAAGTCGAGGCCCCTAATTTACCACAAAAAAACTGGGAAAAACGTATTGATCCGAGTATAAGACGAAGGTGAGAAATGCAGAGGGTCAACAATGCCCATCTGCAGCTGCATGCCTCCCTGTGTCCTGTGCAGCCTACCTGTATCCTGTGCATGTGTCCTGTGTCCTGTACATGTGCATGTGTCCTGTGTCCTGTACATGTGCATGTGTCCTGTGTCCTGTACATGTGTATGTGTCCTGTACATGTGTATGTGTCCTGTGCATGTGTCCTGTACATGTGTATGTGTCCTGTGTCCTGTACATGTGTATGTGTCCTGTGTCCTGTACATGTGCATGTGTCCTGTGTCCTGTACATGTGTATGTGTCCTGTGCATATGTCCTGTACATGTATATGTGTCCCTGTGTCCTGTACATGTGTATGTGTCCTGTGCATGTGTCCTGTACATGTGTATGTGTCCCTGTGTCCTGTACATGTGCATGTGTCCTGTGTCCTGTACATGTGCATGTGTCCTGTGTCCTGTACATGTGTATGTGTCCCTGTGTCCTGTACATGTGTATGTGTCCTGTACATGTGCATGTGTCCTGTGTCCTGTGCATGTGCCTGTGTCCTGTACATGTGTATGTGTCCTGTGTCCTGTACATGTGCATGTGTCCTGTACATGTGTATGTGTCCTGTACATGTGTATGTGTCCCTGTGTCCTGTACATGTGTATGTCTACCTGTGTCCCTGTGTCCTGTATATGTGTCCTGTGTCCCTGTGTCCTGTACATGTGTCCTGTGTCCCTGTGTCCCTGTGTCCTGTACATGTGTCCTGTGTCCCTGTGTCCTGTACATGTGTCCCGTGTCCTGTACATGTGTATGTGTCCTGTGTGCATGTGTCTTGTGTCCCTGTGCAGCCTACCTGTGTGCTGTGCAGCCTCCCTGTGGCGATTTCCATCCTCCCTGTGGCGATCTCCATCCTCCCTGTGGCGATCTCCATCCTCCCTGTGGCGATCTCCATCCTCAGATGGTGGCCGGCGTGTGATGATACGGCCATTCCACTGTTCAAAAGCCGCGCCTCCTCCTCGTCCGTGATAGGCTGTACACTGACAGCTGTTCAGCCTATCACAGACGAGCAGGAGCGCGGCTTTTGAAAGCTGGAATAGCCTCCGAACAGTATCATCACACGCCAGGCCGCCGTCTGCCTGCATGACACGTTGATCGACAGCGAGGGGGGCACTTTCAGCCCAAAAAAAAGGGCTGAAAAATTCGACTTATACTCGAGTATATGTAAGCATGAAATATCTGCATGCTATGTTTATATTTACCTAACTTTATACTATAACTATATATTTACTCCTGAACATAATAAAATACTTAAAATAATAACGGATTAATTATAATAACGTTATAATATTAACCTAAAATAAAATACTTAAAGTTATTTGAAAAAAAAATTAAATAATACAATTAAATTCTTTCAGGTTTATAAAGCTTTTTATCAGTTTTATTGTTTAATTAAATGGTAATATATGTGTCCACCCTTATGTCATAAGCGAATGGTACAGGATGAGGGTGAGTCTACAATCTGTTGATAGGTTGTATGGGAATTGCATAAAAGGTAGAAAAGCTGTACTAGAATGATATGCTGTACACAATATTTTTGTGACTGGGCTCATGTTTTTCAACTTTCCACTCTATTACCTTCTGTTGCAATAAACCTGTTTTGGTCATAGTGTTGATATAACTTCAGGCTGCATATCATGGGTTTGTTTGATAAGAGTCTCCAGCCTGTGAAGTGCCACCTATACTTATAATACTGCAGCTGATTGCTGTTATTAGTGAACAGCTGCCCTTTTAAATGAGCTCGTTTTGAAAATAATGCTCCATTTAGTGTATAATGCCACCTATTTTATTTTGAAATAACACTTGGCTATTAAATGACATACATTGGTTGAAAAGCAGAATACAGTGATTTCTGGGAAAAAGACAATTTACTCAAGAATTTTCAACTTTCCTATTTATGTAAGAATAAGCAGTACAAGAAATGGTTCAGTGCTTTGAAGAGTCTTAACAGTTGGTTTGACAATTGAAGAAGCAGAAATGGGGTTCAGCAATCCGCATTATGAAAAACTGAGCCTCTTTGAATGAGAAGAGACGTCAAATGTTTATTGCTGCAGACTGCATACAAAAAAGTTACAAAAAAGTGTTTATGTTACAAGAAAATGCATATCAATGCACATTATGTATGTGCTGCAAGTAAATCGCTGTAGCTCACATTAAATTAGTCTATTTATTATCTTATTGGTTTCTTGACTTATTGTCCTCTCTTGTCTGTATCTTTCTATCCCATTTTTGGATCATATCTACATACCAACTTAAAAAAAAAAATGCAGCTAAAGAAAGCAAGTATTTTAAAGGCTAAAAAATGTGCATTTATTTATTTTTCTAAGGAGCCTGTAAAGCATTGTACGAAATGACTAGCAGATCCTGGGTGCAGTGTCAGGCTCCTGCAGACTGTCAGTAGAGCTGTCTGCCAATACCTCCAATATGGGCAGATAGTTCAGGAAGATCAATGAACTATGAAAGTGCTCATCAGCACCCTGGTAGTTCATTGAGAACTACAAGCCACCTGCTGCAATGACTGATGGCAGTTGTAGTTTATGCATTTATAGAACTCTGTGAATGAAAGATGCAGTTGTGTGTGGAGCTCTGTATTTGGATTGTTATAGTGGGTGTCGGTAGTTATATATATATATATATATATATATATATATATATATATATATATATGCAAAATAAACATCATGCATGTGTAACGCTGACAATTTTTGCTTCTGATGCTATGTAGTGCTGTAAGGTTAATAAGTTGGTATATGGTGCCATCTAGCGGCCGAAGTATAAAAGGACTGCATCTTTATTTCTTTCATTCTTCAGGTTGACACGGAAGTGTTATGTTTGTTTACATTTAGACATTAACTTGACCTACCCACAATGCTCAGTAACTCCCACAAACCTCAGGGAACAGAACTGCATTGTGGGAACACTATAAAAGGGCAGGGAGTGGCCATCTTAACTCTCTTGTTCCTGGGACGCTTGGCCTGCCAGAGGGCTCTGTGGGTGTGTGTGTCCCACAGAGTACGGCCTACCCTGTGCGGAGCGGAACAGCAGTCAGCGATCCTGCCTTAGATCACAGCGTGCTGGAGCAGTAGAGTGATCGTTCCAGAGACCCTTGAAGGAGGTAACCGAGGACCCCTGGTCATCTGTGAGCAGTCTTTGATCCGGCCTTACATCACAGCGTGCTGGAGCAGCAGTGTTATCGTTCCAGAGACCCTTGAAGGAGGTAACCAAGGACTCCCGGTCATCTGTGAAGTGGTACAGCATGACGGCGTGGCCACAGCGAATAGACCGAGAACTTGTGGACCGGAGACAGAACCCTGTACATCAGAACAGAGGCTTCTCACAACACTGTCCTGGTTGGGTGAGAGGGCTGTTGCCCAAAAGCTTCTTGATGCACTTTCATACATATGTCTGCATAAGATAGAGCTGCTGGGACCCATAGTTCCACAAGCTAAGTCAGGAAGATTAGACTGAGTTAATATCAGGCTTTGGGCCTGCACCTCATTGAGAATTTAGTATTGAGTCCCTGGCATCAAAGTTAGTTATAGTGCAGCTGCACTGGAACTTTGCTTTCATATTTCAGTCTACTTTGATCAGGAGTCATTAACCCCTGGGATTACAAATCTACTTTGTTTTTGCTAGCAGAAGAAAAGAAGAGAAAAGAGGGACTGCTTAGTAAAACACAAGGCCTTGTGTCCCTTTACTATATTGGGGTATTGTGATACTAAATGAGGGAGCTCTCTAATTGTTGCGCAGGAAATAGGAAAGTTCTCATAGTGAGATAAATTCACTCTGACGGTTATCCTATTTACTTTGCTACACCACTCATATATTATTTCAGACCTTTTATACCTGTATTGTATCTTTGTAATATAAAGTTCAGTTGACTGTCAGACTATGTTGGTTTGACCGTATAACCATTGTAGTTTAAACCTTTTAAAACAACTACAGTAAATAAGGTTATTATTCAAGTACAACTGTGTGAGTGTTGTTTTCCTCTTCATCACCAGCCAAGAGGAGGTTAAGGTAACTACATATAGGTATATTACATTGAGTATTGTGAACTTGCCTTTATGATTTCATTTTGATTGCACACTATCGCACCACAGCTGTGTCAGGGGGACTGAGCTATTCAAAGGGGAAACAAAGCAGAGTACAGGCCCAAATAAATCAGCAGCTCCTTCGGGGGTTAGTGCTACACGTGGAAAAGGGGCAAGGCTGTTAAACACCTCAGACAAAACCTCAGACATGACGCATATGTCGGTAGGACACCACCAAAATGCGGCGTGTAAACAGCTGTGGCACATGAGCGTGACGCCACAAAGACACCGCAGCCCAAGCCCCGCACATGCGCAAGGGCACAGCCACATTGCGCATGCGCCGGACACCAACAGATGAACTCCGGGCACAGGGGAGGAGGGATAAATGACATCACAGATAGGGCGTGTGCCGGGAGTCCCCCTCTCAAAGCCAAAAGAGTGTGTAAATAATCATGACGCCGATGCGATCCTTGGATGGCCAACCAATGGCCAATAATAATGTATATATATTTAGAATTCCGTCCATTCATGTACATGCATGCTGTATACATAACAGGTTCTCAAAACACACCCATGCCTCACTCTTAGTACTGGTGAACTTATGCATACTAGATCAGAGCTGATCTTAACCACTTGCCGACCACCAGCAGTACATTTACTTCTGGCGGGTGGCTCTCTCATGCACTGCGACATATTCCTGGGGTGTACAGGTGCGCTATCTGCAACTGCTGTGTCCACCAGACACAGCAGTTGTGGTGCTCAGTATAGGGCTGCTGTGAGTGGCTCAGATACCACATGGAATCCATTCATGACATTTACTATTGTGTGTGATCTGTGATTGGTCACCAGTGATCACATGGTTATCGGGCCAATCACAGCACCCTGTACCACGTAATAGCTGTGGACCAATCACAGCATCACAATAGTAAACAATGCAATGAGTCATGAATAAAAGACCCCCCCCCCCCCCCCCGAGTAGTACAGTGACACAATATTAACAGTATATAAAAAAAGAAAAATATGTTTAAAAATGGTAATAAAAAATACATAATGTCACCAGCCAGTATCCCTGATCACCACTACATCAGTCATACACTATACCAAAAGTATTGGGACGCCTGCCTTTGCGCAAACATGAACTTTAATGGCATCCCAGTCTTATGCCCTGTACATACGATCGGACATTCCGACAACAAAATCCATGGATTATTTCTGAGGGATGTTGGCTCTAACTTGTCTTGCATACACACGGTCACACAAAATTCTCGGAAAATCCGATCTTTCTGAACGCAGTGACATAATACACGTACGTCGGGACTATAAACGGGGCAGTAGCCAATAACTTTTGTCTCTTAATTTATTCTGAGCATGCGTGGCACTTTGTGCGTCGGATTTGTGTACACACGATCGGAATTTCCAACAACGGATTTTGTTGTCGGAAAATTTTATAGCAAGCTCTCAAACTTTGTGTGTCGGAAATTCCTATGGAAAATGTGTGATGGAGCCTACACACGGTTGGAATTTCCGACAACAAGGTCCTATTACACATTTTCCATTGGAAAATCCTATCGTGTGTACGGGGCATTAGTCCTTAGGGTTCAATATTGAGTTTTCCCACCCTTTGCAGCTATAGCAGCTTCAACTCTTCTGGGAAAGCCGTCCACAAGGTTTAGGAGTGTGTCTATGGGGATGTTTGACCATTCTTCCAGAAGCACATTTGTGAGGTCAGGCACTGATGTGGATGAGAAGGCCTGGCTCGCAGTCTCAGTTCTAATTCATCCCAAAGGTGTTCTATCGGGTTGCGGTCAGTCAAGTTCCTTCACTCCATATTTTGTAAACGCTATAACTTTCACACAGACTAAATAATATACACTGATTTGGGTTATTTTTACCGAAGAAATGTAGCCCAATACATTTTGGCCTAAATTAATGAAGAAAGATTTTTTATTAGCAAAAATTTATAACAGAAACTAAGAAAAACTTTTATTTTTTTAAAATTTTCTGCATTTTTTCGTTTATATAGAAAAAAAACCCCAAAAAACACAGTGGTGATTAAATACCACTAAAAGAAAGCTCTATTTGTGTGAAACAAAAATGATAGACATTTAATTTGGGTACAGCATTGCATGGCCGAGGAATTGCCAGATAAAGTAGCACAGTGCTGAATAGCAGAAAATGCCCTGGTCATGAAGGGGGTTAGGCCCCTTCCACATGGGGCGGACGTTGGCCCCAGATCCACCTGCTCACCAGCTGGTCTCTCCACTGATCCCCACCGAGCAGGCGAATGACAGGTATGTGTGTTCGCTCTGCTGATGCAGGGAAACAGATCCCCATTCGTCTGTTTTTAGCGGGCCGAATCAGATGCTGGCGGGTGTCGGGGATGCACATCCGCCACTCCATAGGGAAGAATGGAGTTTCTGATCGGGTCCGTCTTAAAAACTGACAGGTGGACCCATTCGGAAAATCCGTGTGAAAGGGGCCTTAAACCTTCCAGAGGTCAAGTGGTTAATTGCTGCCAGTTTCCTAATGTGTAAACATGCTGTATTTCTGTAATCATGTGTTGCTGTTGTAGCATCAGGTTCTTAACATGTCAATTGTTAGAGCTGCTTAAATCTGGCGGACGTGTCTGTAATGCAATGCAAACTGTCACAAATGCTTGCTTTAATAAGGCCCTAGGCAACTGCCACCAAAAAGCGTTTAAGAGCTTTTTTGAATTCTTCTGATATAGTTTGCCAAAACACTAAAAACGGCTCATTTGGTTTTTAAATAAAACTATTATTTTTTTTTTCATTCCTTGTGCATTCCAGTGCTGCTGATCTCCTGTAGTCTATTTTCAGCCACTTTTTGTCTATGTATACTCCAGCAGTGGATGCATGTCATTTTTAGGGCAGGATTCGTGATTGTGATAACAGTAGACTTTTCCTGCATAATGTGTCCCTGGCGGAACATTAAAGTGGAGCTCCGCCCAAAAGGGGAAGCTCCACTTGTTTGCACCCCCCCCCCCCACTGTCAAAACCAGGTACCGCTCCCACTTCCATTTCTGGCTTCCCTTACTAGTGATACCAGTGCCTACACCAGAAGCTGAATGACAAAAAGTGAGGACATCGCTGTATCCCTGGACAGGTAAGTGTTCTTATATTAAAAGTTAGCAGCTAAAAAAAAAAATTGCATATACAAAAAATAATAATATAGAGTATACAATTGCAACACAAGTCATATTGTAATATTTTAATGGAATGTTATTAAAAATCACCTTTCCTTATTATTCTGAAGCTGCTGTAATTTTACGTACTGCAAAATGTAATGCACTATGGCAACCTGGAGAAATTCTATTTACAGATGGTGTACAGACATCCCCCCCCACCCCCCCCCGCAGAAATGTTATTTCCTGCTTGTGTGATTGGCTTACTGATTTTCCCGGAAGTCTGCACTAAGATACAGTCAGGTCCATAATTATTGGGACATCGACACAATTCTAATATTTTTGGCTCTATACACCACCACAATGGATTTGACATGAAACAAACAAGATGTGCTTTAACTGCAGACTTTCAGCTTTAATTTGAGGGTATTCACATCCAAATCAGGTGAATCGTGTAGGAATTACAACAGTTTGTATTTGTGCCTCCCACTTTTTAAGGGACCAAAAGTAATGGGACAATTGGCTGCTCACCCGTTCCATGGCCAGGTGTGTGTTATTCCCTCCAATGTAGAAAAAATTACGCTGCGCTAAAGTGTAATGTGTCAATCAATAAGTAAATAAAACATAAAAATATAAACACAAAATATCATAAAGAGATATTATAAGGCAGAAAGAATGCCGTGCCTACTATGTTAAATAACCCTTTTCGGGTAAAGTGCTATTAATGCATCACCACTAATCAATCCATTAGTATATACAAATAAGGATAACAAATAAAAATAAAATACACAGTAAAGTGCAAAGTGCATCAATAATAATGCAAATCTATATACAAATATATTAAAGTGCATACAAACTACAAAAAATGCTCAGTGTCCAGCATTTAACTTGATCATCAATCATTTAAAAACTGCTACAGAGTGATCAGTGAAATCCTGTAAATCAAATCACATAGGTGTATATGATAAGTGTCCAAAGATGCAGATCCAGCATGCTTAAAGTGTTCCTTTGTGCTGCAAAATCATGCTCCAGTGCTATGCAGTGACCCCCTAGGAATTGCGCTCACCTCAGAGCGTGTGACCCAGCTATTACACTAAAACACGCTTTTGAGCCTTCCCACGGCTCAATGTTGATCACTAGATGCACGGCTCCAATGCAGCTCCACAAACGTAATATATGATAAAGAGAAAACTCAATAGTGTGATAACGTTTAAAAAGTTTATTGACTAAAAACTCTCCCCGCAAAGGTACTCACAATTCAAAGGTGGGTCAGTGCACCAATCTATATACGGATTTCAAATAATACAGCGGTAACGAGGGTAAGATATGCGTCTCATCCCGAGTAGAACTTATAGCTCCTTCCTCCGTCCTGGCCCCTCCCCTACGCGTGTTCGACACAGGGATCACATGTCTTCATCAGGGATATATGAGGAGATAAAAGGTCCAGAGTTCATTTCAAGTGTGCTATTTGCATTTGGAATGTGTTCACTGTCAACTCTCAATATGAGATGAAGCAAGCCATCATTAGGCTGAAAAAACAAAACAAACCCATCAGAGAGATAGCAAAAACATTATTTGTGGCCAAATCAACTGTTTGGAACATCCTTAAAAAAAAAGAACGCACCAGTGAGCTCTGCAACACCAAAAAACCCGGAAAACCACGGAAAACAACTGTGGTGGATGACCAAAGAATTCTTTCCCTGGTGAAAAAAACACCCTTCACAACAGTTGGCCAGATCAAGAACACTCTCCAGGAGGTAGGTGTATGTGTGTCAAAGTCAACAATCGAGAAGACTTCACCAGAGTGAATACAGAGGGTTCACCACAAGATGTAAACCATTGGTGAGCCTCAAAAACAGGAAGGCCAGATTAGAGTTTGCCAAACAACATCTAAAAAAGCCTTCACAATTCTGGAACAACATCCTATGGACAGATGAGACCAAAATAACTTGTACCAGAGTGATGGAAAGAGAAGAGTATGGAGAAGGAAAGGAACGGCTCATGATCCAAAGTATACCACCTCATCAATGAAGCATGGTGGTGGTAGTGTCTGGTTGATGGTGGTTCTCTTGTATTTATTGATGATGTGACTGTTGACAAAAGCAGCAGGATGAATTCTGAAGTGTTTCGGGCAATATTATCTGCTCATATTCAGCAAAATGCTTCAGAAGTCATTGGATGGCGCTTCACAGTGCAGATGGACAATGACCCGAGGCATACTGGCGAAAGCAACCAAAGAGTTTTTTAAGGGAAAGAAGTGGAATGTTATGCAATGGCCAAGTAAATCACCTGACCTGAATCTGATTGGATTCACCTGATTTGGATGTAAATACCCTCAAATTAAAGCTGAAAGTCTGCAGTTAAAGCACATCTTGTTAGTTTCATTTCAAATCCATTGTGATGCTGCATAGAGCCAAAAAGATTAGAATTGTGTTGATGTCCCAATATTTATGGACCTGACTGCATGTCAGATTTTTAACATCCCCAGTAACAAAAATATAATTTGTGGTGGGATACTCCCAAAGGGAAATCACATCCAAGAATGCTTCCAGGAGCATAGTCTACAATATCTCTTCTACTCTGCTTCTCGTCTAACTGCATCTAAGGAGACAAATACTCCCACTAAGAATCCTCATCTATTGAAACTTTGCAACTAGGCAGAGCTTACTGTAGCTGTCCCCCAGAGAAATAACTACTACCCAGGGTCTCTGTATGCATTGAAAGGGAGAAGGTGCACTTGCTCAACTATTGTCCCCAGCATCTGGTAAAATCCCAGGTCTAGTACACCTCTGGTCCTTTCCTTTCAATGCCCATTGTAAGCCCAGGATCAGGCTGATTCCAATCGCGGGAGATCGGGGGACACGATAGGAGAACGGGCGGTCCACCAGCATGATTGAAAGTCCCACTTCTGATGTGATTTCTGGGAGACAATGATCTGTGGAGAAAACCATCCGGATATTGTCTGTATTGATGAGGGGTTCCAGAGAGCTGAATTTGCTGGATGTAGACTACCTTATCACGTGGTGTTGAGTGCTCCTTTATATTTGCACTATAGCTGGTGATTGGATTCCTCCCACTCTTCAGACCTTCCTTGGACTGTTTTTTTCCAGTTGTCAATTCTAGCGCCGCATTACATATAATTTTAATATAGGTGGATTCCAGTGGTTTTTATCTTTTTGTAATTATTTTCATGGGATAATCCTGAGGACCGTGACCTGGTAATAACATGCAGCAAAACCCACCTTAGGCTTAGACCTTAGACTCCGCACCTTGGGTGAGCCCGCGTCCTCCAGAGTGACCTGCTTGTTTACTTCACCTGCAGGACGGTGGGAGACTCTTTAATACTACTGGTTTTATAGCTACTGGTATCCTAACCTGACCCCTGACTGTGACACAAGTGGTATTGAATTGAAAAGGCTGCTATCCAGAAGAATGCTCCCTGACCTTGTTATCGTTTTTTTGCTTCTCACGTTCCCTCAAAATTCCATGGCCTCTTCCCTCTGAAACCAGGCCCTCAATGGATGGGGTGGGGGTACTGTCACGGTCACTTACCTTTCACATTCCAGCAACGTAGCTTCCTCTATCTCATACAGGTGTGGGCGATCGGTGATGACATGGCCATGTCAGGAAGAAGAGGAAACAAGGAATAGCGGTGGCGGTCTCAGTACACGAGCAGAGCGTGGCACTGATGTATATTCTGATATGGCTGTATACTAATCCTTGTTGTAAGTTGAATTTTAATAAAACTCTTGTGCTTTTAACTGGATGTTGCACAATGAGGTGTGTTTCCTCTTCTTCCTGACATATGGGCTAAATTGGATCTGATGCCTGTGGGAGATCGATAGACACAATATTGGTGTTCCCTAAAACAGGTGGAAAAGGGAGCGTGTCTTAGCGATGGCAGCGTGAGGACGCTTACTCCGGAGCTCTACACGGACCGGAGCCAAGAACAGCCAGACAGCCAGTACAAACGAGCTGCTTCCTAAAGACAGGAGATCGCAGTTACCCACCAGCTTCTGGGGACCCGTGGGGAGCCGAGATAACCCATTATTTTTTCAGGCAGCACACCGCTCCATCTGCAGCGGCCATGACCAAGATGGTGCCGCTGCAAATCAACCTGGCGGAGGCCGCTGCCGCTACTACAAGTAAGAATACCACAAAGAAGGGTGCCCAGGTTACAGGGGACTCAGCTGTGCTGGTGGACCGCCCGTTCTCCTATCGTGTCCCCCGATCTCCCGCGATTGGAATCAGCCTGATCCTGGGCTTACAATGGGCACAGACTGTCACTCAGAAGGAGCACTCAGGGAGATTGTAGCAGGTCTTCCCACCAAGCGTGATCTCCAGGACATGACTGCTTCAATTGTTAATGCTCTCTCCCGGGAGCTGGAACTTGAATCCTCCACTACTTCTGTGGATGCCCGTCCCTCCACCCTGGAGACTGAGCACCAATCTTTCCGTCGCCACCTCATAAAAGTCCACTTGCGACTGGATGACGGGGAGAATTGCAGCAGGTGAAATAAGCTACGTCTACGCGGCATTCCTGAAGCCACTATGGGACCAGATCTCCGCATCATGGTAGTGGTGATCCTGAACCACATTTTGGGCAAACCCCCCTCAGCTGACCTCGAGCTTGACAGGGTCCATCGTGTGCTAGGCCCCAGAGCGCCTTCTTCATTTCAACAGGCCCAGGCTTTCCTAGCTATGCCGCGGGATGTCCTTTGCAGGGTCCATTTTTTTTTTACTATCAAGGAGGAGATTCTACGCCTGGCTTGGTCAAAGGGCCCTAAAGACTTTGATGGTGTCTCTATTCGGATTTACCCTGATGTATCCAGACAAACGCGAGCCATGTGGGGGCTTATGCGCCCACTTCTCGACGTCATCAGTAAGGCAGAGGCAACATATCGATGGGGCCAACTTTTTCATTCAATCGTGAGGAAACAGGGCACTGAATTTTACCTACACTCCCCAGACCAACTCAGGATCTCCTCAGCTTTCTGGATAAGCCTGCTGTTAGTATCCCTGACTGGTTCGATTACCTCCTCACTCGGGAGGCCTTTGGCCCAACCGTACCAAGGCTGCAGCTAGTCAGACAACCTTGATCCTGCTCCTCTAGTCGAGAGGCTCCCAGATCTACTCAGGATGCTCCTAAGGCCTGACTGTATAATGCACCAGGAAACTGACCATTGCGGAACTTATTAGTGTGGGGGGTTTCTACGGGAATCTTCAGCCGCTGCTGCACGTTATACTTTAGTGTTATATTTCTGTCGCTGGGTCCTTCTGGAGTCTATTTATTGGCACACACCTGATGGATAGACTCAGCATCTCTCCCTGTGTACCTATATGGAAGGGCTACTGACTCCAGGGTCCTGCCTCCAGTCCTCCTCGGCTTTTGACTGCACTGTGTTCTGCCAAAGTTGTTACCCTCTCCCCGTTTGTTAACCTGCTTCTTTTTAGGATACTGATGGGGGAACCTTTGTTCTGATGGTTCCTAGTCTGTGGATAGACTCCATGCCCCTCCACCCGCATTTTACTTGAGCCACTCTTGGCATCTAGGCACCACTCTCACGGCGATCTTCCAAAATAGAGACCCCGCAGGTGGAACGTGAACTGTAGTTTACAGCCATTCTCCCCTTACATGAGCTATTACCCTTCACTTGCGATTTGACTATGGGGCCTGTCCTCCAACCCATTTTCATGTGAGACATTACATGACCTGAGACCCTATAGACCTTATGGTCCATTGCTGTGCCTCTATGGTTTATGTGTGCTTGGCTTTAAATTCAGATGTGCATGTGCTCTACCGCCATGGTGTTCCAGGGCCGGGTTTGGAGGGTATACAGTATTTCAGAAAAGTGAGTACACCTCTTATATTTTTTGTAAATATTTTATTATATCTTTTCATGTGGCAACACTGAAGGAATTACACTTTGCTACAATGTAAAGTAGTGAGAGTACAGCTTGTATAACAGTGTAAATTTGCTGTCCCCTCGAAATAACTCAACACACAGCCATTAATGTCTAAACTGCTGGGAACATAAGTGAGTACACCCCAAGTGAAAATGTCCAAATTGGGCCCAATTAGCCATTTCCCTCCCTGGTGTCATGTGCCTCGTCAGTGTTACAAGGTCTCAGGTCTGAATGGGGAGCAGGTGTGTTAATTTTGGTGTTATCGCTCTCACTCTCCCATACTAGTCACTGGAAGTTCAACATGCCACCTCATGGCAAAGAACTCTCTAAGGATCTGAAAAAAATAATTTTTGCTCTACTTAAAGATGGCCTAGGCTATAAGATGATTGCCAAGACCCTGACCCTGAAACTGAGCTGCAGCACGGTGGCCAAGACCATAAAGTGGCATTTCTGACGGTGTACCACCGCCCCTCCCCGATCTCCACGTCTAAGGGGGTTAGCATCCTGATAGCCAAGTCGGTTCCATGGACGTTCGAGGCATTGCATGCAAACACCCAGGGTCATTTTCTCCTCCTGCAGGAGAGGTTGGGCAACATACAGGTCACCTTTGCCAACGTTTACTTCCCGAATGTGGATCACCCGCAGTTTCTTACGGACACTCCTCCCTGTGCTCAAGGAGTTCATGGAGGGGCATCTTGTCTTTGGGGGTTACCTAAATTTTGCTATGGATCCTGCCCTGGATGCATCGTGAGGCTCCTCTCACCTCTCCTTCTCCCACCTAAAAAACATTTGAAAGCAGATCTTCACCTCCTTCATCCCTTGCGGCTGATGAATCCGCAAGAACGTGTCTACTCTTTTTTTTCACAGTTTCACCACACTTACTCGCGTCTTGACCTTCTTCTGATAATGCAAAAAGATCCATCAAGAGTGATGTCTACTAGTATTGACGCTTTGCTTGGGCCCGGTGACACAGATCCCTCCATCCTGGAGACTGAATGAGTCCCTGCTTCAATCAGAGGAGACTCGCTCTGAGCTGTTGGCAGCCCTACGGGAACACTTCTCTTTGAATGGAGCCTTGATTGACAACCCGCTGGTTGTCTGGGAGGCACATACACTGGTTATACGGGCTACATTGATCACTATAGGGGCTCGCCTCTGAAGGGAGAGGTCTCGACGCATAGATGAATTCCTGTCCAAACTGCGTAGCTTGGAAAGCACTCATAAAGCTAGCCTTGCGCGTTCCACCTACCAGGAGCTCCTTGGAGTCCGTGAGGAGCTCCGCACTCTTATGTTTCACAAAACGAAGCAAAAACTGGCATGGGCACATCGTACTATGTACAAATACTCAAATAAGCCAGGTACATTGCTGGCCCGAGCCCTGCGTGGTCCCTGTACTAAAACCTACATTTCTCACATCATTGACTCCTCTGGCCAAAAGCTAACTACCTCTTCTGCAATGGTGGCGGAGTTTAGATCCTTCTATGAGGGTCTTTACAACCTTGCCCCCTCCTCTTCCTCGGGCTCCACTTCGGATGCAAACTCACCCATACAGTCGTATCTTGCCTCCTCTGGTGTGCCGTCACTTCCATCTGGGGTTCGGGAGGAGTTGGAGGAACCCATCACAGTTGAGGAGCTGGGAGGGGCATTGGCCCATTCTAAGCCAAAAAAGGCCCCCGGCCCAGGTGGCTTTACTCTGGCTTACTACAAAGCTTTCTTTGAGATGTTATCCACCCCCTTGGTCTCCGCTTTAAACTCCATCACGGAGGGGCAGTCCTTTCCAATGGACACCCTTAGGGCATATATCTCCCTTATTCCAAAGGAGTGTAAGGACCCCTTGCGATGTGGGAATTGCGTATAAATACGGACTTGAAATTATTTGCCAAAATTCTTGGCAATTGGTTGCTCCCTCATATCCCAAGTCTCATTCACAAAGATCAGGCAGGGTTTTTACCCCTCCGAGAGCCTTGGGATAACACAATTTGGGTGATGAACCTGATCCATGCAGCAAGGACATCGAAACGGCCCCTTCTCATGCTATCCATGGACGCACAGAAAGCCTTTGACCGGGTGAAATGGACATTCATGTCGGCCACTCTAGAACACATCGGACTCAAATCTTCCATGCTGAGCTGGATTCTATCCCTTTATTCCATCCCCTCAGCCGCAGTCAAAGTCAACAAGGCAAGATCTTTTTTTTAGCATCCACAATGGCACAAGGCAAGGTTGACTCTTATCTCCCCTGATCTTCATCTCCTTATAGCCCTTTTTGTGCATGATAAGGGCAGACCCTGGCATTGTTGGGTATTGAAAGGGTCACATAAAGTGTCTGCTTTTGCGGATGATCTGATTTTCGTCCTCACAGACCCGTTTGCTTCTCTTCTGAAATTACTTCAGTCTTTACAGAATTATGGTAATGTCTTCGTCCTTGCAATGTTTGTTCTCTCTGCGGTAGGTGGCTGCCTCCATCCGTTATCTGGGAGTCGACATTACGCCTGACCCTTCTGCTCTCTATTCGGCCAACTTTACTCCTCTGCTCCTTCGTCTTAAAACTGATTTGCTTCACTGGCATTCACTCACCCTGACCTGGTTTGGGTGCTGCAATGCTCTTAAACTGACCATGCTGCCTAAGGTGTTATATATGTTGCAGGCATTGCCTATCCGCCTAACCCTGGTATTTTTTAAGCAGGTGAGCTCTATGTTCAGGGAATTTGTATGGTTCCACCGGAGACCTTGCCTCAAGCTTCAACTCCATCTTCCGAAGCATCGAGGGGGAGTTGGTCTCCCAGACTTACGGGCTTATTACAAGATGGCACATCTTACCAGGGTAGTGTACTGGCATTGCCACGCTGAAGCGAAACAGTGGGTGGCCATGGAATTGGAGGATTCCAATGGTATGGCGAAGAGCTGGCCATGGACCACCTCACCCCTGCTGAGAGCCTTTAGGGACCCCACTCTTAGCAGCACGCTGTTGGTTGTGAGGGACGCTTTCAGGCACTCTTCAATATCACCAATACCTTCCCCTATGGTGCCTATACTGGGCAATCCAGAATTTGTACCTGGTTTCCAAAACCCTCTTTTTCAGCGACTGGCTTCATTTACAGTATGTGATTATCTGGGGCCAGATTGACAACTGTCCCCCTCTGCCTGCGCGATGGCTGCAGACCCCCCTTTGGATTTCTGGAGCAGTCTTCAGCTGCACAATTTCCTCCATAAGTGCCTACGCTCATCGAGCATTTCTCGCCAGCTCACAGAACTAAAGCACATTTGCCATAGGCAGGAGCTGACCCGTCACTGTCTCTCGCTGATTTACACCTCCCTGATCCAACCGGAGGGGGGGAACCTCATCTAAATTTTTGGGTTACATATTATAGGTGGTGAGCAGCAGTCAGAAGATCATACCAGTGGTCCATTATCATGGAGCAAGTGCAACATCAATGTCTCGACTGTCATCTAAGAGCTCCGTTTCCCATGCATCTATCCATCCTGACCATATTTTGTCAAATTTACTAGGGCAGTTTCAATTAGTATAGGTAATCTTGTACAGTGGCAGCACCGAGTTCAATACTGAGCACCATGAGGACACTGTGGGAGGCGTAACGTCCTTCCAATGGAGGAATATCTCTCTACGGGCATAGAATGTGGCATAGCTTAGGAACAACCTGGTGTGCTTGCCCCGTACACTAGAGTTAAAGACATTTAGCAGCATCGACTTAGGGTCAGATCCTAAATCTAGGGAGGTAATCTGGTCAAGGCTATTGACTATCCCCGACCAATAGTCCCAAGGCGGGGGCAGGACCAGACCATGTGAAAGAAGGAGGCAGCTCTCAGGTTACATCTGGAACAAGCCACCGGGGTATTAGAATTCATAACTGTCAATCGTTTCGGAGTGTAATAGGCTCTGTGGAGGAACATGACCTGCATAAAGCGGTCTCTAGCTGAGATCATATTGGTGACAAAGGAGGATACACATGTTTCCCATTCTTCCTCTGTCAGTTCAGGAATGTCCACCCTCCATTTATCCAAGGTTTTTTCAAGTTCCTTTGTGGGGGCAGTGGACAGACAGAAATATAGGGAGGACAGAGGTTTGTCTATGATGTTTGCAATAAGTAGTCCCTCCACAGAGTCTGATACTAGTATGAGAGATGGTGGGAACTGTTTCTTATATGCATGGAGGAGTTGGTAGTAGAGGAACAGCATCCACCCCGGTAGTGAGTAGGCATCCTTAAGATCGGAAAACGATCCCATTTTACCTCTGGTGACAATGTGCTTTATTTTCACTATCCCCTTTCCCGCCCAGAGCTGTGGATCTGGAATTTTGTTCATATGTGGTAGATTAGGGTTGCGGCTGCCCCAGAGGGGAATATGAGGGGAGAATGTCCCGGGGGAGCTAAAGCTGTGCCATACTGAGATTGTTGTTTGCATTAATTTCGTGATGCCAGGGTAAGGTCTCGGCACCCTGAACACCACATTGCTAAGGGAGCAGTATGATCCCTTTATGGCTGCTTCCAGGGTCACTGCTGGGTTATCGTGGGGCTGAGAGAACCATCATCTAACCGTTACCAGGACCGCCGCCCAGAAATAAACCTGGAAGTCTGGTAGGGATAAGCCCCCCTGGGTGATGAGAAGCTGTAGGGTGGAGATGGCCAGTCGTGGGGGTTTTCCGTTCCAGACAAAGGAGGATATTATACTTTTTAGTTTTGCAAAGAATGAGGCAGGGGGAATCAGTGGGGAGTTACGGAAGAAGTACAGAAATTTAGGCAGGTATACCATCTTAACCAAATTCACCCTACCCACCGGTGAAAGAGATCTCCAGGCCATGCATTTCTGTGAGAAATTCTTGAGTAATGGTTGAAGGTTCAGCTCATAATATGAGGACAGCGGAGTTTCAACCTAAGAGGATATCTTTGCTTTAATTACCTCCTGGGGAGCATAAAGTTTAATACCTGCAGTTGAGCTGAAGGATATCACCGTTTTTCTTTCACAACCAGGACTTTTCGGTGTTTCGGATCTTCTTTTTCATTTATTAATTACAATTATTACTAAGTTTTGTGGATCACATGAATGGACTTTCATTGTTTATAAACATTTCTTTATTTGTAAATTGATTTTATTATCACAGTAATGACAGCGCAACATTTTGCTTATTTAAAAATAGAACTAGGCAGACAGCAATACAGATAAAGGGCCTTTAAGCTGAATGCAGCGATCTGTATCTTGTAGCAACAACTTCACTCACGGTATCCCACTGTAGATCCTCAAGCTCAGCTTACAGTATCCCACTGTAGATCCTTGGACTCTAAGCTACCCATTGGATCCCTCAAGCTCAACTTGCAGATACCCACTTATTCTTCAAGCTTCACCCACCGCTACCTACTGGGTTTCTCGCACTCACAGCTACCCGCTGGATCCTTCAAGCTTTCTCACAGCTACCCACTGTACTTCTCTTTAAGCTTTACTTACAGCTACATGCTGTACTCCTTCAAACTTTACTCACAGTTACCCACTGTACATCTTGGATGAGTTCTCTCCTGAAGCTTTTCCAACACTTCACAGTCCCCAGCTGATGAAGAGTCTGCTCTGGTATTCCTTCAAAACTCTATCCCTTTGACACCTGCCTCTGGCAACAAGAGTGGTTGACCCTCTGGTAACTTCTTCTCCTATGCTTCCTGGCAATGATCAGACTCCCCTTGCGCCGAGGCCTCAGGCTTCAGGCCTACAACTCTGCTGCTGCTCCACAGCCCGGGTGGAAAAGAACCCTTATCACCTGACTCTCTCCAAATAAATAGACTATCCCAGCAGCCTCAGCGGCTAAAGAAAATCCTGCTGATTGGCTGGGAAAAGCATAGTCACTCATAACCTAAATTCACTGTAATATATCATACTAATGCCGAAGGCAACATCGCCACCTATCAGCAAAAGAGAGAAATCACAGCTTTACCCAAGATTGGGAGAAACCCATTTGATCAAGACTACAAATTAGCCAGGCTTAGCTACCACCTAGCACAAGTAAATTTACTAGCAGCCCTGTTTAGGACAATGGTGCTACATATTGTAAATGTAACCAATAAACAGAGAGCTGCTCAAAGACTCAATTTACTTTGCAGATGATGTTTTTAGGCTTTTAGTGCCCACTTTTATTATTACAAGAGAGTTTTTTTAACCAAATCAGCGCTCTGTCTCCTGGGTAACTGGTCATCCAATTTGGGCTGTGTAGGCTCTCTGTTGTTAACCTCAGGGACTGATAGGCCTCGACATGCATCCCCTACATGTGTGCACATATGCTACATCTGCAGCAGTTTCTTGCACACTAGCCCTATGTGAATAGAAACTCCTCCCAACACCGTCCTCCTTGTGATGCCTATTCTAATCCCTGAAGGCCATTGCATTGCCCAAGTTATGTCTCCCACTGACACTTATTACATCTTTACAGTGACTGACAGTGCTTCTGTATAAACAAATACATACAGTATATATAGATATGTAATGTTCCATAATACACCTTTACGTCTTTTCATCTTATTCAAGTCATTTGTTACATTAATACAATATCTTGGTCCTATATAAGGTTTCAAAAGACTACCACAACTCTAAAGATCCTCTTTAACAATTGGTCTTTCAGTCTGCAAACTAACTAAAATCCAAATGCTATGAAAGTACGTCAAATTGTGGAACTCAGGCAGGAATAGGAAAAGATTCTAAGGTCTATGTAGTTCATTGTATGGGTGTGAGTCAGTGAGGGATTTCTGTAGTGCTTGAATAGATCTTAGTATCTATAGCTACAAGCTGAGTCATCCTGACCATTTTGAGCATATTATTCAATTGAATGAAGATATAAACTTGTTATATAACACTGTGAAACAAAGAATAACATCTCTGGCAATGATTACCTTGAACTCTAGAACAAGAGTTTACCGAGTGGTAAGCTTTCAAACTGCAGTGTTTTCTCCATAATGCTCTGTTAACAACGATCTTAAAATATTGAGGTTTTATTGAAGTGTAAGTACAACTCCCTTGTTAATAGTATGTAAGAAGAAATGAACATGAATACTGTAGCACAGTAAGAGCCATGTAATTTTAACATTATATAGTGGATACTTGCATATATAATTAAAAAATCTAAAATAATGAAACCTTCAGCTTCATCGGAAGATACAGTATATAGTATGTAGGTATGTGTTTCCTAACAGCCTTGTTGTGCTAGTATTTACCTATTTTGTACGGACTCTTCTAGAATTTGTCGATCAAGGAATAGGGATGAGATTCGGGTTTGGGTCACACCACAATTGTGCAACACGCCAAACAAACTTACCATATTTGGCTAGTTCAACTGCCCAAATTCCTGCTGCTAACATGTAAACATAGCAGCCAGGAATCCCGGGCAATATCATTCACCAAATTTGTTCATGACTAAATTTTTGGTCAATGACATTCCACAGGACCAACAAGCAGTTGTTTATATTATCGATGTGGGGAAAAGGCCTTTGTTCTTTTTCTGCTGCTGGCTGATTCTGGGTCACAGGAGAGCACAAGTGCACTCCTGTGACCCACATGAGATAAGCTTTAAGAAATAGTATGAGTATTGGGTGGGGGAGCTTGTTTAGAAATTCTGGCACAATCCCCTAGGTAAGGTCAAAATTGTAGAAAAAGTATTTCCCAAGTCTCTCCCGAGGGGGAGACTATGGGAGATGGGGATTTTGAAGTGTCCGGAAATAGTAAATCACTATCATTATTTAAAAGCAAGGGGAGTATAGACAGTGCAAATTGATATGTTCAATATCTATGCTTGGATCGATAGAGGAAGATGTATGAATCAATGAGTTTCGCCCAGAAGGAGGGCTTCTTCAGGACCCCCCTTGCAATATTATTAGAGTTTATAGCTAGTAAGTAATAAAAACAGGATATTAATGACAGAAATACATACAATGTCAACATGCCATACTAAATATCATACATGAACATATTGTATCGTTAAAAGAAAGAAAAAGCTTTAAGAAACATTCCCGGTCAAAAGTCATGCACAGCAAATGTTGTTTACATTCATTTCAGCCAAAAAGTTCAATGCATATGTAAAGACTTTTCTGGGTAATAAGGCAGACAACTGGCAGCTTAAATGAGAAGTATGACCAAAGCTTTTTTGGACACATTTCTGTGGAAGACAGGAGTGCAGTTCGCTCTTCGCTCTTGTGACCTGATGTCACTCAGCTGGTCTAGATCCACCCAGGTGCCTGGGCTGGCACCTGGCACAGCCTTTCAGCGATCTGCCAAGAGCCTGAGTCAGCCCCTTCTGCCCCTCCACAGGACAGTGCTCCAGTAAGCACTGGACAAGAGAGCAAAGAGCCGCTGAAAGGAATCATGGCTCTCTGCCCAGAGCTGAGGGGGTGTTTGATTGCTTGGCTCAATGCTCATCCACCTAGGTGAGTATAATTGTTTGTTTTTTTAGAATACCAAACTTCTCTTTTAAGCTCTAAGCACAACTAACTAGTCAATAAGGACAGTAGCTGAATCCTTAGACATAGGCTTTGTATATTACCTCAAAGGCTTGAAAAATGAACATCACAGTTATGGCAAGCTGCATGGCAGGGGTTGCTAACAAAAAAACATCTGTAAAGAGCTTCCAGATGTTTGTCAATGGTACCTTTAGCACTAGTGAATCCTAAGTGTTTTATTAAGGAAGAATATAGTCAGATTCACAGTGTGGATAACCACTTTCTTGGTAAGTAAAATGCTTTGGAGGAGTGAATAACTTCTTATCTTCAGGATATGTCAATTCTCCATATAGAACAGTTCAAGGAAGAAGTGTAAGCATGTAAAGAGCTGTAGAGACCCAGTATAGCCGGACTGCTCCCCTTGTGGATCCCCTTAGGGACATGCTGCACTGTTAGAGGCAATGAGATGTAAAGCACTAAGAAAATACCTTGGGTACTCACAACCCAGTTGCTGAGAGCAGGAAAGGTTCAGTGGCCGGAGGTGACAAGGACTAACTGAGGTGAAAAAAGTCCCCTTTGCAAATAGGAGCAATGGCAGAAAAAAACGATATCATATTAAAAAACAGTAACAGAGTAGAGAGTGCATGTGTAAGTATTTCAGTGGTAAACAACAGAACATGGTGGCGCATAACCAGTAATGTAGTAGTTCTCAAAGCTCATGTGAATGCAGAGCAATTCTTGATTGAAGCAAAATAAAATCCTAAGAAACAACAATCAAATGACTAATAAACTGGTTCAATGTTTTCCCAGTAGAGAAAGCATGTTTATCCTCTTGGTACACTAGAATGCAAAACGTTCTCTGATTGGATGAGGTGGAGAACTTGACCTCACAGCCCCGCCTCTCCACCTCATCCCCACAGAAAAAAGATTGCATTTATTTAGAAAATACAAAGCATTCTCTGAATGGCGCCCTTGCAGTTTGGCAAACCTCCTGTATTCGCAATGCATCAGTAGGTGTGTCTACTTTAGTAATTTCCAGCTCCTAGGGACATCGGCCAGGTATGTGGTGTACATAGTTAGATTGGTACAAGCTAGACCAATGTAACTATGTAAAAATATGATATGCCTGGAATTCTTTAAAGAAAGCTAAAGCATAATGACAGTGGGAGGGGATAACCTGACTGGCCAACAGCTTTTTTGTTTGCCAGTGTTCAGCTACTCCTGTGAGTGACAGTTTAACCCTCTAAATACTGTATCCTGTGTCCCTTAGTGAACTTACAGTTGTAGTGCTATTGTGGAGCAGGCAGACACAATTTAAAGGAATACAACTCTTCAGCTACCCAATAGCTGTACATATCCCAGGCCCACTTGGCAATAAAAGTTCCAGGCACATTCCTGTCAGGATGACTTTATTGTCCTTTGGTTGGAGAGAATGATGAGTGCCAGTACTTTAGGTCAAGATCTTTTGCAAATTCTGTATAGAAAAGAATCACTCCCTTTAAAATAATCAAATTTAGTTGCTTTTCAGACTAAAATTAGGACAGACACAGTTTTTATTTTATCCAACTTACAACATCCAAGTGAAAGATATAACACCAACATGTCAGAAAAAAATCGAAAAAAATCAAAAACAGTTGGAAAAAGGATCACCACCTTTTCTTTAATTACAGCCTTTAATCTGTTGGGATACGTCTCCGTTAACTTTGCACATCTAGACTGCAATATTTGCCCACTCATTTTTACAGAACTGCTCAAGTTCAGTTAAATTTGGTCGGGGTCATTTGTGGATTGTAGTCTTCAAGTCATTCCACGGATTTTCAATGAGGTTTAAGTCTGGGCTCTGACTAGGCCATGCAAGGACATTCAACTTTTTCTCCTTCAACCACTGTGTGGTCATTTTTGCTGTGTGCTTTGGGTCATTGCCATGTTGGAAGGTAAACCTTTTTTCTCATCGACAACTTTCTGGTGGAGGGCAGTAGATTTTCCTCAAGAAATTGATGGTATTTTGCCCCATCCATTATTCCTTCTATCCTGACAAGTGCTCCAGTCCCTGCTGCAGAGAAACCCCCCCCCAAAACCGGATATTATCATCTCCATTACTGTAGGAATGGTGTTATTTGGATAGCGAGCTGTATTTGATTTCTGGCCATATCGTTTCAATTTTAGTCCCTTCTGACCAGAACACCTTTTTTCATGTGACCTCAAAATCTTCAAGGTGCGTTTTGGCAAAGCTCAGTCATGTCTGCATGTTGCCTTTCTTGAGGAGTGGCTTTTTTCTTGCATCCCTCCCATACTAGCCACATTTGATACTTTCGACTTTTTAATAATAGACTTCACAGTGCTTCTAGGCATTGATAAAGCCTTTGAAATTTGTGCCTGTCCACAACTTTATCTCTTTTGACAGTGTCTTGCCACCCATAACTGATTGTTTGCTTCAGTTGTGTTACCAGGGACTGAAATGCTCCAGGAAAGCTCTTTTCATGCTGAGCTAACCAAAATTACCACAGCTGATCACAGTTGAAAGTCAAATGGCTTTGTGTGCCATTGAGAAGGTGATTATCTATACCTGATTGAGTTTAAGTCATTTTTTAGGAGAGTGTGATCTTTTTTTCTAACTCAGTGGTTCTGTTTTTGCATTTTTTAATTTTTTTTTGACATGTTGGTGTTATATCTTTAAGTTGCACTGAGTAAATACAGCTGGATAAAATAAAAACTGTCTGTCTTCATTTCAGTCTGCAAAGCAACAACATATGATTATTTTAAAGGATGGTGATTCTTTTCTATACCCACTAGACATGTGCACACTGAAATATTTTGTTTCGGAATTTCAGTTTCATCCGAAAAATAAATTTATTTAGTTACTTTCAAAATTTGTTTTTATTTATTTTGTTTAGTTAAAAAATGCCTTCGTCCGAAAATCCAAATTAATTAAGGTCGAATCTGTCAATTGAAGGCTTATAGTATCTGTCGGATGTTCTAAGAAGATTCGACGAAGCAGCTAAACTGTACGACGCAGCGATCGTACATTTCTGGTTGAATGCTCCACCCACAAGATATAGTAGAATTCTAATGTTGTATGACTAGTAATAATTATATTTATTAATTATTATTACTAGTCAAACAACATTAGAATTCTTCTATAGCCATTGGGCAGAGCATTTGACCGTAAATGTCCGCTCGCGGCGATCGTATGTTTTTAGCTGCTTCGTCGAATCTTCATGTCTCTATAATGTCGAATCTTTTCTCTCTATGTCGAATAATTTTGGACTAATAGAGTTAGGTTAGGCACATTCAACTGCAGGTTCGATAGACACAGATCGCTATTGTCACCGCCATGTCAAATCTTCTATCTGTATCGAACTGTTGTTACAACGATACGAAAATAAAGCATTTTTTTAATTTCAGATTTAGAATTCTGCGCATTCGTTATCATTTGTTAAAACGAACATGAAAATCCCCGAAATTCGGACAAAAATGTATTTGGACGAAAACGAATGCACATGTCTAATCCACTGTATGTCTGATGAGCTGAGAATGAGGATAGAAGGGAGCACAACCTAGTTTCTGGTATTTCTGCTTGTTTTTCTAACTTTCTGTATGCCATCCTTATTGGGCTATATTGGCTGGACACTAAATCTTTAGGTTGGCTCCTTGGAATCTGAGGTTCTAGTGGTATCTCACACCTGTAGTTAAAGCAGAAAAATACTTAACTCAACTCCAGCGATGTGGCATCCCCGAGCTCCCCGCCTGGCCTCTGACATCTTCGGGCAGATGGCTTTTGGGTCTTGATCACCAGCCTCTGTTATTGGCCAGGCCAGGGTGACATCATCCCCGCGCATGCACAAAAGTTCAATCAGATTTGGCATTGCCGAGTTTGTACAGTTAGCTTTAATGCAGAAGAGACAAAGCATGTCTCTTCTACATTAAAAATCCTGCCTATCCGCCAATTTTACTGCCTTAGCCTAAAGTTCCACTTTAAGGCAGGACAGCCATGGAGAGGTTCCTTTGTTACTCTCCTACTCCAAAGTTTCTCACCACCTCTATGTGCGAGGGGGGGACGGGGGGCTCTGCAGTCTGCCTTCTCAAGGCCTATAGCAGACCACAGAAGCCAATAGGGAGGCCTCAACGGAAGGAAGATCCCTGCAGAACCGCACATCCTTACTAAGGATGAAACTCTGGAGTGGAAGACGATGTGTTATGAAGTGCCTCAGATATATAATAGCTTTCTCATCATGCACCGCTGCCCCCCCCACCACCAAAGCCTTCTGATTATCCAGATATTAAACATGGAATGTTATCTCTAACACACCCTGCTGGAACAAGCTCGACTGAGACAATTCGCTCAATACTTAAAAACACCACCCAGCATACAGCTAAGCTGACTTCTTTTTCAGTTGTTTCGGAATGGCTCAAATTCCAAGCATAACAATTGGGATAGAAGAAGTTTGCTGCTCATCTTGAATGTAGTCCATTGTAGCAATCCAATTGTATAGCACGAAAGAACCGATGTATCCACAATTAACGAGTAACAACTGCTCAGTGGTCCGAATGTATGTAGCAGTAGGGAGTGGCTAGAAGAAGGGTTAAACACATATAGCATCACTACTTATACACTGGGACTTAACCATATACGCAGGAAGTTTCTCTTTGTCATTCAAGACTATTCATACCTTTAATGGCACTCTCACTTTCTTAGCATGGGAAGAGCAATAAAAGAAAAAGTAATGATTGTTCATAGGATTTTCTACTAGTGTGTACTAGGCTTTAAGCTCACCAACAGATGCTAAAATACAAAAAAGAGAATTTAGAAAAGACGGAAAATTCCTATCAAAATACTTACCGAAATTTCCCTTTCCTGATGGACTCCATGGCAGCCAACATGTAGGTTTAGTCCCGCTTCACTACTACCCTATAGGACTCTACTCCCATAAATCTTTGCTCTCCGGCAGTGGCCATGTTCGATAACTAGCCTACTCCAGCCATTGGGAAGGAAATCCTGCTGCCATGGAGTCCATCAGGAAAGGAAAATTACGGTAAGTATTTTGCTAGGAATTTTCCGTTTTCCAGGCAGACTCCATGGCAGCCAACGTTTGGGAAAAAACTCGCTGTACACACCCGGGTGGGCAAAATGCTGAACAAAGATTTATTTAACACCGTCAACCGACAGTACTTTAACACCAAAATTAACTGAAGACAGAGCAGCTGGCTCAACACAATAATGAGACATAAAGGTATGGATTGATGACCAGGAAGCCGTCCTGCAGATCACTTCAGGTGTGACATGATGTGAGGCTGCCCATGAAGTTGAGAGACTTCTAGTTGAGTGAGCTGTTACCAGCTCGGGAGGAGCAAAGCCCTTCTCTTTATAGGCCCACCGAATTGCTTGGATGACCAACGCAGCAATGGATCTGATGGAGGCCCGAAGCCCCTTGTTTTTCCCGTGGAACAAAAAAAAGAGATAATCCGACTGATGGAAAAGAGCCCTGGCCTCCAAGTATTGAGTCAAGGAGACTCCTACATCGAGGAGATGTATTTCCATACTTCTAGCTGATGTAAAGGTGGGAAGTGTGATCTCCTGATTCTCATGAAAGATTGAGGTGACCTTAGGGTTTGACCCTAGCATTGGAATTAGAACCACTCTGTCCGGGAAAAAAAGTTAGGAAAGGTTCTTTTGACCCTAAAACCTGAATTTTGGATACCCTCTTTGCCAAGGTAATGGCTATCAAAAAGGCAATTTTTAGAGTAAGCTCTATGACTGAAAGTTGTTTGTTGAGTTGTGAGAGAAACTCAAGGACTAGAGGGAGATCCAATTTGGGGAACCTGGGTTTCTTTTGAGGCCTCTGTCTAACTGCTCCTTTGAAAAATTGCTTAATAAGAGCGTGTCTGGCCCACGACACCCCAGTGAAGGCTGAAATCGCTGAAACCTGTACACAGAGAGAACTGACAGATAAAGACAAATCCAGGCCTGACTGCAGGAGTTTAAAATGTCTTGAACTGCTGGTGTACTACGTGAATTAGCTCTGGAAGACATGTGGATCGTGAATTTAGCCCATATTCCTTCATACACTCGGTTGGTGCTTCTTCTTCTTGTATTCAGGATTGTGGGAATGACCTCTTCGGAGCATCCTAGTGCCTCCAGCCTAACCCTCTCCAGAACCAGGCCTTTAATTGCAGGTGAGCCAGACACGGGTGAAGAGTCGTGCCCTGGCACAGCAGATCCGCTCTGAGCGAAAGAGGAACCGGTTCCCAGAAACTGAGAAGTGTTAGGAGGGGAAACCAAGGCCTGTTGGGCCAGTAAGGGATTATGGCTATTATTTCCACTTCCTCCAACCTGAGTCTCCGCAGGAACTGAAGGACAATGGGTGTCAGAGAAAAGGCATAGGCTTTGTGGAACCACCAATGCTCTGTCAGTGCGTCTATCCTGTAGGCCTGAGGGTCCCGAAACCTTGAATAGTACCTCACCAACTTCCTGTTGCACAGGGAGGTGGAGAGATCCCCAAAGGATCCATCTGAACACATCCTCATGGAGAGACCACTCGTCGTTGTCCAAGCGGACTCGAGAGAGGAAGTCCGCTTGGACATTCAGAATCCGAGGTACATATGTTGCTGTTAAGTTGACCAGGTTCTTCTGTGCCCAGGTCATAATTGGTTCCACCTCTTGTAGCAGGGACAGGCTTCTGGTACCCCCTTGTTTCCTTATATAGGCTACTGCCGTCATGTTGTATAACCTGAGTAATACAGATGCACCTGTTGTCAGATGGCGAAACGCCAGCAGGGCCTGGAACGCTGCCCGTAACTCTAGGATGTTCGACACCGTTCCCCGAGAGGGAAAATCCCAGGAGCCTTGAGCCACTTCCATTAATCAATGAGTGCCCCAAACTCTGTTGCTGGCATCTGTCGTCACTGTGACCCACGTGATGGGAAGGATAGAGTGACAGTTGCATAGGTTTTCCCGTTGAAGCCACCAGAGGAGGGAACCCCTCATGGCCGGAGTAATGTGAATATGTTGGGCTTTGTTGCCCAACCACTGACAAAGAAACCCCTTCTGGAAGGGTCGCATCCTCCACTGTGCCCACTTCACCATCGGTATTGTGGACACCATGGTACCTATGATCCTCAGGCACTGAAGGGCATGGAGATGAGAAGAGGAGAGAGCTAGACAAATCTCAAACTATTGTATCCTTCTCCTCGGGTAGGGAGATGGTGCCTCTCACTGTGTCGAAGTGAGCTCCAAGGAACACAAGAGACTGCGAAGGTTCTAACTGACTCTTCTCTAGATTCAGGAGCCACCCGAATTCCCAGAGAATTGATATGACTTGACCTCTGTGTTCCAGGAGACGATCTCTGTCTTGAGCCAGCAAGAGATCGTCTAGGTATTGATGGAGAGGGATCCCTCTGGTTCTTAATAGAGCCGCAACAGCCAACAAGTCCTTTGAGAAGACACGTGGAGAAGTCGACAGCCCAAAGGGAAGGCAGGTGAATTGTAAATAAAGTTGGCCTTTGGAAAACCGGAGAAACTGTTGGAAATCCACTGCCAATGGAATGTGGAAATAAGCGTCCTTGAGGTCTATAGAGACCAGCCAGTCTCCTGGTTGGACCGACTGCTGGATTGTGGACAGGGTCTCCATTTTGAACCTTTCTTTTTTGATGAAACGGTTCAGATGGGTCAGATCTATGACGGGCCTCCATGCACCTTTCTTCTTCTGGACCATAAAGAGAGGAGAATACATTCCCATGCATCACTGGTTGTCTGGGACAGGAATAGCAGCACCTTGTTCCAGTAAAGATTTTATGTAGGCTGAAAGAATTTGCCTTTTTTCTTCTGAAGCTGGAAGAGACGTGGGAACACACCTGAGCCTGGGAACGCTGCTGAAAGTCCAGGCGTGACCTGAAGATACCGTTCTCATGGTACAGAAGTCCTCTATCGAGGCCGCCCAGACATGCCGAAAGTGGAGAAGGGGAGCCCCCCACACAGCTTGCCTGGGCAGGCCCAATCTCAAAAAGACTTGGTCGGTTCCCTCTCACCTGTCGAACCGCTCTTAGCAGTTTTCTTGAAAGATAACTGTCTAGCCTTCCAGGATCTGGAGAATTCATGGCCTGGCCTGTAACTGCCTGCTTCCCTGGCACATTCCTGGTTCTGTTTCCTTGGAAACGATCCTCCTGGCCTTGCAGACGCCTGTCCTGAAGGAGAAACCGTGACTTACCTCTGGTGGCATGGGTTATGGCATTATCCAATTTGTTGCCATAAAGAGAGGATCCATCAAAAGGAATTAGGCACCACACCTGTTTAGTTACTGGGTCGGCCAGCCAAGGGCGAAGCCACAGGGCGACTGCTGAAAGCATAACCCGAGCCACCAGATGGATATCAATCTAGGCCTCCCCCAAGAAAGCCGATGCCAACCTCAACTCCTGAATGGGTGAACTCTTGGCCAGTTCCTCCGATACATTTCTAAGTGTCTTATCCTCATTGTCCAAATCTCCATGGCTCTTGACATCGCAGCCAGAGCCAGGGCTGGCTTGCAGGCCATACCTGCTGTAAGATAGACCCGTTTTAGGTCAGAGTCTATCCACCTAACCAAGGCGTCCCTGAAAGAGACAGTATCTTCCAGAGGAAGGGTCATGTGTCTGACCACCCTCATCACGGCTGCATCCACCAGTACCTGATTCCAATTGCTTGACCTCTTCCTCTTTGGAGGGATAAAGCCTCAGTACCTTTGAGAGCAGGGAGTTCTTTTTCTCCACCTTGCCCCACTTGTCTGTGATGACTTCACCCAGTTCCCAGAGAAATGGGAAGTTGACACGTTCCTTCTTCAATTGCTTGAAGTACTTCCTTTGTTTAGCAGGAGCTGCTACTTGCTCTTCCCAGTTTAAAGCCTCTTTTATGGCTTTTACCAAAGGAGACAGCAGGGAGAAGTCAAATCCAGTGCAGTGGTCCTCTCCCTCTGATTCACTATCCGAGGGGACAGCAGATGGGTAACTTGGCAAAGAGGACTCCCAGGTGTCCTGAGCCTGAGTATCCCTGACTGGTGAATGAGGAGGCTCTGTAGGAGGTTTATGGGGCTGGCTGGCCTCCATCTCTCTGACTCTCCTTGACGACCTTTTCGACCAGAGACTTCAGGTGCTGGTCCATACCACCTCTTTCGCCTGTTGCCTTTACGTAACAGAGGTCACAAAGGGATTTGCCCACAGGTACATGCGACCTACATCCCCAGCAGACACCCTCGGCTGTACGGCTGGAATGAGCCGTTGAAGGGCGGGATGGGTCCAGGCTACAGTGTCTCGATTTCGAGGGAGAACCGTGGTGTCTAGATCTGGAAGAGGAGTGCTGGCAATAAGACTTTGAAGAGTCACTTCCTTTGTGTGAACTGTGCTGCTGGATGGACCTAGAAGGGCTGACAGAAAAAAGAAAATGAGTACATCTGTGTTTAAAGGAGACAACAATAATGATGCTTCCCCAACCCCCCCACACAGGTTACACCCAGGGAAGACCCCCTACCATGTACCTGCTGCGAGAGGGCTGGCCACTAGAAGGCGGTGACATGGCCATAGTCCTGGAGGATTCCATCAGGGCTGGAAAGAAGGCAACCGAATTAAAAGGGAAAAAGCATACAAAGAGGCTATACCACCTGTCCCCTGAAAGCCCCTTACCTGTTATGCTGCGAACACAGGGGCGGACTTTTCGACAGAACTGGTCCAACGGACCAAATCTGGCAGACAATCCGACCGTGTGTGGGCTCCATCGGACCTGCAGCTGACTTTTTCGGTCAAAAATCTGACGAACTTTAGATTTGAAACATGTTTCAAATCTTTCCGACGGACTCGAGTCCAGTTGAAAAGTCTGCTCGTCTGTATGCTAATCCGACTGACAAAAATCGATGCTAGGGCAGATACTGGCTATGAACTTCCTTATTTTAGTCCGGTCTTATGTCATCACGTACGAATCCGTCAGACTTTGGTGTGATCGTGTGTAGGCAAGTCCGTTCGTTGGGAAAGTCCGTCGGAAGTCCGCCGAAAGTCCGTCGGATAGACCGCCGGACCAGTCTGGTCTAAAAGTCTGCCCGTGTGTACGCTGCATTACACACGATCAGGGGCTAGGGAAAGTCGCTGCTATAAGCCTGCAAGCATTCCCAAGCTTGCAGGCTATTTCCCCTGTTTAAAAAGGGCACCCCTATAACGTCATCGCCACGCCGGCCGCAGTGCTAGTGCGCATGCGCGATCGCCGTCATTACGACAGCAACAAGCATGCGCAAACCAAGCCTCGTTCTCGCGCAGGACGGCCACAAAAACTACACCAGGAAGTGAATGGCGGATGGAACGCAGTGGCAGACGTGTGGGGGAACACAGGAAGGATAAAGAAAGCCAGACATACACAAAAAAGAGAATGTCACAAAAATTGCTGCCATAAGAAAAAAATGGAACAAACTCACCGCTCCTGCCACGATCATCATCGGGCCGAGGTAAGAAACACAAGCCGGACTTTGTAGGGTGATAGGGCCACCTGCTAGTATCTAGGCTAAACGACCAATGCGCGGCTTTGCCTGCCAGTGGCTAGGACTGTACCATCTTCAGAGCCTCTTCCATATGCCCACTCCATACCCTGCTAGTAGCTAGGGCTTATTGGAGTATTGTGACTTCTCTTCTCTGTGGTCGCTCGGCCGGTCCTGATCGTGGAAAAAAAAATCTTCGGGTAGGAAGACCATCAGCTAGGTCCTTCGAAGGAGGACAAAAAACGCGGCGGCTGGCGGAGAGCAAAGATTTATGGGAGTGGAATCCTACAAGGTAGTAGTGGAGGCGGGACTAAAACCACACGTTGGCTGCCATGGAGTCTGTCAGGAAAGAATATGTTCCTACACAGTTATCAGAGAAAATTGGAAGATGCTGGTAGTCTGATTGTTACTCTGTTCACTGGCTTCAAAACTTTCTGAAACAAGTATGCAGATTGGAAGGGTCAAACAATAGTCAGAAATACTTAAAGTATAACTAAAAGCAAAACTTTTTTTTCTTTTACTGTTGGATATAGTAGAGGGATTAGAACCCCTGTCAGTTTTATTTGCTGTCTGAGCCCCCATTAGGGAGATTCACATTCTCTATTTGTCCTGTTTACTGATATCATTAAAAGTAAAAGAAAATCTCAAACTTTGGGTTGACACCAGAACACTAATAAAGGGAAAACCTTTCAATGGGGACACTAGTTCTTGTGATCCTGGTGACAATCCATGATTTCCTCCCCTTGGAGGGATTTCCTCTAACTTGCTGTTTTGGCTATGGGACAGGAAGTGAAGGGAAAAACTGAAAGTGGTTTGCCTTGCTTATTCTATCCAAAATGAAAACGTTATACTTTAGTTACTTTAGTTCTACTTGAAATATATATTTTTTTAAATATATTTTTGTCTCAAAGTATTAAAGCTAAACCAACTTTTGAGGAGAGTTCAGGATTGGAAGAATGCCTGCCTCTATGACATATCCCACAAACCTCAAAATTACAACTTCACTATTTGTGGCCATACAGTATTAAAATGAGTATAAAAAGTATCCGTGAATGTGAAGGCCCCTTAAACTCCATCTGCCACAACTCCCTGGCTTCCAGGACACATGCCCATAGAGTATCAATTCCTCTGTTTCACTCAGAAAGGTCACATCTAATGAGGCAGTGGCAGTGATATGTAGCCAGGTGAGATGCCCTTCACTGTCAAAACTGGAGTGCACTCAGCAGGGCTGGAGCCTAATAGCATGCAGTGTCTCTGGAGGACCCAGCAACTGTGGAGAGGCTTTGTCCTTAGTCTTGGATCCTTTTAGCTGTTCACCTTTGTTACCAACCCTGGACTTCACTGTGAGGAACAACACTGCTTATGAGGATAATCACAAATAACGGTCTTCAGAACTATTTTACTTATTCTCAGCTTTACTCTCCTTAGTTTTAGAGCCCTATGGGGACTATGCTATGCAGACACATGTTACGTTGATTGAGTCACAGAGACATTGCTGTTAAGAGTCCATGTCTGTGAAGCTTTTGTAATCAGATTTTGCTGTGCATGCATGTTTTTTGCCATTCTGAAATGGTTTTGCATTATTGCTTCTAACTTTGCACCTACTTTGTGAACCAATCACCAACCTAAACAACATTTCATATTCTGGCATTATCAGTGCAGTAGCTAGTCATTTGGAAATCATACATAAACTTGTGATAATCCTGAATTCCTCTAAATTGTGAGCAGCCCGATATGGAATTACCCACAACAGTTTGTCACACTGATCATAAATATTTTTACAGTAGAATCTAGCTAAAGTGGCGCAACTTATGTGTTATGAACAGAGAGCTGCTTTAACCACTTCAGCCCCAGAAGATTTTACCCCCTTCCTGACCAGAGCACTTTTTACAATTTGTCACTGTTACTTTAACTGACAATTGCGCAGTCATGCAATACTGTACCCAAACAAAATTTGCATCCTTTTTTTCCCACAAATAGAGCTTTCTTTTGGTGATATTTTATCACCTCTGCGTTTTTTATTTTTTGCGCAATAAACTAAAAAAAAATAGCGACAATTTTGAAAAAAAAAAACATTATTTTTAACTTTGTGCTATAATAAATATCCCCCCCCCCAAAAAAAAACAAAAAAAAACAGATTTCATCAGTTTAGGCCAATATATATTCTTTGATTAGTGTGCGCAAAAGTTATAGCATCTACAAACTATATGGGAAAGATTTATGGCATTTTTATTATTATTATTTTTTTTTTAATTACTAATGGCGGTGATCTGCAATTTTTAGCGGTACTGTGACTGACAGATTTTTTGACACATTTTTGGGACCATTGACATTTATACAGCGATCAGTGCTATAAATATGCACTAATTACTGTGTAAATGTCACTCGTAGGGAAGGGGTTCACACTAGGGGAGATCAAGGGGTTAAATGTGTGTTCCCTAGATGTGTTTTAAATGTATGAGGATAGGACTGACTGGGGGAGGTGATATATGGTTGTTACCACTTAGTAGGAACAATCGATATGTCTCCTCCCCCCTGACAAAACAGGGATTTATTCTGTCAGGCTCTCGTGCATGCAATCTCGCGCAGCCAGCGGCGATCGCGTCCCCGGCAACGTGCATCTGGTCCACTGCTGTGCAGCAGGCGTGTGCACGCGCACCTCCGGCGGCTCTTAAAGGGGACCCTGTACCCGTACAGGGTTTCATGCAGCGCTGCCATTGTGTCGCAGTAAATCTACGTGAGCCAGTCGGGAACCGGTTAATTACTGTTTGTGATTTGTTTTTAACGATATGGTCATTATTATTTGTCTTTGTATGGGTCCTTAAATTAAAAAGTGTAAGAATTCCTATTTTGTATTAAGTGGGTTGGGAAGCATCTCCTGATTCTCTATTATCTTTCTATTATCTTACCTGGTGTCCCAGAACTGTGATGCACTGAAAAGCAGATGGAATGTCAGGTTGATCTGATTATTCATTTCCAAACAATCAGATCTTAATGTGTTCCTGATCACGTAATGCATACAGTTGTGTAAGCAGCAGCAGGGCTTTGATGCCCAACTGCACTCCACTGGTTTAACTGAACCTAATTATTTACATACACTAAATTTGGAATCCTCTTTGAATATGTTTCTATTGCCCCTAGGGTAAAGTCTACAAACTATCATACACTGCCAGTCTCTTGCATGTTTATTATTTGTAAGGATTTAATTTAAATTTAGTTTCATGTCTCCATTTGTACACTTGTGTAATAAGCAAAGCAAATTAGAAATTTGGATGACTCAGCACTTGTGATCCTACAGTAGGTTATAGGAAGAAAGAGTACATTTATTGTGTGCAACAAATAAAAATATTTCTGCTTCCCAAATTCGAATGTTTCCCCCATGAGGATTCTTGAGAAATACTGTTTACATTACCGTGGCATTTTCTAAAGGAAAATAATTTCAGAAGGCACGCTAGGGAAGGCAGTTTGTAAGTCATCGTGCCATGTCGTTATCATGATTTATTTAGTGAAGGAATCTTGGCATGATATTACCCAAAACTGTGTTTGTTTTTCTAATGAAAGGCATAATAACCATAAATAAAGATCATATATTTTGTATATATACTTACTTTTCAACAACTTGTGGGTAGTCAGGGAATGTGAAAGTCTATTTTCTTGCTGGTGCTATGGAAGCAGGAGTATGCCTGCTTCATTTGTGGCACAAGCAGGGAGCGCCTTATTTCATCAGGTGTGTACTTAAAGTCAGTGGCGGCTGGTTTTTAATTTTTTGGGGGGGTGGCAAACAAACCTGGCCCCCTCCCATCCCCTACCCCATCGCTCGTTTTCGGCTTCGCTCACCCTTCGCGCCGCCCTCCAGCCCCGCACTTACCTGATTCAGATCGCAGCTTTGGCAGCTTCCCCCCTGCATCTCCCCCCCAAGCCCCAGCAGTCGCTTCTCCTCCCGGGCCAATCGGGTGTTAGGACTCCCGGCCAGTCGGGTCTCAGGACCTGCTTCCTGATTGGCTGGGAGGAGAAGCAGAAAGACATTAGCCTATATTAATTTGCTAATGTCACACAAGTGACAATAAGAGCTTCAGGCTCTAATTGTGCTTCAAAAAATACAAAAAAACCCCCATTGAAATCCATGTGTCCTGCGACCTGCATGCAGATTAGGGCCCGGCGCATGGCTTAGGGGGGCGGCGCCCCTCCGTCCCTTATGAGTGGCCACCACTGCTTAAATTTGAACTTCACTCTCCCACTCAACATTGATTATTTTTAATCCTCATGCTGCTAGCATTTTTAAATGGATAGAAATGTATATAATATTTACTTCTTTTAAGCCTTTTTTTCTTTTACATTACTTCAGTTACTTTCTGGTTTCTTGCTTAGGCAAATGATGTCATACATCCCAGGAGTCTTCAGGAGGGGAGGAGATGATGAGGGGTTTTCTCAGCAAAGCACAATCTGCTGCCTGCATGCTTGAGCAAATGGATTCCAGGAAGTAAATGCTACTTGAACCATCAGCCCTTACTCAAGATGGCCACGGCTAGAAATGCTAGCGAGTGTTTTTTAACCACTTAAGGACTAGCCTCGTTTTGGATTTTAGGTGTTTACATGTTTAAAACAGGTTTTTCTGCTAGAAAATTACTTAGAACCCCCAAACATTATATATGGTTTTTCTTCTATAACACCCTAGAGAATACAATGGCGGTCATTGCAATACTTTTTTTTGCACCGTATTTGCGCAGCGGTCTTATAAGCGCACTTTTTTTGGAAAAAATTCACTTTTTTGAATAAAAAAATAAAACAACAGTAAAGTTATCCCAATTTTTTTTTATATTGTGAAATATAATGTTACGCCAAGTATATTGATACCCAACATGTCATGCTTGAAAATTGCGCCCGCTCGTGGAATGGCGTCAAACTTTTACCCTCAAAAATCTCCATAGGCGACGTTTAAAAAATTCTACAGGTTGCATATTTTGCGCTATAGAGGAGGTCTAGGGCTAGAATTATTGCTCTCGCTCTACCGGTCGCTGTGATACCTCACATGTGTGGTTTGACCACCGTTTTCATATGCGGGCGCTACTCGCGTATGCGTTCGCTTCTGCGCGCGAGCTCGTCGGGACAGGGGGGTTTTAAAAATTTTTTTTTTTATTTTTATTATTTATTTTAAAATATTTTATTTATTTTTACACTGTTTAAAAAAAAAAAAAAAAATTGTGTCACTTTTATTCCTATTACAAGGAATGTAAACATCCCTTGTAATAGAAAAAAGCATGGCAGGACCTCTTAAATATGAGATCTGGGGTCAAAAAGACCTCAGATCTCATATTTACACTAAAACGCAATAAAAAAAAAAAAAAAAAAAAAAAAAAAGTCATTTAGAAAAATGACATTTGAAAAAATATGCCTTTAAGAGGCGTGGACGGAAGTGACGTTTTGACGTCGCTTCCGCCCAGCAGTATCTTGGAGACGAGTGAGCGCCATCTTGGCCTCACTTGTCTCCTGACACACAACGGAGGAGGACGCGATCGCCTCCGCCGCTACCGACGGCTCCGGTAAGCGGCGGAGGGCACCGGATCGCGGCGGGAGGGGGGGGCCCCTCTCCCGCCACCGATAAAAGTGATCTCGCGGCGAATCCGCCGCAGGGACCACTTTTATCTGAAAGCCGGCCGCCGCACGAAAACGGGGATACCGGGGTTATGGCAGCTAGCTGCTGCCATAACAACGATATCCCCGTTCAAACTTAGGACGTATATATACGTGCGGCGGTCGGGAAGTGGTTAAAGTAATTTATCAACAAAATAAAGCATAGAGACAAGGATGGATGGGGGACTTTGATTTAAATATTAAAAATGAATTAAACAGTGTTTGTGGTGCTCAGATGCAGTGAAGATCCAGTATAAAGCTGAGCTCCGGGATAATCAATTTTTGTCTAAATTCAAGAGGCATTCTTATTTAAACACTTCAGCCCCAGGAGATTTGCCTGCTGAATGACCGGGCCATTTTTTGTGATTTGGCACTGCTTTGCTTTAACTGACAATTGTGCGATCGAGGGACGCTGCACCCAAACAAAATTGACGTTCTTTTTGTCCCACAAATAGAGATTTCTTTTGGTGGTATTTGATCATCTCTGCGGTTTTTTTTGCGCTATAAACAAAAAAAGAGCAACAATTTTGAAAAGAACACAATATTTTGCACTTTTTGCTATAATAAATATCCCCATTTTTTTTTTTAAAAGCAAATTTTTTCTCAGTTTAGGCCGATATGTATTCTTCTACGTATTTTTGGTAAAAAAAATTGCAATAAGCGTGTATTTGATTGCACAAAAGTTATAGCGTCTACAAAATAGGGGATAGATTAGCATTTTTATTATTATTATTTTTTTACTAGTAATGGCGGCGATCTGCAAATTTTATCGGGACTGCGACATTATGGCGATCACATCGGACACTTTTGACACATTTTTGGGACCATTGGCATTTATACAGCGATCAGTGCTATAAAAATTATTATTATTATTATTATACAGGATTTATATATCACATACAGGGGGCTGCACATACAGGGGTTCTTCCAAAGAAGTGGCGTTCTTAAAATAAGTGGCACTTCTGCTCTTGCACCATCCATCTGAACATTTTCTTCTCTCTTCACAGGTAATCTGCGTTTATATTCCCATGTCCTGAAAACTGAAAATTGACTGACCGCTTACATACATTTTTGGTAATCTGCATTTATATTCCCATGTCCTGCAAACTGAAAATTGACTGACCGCTTACATACATTTTTGGTAATCTGCGTTTATATTCCCATGTCCTGCAAACTGAAAATTGACTGACCGCTTACATACATTTTTGGTAATCTGCGTTTATATTCCCATGTCCTGCAAACTGAAAATTGACTGACCGCTTACATACATTTTTGGTAATCTGTTTGTCACCGCTGTCTCAACTCCATCTGTAGCCATGCTCACATTATTTCAATGTTTATTTAGCCATTAAGTCTTACCTAAATTATGGGTTTCCTTATCTTTACAATTTTGGCCTTTTAGTCCCCTTGCAGTTTGATTGTGGTGTGAAAGTTATGCCCTGCTTGCTGTGTTCCTAATATGCCCTCCTAATTGATTAATTGCCAGATTCCATCCACACCCAACACAGTATATAACAAGGCTTTCTTTACGGGGCTGCACATACAGGGGTTCTTCCAAAGAAGTGGCGTTCTTAAAATAAGTGGTACTTCTGCTCTTGCACTTCAGCGATTTGCACAAAGCAAACCATAGCAGATTGCAGGTGATCTCATTTTCATATTATCTCTCCTTCTCTGAAACATGCACTCTTTACCTCTCCTCCACAATTGCAGCCTCTCTCCTCAAGCTCTCTTTTCTACATCCCTCTGCTCCACCACACAATCTGTACATATCACCCTCACTTCTCCCCTCCCCCTATTACTGCACTCATCACCTCTTTCTAACTCTAAGCCCACTTGCTAACATACCCCCCAGGATACTGAAGCATGTCCCCTCATACAAATCATATTCTCATATTACCTCCCTCACTCTTCTGCTTCTCCTAATCGCTGGAGATATTTCCCCAAACCCTGGGCCTCCCTTATTTAACTGTACCCAACACACCCATCACCATCACCCTACATCCTCTGGCAATAGTCGCAATCTACACAATTTAGTCTCCATTCCTCTTCTTCCCAACACCAGCCTCCCTCTCTCCTGCGCCCTCTGGAACGCCCGCTCTGTCTGCAACAAACTCACTGCTGTTCATGACCTCTTTGTCACTAATTACTTCAATCTACTTGCTCTCACCGAAACCTGGCTCCACGAATATGACACCAATTCTCTTGCTTCCCTCTCCCAGGGTGGCCTTCACTGGACTCACTCCCCTAGGCCTAATGGACGCAATGGAGGTGGAGTGGGATTCCTCCTATCCCCCCAGAGCACCTTCCAGGTTATTCACCCTCTTCCCTCTTTTTCCTTCTCATCATTCGAAGCCCACTGTATACGTCTATTCTCTCCTACTTCCCTAAGAATTGCTGTGATCTACCGGCCCCCTGGACCACTATCGACTTTCCTTGATGAGTTTTCTGCCTGGCTACCCTACTTTCTCTCTTTGGAGATTCCAGCAATCCTTCTCTGTGATTTCAACATCCCTGCTAATACAAACACTCCTGCTACTTCTAAACTTCTTAGTCTAACCTCTTCATTTGACCTGAAGCAATGGGTACAGGCTTCTACTCACTCTGATGGCAATACCCTTGACCTTGTATTCTCCTACCTATGCACTCCATGCAACTTCTCAAACAATCCTTTTCCTCTCTCCGACCACCATCTTATTAGTTTCTCTCTCCCCCTGTCTTCGACCACCTTTCCCTCCAATCGCCTAACCATCACCCGTAGAAACTTTCGCAACTTCAACTCCTCTCTCCTCTATTCTGCTACTGACCACCTCTATGACAAAATCTCTCCCCTGTCCTGCCCCAACCAAGCCACGTCCATCTACAATAAATCTCTGTCCACTACTCTGGACAAGCTCGCTCCCCTCACTACACGCAGAATCAGGCCTCGACCCCTACAACCCTGGCAAACAGATGACACCAAAAGTCTCAAAAAACGTAGTCGTGCTCTTGAGCGTCTGTGGCACAAGACTAAGCCTCTCAAAGACTTCAATCAATACAAATCTGCCCTCCAAAAATACTATTCTTTCCTCCACACTGCCAAGCAAACCTATTTTACAACTCTTATTAACACCTTCTCATCCAATCCCCGTAAACTCTTCTCTACCTTCAACTCTCTACTTTGTCCTCCACCGCCTCCACCCACTGACTCACTCACTGCCCAGGAGATTGCTAATCACTTCAAAAACAAGATTGATACAATCCGTGAAGAAATCTCCATTCTACAGGTATCTCCCCCAGCTAAGACCCCATGTCAACAGGTACAACTGACACTCCCCCTATTCAAATCTGCTACTACAGATGAAGTTGCTAAACTCCTTTCTATCGCCCACCTAACCACCTGTCCCCTGGACCCTATTCCCTCTGAAATGCTACGGTCACCCTCTGACCCCATCCTACACTCTAACCCACATCTTCAATCTCTCCCTCACCTCTGGCATCTTCCCTGACGCTCTAAAACATGCACTGGTCACCCCCATACTCAAAAAGCCGTCCTTGGACCCTACCAATCTTAACAACCTATGCCCTATCTCCTTGCTCCCCTTCTCCTCCAAACTCCTTGAACGCCTGGTTTACAACCAACTGAGTGACCACCTTACTAAAAACAACCTTCTTGATCCCCTTCAATCTGTATTCCGCCCTCAACACTCCACAGAAACTGCTCTTTTAAAACTCACAAATGACCTACTAACTGCAAAAACCAATGGACACTATTCTGTACTTCTACTTCTGGATCTTTCAGCTGCCTTTGACACGGTTGACCACCTCCTCCTCCTCAAAAAACTTTACTCCCTCGGTCTCCGTGACTGTGCTCTTCAGTGGCTCTCATCCTACCTATCCCAACGCACCTTCAGTGTCACTTACAATTCTACTTCCTCCACTCCTCTTCCCTTCTCTGTCGGGGTCCCCCAAGGTTCTGTTCTTGGACCTCTTTTATTTTCAATCTACACCTCTTCCCTGGGTCAGCTATTGAAAGCCTCTCACGGCTTTCAATATCATTTCTATGCTGATGACACGCAAATCTATCTCTCCACCCCTCAACTCACTCCATCAGTCTCTTCATGCATCACTAACTTACTAACCGACATATCTGTATGGATGTCACACCACTTCCTCAAACTCAACTTGTCCAAAACTGAGCTTATAATATTTCCTCCCCCACGTGCCTCTTCCCTTGACTTCTCTGTCAAGAGCAATGGCACAACCATCCACCCATCCCCACATGTCAGGGTGCTAGGTGTTATCCTGGATTCTGAACTCTCCTTTCAGCCCCACATCCAATCACTTTCCAAAGCTTGCCGCCTCAACCTCCGCAACATCTCTAAACTACGTCCCTTTCTAACCAATGAAACCACAAAGCTCCTGATTCACTCCCTGGTTATCTCTCGCCTTGACTACTGCAACTCACTCCTCATTGGCTTACCTTTAAACAGACTATCCCCCCTGCAGTCCATCATGAATGCTGCTGCCAGACTTATCCACCTTACAAACCGCTCAGTGTCTGCTACCCCTCTCTGACAATCCCTCCATTGGCTGCCACTTGCCCAACGAATTAAATTCAAAATACTAACAATAAGTTACAAAGCCATCCACAACTCTGCCCCCAGCTACATCACTAACCTAGTCTCAAAATACCAACCTAATCGCCATCTCCGTTCCTCCCAAGACCTCCTGCTCTCTAGCTCCCTCATCACCTCCTCCCATATCCGCCTCTGTAACTTCTCCCGAGCCTCGCCCATCCTCTGGAATTCCCTACCCCAATCTGTCAGACTGTCTCCAAATTTATCCACTTTTAGGCGATCCCTGAAAACTTTCCTCTTCAGAGAAGACTATCCTGCCTCCATCTAATAACTGCACTATTTTCTCCATTAGCTCATCCCCCACAGCTATTACCCTTTTGTATAACTTGACCCTCCCTCCTAGATTGTAAGCTCTAACGAGCAGGGCCCTCTGATTCCTCCTGTATTGAATTGTATTGTACTTGTATTGTCTGCCCTAATGTTGTAAAGCGCTGCGTAAACTGTCGGCGCTATATAAATTCTGTATAATAATAATAATAATAATATATAGCGCCAACAGTTTACGCAGCGCTTTACAATATAAAAGGGAGACAATACAGTTATAATACAATAAGATACAAGAGGATTAAGAGGGCCCTGCTTAGAAGAGCTTACAATCTAATAAGGTGGGGCAGGTGGTACAAAAGGTTTTAACTTTGGGGAATGAGCTGATGGAAGTGGTAAAAGAATAGTTAGAGACATTATAGGCTTTCCTGAAGAGATGAGTTTTCAGGGATCGCCTGAAGGTAGCAAGAGTAGGGGATAGCCGGACAGGTGGAGGTAGCGAGTTCCAGAGGATGGGAGAGGCTCTGGAGAAATCCTGGAGACGAGCATGAGTGGAGGAGATGAGAGGGCTTGAGAGTAGGAGGTCTTGAGAAGAGCGGAGAGGACGATTTGGGTGATATTTGGAGATAAGATTGGTGATGTAGCTTGGAGCAGATTTGTGAATGGCTTTGTATGTTGTGGTTAGTATTTTGAATTTAATTTTCTAGGTGATTGGGAGCCAGTGTAGGGATTGGAGGAGAGGGTTGGCAGACACTGAGCGGTTGGTAAGGTGGATAAGTCTGGCAGCAGCATTCATGATAGACTGGAGAGGGGATAGCCTATGGAGAGGCAGGCCAATGAGGAGGGAGTTGCAATAGTCAAGGCGAGAGATAACAAGGGAGTGAATGAGGAGCTTGGTGGTTTCATTTGTTAAAAAGGGGCGAATTTTAGAGATGTTACAGAGGTGAATTCTACAAACGTTTGACAACGATTGGATTTGAGGCTGAAATGACAAGTCAGAGTCTAGGATTACACCTAGTACCCTGGCGTGAGGGGAGGGACTGATGGTTGCATTGTTGATTTTGATGGAAAAGTCGTGGAGGGGGGCACGGGCGTGGGGGAATATTAATAGCTCAGTTTTAGAGAGATATCGTTTAAGGCAGTGGTGTTACATCCATGCTGATATGTCAGTTAGTAAGTTAGTAATGCGAGAGGAGACTGAAGGAGTGAGGTAAGGAGTAGACAGATAGATTTGGGTGTCATCGGCGTATAAGTGGTACTGGAAGCCATGGGCCGTTATCAAGTGACCAAGGGAGGATGTGTAGATAGAGAAGAGAAGAGGGCCAAGAACAGAGCCTTGGGGGACCCCCACAGAAAGGGGCAATGGAGAGGAGGAGACAGAGTTGTAGGTGAAACTGAAAGAGCGCTGTGATAAATAGGCAGAGAACCAGGATAGAGCAGAATCTCGGAGGCCAAGGGATTGTAGTTTATTGAGAAGGAGCGGGTGGTCAACAGTATCAAAGGCTGCAGAGAGGTCAAGTAGTAGGAGTATGGAGTACTGGCTGTTGGTTTTAGCAGTTAGTAAATCGTTAGTGAGTTTTAGTAAGGCAGTTTCTGTGGAGTGCTGTGAGCGAAAGCCAGATTGTAAGGGGTGAAGGAGGTTATTTTCACTGAGGTAGGAGCTAAGATGGTTGTAGACTAAGCATTCTAGAAGTTTAGAGGTGAATGGGAGCAATGGGTCTTAAGTTGTTCAGGTTGGTAGGGTCCAGTGAGGGCTTTTTAAGTATGGGAGTGATCTGTGCATGTTTTTGAGGGGAGGGGAAGGTGCCACTAGAGAGGGAGAGATTGAAGATGTGAGTGAGGGAGCATAGGATAGAAGAAGAGGGTGACCGTAGTAGTTGTGAGGGAACAGGATCCAGGGGACAATTGGTTAAGTGGGCATCTGAGAAAAGTTTTGTAACCTCTTCAGTAGTAGCCAATTCAAAAGAGGAGAGTGTTGAATGTGCTGTTAGGCAAGGTATGTTGGACGGGGAAGATGTACGCACAGTAGAGGTAACCTCACGAATTGCATCAATCTTGTCTTTTAAGTGATTGGCAATCTCTTGGGCAGTGAGTGAGTTAGTGGGTAGAGGGGGTGGGGGACGAAGCAGAGAGTTAAAGGTTGAGAAGAGCCGACGGGGACTGGATGACAAGGAATTAAAAAGAGAGACAAAGTAGGCTTGTTTGGCAGCATGGAGGCATGAATTGTATTTTAGAAGGGCAGATTTATAAAGGGTGAAGTCTTGCAGGCATTTGGTTTTACTCCACAGTCGTTCAAGAGCACGGCAATGTCTCTTGACATTTCTAGTGTAGTCAGTTTTCCAGGGTTGTAGCGGTCGGGGCCTGATTCTGCATGTGGTTAGAGGAGCAAGTGCATCTAGTGATGATGAGAGTGAACTGTTGTAGACAGAGATGGCCAGGTCAGGACAGAACAGGAGAGAGATTATGTCATATAGGTGGTCAGTAGCAGAAGAAGAGAAGGGTTAAAGTGGCGAAGGTTTCTACAAGTAATTGTTTGCTGCTTGGAGGGATGGGTGGTTGGAGGCAAGGATACAGTGAAAGTAATGAGGTTGTGATCAGAGAGAGAAAAGGGGGTGTTGGTGAGGTTGCCAGGGTTGCAGAGATGGGAGAATACAAGGTCAAGAGTATTACCATTGGAGTGAGTGGAAGTATGTGTCCATTGGGTTAGGTCAAAAGATGAAGTTAAGTCAAGAAGTTTAGCTGTAGTTGGGCTGTTAACATTGACAGGAATGTTGAATTCACCAAGAATGATAGTGGGTATTTCAGAGGAGAGAAAGTAGGGTAGCCAGGCAGCAAAGTCATCAAGAAAGCGCAATACCGGCCCAGGAGGCCGATAAATTGCTGCAATCCTCAGCGAAATGGGAGAAAACAGACGAATACAGTGCATCTCGAAAGAAGAGAGAGATAGAGAGGGAGGGACAGGAAGGACTTGTAAGGTGCTTTATGGGGATAGAAGGAAGCCAACTCCACCTCCTTTCTGTCTGTTGGGTCTGGGGGAGTGAGTCCCAGAAAAAAATGCACTCTTTACTGTAAAAATGTCACTGGCAGGGAAGGGTTTAACACTAGGGGGCGATCAAGGGGTTAATTGTGTTCCCTGTGTGTGTTTATAACTGTAGGGGAAGGGGACTGACCTAGAGGAAATGACAGATTGTGGTTCCTAGCTATTAGGAACTCATGATCTGTCTCTCCTCACAGAACAGGGATTTGTGTGTTTACACACACGTCCCTGTTCTGCCTCTTGTGCCCACGATCGCTCATGGCCAGCAGTCATTGCAACTGTCGGCCATGAGCATAGGTACCCCCGCAGTGCAGCTGGCGCGCCTGCTATCCCACTTAAAGATGCCGACGTATAGCTATGACGGCTTGTGGGATCGTGCCGACCTGCCGCAGTATAATGATGGCGGCAGGTCGGCAAGCGGTTAAATGTTGGGGTGCTTTTCATATTTCCTCCAGATCTGTGCAGTAATCCAGTGTGAAACTTTGCCTCTGTGTAGGAGTTTCCTGTAATGAAGACCGGTCACTGCTGCTCTCTGAGCTTGTACAGAGTCACTGATTTTGTCTCCACCCCCTCCTGTAGTTTTCTGCGGGTAACATGTAGTGGGTGGAGCCTGCTAGTTCCCTCCCCCCACTGCTCTGTTCTCTATAGAGGCTATGTACAGCACAGCGATGATGTCACGGCTATTTTTATAGGGTGATATCTGGGTTTGCAAAAATATTTGGCACACACAAGTGTATTTATATATTTTGTTGCTATTAGGGAATATATTTAAATGAAGGTTTTTGTGCCTGGAGTTCAGCTATAAACAATAATTATAAAGGATAAAGCATATATGGTAATGCCAACTACCTAGAGCTGTCTGTACTTTGAATGGGAATGTCAAAACTGTGCTCAGGAACTCACAATCATATGCCGAGAGTAAATGCAGCTACCTGTCCAAAGTACAGGGCATCCATGTATTAAATAGATTTGACCATGCACCTTTCTGTATATGAAATTCTTTCTAAGACCCCTTTCACAATGGAGGTGTTTTTCAGGAGCTTTAGCGCTAAAAATAGCGCCTGAAAAAATCCTCAGCTGCAATCCCAATGTGAAAGCCCGAGTGCTTTCACACTAGGGTGCTGCGCTGGCAGCGTGTCAAAAAAAGTCCTGCAAGCAGCTTCTTTGCAGCGATGTAGGAGCGGTGAATACACCACACCTAAAGCTCCCCTGCCCATTGAAATCAATGGGCAGCGCCAGCAAAGCGCCGCTTTGCAGGCCATTTTAACCCTTTTTTGCCCTGGTTAAAAGCGCCCCACTAGCGGGCAAAAACGACAGTAAAGCGCCGCTAAAAATAGCGGTGCTTTACCGACAACGCCCATGCACTGGTAGTGTGAAAGTGCTCTTACTTGAAGTATCACCATAATTAACCCCCTTCCTTATCCATGACTGCATTGTGTTCTAAAAGAACATCTTTTTCACTATTTGTGCTGGCTGAAAGCTTCTCCCCATTCTTTGGTGCTTATTTTGCTTTACTTCATATTGGCATGTGTAACCCTTCATGGCTGACTATTATTCATTGTATATTCCTGTTTGCCAGCTTACATATGGTCGACGACTGGAATCTCTGTGGTAGCCACTGTTGCTGTGGTTCTTTTGTTTGTTTGGTGTTAATTTTGTATGGTCTACTGTTCTGTATGACTTGGATTATTATCCCATACAAAAAGTAAAAAAGAATAACAAAAAAAAAAAAGAAAAAACTTCTCCTCAGACTGAAGCCCAATTTAGCTCCCATTGGGTATCTACAGCATTGTAGCCACGCCCCCTCTCTTTGTTTTATTATTTAAAGTTTACTTTTTTTTAACATATGTTTTGACACACAGACCCCAGGTAAGACCCAGCACACACATTACAGGGCTCAGACATAGTGACCACATTAATGACTTTCTGCTTAGTGGGGGGCGGGACAATGATTGACCTTTTACAGGAAGTGCACTGATTGGCTCCTCATTCACAACAATAGAATGACAACAACGCAAACTACTAGCTAGTATTCTGACTGTAAATGATCAATCACCACCTGCTGGCACTGAGAGGAGAGTCTGCCTATAAAAGACCCATCACTGCCCCGCTGGCCCTGAGTTGAATGTCTGCCTGTAAGAGATCCATCACCAACGTACAAGCAGTGAGTGGAGAGTCTACCAGTCCATTACTTTCCCACTGGATTTGAGCTGAGAATCAGTGCGGATGTGTTGTCGCAGCCATGGGCAGATTTCCCGCTCAGTGTCAGCAGAGTGGTGATTGCTCATTTATGGAGTAATATCTGGTGGCTTGTATTGCTGTCATTTCATTGTTGTGAATTAGAATGCGCCATGTGTTTATCTTTCAGCTACATCTTCTTCTCACTATTGATTCTCTTATCAGCCCTGAGGTTCCCTTAAGAGACTACCTGCCTCATGGTCCACCATTTTAGGTGGCTTAAGTAGCCAGGGCTCCACCTTTTCCTGAATAGACTTACTTCTCTATATCTGTCAATGCTTGTTGGGCTTTTCAGCGTCAGGCATCTGTTTTCAGATTGTAATGCAGCAGCCATTCTGTTCACACATACTCTCGGTTTTACCAAATGAATGATCAGACCTCTTCTGATGCCAGCTTTGGAAGTAGGTTTGTGAGCCTCACATAGCCCCCAGTGTTACATATTATTGTTTTTTGTGGACCCACTAGTGTGTTGTTTGATATGTTGCCAACCCCTAAGTTGGAATGTTTTTGGATGTCCCTAGGTACCTGAATTACTCATCCCTTAATGTACAATTAAATAGCATTATTTAAGGGTATCACCCCTGTGTCTTATGATCACTCCTACTTTTGCAAAAAACTAAAGCATGATGAGAGTGGGAGATATTATAATGCTTGTTGAACAATTTTTTCGTTGCCAGTGTCTTATTTTTCTGTAGGTGGCGGCATAATCCTATGTACCTAAATTAGTCATTCTATGTCCTTTAAAGGTGAACTCTTAATATTGTTTTCTACTTTTATTTTAATTTTGAAGCGGCCTAGTGTATATAGCATTGCTCTCAGTCAGATCAGTGGCACCATTGAGGAGTAAAAGCCCCTTTGTAGTAAAAAAAAAAAAAAAAAAATATTAATAATAATGCCATAAATATATCCCCTATTTTGTGGACGCTATAACTTTTGCGCAAACCGATCAATATACGCTTATATATGTAAATGTGAACATGTAAATGTGTTGGAATGGCCTAGTCAAAGCCCAGACCTCAATCCAACAGAGAATCTGTGGTCAGACTTAAAGATTGCTGTTCACAAGCTCAAATCATCCAACTTGAAGGAGCTGGAGCAGTTTTGCAAGGTGGAATGGGCAAAAATCCTAGTGGTAAGATGTGGCAAGCTCATAGAGACTTATCCAAAGTGACTTGGAGCTGTGATGGCCGCAACCTCCTGCTCTCTAGTTCCCTTGTTACCTCCTCCTATGCTCACCTACAGGACTTCTCCAAAGCCTCCCCCATCCTCTGACACTCTCTGCCCCAGTATGTCTGGTCAGCTCCCATCAGGTCCGCCTTTAGGCGATCCTTGAAAACTCACTTATTCAGGGAAGCCTACCCCGCCTCCTCCTAAGAACTGTACTTGAGTCCCCTCCATCAAATCTTCCCCTGCAGCCATTACCTTTTGTACCACCTCCCCCTCCCTTTAGATTGTAAGCTCCACGAGCAGGGCCCTCCTATTCCTTATGTATTGCACTGTATTGTAACTGTACTGTCCCCCTTTTATTATAAACTGCTGCGTAAGCTGTTGGCGCTATAGAAATCCTGTATAATAATAATAATAATAATATTTGCAAATTAATCATGCATATAAGTGTGAAAGGAATATATTGAAAAACATATATGTAGGAGTGAAATCATTCTGTTACCTGGTTTCCACAATAACTGAAGATGACCATGTTCTTCAGGAAATACAAACAAGAATAGGTGCTGTAGATATGTATTATTCACTAAGGCTACTTTCTCACTAAGGCGTTTTTCAGGTGCTAAAGGGCTAAAAATAGCGCCTGTAAAGCACCTGAATAACGCCTCCCCTGCCACCCCAGTGTGAAAGCCAGAACGCTTGCAGGACGGGAAAAAAAAAGGTGAATACATTGCCCCTGCCAATTAAATCAATGGCCAGCAAACCGCTTTTAACCCTTTATCGGCCGCTAGCAGGGGTTAAAAGCGCCCGCTAGTGGCCGAAAAGTGCTGCTAAAACTACGATAAAGCGCTGCCCCAGTGTGAAAGTGCCTTAAAGATAGTTGTCAGATCACTGACTAAAATTTTTAGATTTATAGAACGGTTCTCTGCAGAAACCTGGGCACTAACAAAAGTGAGGTATAGATGAATTGTTGAAAATAAGAGTTTTTGAAAGGCTTTATAAATGAAAATAAGGACACACCCCTTACGACTGAACATCTGAGTAGGTTGGTGGGTATAAGAAACCAGCATCTTAGATGACTTGACCATGTGGTAAGGATGGGAGAAAAAATTCTAATAAGGGAAATCCAAGCGAAAGAAGGAATAAATGTGGATTAGTTGTTTGAAAGAGGACCTACTAGATCTGGGGGACAGAAGATTGTGTTTTCAAATAACTTAAAATTGTGAAGGAAGCCAGTGTTCAGGAGTCAGGGAGAGAGTGAGAGAGAGAAAAAAAATGACCAACCTAAGGCTGATTAAAGATATTGTGTTTTCACATTGAATCTGATTGCTGAAAGATCCTTCATTGTAGAATTTGCACTTAATATGAACAATATGTTAAAATCACACATCTTTATGTGAACTGGTACTTCTCTCTAAATAGTCTATATGCTCTTTGATCTAGATTGTTTTTAATGCCCTTTAGTCCAGATCATTATGCAAATCACTTTTCTGTCCTCATATAGGGTGATTAAAGCTGATCTCCAAGTGCATATTCAAAGACCACCAAGTGCTAAGTGCACTTAGTAAAAATTCTTGAAATTGCCTTGATTGCTGCTTCTTGCAATCCCATTTGCAGGAGCACCCAGACTACGTAGAGCCGTGATGGCGAACCTTGGCACCCCAGATGTTTTGGAACTACATTTCACATGATGCTCAACTACACAGCAGAGTGCATGAGTATAATAGAAAATGTAGTTCCAAAACATCTGGGGTGCCAAGGTTCGCCATCACTGATGTAGAGGGAGGGGGCAGTACTTGAGGTCATTCAGGTGTCCTACATTCAAATGTGCTGGGACAGAATAAGCTGACAGGGTAGAGGGCAAAGGGATGACCTCATCAGTTTTCTTCTGCTCCTTTTCTGGCTGTTTACAGGATGGAGGCTAGGAGTTGCCCCAATTATGTTGCTTAACTGCAGTAGAGAAATTTCAGGTTAGCAGTCAGGCTGTGCTGTCTGGAATGGCTGTGTAAATATCAGCACTGGTTGGACAGAAACACAAATCTTTTGGCAGGTAAAAACATGCATGTTTTATAATGATGTATGTAGCTGTTTGTCTAGAATTCAAGTTTAGGTGTTGTGTTGCAGTTTTGATATGTAATGGACAGTCATATTGCCAGCCATATCTAACAGGAATAATATAAAAATATCAAATATTATGGGCTCCATCTGGTAAATTTTTCTCTCTCTCTCTCTCTCTCTCTCTCTCTCTTTACAATGTAGAGGGGGGACAGCACAATTACAGTACAGTTCAATACAGAAGGGACAGGAGGGCCCTGCTTGTAGAGCTTACATTCTAAGGGGAGGGAGTGGTGGTACAAAAGGTAATAGATGCAGGGAATGATTTGATGGGGGTGGCTCGGGGACAGTTGTTAGGTGGGTGTGGGATAGGCTTCCCTAAATAAGTGAGTTTTCAGGGATCTCCTAAAGGTGGACAGTTTACGGGCTGATCGGACATACCCGGGGCATGGGGGAGGCTCTGGAGAAGTCCTGAAGGCGAGCATGGGAGGAGGTAACAAGGGAGCTAGAGAGCAGGAGGTCCTGGGAGGAGCAGAGGGGACGATTTGAGCGATATCTGCAGATGAGGTTGGTGATGTAGCTGGGGGCAATGTTGTGGATGGCTAATGCATCTATTGAATTGATACTAATCCAGTGTCTGTTGTACGTGTTCTTCCAGAAGCGCAAAAGGTCAATTATAACATTGCTTTTCCAATACATGACTAGTTCTGATATAACGTTCAGTAATAACCACTATGTACATAAAGCTTTTCCTTTTTTTTTTTTTTTTTTTTTTTTTTAATTATATATAACAAAACAGAGAACAAAAAGGGGTAAATTACCCAATTTGTTTTAGAGTGTGCTACCTCTCCCCATCCTATATTATACAACGTTTAATGATGTAATCTAAGTACACACATATCAAGTTGTAAGCAGGCATGCAGCATCTCACAAGCTACCACATAAATCTTCCAAGGTGTCTTGCCACCTCTCCCCCTTCTCAAGAGCTGTCAGCCACTGTCTCAATGGATTCCACCCATTTGGCCCAAATTCTATTAAATTTGTTAGGGCAACCCCTAGCCTCATAAGTCATTCTATATATGGTGACATTAGAAATGACCGAAGACTTCCAAACCGATAACTTAAGGTAATCTGTCCCAATCCAGTGCATTGCAATCATTTGCAAACATACAAAAATAGCAATCTTAGAAGGGTTTGTGTACTGTTTTCCATAAGCTCATCCTCAATAATTCCCAGAAGTCCAACCAAGAGACTGTATATGTTCAGGAGGTCAAAATGTCAGCTATAAACTGAGAGACCTGTGACTGAAGAGAGCGGACTCTATTGCACTCCCATGCCATATGTAGGAGTGAACCATCAGCCATTGAGCATTTATGACATATGAATGTATCCCTTATTCCCATTTTAAACAATCAGAGAGGTGTATAGTACATTTGAATATACCGCAGTTGAACGATCTTTATCTCTGGCAGAAATGACCATACTCATATAAGAGTTAAGCACCTCCTCCCAAAGTTCTTCCATCAGTTCTGGTATAATGATATGCCATCTTTCACTAATTCTCTGTATTTTATTACTTTCAACCCTCATTTAAATAGAGTACTAAGAGGATACTAATTTAGAGTGTTCCGGTTGTAACAGCAGTTTTTCTACATTCGTATTAGCAAGTGTGATTGGATCAGTCCCAAACTAACACTGTGCTGCAGTCTGGTTTCAGTCTGGTATATTGAAAATGCCAATTATTTGGTACTCCTAACTTTGAGTCTACCGGTGTCATATATTTGATGGAGATATTTGATCCCAAACTCGGTCCACCCATATCCATCTTCCAGTTTAAAAAAATGTATTAAAACGTGGATTGAACCATAGTGGGGCATTAGGAAACAAATGTAAGGGTTTTTTTTTTTAAATATACATTTTAGGCATATCCCCCGGATACGTTTAGCAGTCTTAAGTAGGTCTATGCCCCCTGATGTGAGAACCTCTCCTCTAGAACAAAATTCAGCAGAGCCTCAAAGGAAGACGTCACCGCAGTTTCAGCAGCTAGTGTATATACATCAGTTGGAATGCGAAATAATACATATGAAGATCCAGTAATGCTAAGCCTCCCTGATCATCTGGCAACTGTATAATATCTAGTGAGACCCGTGGCGCTTTAGAGCCCCATAGGAAAGAAATAATACAGAAATTTGGTAGAGAAATCATTTTAAATAGTTTAACTCTGCCCAGTAATGTCAATGGGAGATCCTTCAATTTTTGCATCCTGTCCTTAAATGTCCTGATAATAGGCCCTACGTTTGTATCAGTAAATCCTTCCAAGGGCAGTTGAATGTTGATCCATAAATAATTAAAAATGTCTGAAATAGTGATAGGGCAATGAGTAGGGGCCACTAACCTAGGTTAGTGGTCGACCAGTTCATACGAAATCCCGAGTAGTCCCCTAGTTCCTGAATCAATGAGAAGGCCGCAGACAATAAGCGATCTGGATTGGCTCTTTCATTATACAGTGGTTGTTTGACGGAGGGGTGGGTCTGGGTAGCAGTCCTTCCCATAGTCGACATCACAGCTTGGATTTGACAGCTGAAGTCTCTCATCGGGGCTGCACAGTGCACATCCAGCTGGCTTGCTCGCCAATCCCTGACTGTGCTGGATATTCATACTGCTGCAGGTCCTATTGAGCCAGAAATTAACATATAATCAAAAGAATTATGCAGGACAAAGCCCCTATATGGCGGGACAGAGGTCTGAATGCAGGAAAGTCCTACCCATTCGGGGACTGTTGGGAGGTATGCATATGCAGTCACAAACTTTCCTTTTCAGTCTGAGGATTTAGGAGCAGCAACTCTGGCAATCAGCACAGAGCCACCTGATCAGAATACAGCAGACAACCAGTAAAGGGGTCAGGAGGATAAAAGAAAGCCAACAGCACAGAATTAGGTGTATCAGCAGAAGGGTATTGAAAGGCAGGCCAGGAACAGTAGCTGGGTCATTAAAAATAAGTATCCACTGGTCAGAGGTGGTCATATCAGAGCAAGGGGTGCAGCTAAAAGGCCACTTAGCAATGATACTGGGAAGAGCTAAGGCTTAATTAGTCTGTTTGGTACATGTGCTAACACCAGGTGTGAAAGCATGTCCAAGCACATGCCCTGGAGAGGGTACATAAACGTGCACCCTTATGCAGATTTGCATGGCTGGCAATGGATTTCCACACACTGATATGCATGTATCCAACTGGCATTCAGCTTTCAATGATCTGTCTCTGACTGAAACCTGGATGGATGTTGGAAGTTGGTGGAGCCATATGAAGGAGGAATAAAGGGGTAAGTTGCTGCTCTGACTCATTCACATGTACAATTTAGTTTGAGCTATTGAGCTCAGCAGACTACAAGCTTTTTACAACAGGAGATATAGATTTGCTGGAAAATATAAGTTGCACTTGTAAGAATACATAATATTTATTATATAGAATATCTTCATATGTCTACTTTATCTGATTGAAAATCATTGTTTTTTTTTTTTTAGTTTTAACCATAATAAATGAAAATGTAAATATGCACCAAATCACTATACATTCCTTTGATGCAAGTCCAATATTGTGATTTCCCATTATATTTAGCTATTGAGCTATTAATTAGGCTTAATTTGGAGTGATGTGTGGGACTTTTTTGTTTGAGAGCAAAAGACAGGTAGGGGATTACCTGGCTGCTGTCCACACTTTTATTTCCCTTAGTGTTGTCTGATGGATTACTAAAATAAAATTTTTTCAATAAAAGTGTTTTAATTGGTCACTGAAGACTGAATCAGATGTGACTAGTACATTAAATGGTAAATGCCCGCAGTCCATCATTGTTATTCTTTTTTTACCATATGGTGTGTTTAAAACATTGTGGAAGAATAAATAGGAATAAGGAGGAAGAGTCCAATAAGAAGTAAATTAATCAGTGACCATTTTTTAGCACAAAGCCTGCTATAATATCAATGTAACAGCAATTTAAAAAGACTGTCGTTTAAAAAACAAATTCTACAGGTGTAAAGTACAGGCTCCTAGAGTTGACTGCCCATACTTGCATCTGCCTACAGAGCTTGAAAAAGGAGTGCGCATGCTCTGAAACGCATCACACAGCATCCTGGGACCTGTGACGTCAGTACCCTTCATACCATCCACGCTACACTGCAATCCACGCTGCGGAACTGCTAGAGGGCTTCAGAGGACTTCCTCTGTTCACAGCTCCGTTTCCCCAGAGCATGAGACATCCAGTCTACCCAGCGCACGAGGAGCACACGGACAGACCCCCCAACCATTACCTTAATGAAGAGCCTGTATTATACCTACCTCTTGTGAGTAACTCAATATGGGGGCCATAATAAGTTGTACCTAATACTACACTTAGTGGCGCTTCTTTCCATCTGTTTACTACAGAGTGGGCTGCACTCTGGATCAGTAGCTGACACAAGTGTATGGACTTCCTCCATGAGACTTTCTCAAAAACCTTTTAAAAAAACTTTTTTGATCTATGTTTATGTGTTTGCCGTTGTACCTACTACCCAGTTTAATCGTTGCATCTGCCTACAAAACACTGCAGTTATTGCCAAATCCCAAACTGTTCTAACAGGTAATCTTTCCTTCCGCTTCCATCACCTGCCTATACGTATTTATCAGTAAAAGGTCTTATGGTCTGGAAAATAATTATTTGATCCCCTACAGATTTTGAAAGTTTGCCCACTTATAAAGAAACGAAGGGTCTATAATTGTTATCATAGGTGTATTTTAAATGATAGAGACAGAATATCAACCACAAATCCAGAAAAAAACACATGATACAAATGTTATATATTGAGTTGCAGTTCAGTGAGTAAAATAAATATTTGATCCCCCTTATTAGTAATGGCAGAATTCTGAGATTTTTATCGGGACTGCGACATTATGGCAGACACATCAGACATTTTTGACACTTTTGGAACCATTGTCATTTATACAGTGATCAGTGCGATTAAAAATGCATTGATTACTGTGTAAATGACACTGGCAGTGAAGGGGTTAACCACTAGGGGGCAGTGAAGGGGTTAAGTGTGTCCTAGGGAGTGATTCTAACTGTGAGGGGGCTGGGCTTGAACACACAGGACAGTGATCACTGCTCTCGATCACAGAGAGCTGTGATCACTGTCCTGTCACTAGGAAGAACGGGGAAATGCTTTGTTTACATAAGCATCTCCCCGTTCTTCCTCTCTGTGACACGATCGCGGGCACCCAGTGGACATCAAGTCCGTAGGACCCGCAGTCACGGTCAGGGGGACCGCGGCGGGCGCGCGTCTCTCCGGCGTTGCGCTCGGGAAACCGCTTCTTAAAGGGGACGTACCTGTACGCCATTTTGCCTGCCAGTGCCATTCTGCCGATGTACATCGGTGTGCGCTGGTCGGCAAGTGGTTAAAAATGGTTCAAAAGTGACTGTCCCACAACTGTTCACCTCCTTACTACACTTCAAGAATCCTAACCTGAGGTGAGATGTCAGCCCACCTAACATTTAAGGATCCCTATTAGCCTCTATGGGGTAAGAAGGTGCTACAAGAAAAAACCCAGTAATGTAAAATACTGTTTCGCTAGTCAGTCCCTGCTCTACCAGAATTTTGCCAAACACTTTTTGTTTTTAGAGTGGGCATACATGGAAATAGAAGCCAAAATGGGGTAAACTAAAGCTAAATTATTTATCACTGTATAGCCAATACAGCGATAGATAATTTTTTGGCATCACTGATGGGCACTGGTGGGCATCACTGGTGAGCATCTCTGATGGGGCTGCACTGATAATCACTGCACTGATTATAAGTACAGATCCCCACTGTCAGGAGAGACGCTTATTGGCTCTCCTTTACTCATGCACTGTCATTGTAAATACAGGAATGCCTAGTTATGCCGTGACTTAAAAAAAGCTGATCACATGGTAAAGAGCCTACATCATGGACTCTCTACTGTGGAGATGCAGTGTGTCGGAGCAGCTTGTTATGAAGGAGGTCATATGATGTTGTCAGAAATGGAGAGCCGCCACCTGGCTGCCATTTTGCTATAGGCTGGATGAGATGTAGTTTAATCACTTCCCGCCCGGCCTATAGCAGATTGACGGCCGGGCGGTGGTTCCGTTATCCTGACTGGGTGTCATATGACGTCCAGCAGGATAACATGCCGCCGCGCGCCCGCGGGGGCGCGCATTGCTGTGATGGGCGGAGCGGTGTGTCAATCTGACACACCGCTACAGCGATCTTGGTAAAGAGCCTCTGGTGGTGGCTCTTTACCACGTGATCAGCCGTGTCCAATCACGGCTGATCACGATGTCAATAGGAAGAGCCGTTGATTGGCTTTTCCTCACTCGCGTCTGACAGACGCGAGTAGAGGAGAGCAGATCGGCAGCTTTCCTCACAGGGGGGGGGTCTGCGCTGATTGTTTATCAGCGCAGCCCCCTTCAGATGACCACACTGGATCACCAGGGACGCCACTAGGACCACCAGGGAAGGGGGGCAACATGTGGATGGCCAAGTATGTACCCCATGGCCATCCACATGTGCCCAATGTGCCCAGTCTGTGCTTAATCTGTGCCAATCAGTGCCCACAAATGGGCACTGATTGGCACCATTATATTTCAGTGATGCCCAGCAATGCCACCCATTAGTGTCATCAGTGCCACCAATCAGTGTCATCAGTGCCACCCATCAGTGTCCATCGGTGCCACCTGTCAGTGCCCATCTGTGTCCAGTGCCCACCTATCAGTACCCATCAGTGCCACCCATAAGTACCCATCAATGCACCTACGAGTGCCCATCAGTGCCACCTATGAGTGCCCATCGGTGCCACCTATCAGTGCCCATCAGTGCCGCATACCAGTGCAACCTATCAGTGCCCATCAGTGCCACCTCATCAGTGCCACCTCATCGGTGCCCATCAGTGCCTCTGTATCAATGCCGTCAGTGCAGCCATATCAGTGCCCGTCACTGAAGAAGAAAACGTAAATATTTTCAAAAATTTTTAACAGAAACAAAGAAAAATGTTTTTCTTTTCAAAATGTTCGGTCTTTTTTTATTTGTTGCGCAAAAAATAAAAACCACAGAGATGATCAAATACCACCAAAAGAAAGCTCTATTTGTGGGAACAAAATGATAAAAAATGTGTTTGGGTACAGTGTAGCATGACCGCGCAATTGTCATTCAAATTGCGACAGTGCTGAAAGCTGAAAATTGGCCTGGGCGGGAAGGTGTCTAAGTGCCTGGTATTGAAGTGGTTAAGCAGACCTTGTACTCCATGTAAGGTCCATTTAAATGGTAAGGACCCCTACCCCATGGTAATCTGCATCAAAAGAAATTAAAAAAGAAAACGTGTTAGGGGCAGTTAGTAATAATTGAAAATACTTACCTTTCCTCTGGCTTCCATGTTGAAGGGGATGACGTCAGCATCCTCTGGACAATGCGCCTGAGATTATGCTACAGTACAGTTGAGTAGCATCTTCTTGTGAGATTTGAGCTACTTTGCATTCCTTGGGATATCACCCAAAGGATGGCGGCATTGCCCTCACCTAGGCATTGCAGGCAAACTGGAGATAAAGTCAATAACTTTGTTTTTCCTTTTTTCATAAAATGTGGACTGAGTTTTTGAGTGTGAATGCTCTGGGGTAGACTGTATAAGGGTGTGTTTATCCTTGCTTTACTACTTAATTAATTACTGACCCAGAACTAACATAGACATATTAGGTTTTCCAACAAGATCTAAATGACATAAAAAATCAATTTAATAGAAAATCCAGAAAATAGATTGCATACTTGTAAAGTGTGAATGTTAATGATACATTATTTCATTATTTGGATATTTTAACTGCAGCACTTAGGTTAAAGCTTGTATAGATAATGGTCTGTTCCAAAATAGCGGAATGTGTTTTTTAGCTTCCAAGAACATAATGTCTAGATGTGAACTTAAATTGCACATTAAAGTAAAGATAATGTGTAAATAGCATTCCTTTTTCTAGGTTTCATTGATTTTTTGTCTCAACTTAATCACTTGTAAATAGGGCACCACTTTTTAATGTTTTGCTTATGGAATGTAATGTCAGTTGAGCAATTCTTTGCTTTTTTTAGGTTTAAAACTGTATTCCAAACAGGAATGACCATTCTTTAGATATAGTGGATGCATTCGTTTCCTATTTCAGCCATTTTTCCTATATTTTCACCTGGTAATCCTGTGAACAAAAACTGTTTCTGTCCCTGAGTGGTTACACTCACATCTTTACTGTAACTATATAGGTAGCCGTGGTGGCCACTCAATCCAGAGGCCAATATCCCACACTAATGCCCCGTACACACGGTCGGACTTTGTTCGGACATTCCGACAATAAAATCCTAGGATTTCTTCCTATGGATGTTGGCTCAAACTTGTCTTGCATACACACGGTCACACAAAGTTGTCGGAAAATCCGATCGTTCTAAACGTGGTGACGTAAAACACGTACGTCGGGACTATAAACAGGGCAGTGGCCAATAGCTTTCATCTCTTTATTTATTCTGAGCATGCGTGGCACTTTGTGCATCGGATTTGTGTACACACGATCGGAATTTCCGACAACGGATTTTGTTGTCGGAAAATTTTATATCCTGCTCTCAAACTTTGTGTGTCGGAAAACCCGATGGAAAATGTGTGATGGAGCCTACACACGGTCGGAATTTCCGACAACAAGGTCCTATCACACATTTTCCGTCGGAAAATCCGACCTTGTGTATGGGGCATAAGAAGGGGGAAATTGGCGATCCAGCATAAGAGATTTGTATATATAGATTTCTCTGCAAATACTCACAAAGCAATATGTATTAAAAAAACAAAACACAAGCGGAGCTCATCTAACAGTATTGGCAGATGAACAGGAAAACTGAAATCAATGTACTCCAAAGACATGCTGGTAGGTTAATTGGATCCTGTCTAAATTGGCCCTAGTATAGGTATGAATGTGAGTTAGGGACCTTAGATTGTAAGCTCCTTGAGGGTATAGGGACTGATGTGAATGTATAATATATATATGTAAAAGCGCTGCGTAAATTGACGGCGCTATATAAGTACCTGAAATAAATAAATAAAAAATAAAATAAAATCAATGTATGCAGCTCACCTTAGCAATTGGCTGAGAAAACATGAATTTGTGTCCTGGCTAACAAGCTTACATAGTGGGAAACCACAATCGACTTCCAAAATGTTTTTAACAAAAAAATCGAGGTTTATTAAAACCGGAGAGTGCAAAATCTGGTGCAGCTCTGCATAGAAACCTTTCAGCTTTCAGTTAGTTTTTTTTTTTTTTGTCAAAACTGAATAAACCACTTGACCTCCGGAAGATTTGCCCCCTTCATGACAGGCCATTTTTTGCGATACGGCACTGTATTATTTTAACAGACAACATTGCACGGTCATGCAACGCTGTACCAAAATGAAATTTGTGTCCTTTTTTTCCCCACAAATAGAGCTTTCTTTTGGTGGTATTTGATCACGTCTGGGTTTTTTATTAGGTTTTTATTTTTTGTGCTATGAAAAAAAAAAATAGACCAACAATTATGAATAAAAAAAAAACCTATGTTTTACTTTCTACTATAAAACATATCTAATAAAAAAAAATGTAAAAATGAAATGTTTTCATAAATGTAGATCAATATGTATTCTGCTACATATTTTTGGTAAAAAAAACTCCCAATAAGCGTATGTTGATTGGTTTGTGCAAAAGTTATTGCGACTACAAACTATGGGATATATACTGGAATTGTTATTTATTTATTTTTATACTAGTAAATAGCAATATTAGTCTGACACTGACAATAATACAGTGATCAGTGCTAAAAACATGCACTGTCACTGTACTAATGACACTGGCTGGGAAGGGGTTAAACACCTAGGGTGATCAAAGGGTTAAATGTGTGCCTAACCAGTGTTTTTTTGTACTATGTGAGCTGTTTTACCAAGGTATCTGATGGATTTTCTTTCCCTGCATTGCAGGGAAAGAAAATCCATCACATCTCTGTTGAAAGAACAGAGCTCTTGTTTACATATGCAGAGCTCTGTCCTGTTTCTCTCCTCGCTGATCGACCTGTGCTGTGTCTAATCAGAGCATAGCCATGGCGTCGGCAGCACGTGTGCACACCCCCTACGCCGAAATCTACCCCCGGGATCTTGAACCAGTTATAGAAAAAACAACTCCATCCCAAAGTTGGGTGTAGCTTGGTCAACAACAATGCTACTGGGTGTTGGGAGCCCACACAGTGCAGAATAAGGAGGAGGTGGATCACAGTAATACATAAACAAAAAAAGTTCCAAATGTGGGGCGGAGTCAGGTGACGTAGAACTGTGGAGGAGGAGAGGAGTGAGTGGAGAAGGGAGCCGCAGTCTCGTAGGAAACTTATATGGAAGCGCTTGATTGACATTTTTTTTGTTGTAAAAGTTTTTATTGATGGCATACAGAAGATAACATAAAATGAACAAATGCGGACGCAGCCGCTATGCAAGTCAAAGATATACAGTATTACAACAGTTTAGTGAATTATGTAAATCAAACAATAGTAAATATATTTAATATATTTTGTCTACTGAGAGTGGGTGTCATGAGAAATAGACATGTAGACTTTATAATAGTTATCCTGTGTAATGTATAGATACATCTGTAGTGGGATTGTCTCCATTTTGTAATGGAATATCTGGGTGGTTATGGTAGAAATGTAATGAGGTGAGGGTAATTTGTCTTTGAATGGGGATGGGAGGAAAAGGGGGATAAATAGTTTGGTTGGTAGCGTCAGAAATTTTAGATCTCACTCTGCATTATATTCGCTGAAAAGTGAGAAGGGGAGGTCAGAACACAGAAATAGGGGAGAATGGGTAGCGAGGAGGGGTTGAAGTCTTTTTTATCTCGGTTGGCCTGCCACAGCTCTTGGTTGCGCATTACGTAAGGAATCTGTGGTATTCATTTGTTGTAATGAAATGTGACCATATCTGAGTGAATTTAGAGGGCGTGCCCTTCGCCTTATGGATCAGTTCCTCCATTCCTGCAGTTTTGTTAATACGGTGGAACCAGTCATCCAGGGACAGTGGTTCTGGTGAGTGCCTATTGTGTGGGATACACATATTTGCTGCATTTACCATGTGCATGGCTAAAGAGTATATGTATGTACGTTTCGGCCGTGATGGGTAGTGTAACCAGAATTGTGCTGGAGTGTATTCCAGCAAGTAGGTAGTTATGTGGTGGATGAGTCTGTGTACTTCCTTCCAAAAAGGTTGGAGTTTAAAGCACGACCACCATATGATATATATGGTGATATAATTTCTGTTCCACATCTCAAACAATGCAGAGAAATTTCTGGGTAGATGTGATGAAGTTTGAGGGGTGTTCTGTACCACCTTGAGAGTAGTTTGAATGCATTTTCTTGTGCGTAAATATTCAATGATCCCTTATGGATAATTGTGTAAATGGTTTCCCAATCATTATCCGAGAAGTGTATGGAGAGATCTTTTTCCCATTTACTGTTGGCCCAGTTGTTTATGTGGTTCTGATCGGAAAACAGCAGGGCATATGTTTAGGATATGAGATGTCTCTGTGGATCCATTTTTAAACACATTTCTTCGAATGGGGTATGTGATCTCGACCAGTCCGAGCTATGTGCCTTGGTTTCAAGAAAATGACTGATTTGTACATATGTCCAATAGGGGAGTACACCCATTTTCAATTTAGCTGTTAAGTTGGTACATGAGAGGGGGAGGCCTTTCTCAAATAAGCGTTCAGCTTTAACGTTTGCGTATGGCCATATCTCTTTCAAAAAGGTTGTCTGCATTCCCGGGGTAAAGTCAGGGTTGAGTCTAAGTGGTGTCATCGGGCTTATGATCGAAGAGATTTTGTGTTTGGTGCAGGTGTGTCGAAAGGCGGTAAGCGTAAGGTGAATTAGCGAGTGGGAAGTATATATTGACGGGATGTGTTTAGAAGCCAACCACGGGGTTTGAGCCAGCGGGATAGAAGATGCGGAGCTTTCCAATTGGACCCAATCTGTAGTATTGGAGTGTATACTCCAGTTGATGATTCTAGTTAAGTGGCAAGCTTGTTGATATTTTCTGATATCTGGTAGGCCTAAGCCTCCCTTGAGTTTAGGGATGGTGAGTCTCGCGTAACTCAGTCTGGGAAGCAGTGTACCCCAAATAAAATCTGTACATGCTTTACGATAAGCTATGAAGAAGGCGGTTGGGAGTTTGATTGGGACTGTCTGAAATAGATATAGTACCCAGGTATGTAAGTTTGCCGTTGTTCCATTTAAACGGGAAGTTATTTTGGCATTGTGTGCATTGTTCAGGGGATAGGGTGATATTTAGGGCGTTGGACTTTGCAAAGTTGATTTGGAGTTTCGATAAAAGTTTAAAGTGGTCAAGATTTTTAAGATGATTTGGGATAGTTGTCAGAGGTTCTGATAGGAAGAGGAGTATGTCATCTGCAAAAGCAGCTAATTTGTATGTGTTCCTATTTACCTTAATTCCTTTAATGTCTGGATTTGCTCTAATGCATCTTAGTAGTGGTCCTAGCGTAAGAACAAAAATTAGAGGGGATAAGGGGCATCCCTGGCGAGTTCCATTCGAAATGGAAAAGGCATCCGATAGGTGGCCGTTGACAGGCACTCTCGCAGTGGGAATGGAGTATAACATGAGGATAAGATTAAGCATTCGGGCAGGAAGGCCAATGGTTTTTAGAGTTTCTGTCATGTAATCCCAGGCCACTCTAATCCCCGGCGTTGGTTGGATGTGAGCCATAGGTGAATATTAATTGCTTTGAGAGTATTATCCCTCGCCTCTCTACCAGGGATAAATCCCACCTGGTCAAGGTGGATAAAGTCGGGAAGTAGGGGGAGAAGTCGATTAGCCAATATTTTGGTGTACCACTTAAGGTCCATGTTTAATAATGAGATAGGTCTGTAATTTGTTACTAGTGAGGAGTCTTTTCCCGGCTTGGGAATAACCGTTATGTGGGCCATCAATAATTCACGTGGGGGTGCGCTGGGTAATGCACAAGCGTCAAAGGTCGATATAAAAATAGGTGTCAATATGTTTGCGTAGGTTTTATAATATCCTACAGTCAGTCCATCAGTTCAAGGGCTTTTACCAGTCTTCAGTAGTATCAATGCTAGCTCCGCTTCTTCCTTAGTCAGGGGGTTGTCTAAATCGTGATAAAAGGATTCCGAAATGGGGGTAGGGCTGTATTGTTTTAGGAAGTCAGTGATTATTTGTTTCCTCTCTGTTTTATCTTGAGTTGGGTCCGACGCGGGTAGGTTGTATAGTTTGGAATAGTATGTAACAAACTGTTCAGCTATATCTGGTGTGGAGTTTAATTTGCGACCCGATGCATCTGTGAGGGAGTGTACAGTTGTATTGGCTTTTTTGCATTGTAAGGCTCTTGCCAGTAACTTGCTGGCTTTGTTGCCATATTCATAAAAGGTTTTTTGAGCAAGGATGTATTCGCATCAAATTTGTTTTCCCAGTAATTCCAGCATCTCTTTTCTGGAGTATAATAGTGTATTTAAGTTATCTAGTGCTTGAGTGCATTTATGTGCTTTTTCCAGATGTCGTATCCGATTGGCAAAGTTATTAAAATGTTTCTGTTTTTCTTTTCGCCGTTTAGTTGCCGCTGCAATGAGTATTCCCCTTATTACACATTTATGGGCTTCCCAATTCATAAGAGGCGAAGTATCAACAGCTTTATTGTCCGCAAAATATTGTTTAATGCAGCGTTCAACTTCTACAGCTATAGACGGATCCATGAGTATGGAGGGATCTAGTTTCCACGATCGAGAGCGAGGATGCATTTCAGGAAATTCTATGTGTATTGAGATTGGGTGGTGATCTGAGAGAAACAACGGGTCGATGGATGCGCGTTGGAGGATGGGAAGGTCGTTTTGCGAAATGAAAAGATAGCCTATTCTTGAATACTTATTGTGTGGTGTCGAAAAGAAAGTATAATCTTTACCATTGGGGTATAAAGTGCGCCATGCGTTATGAAGCAATAGGGTTTGGAGTTCGCTCTCAGGGCAGTGTAGGTGAGAGAAGAGATGCCATTGGAGGTATCAAGAAGAGGGTTTAGGGGGACATTAAAGTCTCCTCCCATTACTAGGGTGCCTTCTTGGAACACTCTCAATAATTGTATGATCTCACGGAAGAAGGATACCTGTCCACTTTCAGGAAAAGGAATCTGCCTTTATCGCGGATCATCATGTCAGTAATCTGGAAAGGGCAATGTTTTGCCAATAGAATGGAGACCCCTTTTGATTTGGACCCTAAGTTCGTTGAGTGATAGGCAGTGGGATAGTAATGATTTTGCAATTTCGGGGTTTATTCGGTACGGAAATTAGTCTCCTGTAAAAATAGCCGATCTGCTTTTTTACGTTGCATAGTTAGGAGTAGCTGCGATCTTTTTTCTGGTACATTAAGTCCCTTTACATTTAGTGAGATATTGATCTGTGGTGAATCAGTCGATGGGGATATTGAGGCCATTGTGAATTCAGTTGTGCAGATCTATTGGTTCACGGAGGAGTAAAGTCTATAAGAGCTGTGGTAAATAGGAAGGTTAAACTCTAGTAGGTACTTTAGTTTAAGAGTTCCAACCGAGGGTGTGAACTGTAATAACTTCGTAAAATAGTATAGGGGGGAGGTATAAAGATACGATAATATCTTTGGTAAAACTTTGGTTTGGGGGTCAGGGAGTCCAGCAACAGTTGAGAGCCTGCTCACCTGTCCAAACTTTGAAAGGTATATGCCGGAAGAGATCAGTGGCGTTTAGGTTATAATCGATATAGGGATTTATAGCAGGTTATGTTGCCACTTTGTGGGAGGTGGTTTGAATGAAAAGAAGTGGTCTAGAGATGCCATCAGACCATTAGCCTAATTTTGGTACAATTAGATATATAGATGGATAATAAGGTGTAAGATTGGAACCATGGGGTTTGCATCCCGCGTCAAAGGGGCATGAATGGAGAATCTTATGTGTCTAATAATGTCTGTCTATTATGCTGGAACAACGTGTGACCTTTTATATGGTGAACCCATATCCGTATCGAGATGGGTTGGTGTCTCTGTAAGTTTCGTCCTAGCTCTAGAATCTTTAGTCACCTGAGTGAATACTTAGCATAACAAACAACTTATTTTGAAAGAACTTTTGCAATTTACCCATTGCGATAAGTCGGCACTAAAACCAGTAAACATGAATGCGTCAACAGGACGTCAAATTAATACATAGGAACAGGAGGATAAAACATACCTTGTAAGGACCATTGATATATATTAGTTGTGGCGACCGAGTGTGGCCTTGCTCACAGTGTTGTCCTGAAATGCCAGTAAGTGACTCCTCCATGCAATGAACTGGTATGAGCTTGGGTGATAAGGAACAGTGCGAATATAAAATTGTTTGAGGCAGACATATTGTATACGCGTGCTTATTGTTTGTATTGAAGACTTCGAAGAGCAATGTCGCCATGTAAAGTAGTGTGAATAAACATTCTTTACCACTAGATGGCGTACATATATAAAGGTCAAGTTTTAGAATCTCTCACATCTGACACTTATAGAGTATCATATATAGATGTAAATGAGAAAAAGTTTTAACCAATGTGCTGAACAATATGTCTGCTCACTTGTTCCAGATATTTAATACCTTAACAGTTTTAAATAGGATAGTAAAGATCAACATATTATATGTTTGTTATCATAGTAAAGAAAGATACCGTTGTGGAGCATTCTCAGTTCTGGGCTAAATTAATTAAGACAGTTAACATGAGAACCGCTTCCTTGTCTGGAGTCCAACACAAGCGGAATTTCCACCAGTCAGCATAGGTATCCGCTAGTTGCCGGTGGAGGGGGAAGCTAAGACGGATTTCTCTGGTCTACGTAAAGTGAGGAAGAGTTCTATAGTAATGGCAAGCTGTTAGCATTTTGTTGAGAGAGTCAATGTTTACTGGTATCACACGTTTCCTGTAAATCAAGCTGGAGCCAGAGCTCAGAACCTGCTTCCTGACCAGGAGTTCAGCAGTTTCGTGCGTGACGGAGGATGATGGGTGAAGGGAGTGAAAAGGTTTTTCCGTGCAGTGGACTTTTACTGATATGCCTGTCCGCTGTATTTTTCTTTTGTTCAAGATATCTTCTATATTGTTCACTCAAAGTATGATATTGCCTCTGATACTGTTTTGCATGAGTAGTAAAACACCAAGACCAATTTAATAATATCTCGCAGTGTCGTATATTGCAATCATATTAAAAAGGGGCCCTCGATGTTACCTTTGGTTGAGGTGTAGTGCCTAGGTATAGCAAGGTGATAACTGGACAAGGGAGGGAGTTAAACAGAACAGTAAAACGAGTTTGAACTTATCTGACTTTTGTGAAATAATCTTCCTTCTCTTAACGGTCTCGGTGAGCCCTGCGAGGCAATGGAGCTGCCGTAGGGCTATGAAGCTGAGGTTGGGACATCGGAGCTGGGGTCATTGGTGTAACCCAGGGAGAGTGGCGTCATCTGAAGTGTGTATTTTGCGTCTCCATTAGGTCTTCTCTGGGTATCCTGGTGGGTGAGCTGGAAATGTTGAAATCAGCATACCAATTCGGTACCTCTTTGTAAGGTATATCCAGGGTGTGACAGAAAGCTTCCAGTTCTTCGGGTACTCTAAGCAATGCTGAGCGTCCGTGATTGGTAGCTGACAGTCCAAACTGGAACTTCCATCGGTATTGGATTCCTTTGTTCTTCAAGACCTCCAATAAAGGGCGCAGGTCTTTCCTGTGTCTAAGAGTGATAGCTGAGGGATCCTGATAAATGTAGATGACATGTCCTTCGTATTCCAGCTGCCTTTTGTTCTGGGCCTGCTTTAGTATTTCTTTCTTGAGTTTGTAGTCAGTTAGGCAGCAGACAATATCCCTCAGGGGGTCGGAGTCTCTACCGTGCGGTCTGAGTGCCCTGTGAATGCACTCCATATCTATGGGCGTTTGGCTGGGTTTTTCAAGGAGCTGATTAAACAGGGCCATCACTGTGGGGAGTATCTGGTTGGTATCTATGCTTTCGGGAAGACCTCTCACCCGCAGGTTATGTCTTCTCCTGCGATTATCCAGGTCTTCAACATGCCTCTGGATGTCTCGGAGTTGCATCGTATGTGTGTCCACTGTGCGATGAATCTTCCTGATCGCAGTCTGCTGATGGTCGGCCTTCTTCTCCACCTCCTGTACTCTTCCTGCGATTGCTTTTCGTGACGGAGGTCCATGATGGGGGCAAAAAGCGTGTCCTTTATGTCTGCCGCTACTGTGTGGAGATCATTCAGGCTCGGATGCTGGTGTGTCACTTGACTAGCCGCCATAGGAGGGGGCTGCGAATCAGTTGGCACTAAGACGATCCCGTCCTGTTCTTGTGAGGGAGCTGAGTAGGACGTCGCTATATTGGTTCTCTGATTCCAGAATATCTCTGGGATATTCTAGGTCACACGTCCGCTGTTTTCTCTTGGAGAGCATGATCTAGATGCTGAGGTGCCACGGGATGCTGTCCCCATCTTCATATGCTAAAATCACAGCGCTTATCCCCAGGGAGAGCTGAATAAAGGCTGTAGGCTGACGGAGCTGGTGAGTTAAGCAGCCATCTTCTCTCAAGGCAAGCCACGCCCCTTGATTGCCATTTTTAATGTAAGTGTATACTTTGTCTTAATAAAATACCTTTTATACTACACTATGGGAGCAAATCTGTTTAACTGAGGAACAAAGGAGGAATGAGGATCCATATAAAAGTATATAAGAGCCCTACCAGTACAATAAGACCCAGAGAGGGGAAAGAAGAACGGGAGGAATTTGAACAGCTGATGAGCGGGGATTTGAACCCCAGCAGGGGAAGGGGAAGGTGTTTTTAGACCAGGAGACAGGTCTAATCTTCAGGTGAGCGCAGTGGTGAACGGTGGTGGGATTCACATCAATTATTTTATTTAAAGACCCACCAGGTTAAATAAATATGCTATATATGTTCAAAAGGATCACACATGTAGAAGGATTATTTGGACATTTATGAACTTTACTGGACACATATTCATTTGAGTTTATTATTTTATATTTTTATATATCACTGGATATTTGGACGCATTTGAGTGTGAGGCACAGCCAATTTTCACAGCTTTTTTTAAAAGTTCCAAATGTATTAAAATCCATAAAATGTATTTATTTATTTCAGGTACTTATATAGCGCCAACAACTTACGCAACGCTTTACATATACATTGTACATTCACATCAGAGTGTTTCTGAACATGCATTGCTTCCTCTTCAGGAGTTGATACATATTGAAGCAAAACATGAACTTATACATGCAAACCATTAAAATTACATGATCTGGCCGACCGTCAACCCTTGTCAGCTTGTATAATCAAAAAAAATGTGAGATCCGTACACAGGCTTGACTTCAAACACATCTACTTTTGTTCATCTCCTTTACATAGATGGCTGATGGGATACATAGTATATTGAACAAAAACTGAAAAAATTATTAAATAAAAAATTGTTTTTCCTTTCTTTTCAGCTTACAGCAAGTGACAAGGACAGCATTTCTAGCAAGATCAACAGGTATTTTCTGTAGTACATGGATTGAGTATCTGAGAGTCACAGACGCCACATCCCTTAAAAATCGAAACATATAGATACCAAAGAGAATGGGTTTTTAAAAGGTGCTACATGCACAAGTTGATATAAAAATATCCAAAATGTATTATAAACATGTAAAAATCCAACAATTTCATTAAAAAAATCTTAACAAATGAGATGCAGTGGTTTCAGCTTGACATATTTCGCCAGGCTATGGCTTATTTAAGAGACATTTATAGATACTGAATATATAGACAAATAATAGGTCATCTGAGGGGGGCTCTCTTATCTGGGTATATACCCAAAGCGTTTTGTAAGAACAGATGTACTAGATCACACATCAACCAGAAATACTCCAGGGGGATATCAGTGAAGAGGGGCAGGTATTTTCCTGGCTTGTGTTCTCCCCTATGGTTCGCCGATATCCCCCTGGAGTATTTCTGGTTGGTGTGTGATCTAGTACTTCTGTTTGTACAAAAAGCTTTATTTTTACAGTATACCCAGATTAGAGAGCCCCCCAGATAACCTATTAATTGTCTATATACAGTGGGGCAAAAAAGTATTTAGTCAGCCACCAATTGTGTAAGTTCTCCCACTTAAAAAGATGAGAGGAGAGAGGCCTGTAATTGTCATCATAGGTATACCTCAACTACGAGAGACAGAATGTGGAAACAAATCCAGACAATCATATTGTCTGATTTTTGAAAGAATTTATTTGCAAATTATGGTGGAAAATAAGTATTTGGTCACCTACAAACAAGCAAGATTTCTGGCTCTCACAGACCTGTATCATCTTCTTTAAGAGGCTCCTCTGTCCTCCACTCATTACCTGTATTAATGGCACCTGTTTGAACTTGTTATCAGTATAAAAGACACCTGTCCACAACCTCAAACAGTCACACTCCAAACTCCACAATGGTGAAGACCAAAGAGCCGTCGAAGGACACCAGAAACAAAATTGTAGACCTGCACCAGGCTGGGAAGACTGGATATGCAATAGGCAAGCAGCTTGGTGCGAAGAAATCAACTGTGGGAGCAATAATTAGAAAATGGAAAACATACAAGACCACTGATAATCTCCCTCGATCTTGGGCTCCACGCAAGATCTCACCCCGTGGGGTCAAAATGATCACAAGAACGGTGAGCAAATATCCCAGAACCACACGGGGACCTAGTGAATAACCTGCAGAGAGCTGGGACCAACGTAACAAAGTCTACCATCAGTAACACACTACACCGCCAGGGACTCAGATCCTGCAGTGCCAGACGTGTCCCCCTGCTTAAGCCAGTACATGTCATGAGCATTTGGATGATCCAGAAGAGGATTGGAAGAATGTCATATGGTCAGATGAAACCAAAGTAGAACTATTTGGTAGAAACACAACTCGTCATGTTTGGAGGAGAGAGAATGTTGAGTTGCAACCAAAGAACACCATACCTACTGTGAAGCATGGGGGTGGCAACATCATGCTTTGGGGCTGTATCTCTGCAAAGGGAACAGGACGACTGATCCGTGTACATGAAAGAATGAATGGGGACATGTATCGTGAGATTTTGAGTGCAAACCTCCTCCCATCAGCAAGGGCATTGAAGATGAAACGTGGCTGGGTCTTTCAGCATGACAATGATCCCAAACACACCGCCCAGGCAACGAAGGAGTGGCTTCATAAGAAGCATTTCAAGGTCCTGGAGTGGCCTAGTCAGTCTCCAAATCTCAACCCCATAGAAAACCTTTGGAGGGAGTTGAAAGTCCGTTTTGCCCAGAGACAGCCTCAAAACATCACTGCTCTAGAGAAGATCTGCATAGAGGAATGGGCCAACATACCAGCAACAGTGTGTGACAACCTTGTGAAGACTTACAGAAAACGTTTGACCTCTGTCATTGCCAACAAAGGATATATAACAAAGTATTGAGATGAACTTTAGATATTGACCAAATACTTATTTTCCACCATAATTTGCAAATAAATTCTTTCAAAAATCAGACAATGTGATTGTCTGGATTTGTTTCCACATTTTGCCTCTCATAGTTGAGGTATACCTATGATGACAATTACAGGCCTCTCTCATCTCTTTAAGTGAAAGAACTTGCACAATTGGTGGCTGACTAAATATTTTTTTGCCCCACTGTATGCAGTATCTATAAATGGCCCCTGAAGAAGCCATAGCCTGGTGAAATATGTCGAGCTGAAGCTACTGCATCTCATCTGTTTATTTTTTTATGTAAATTGTTGTATTTTAAAATTTTTATAATACATTTTGGATATGTTTATACTAATTTGTGTGTGTGGCACCTTTAAAATCCCCTTCTCTTTGATACCTATTTTAGATATTTTCTGTACTTAATGAGCAAAGTAAACTAATACAGCCCCTCCAATATATTACATTTTTATTATTGGGTTTAGTCACCCTTTAAATACAGCTAATAAAAGTACCTACATTTTTGTTTTGCTATCTGCATCATGTAATCCTCCCCAATGCCTCAATGTGGTTAAGGGTGACATCAGCACTGGGAAACAGTCAGGCTCTGCTTCTGTGTACATGTGTTGACATGCAAATTGCACCTATGAAGAGAGACCAGAGTGAGCAGAATGTTAACTCGTTAGTATTTTATTGCGACTCTACAATATTGTCCAATTAGCAGGCATGTTTTTGACAAACCTGTACTGGTGCTACAGCAAAGGTCAAAAATCTGGCTATCCTTTCTGACAGGGGTGCCTGTAAGGGAAAACTGAATTACAAACCCTTTGGCATGCAGAACAGCTCCAATATATCATTGACGTCCGGGAAGTGGTTCTGTTATCCTGACTGGACGTCATATGATGTCCAGCAGGATAACATGCCGCAGCGCGCCCCCGGGGGCGCGCATCGCGGCGATCGGTGGAGCGGTGTGTCAGTCTGACACACCGCTACACCGATCTTGGTAAAGAGCCTCCGGCGGAGGCTCTTTACCATGTGATCAGCCGTGTCCAATCACGGCTGATCACGCTGTCAATAGGAAGAGCCGTTGATCGGCTCTTCCTCACTCGCGTCTGACAGACGCGAGTAGAGGAGAGCCGATCGGTGGCTCTCCTGGCAGGGGGGGTCTGCGCTGATTGTTTATCAGCGCAGCCCCCCCGCAGATCACCACACTGGACCACCAGGGATCGCCACTAGGACCACCAGGGAAGGGGCAACATGTGGATGGCCAGGTATGTACCCCATGGCCATCCACATGTGCCCAGTGTGCCAAATCTGTGCCAATCAGTGCCCACAAATGGGCACTGATTGGCACCATTATGTTGCAGTGATGCCCAGCAATGCCACCCTTAGGGGCATCACTGCAAACAAGCAGTGCCATCAGTGCCACCCATCAGTGTCCATTCATGCCACCTGTCAGTGCCCATCCGTGCCCATCAGTGCCCATCTATCAGTGCCCATCCGTGCCCATCTGTGCCAACTATCAGTGCCACCCATAAGTAACCATCAATGCCACCTACGAGTGCCCATCAATGCCACCTATGAGTGCCCATCAGTGCCCCCTATAAGTGCCCATCCGTGCCACCTATGAGTGCCCATCAGTGCCCATCAGTGCCACCTATCAGTGCCCATCAGTGCTGCCTATCAGTGCCCATCATCAGTGCCCGTCAGTGCCACCTCATTGGTGCCACCTCATCGATGCCCATCAGTGCCGCCGTATCAGTGCCCGTCAGTGCAGCCATATCAGTGCCCGTCATTGATAAAGAAAATGTACTTAATTACAAAAAGTTTTAACAGAAACAAAGAAGAACTTGTTTTTTTTCAAAATTTTCGGTCTTTTTTTATTTGTTGCGCAAAAAATAAAAACCGCAGAGGTGATCAAATACCACCAAAAGAAAGCTCTATTTGTGGGAACAAAATGATAAAAAATTTGTTTAGGTACAGTGTAGCATGACCGCGCAATTGTCATTCAAATTGCGACAGCACTGAAAGCTGAAAATTGGCCTGGGCGGGAAGGTGTCTAAGTGCCTGGTATTGAAGTGGTTAAAAGTACTCACGGCTATAATGAATTGTCGGTCCCGGCAATACACATAAAAGTTCATTGATAAAAACGGCATGGAATTCCCTCACAGGGGAACCCTGAAACAAAATAAAAAAAAAAAAAATGCGTGGGGGTCCCCCCAAATTCCATACCAGGCCCTTTAGGTCTGGTATGGATATTAAGGGGAACCCCGCTTCAAAATTTTTTAAAAAAATAGCGTGGGGGTCCCCCTCAAAATCCATACCAGACCCTTCAGGTCTAGTATGGATTTTAAGGGGAACCCCATGCCAAAATTAAAAAAAAATGGTGTGGGTCCCCCCAAAAATCCATACCAGACCCTTATATGAGCACGCAACCTGGCAGGCCGCAGGAAAAGAGGGGGGGACGAGAGAGCGCCCCCTCTTCTGAACCATACCAGGCCACATGCCCTCAACATTGGGATGGTGCTTTGGGGTAGCCCCCCAAAGCACCTTGTCCCCATGTTGATGGGGAGAAGGGCCTCATCCCCACAACCCTTGCCCGGTGGTTGTAGGGGTCTGCGGGCGGGGGGCTTATCAGAATCTGGAAGCCCCCTTTAACAAGGGGACCCCCAGAACCCGGCCCCCCATGTGAAATGGTAACGGGGTCCAAATGTACCATTTCACGAAAAATGTGTGATAATGGTAAAAAAACCACAATACATGCATTGGGACAAGTCCTTTATTAAAAAAATAACTGTCCCACAGAGTCGTCTTCTTATTCTTCTTCTCGAACTCTGACAGGCCGAAAAAAAAAAAAGCCGCACTCCGCCTACAATCTGCCTCCATGGGAGGGACCCACAGTAATGACTGGCTGCTCTCAGCTGACAGCTCTTTTATAACTGAGGGTGGGGCCACACGATGACGTCGCCGGGTGACCCTGCCCCCCTCCGATGCATGGGGACATCCCTATGGCTTCCCCGTAGCGTCAGAGGGGGGCGGGGTCACTTGGTTATGTAACCAGGTAGCCCCGCCCCCCTTTAACGTTACGGGGAAGCCATAGGGATGTCCCTGTGCTGTCAGAGGGGGTGGAACGGGTGGCCCCGCCCCCTCTGACGCAACGGGAAAGCCATAGTGATGTCCCCGTGTGTCAGAGGGTGGCGGGGTCACCCAGCAACGTCATCGCGTGGCCCCGCCCTCAGTTATAAAAGAGCTGTCACCTGAGAGCGGCCAGTCCCATGGAGGCAGATCGTAAGCGACGTGCGGCTTATTTTTTTCTTTATCAGTCCGTTGGAGCGCAAAAAGAAGAAGACTCCGTGGAACAGTTTTTATTTTTTTAATAAAGGACTTGTCCCAAGGTGTGTATTGTGTTTTTTTTACCATTTTCACACATTTTTTGTGAAATGGTAGGGGTACATTTGTACCCCGTTACCATTTCACACAGGGGGGGCCGGGATCTGGGGGTCCCCTTGTTAAAGTAGGCTTCCAGATTCTGATAAGCCCCCCGCCCACAGACCCCCACAACCACCGGGCAAGGGTTGTGGGGATGAGGCCTTTCTCCCCATCAACATGGGGACGAGGTGCTTTGGGGGGCTATCCCAAAGCACCCTTGTAATGTTGAGAGCATGTGGCCTGGTACGGTTCAGGAGGGGGGGCGCTCTCTTGTCCTCCCCTCTTTTCCTGCAGCCTGCCAGGTTGCGTGCTTGGATAAGGGTCTGGTATGGATTTTTGGGGAGACCCCATGCCATTTTTTAATTTTGGAGCGGGGTTCCCGTTAATATCCTTACCAGACCTAAAGGGTCTAATATGGATTTTGAGGGGGATCCCCATGCCATTTTTTTAAATTTTGGCGCGGGGTTCCCCTTAATACCCATACCAGACCTGAAGGGCCTGGTATGGAATTTGGAGGGACCCCCAGGCATTTAAAAAAAAAACTAATTTCAAGGTTCCCCTGTAGGGGAATCCCATGCTGTTTTTATCAATGAACTTTTATGTGTATTGCCGGGACAACAATTCACAACAATTCACTTTCAAATGACGTTTTTTCCTTTAGAAATGTCATTTTGCTCTTGGACAGTTGTAAACACGGGAAACATGCGCCACTTTACAGGAATACTATCGACACCCCCCAGGTATGAAATTTAAAGGAATATTACACTTTTTTTGTTTCACTTTAAGCATTATTAAAATCACTGCTACCGGAAAAACTTAAGTTTTTAAAACTTTTTTTTGCATTGATACATGTCCCCTGGGGGAGGACCCGGGTCCCCAAACACTTTTTATGACAATAACTTGCATATAAGCCTTTAAAATTAGCACTTTTGATTTTTCATGTTCGTGTCCCATAGACTTTAACGGTGTTCGAACAAATTTTTTGCCTGTTCGCATGTTCTGGTGTGAACCCGAACCGGGGGGGTGCTCGGCCCATCCCTATTAAGCATACAAAAGGGATAAGGAATTTGAAGGTTTAATTGTATTTCTACCAGTGAAGATAACTTTGAAATTCATGTCTAGCTCATAATTTTAGCCTGAGATTTTTCTCGTTTTCTAAAATGCTGAATCTAAACCTTTTAAATTTTTTTTATTAATATCTTCCACGCAAAACACTTGAGTGTTTTGCAGGATAGTACACGTGCCATCCATCTTGTAGATTGCTTTTTAGATTATTTACTAAGGCTGTCAAGATTTTTCACTGTGTAAGAGCATTCTACATAATTGATTTGGTTAGCGGCTGTTTTCTGTTGCCTGTGACATTGATGGAGAATTTGATTCTTCATTTTTGCTTAATGTCAAATGAACCATTTGGAATAGCATGTGAGTTTTAAACCCCTACCTTAGCAGTATGTGTATTTAGTTAACAGGAGATGTGTAGCCATGAAGAAGAAGCAAACATACAGATGAATATAGATGAATTGGGAATATGCAATGGACTCAGAAGAAAAAGAACTTTGTATGTTTGCATGCATACATTCCTGACATGCCACAATATACAGCAACAGTATTTGAATTTCAAAAAAGCTCTATCTTTCATCATTATGAATCAGTCCTTGAGCCCAAGTCAGGTGACTTAGCCTAAGCTGCGATGATGTTATCAATCTCCTGCAGGCAGGAAGAAACAATTCCTCAGTCTCCTCTTCCCCAGTGATCAGATTGCCACATGTAGCTTTGCAACAAATAACAAGGTAGGAGGCAGGGATTCATCTGTGTTGAGCATTTGTGAACACTGACAGGAACTGCACAAACACCTGGATGTCTGAGAAAACATGCAGGGGGGGGGGGTAGTTCTCTCCTTCTGGAGAGAAAAGTTTTTTTTTTTTGTCAGAGGGAGTACTATGATTCCTGTGAAAGGTAATAAATGCCTGAAACTTTCACTTAGTATGCATGGACTTAACAAGAAAATTATTTATGAATTGACATGTACTATATTTGATCAATTCAAGGGCAAAGTTTGATACCTATTCAGTAAATAGATCAGAGCAAGAGAAATACTGGAAAACACATAACATGAACAATTCACAATAATATATAATAATATATGCAATAATTCATAGTAATATACACTATATTATGAAAAGTATTGGGACGGCCTGCCTTTACATGCACATTAACTTTAATGGCATGCCAGTCTTGGTCCGTAGAGTTCAATATTGAGTTGGCCTACCCTTTGCAGCTAAAACAATTATTCTGGGAAGGCTGTCCACAAGGTTTAGGAGTGTGTCTATGGAAATGGTTGACCATTCTTCCAAGAAGCGCATTTGTGAGCTCAGGCACTGATGTTGAACGAGAAGGCCTAGTTCGCTGTCTCTGCTCCAATTCATCCCAAAGGTGTTCTATTGGGTTCATGTGTAGGCCAGTCAAGTTCCTCCACCCCAAACTTGCTTATCCATGTCTTTATGGACCTTGCTTTGTGCACTGGTGCGCAGTCATGTTGCAAAAGGAAAACTAAACTGTTCCCACAAATTTGGGAGCATGAAATTGTCCAAAATGTCTTGGTATGCTGAAGCCTTAAAAGTTCCCTTCACTGGAACTAAGGGGCCAAGCTCAACCCCTGAAAAACAACCCCACACCATAATCCGCCCTCTACCATATGATTTGGACCAGTGCACAAAGCAAGGTCCATAAAGACATGGATGAGTGAGTTTGGGGTGGAGGAACTTGACTGGCCTGCACAGAGTGTTCACCTCAACCCGATAGAACACCTTTGGGATGAATTGGACTGCAAGCCAGGCCTTCTCGTCCACATCAGTGCCTGACCTCACAAATGCCAAGGGTGGGCCAAATTAACCACTTCAATATCAGCACTTTCCCCCCTGTGCTGTCGCACTTTGAATGACAATTGCATGGTCATACAACACTGTACCCAAACAAAATTTTTATAATTTTCTTCCCACAAAGAGAGCTTTCTTTTGGTGGTACTTGATCACCTCTGCAGTTTTCATTTTTTTAATGAAAAGTCCACATGCGGGGCTAAATAAGAAGTAAATCCAAGAAGCGAGAGTTGATAAACCCGTCACCAGCTTCAATGTGTATAAGAAAGCACACTGCACCACGTGTTAATCCAATCTGCTTACCAGATAGCTGAAAAAAGCAGGCATGTAATAGACAAACCAAGACCACAGCTCAATTCTTCAGCTTTAAGTGGCATCCAAACCAGGATTGCGGCTAATTGCCAGACATTTTCATACAGCAAAAACTTCTCTGGGCTCTTATATGAGATGTAATAACATTCACCCAGGCGGCCAGCGACACCCAATAAAGAGATAATGCAGCCAACAGTGAAGCCCGTAAAGTAGTATAAAAATTTTATTCACAGTAACTTACAGTTTAGTACAGGAACATGTACATCATGATGTTCAAATTGCTGTGGTTCTCAGCGTGCTAGTGTCAGCCCGTCTCTTTAGGTGGGCTGACACAAGCACGCTGAGAACCGCGGCCATTTAAACATCATGATGTACTCGTTTCTGTACTTTTTCTGGGTTTTTCTGGGGGTTTTTTTGTTATTCTGTCTCTCAAGGATAAACCTATCATTAAAATTATAGACTGATCATTTCTTTGTTAGTGGGCAAATGTACAAAATCATCAGGGGATCAAATACTTTTTTCCCTCACTGTATTTGACTGCCACCAGATTACCTGCCTTTAATTATCAGTTTAGGTTAATGGTATTCTAGATAATACATTTAGCTGCCTTATGGCACAAATATTTCTTTTGGTTTCTGTACAATATTCTGAGGATAAACATTTGAGCTATTATTAGTTAACATCGTAAAGCAGTGCCGTGAGGATCACATTCCTTTTATGACCAGATGATCACTGCAGCCATAAACTTAGTAGTTTCTTATCAAGAGAGTTTAATGTACATGGCCCAGAGCTGGATCATACAAAAGGCAGTCTAAGCGGGAGCCTAGGGCCCAGTGAATGTCCAGGGGGCTCAGTTATAACTTTCATGCTTCTACAGTAAAGCAGAGGGATAGCGCTATTGGTCAAAGCTGTGCACCTACCCTTTGTAGGAGAGGATGCACTTACAGGTAGTGGGTGTCTATGGTGGTGTCAATACAGACAATGTAAATGGGGTAACTTCTCTTGTGCCTATAGCAATCCTTATTAATGTCGATTGAGAGGATGGCTGGGCCAAAGTTATTACCTTGCCCAGGGTCCCATTCTGCCTCAGTCCGCCTCTGGTATTTCCTGGTATCCGGCTGCCTGAGGAGTTTAAGTACCAACTTATGTGTTGATTATGTTTTGATAAAGGAGTCAAAAATGAAGATGTAGACAAACTGACAGACAGAGGCAGCGACACAAGAATATAAGCGGTAGAGTTGGGCGAGCCAAGCAAAAGTTCAGCCCAAACATCATCTGTCTGGCGAGTAACTGATCTTCGGTGGGATGTTTGCCTGCCGAGCGCCCCACAATGCACTGCACGCTACACAGTGCATTCTAGGGTTGGATGAGGCAATGCACCTGACCACTGGTCAGGTGCAAGGCTTTGCCCAATCAAGCACAGAGCACAGAGCACAGAGCACAGTCAGAACCATGATTGGACAAAGTCATGAGGATTTTGCTCAATCATGGCTCAGTGCTCATAGTTTCACCCCACACTATAAAAGATTCTTTTCCACAGGAACTTTTTGCAGTGTGATGTTGGAGTGAAGACAGAGAGAGCAAGGCTGTTAGCGAGTTAGTGTGTCATTGTAAGTGTAGAGTGTCAGTATAGTGTAGTGTTAGTGTGGTGCAGTATTTAACACAGCATTACATAACATTTAGTGCTGTATGCAGTCCTGTATGCCCCCCCCCCTTTTTTTTTATTTCTGCATTTTTGGGGGGATTTTTTTGTCCCTTGCCTGCCCCCCCCCCCCTTTTTTTTTAAATTGCCATCCACAGTTTTTCTGACTTGAATGCTGTCGTTCCTCTGTTCCTCCTTTTTTATTTTTTTATAGTTTTTACATTTCTGTCAGCGGCAGTCCTCAGTTTAAAGTGCATCAAAAACCACTTTTCATTGAATAAAGTGTATCCAATTACACATTTTCCAGTATCTATTAAATTTGTGTAATAACCCCTCCCCCCCTTCATGTCTGGGAGGCCAACAAGGAGAGGCAAATGTTCCTATTCCACTATGAGGGGGCCAGCAAGTGTCTGTTTCCATAGGCAAAAGTGGACATGGTCCATCCTCAGGCAGGGCACGTTTTTCTCTTTTTAGTGATGTTGCTCGAGCTATCCAGCCACTGCATGCAGAGGAGGTGGTGGACTGGCTTACTAAACATCCTCATCCTCCTCATCCTCCATCACCCAAGCTGACACTAGTGCGCAGTCCACTGCAGCTGTCAGAATGGCTTTTTCTGCCTTCTTGTCCACAGCTACTCCTACCATAGTCCCAGCATCATGCATGGAGGAGTCAGCTAAATTATTTGAACACAGCATCAGCCACTTGCTTCTTGACGATGCACAGGCATTACTTGATTCTAATGTTGGCTCTGAGGTAGAGTAACATGAGCCTACAGAGAGGGGAGAGCACTGATAAAGAACAAATTTGCAATCTTGTTCCCCCAGCCGCAGCATAGTGCCAAGTTGGCTCCAGCGATGATGATGATATAGGGGATGATGATGATGATGAGGTCACTGACACAACTTGGGTGCCAGATAGAGTAGGGGAAGAAAGTGAGGGGGGGGGGCACAACTCCAACGAGGCAGGATGTCCTCCAGAGGCAGCCATCATGGAACAGTAGAGAACAGCCACCCTATTCCATCAGATTATGGAACTGTTATCTCCCAGCCCACTTCCCACAGCTCAGCTGTATGGGCCTTTTTTAGCAAGGAGAAGGTATCCAGTGTTAACCTAATAGGACCGTAAATAAAACTGCTAGCAAACACAAAAGGCTAATTCAAAATAAAAACCTCAGATAGACTTATACATGAAAAAGTGCTGCGCAATTTAATATTAAAGAACAAAGCAATACCAGTTGGTAAACATGTAAATGACACTCCATAAATGTCCATAGAATGTAACAGTCCCAACAGGTGAGTGGAAAGAAACTGCAGTATAGCTAAAGTGCAAGTGACACACAGGGGAAAAGTTCAATCCAGTGTCTGTGATCCCTCCACCACATAGAATGGCCTCTCACCTCCAAGATTCGACCTGGAACAGGTCACATAACAGTAAAAAACACCAGGCAGGGAATCCTATGATGGAGATCCAAGACTCGTCCACAATCTTCTCCTCATGTGTTCAGACTCTGATTGGGCCTTTTTTAGCACATGTGCAGCTGATTGCACTGTTGCAATTTGCAATTCCTGCCGCAAGCAGATCAAGCATGGCAAAAACAGCAGCCATTTGGGTACCTCATGCTTGCAAAGGCATTTAACCTCCCACAACTCAGACTGTTGGCAAGAGGACCTGAAAGCCACAAAGAAGGGACTTTCTTCTCCATCTAACTCATCGCATTTCATGTCTACCCCCACTATATCTCATGACCTATCAGCAGCCTTCATTGACAGGGATGATGGTATAGCAAAGGGTGTCACAGGTCCTTGCAACACATCTGCCAGCAGCACACCACCAGCTATAGAGTATAGTGAGCACATTTTTCTGCCCCAGCTACCGCAGCGAGAAAATAAATACACATGCCCAGGGTCTAAATTCCAGCTTGTCCAAATTGCTGGCTTTACAACTCCTGCCTTTCCATCTGGTGGATTCTGCCCCCTTCTATCAATTTGCAGAATGTGCTGTACCACAATGGCAGGTTTCCAGACACTTTTTTTTTGCATGTAAGGCCATTCTAGCTCTGTACCATCACATGGAAGGAAATGTTTTAGCATTGTTGGGCAAGGCAGTCAGCAGCAAGGTCCACCTTAGTGCTGACACGTGGTCCAGCAAGTATGGTCAGGAACGATATACAATAGGGAAAATAATTATTTGATCCCCTGCAGATTTTGTAAGTTTGCCCACTTACAAAGAAGTTAAGGGTCTATAATTTTTTATCATAGGTGTATTTTAAATTATAGAGAGATTATCAACCAAAAATCCAGAAAAAAAACACATGATACAAATGTTATAACTTGAGTTGCAGTTCAGTGAGGAAAATAAATATTTGATCCTCAAGCAAAACATGACTTAGTACTTGGTGGAAAAACCCTTGTTGGCAAGCACAAAGATAAGACATTTCTTGTAGTAGGTGACCAGGTTTACATACATCTCAAGAGGGATTTTGGTCCTCTCATGTTTACAGATCTTCTCTAAATCATTAATGTTTCTTGGCTGTCGCTTGGCAACTCAAATTTTCAGCTACCTCCATAAATCGGTCTGTACCTTTAGCAGAGAACAGCCAAAGCATAATGTTTCCACCTCCGTGTTTGACTGCAGGGATGGTGTTCTTAGGGTCATAGTCAGAATTTTTCTTCCTCCAAACACAGTGAGTCCCCCTCCTCAAGAAGGCATATGAACAGTCATTCCAAAGAACATATAAACGATTCAGAGAAGGACTGGGAGAAAGTGATGTGGTTAGATGAGACCAAAATTGAACCCTTTGGCATTGACTCGACTGGCCGTGTTTGGAGGAACAAAAATGCTGACTATGACCCTAAGAATACCATCCCTACCGTCAAGCACAGAGGTAGAAACATTATGCTTTGGGGCTGTTTCTCTGCTAAAGGTACAGACCGACTTTGCCGCATTGAGGGGCCAATGGATGAGAACCTTCTTCCCTCAGCCAGAACACTGAAGATGGGTCATGGATGGGTCTTTCAGCATGATAATGACCCAAAACATGCTGCCAAGGCAACAAAGGAGTGGATCAAGAAGAAGCACATTAAGGTCATGGAGTGGCCTAGTCAGTCTCCAGACCTATAGAAAATTTTTGGAGGGAGCTGAAACTTCGAGTTGCCAAGAGACAGCCAAGAAACCTTAAAGGTTTAGAGAAGATCTGTAAAAAAGATTGGTCCAAAATCCCTCCTGAGATGTGTGCAAACCTGGTCACCAACTACAAGAAATGTCTTATCTCTGTGCTTGCCAACAAGGGCTTCTCCACCAAGTACTAAGTCATGTTTTACTTGGGGATCAAATTCTTATTTTACTCACTGAACTGCAACTTAATTTATAGCAATTGCTTTATGTGTTTCTTCTGGATTTTTGGTTGATATTCTGTCTCTATTATTTAAAATACACCTATAATAATATAGACCCTTCATTTCTTTGTAAGTGGGCAAACCTACAAAATCTGCAGGGGATCAAATAATTATTTTCCCCACTGTAATTCATTCACAGCACACTGGGTAACTCTGCTTGCAACTAGGAAGGGTGCAGGACAGGGCTCAGTGCTGGAGCTTGTTTTACCGCCACATCTACATACAGCTGGTGGTGATTATGCAAGACCTGTCAGCTCCACCCTCCCCATGCCCTCCACTGTCCTATGAACCACCAGTACCCCCTAAGCGTTCAAGGTGCTAATTAAGGAGTCAGACTAAAAGATGCCATGCAGTGCTTCAACTGGTCTGTCTAGGGGACAGGAGACACACCGGAGCAGAAATTCTTTCAGCTCTGCAGGGGCAGGCCCAGAGGTGGTTCACACCATGGAAGCTTGAGCCAGGAATGGTGGTGTGCGATAATGGCACTAACCTTTTGTCACCCTTCGACAGGGATAGTTGGCACATGTGCCATGCCTGGCATATGTCCTCAATTTGATGGTGCAGTGTTTCTTAAACTGATACCCAGGTTTGAAAGATCTTCTAAAGCAGGCCAGAACAGTCTGTAGCCATTTCAGACAGTCATACACAGCCAGTGTTCAGTTGGCTAAAATTCAGTGAGAATTCCACCTGCCTGGCAACTGCCTGATTTGTGACATGCCCACCAGATGGAACTCAACTTTGGCAATGCTGCAGTGGCTGCACATGAAGCAGAGGGCTATCAACTGGTACCTGTGTGAGTATAGCACAAGATCATGCTCAGGGAGCTCAGCTTTTGTTCCCCACGCCAATGGCTGCTGATAAAGTATGCATGCACTGCCCCCATTTGAGGAAGTGACAAGGATGGTGAGCCGTGGCAATGTATGCATCATTGACACAATCCCTGTTGTGTTCCTGCTGGAGCAGACTCTGCATGGCATTATGGGCAGGGCTTCCTTTCCTCTCAAGGCCTGCTTTATGCAGACACCATTCTTGTGACACCACAGAACACACAAGATGAGAGGGAGGAGGATTCTGGCAGTTTTGGAGGCACTAAAGTAGAGGAAGATGAGTTCACAAACTATGGGATATACATATCTGAAAATTGATCAATCCAGATGTTCTGACGGCCGATCTAATTTCTTGAGGCTTGAAAACACCAGGACAGTACAAATATCCAGGTCACCCCGGAGGATGATGCAGGCTCACCCAAAATGCAGGGTCTAAGCCCTAACCAGAGCTCCTGATGGTGGAGATGGGTTTTGCTGTGTGTTAGTACCAGGTCATGGTCCTCAGAATCACCCCACCAGGAGTTAAGCAAGCCAGGGTTGAGTAGCAGATATAGCAGGTAGGGATCAAGCAAAAGTGTAGTCAGTAAAATAGCCAAAGTTTGGTAACAAGTGGTTGCAGGTTAGGATCAAGTAGAAGGATAGTTGAGAAGCAAGTCAAAGGACAGTAACAAGAGGTTGCAGGTTGGGATCAAGCAGAAAGGTAGTTGAGGAACAAGCCAAAAGTCGATAAAAAGTTGTTACAGGTAGGGATCAAGTGGAAGCGTAGTTAAGGAACAAACCATAAGTCAGTAACAAGTGGTTGCAGGTAGGGATCAAGCTGAAGTGTAATCAGGTAACAAGCCAACGGTCAGTGACAAGTGGTTACAGATAGGCATCAAGCAGAAATGTAGTCAAGGAATGAGCCAAAGGTCAGTAACAAGTGGTTGCAGGTAGGTATCAGGCAGAAGCAAGGCCCATAAAGACATGGACGAGTGAGTTTGGGGTGGAGGAACTTGACTGGCCTGCACACAGTCCTGACAAAGATGGGCTCGGGCGTGTTCACACACTCCACGTGCAGAGCCCGCCAGGAAGTTGGCACGGCGCTGTGCTAATCACACGCAGTGAGACATTTTCCCGATGTGCGGCTGCAGAGATAAGGAAATGTCTAACTGCCTGTGATTAGCGCAGCGCAGTGCCGACTTCCTGGTGGGCTCTGCACATTGAGTGTGCGAACACGCCCGAGCCCATCCTTAGTCCTGACTTCAACCCGATAGATCACCTTTGGGATGAATTGGAGTGGAGACTGTGAGCCAGGCCTTCTCATCCAATATCAGTGCCTGACCTCGCAAATGCGCTTCTGGAAGAATGGTCAAACATTCCCATAGACACACCCCTAAACCTTGTGGACAGCCTTCCCAGAAGAGTTGAAGCTGTTATAGCTGTAAAGGGTGGACTAACTCATCTTTGAACCCTATGGACTAAGACTGGGATGCTATTAAAGTTCATGTGCGTGTAAAGGCAGGCGTCACATTACTTTTGGCAACATAGTGTATGTGTTAATTAAACTTCAATCTCTTGACTTACTTATGTTCTTTTCATCTCCGCAGGTTCAGTTTGATTGCTGTGGATACTCATGGAAGACACTCGGCACAAAGTTTGGACACCTTTTGTATGGCTTGCTCATTGGTGGATGATGGTAAAGCTGAAGGTGGGCATTTTTTTAAATTGCAAAGCCGTTCACAAGAAAGTTGCATGTTTGCCGGTACAAAATGCAAACTGGCTTATTCACTATGGCGGTCCGGTACAATGATGATATACGAAGCACCGGTGTTAAATGATCCGGCAGTATTTTATTTAACTATAGAAGGATGATTACTAGACATGTGCACTGCTGATAAATGTGTTTGTTTTCGTTGGAATGAACTAATAATAAATAATAAACGTTTTTATTATTACTATTGTTATCTATTATTATTAATTTGTTACGTTTCATTCGTTTAGATACGGCATTAGTTATTTCTGATAATTCGTAACTTCGGATAAATTTGTATTAGTTACATTCACTAACAGCCAAATTTGAAAGGAAATTCCAATACCTATAATTTAATAGTTAGCAATACTTACATTATTATTAGTTAGTTATTATTTCAGATTTTCGAATTTTCGGGTTTTCAGATTTTCAAATTTCGAATTTCCGAATTTCAGAGTTTTCGAATTTACGAATATTCAAATTTACGAATATTTGGAAAAATTTGTCAAATGGGTTTTCGTTAATTCGGATATTTCCGATTTAAAGAATTTTTCGAAATTCGTTAAAAGAATTCTTAATGAAACGAATTGCACATGTCTAATGATTATTACATTTATCACTGATAGTTCTGTACTTTGTACGTCATCAATGCTGTGGGAATAACCCCCGTGGTTAACAATCCACTTCTCATATTTTAAGCGGTTTACGACCACTGTACACAGGGCAGGTGGGCCGCCAGTCGACGTAAACGAGTTAATATTACTAAACAGAAAGGAATGCTAACTGCACATATGAAGAAATAGCTGTTTGTATCACCAAGTCCTGTGCAGACTGATACTGAATGGGGGTGGTCTGCTTAATCATAATTACCTGGTACTCTCTCAGTGCTCTAAAGAGGAAAGCAGCACAGTCTCCATCCCTTTAAAAGTATTTAACTCTTGGGTATTATATCACCAAAACTGAAATTCCTATGACAGGGGATACCTAAAATCTGACTTGTATCCTAGTGCTGACTGATTCTAAATGGGAAGGTCTGGTTCATTACAATCACCTGGTGCACTCTCAGTGTTCTGATGAGGAAAGCTGCAGGGTTTGCATCCCTTTAGAAGTATTTAACCCTTTGAAATATGCAAAACCTTAAGAGATGGCTTTCATTCCACAGAAACCTTGGGAGTAGTACGTGGCTGGAAGGAGGCAGTTCCAGATAGTATAATCCTCAGTGACCCAGAGGACACTACTTCTCATGCCTCCGCAAATTTGTGGTGCATGTGCTCCCTTATACTTCAAAGCCCGCAAAAAGGACCTGACAATTTGTGGCATTAAGGAGAAGGATCATTATTGGTTGGCAACTGTTCTTGACCACTGTTACAAGAGGAAAGTCTTGGAACCCATCCTGCCCTTGCAGAGGGAGCACAGGATGAAATATCTTGAGGACACCTTAAACAGGAGTTTATGTAATACCTTTCCAGACTCTGGTAGGTTACAGTCTCGTGGAAAAGGTAGTTTTGAGGCTTCTGTTGGTCAAAGGAGGAGTGGAGGAGAAGGGGTCCGTCTAAGTGATTCATTTAAAAAACGTTTTAGTCCTTGTTGTCCAGGGTTGTCAGCTTCCATATCCCTTCGGCAGTGTCTGCATCATATGGTGGAAGATTATCTAGGGGCAAAAACAGACATGGAGACCTTTCCAGTAGATGATCCACTGGGTTACTGGGTCATGAGAATAGAGGAGTGGCGAGAACTTGCCCAGTATGCAATTAAGCTGCTGGACTGCCCTTCAACCAGCGTGCTTTTCCGAACTGGCATTCAGTGCTGCCAGAGGTTTTTTGACAGATAAAAGTGCGTGTCTGTCCACAGACTTCATGCCATTTGTCAAAATGAATCAGTCCTGGATTAGCAGCAGCTATCAAGTCCCTGATGCCAATGTCGCTGATTAAATATTTTTGGGATTTGGAATCTCAGCAAGAATGTCTAGACTGCCCAGCTTTTTTTTACATGCGGTTACAAGTGGTACAAGCATTTGACATTTGAAATGCCAGTAAACTACAGTCCTAAACGTGATTTTTCTGCTTTAAAAAAATGCCTGTAACCTCAACTGCCTCTAAACTACTATAAACGGCTGAGTGTTCATGTAAACTCAAGATAACGTGTTATGGAGAGTTCAGGGGCTGGTGAAAAAAACGCCCAGTTGCTCCTAAACTTCAGTTTAGCAGCGGTAGTGTACATGAGGCCTTACGGTGTGAAGGCACCGCCAACACCCACAGCAAAATTTTTCTGCACCTGTTACTACTGTTCAAAGTCTGCAAAGACACCAGACTTTATCTAAAAAAATTGTTAATCTTGGCCTTAGTGTACTATAATTTGGCTTCTTCACATAAGGCTTGCTCACTGTGGTGCAAAAATGCGTTATTTCCATTCAATGTATGCGAAAGAGACACCAGAATGTATCCAAAAAATCTGTAATCTTGTTTTTGAGTGCACTTAACTGTAGCCTTGACACACAGAGTGGCTCCCCCATTATTTACAAAATAAAGAAAGCTTGCAGGGGCAATCAATTTAAATGTCTTTTTTCTTTATATGTCAGTTTTGCTGGAACAGATTCTATACATGGTACAGATGCCTTCCTATCCACAGCTCATTTCTACACTTCCCATCCGCAACTTACTTCTGCACCCCCATCCACAACTGTCTGCAGCTCACCTCTGCACCCCCCATCCGCAGCTCACCTCTGCACTCCCCCGTCTGCAGCTCACCTCTACTCCCCCCGTCCGCAGCTCACCTCTGCACAGCCTGTCCACAGCTCACCTCTGCACTCCCCCGTCTGCAGCGCACCATGTCCGCAGCTCACCTCTGCACACCCCATCTGCAGCTCACCTCTACACACCCCATCTGCAGCTCACCTCTGCACACCCCATCTGCAGCTCACCTTTGCACCCTCCAGCCCCTCCTCAGCTTACTGTCATGTCACCTAAGACCAGGTGACAGATACACACTGCTGGGGTTAGGAGCGCACCACTAAGGTTATGGACTCTATAGCTGATTGCTCCGGATAGAGCTCTGGGTGGTTTAAGAAAGCAGCTCCACCTGAACACTGACACGGATCAAGCAGGAAGTCTAAAAGCCAGCGGGTATTCACCAGAGCCTCTAGTGGTGTGGATGGATTTGGCTGCAGCTGACTCCAGGTCCTGGCCCCGGGGGCTCTCAGCTCATGCCCATGGACTCGCTCTGCTGGACAGAGCGGAAGCAGCTGTTCAGGGTTAAACACAGGATACTAGCAGACATGGATGGTCAGGAAGGCATGCCAAGGTCGGGGTTACTAGCCGACAGGAATGGTCAGAGGGACATGCCAAGGTCGAGGTTACTAGCAGACAGGAATGGTCAGAGGGTCACGTCAAGGTCAGTCAGAGGTAACATACAGCAGGACGCCACACCAGAAGCCTAAACACAACTGTTGCTCGGGTAAGCTGGGCAAAGCTGGCTTGCAGTGCATGGGGTTAAATAGTGTTTCCTGTTAGAGGCTAGGGTGGAGCCATACTGTTAGAAGATTACTTAACAGGCAGGTGTGAGAGCGCAGTCCCTAAGCTGATACACAGACCAGAGAGGTAAATAGACAGGGCATGAAACATTACTGCAGATTCATGACACTTACCTCTGCACCCCTCACCCCCAACTCAGCTCAGCTCTGCACAACCCATCTGCAGCTCAACTCTGCACCCCCTGGTTTCAACTCAGTTCACCTCTGCACCCCCAGCCCCACCTTAGCTCATCTCTGCACCCCACCAACCCACCTCAGCTTACCTCTGCACCCCCAGCCCCAACTCAGCTCACTTCTGTAACCCCCAGCCCCTAATTTAGCTCACCTCTGCCCCCTCCTCCACAACTCAGCTCACCTCTGCACCTCCAGCCTCATCTCAGCTCACCTCTGCACCCCTCAACCCCAAGTCAGCTCACCTCTGCACCTCACTGCCACAGCTCACCTTTGCACCCTGTCTATGGCTCACCTCGGCACCCTGTGTGCAGCTCACCTGTCAGTTTACCTCTGCAACATCTGACTGCAGCGCACCTTTGCACACTACTCCCCTTCCCCTTCCACTGCCCTCATCTGGGTAGCAAAACCTTTAGAAAACACAGCTGTCAGCACCCAGCCTCTCTCTATAGCAACACCGGTGGCGGGTCTTATCTTCCCACACAGTGCACTGAGCGCTGAGAGATGTCCTGCCCCAGATAAGCACACTGCTCCTGTAGATATATGCTCCTCCCCTGTCCTGTGGTAAGTACAGCGGTAGGGAGGTTCTGTGAGAGCCGATGTCACTGTCACTTAGAAGAGGCACTGTCACTTGCAAACACAAAAGTCATGCTTCTGTTTTTATAAGAGACAGTAGATATTGGAGTGCACAGGGCTAGTGCTGGAGGAGGCAGAACTCCATTCTGCCACTTTCTGGATGAAAAAAAGCCCTGGTTATCTGTTATTTCTAATTGCAACTAGGGGTTGACCAATATATTTTTTCAGGGCCAATACCGATTTTTCGGCCGTCTTTCAGGCCAATATCAGGTGCCGATATTCTGTACATCACCGTCACCTGCCACCAGATGCAGCATGTCACTTACCACTGTCACCTGCCACCCAGATGCAGCATGTCACTTACCACTGTCACCTGCCACCCAGATGCAGCATGTCACTTGCTACTGTCACCTGCCACCCAGATGCAGCTAGTCACTACTTACACTACTTCTGGCAGCCTATTACCAGCGGGTAAACTTACACATGCAGGCAGGCGATGAGAGATGAGGTAACTATCTCTTTGCTCGCCTGCGGCTGCAGCTCTGTCAAGGGCAGCCTTCGCGGCCCTGTTTTCGGGGTGGAACAGCGGTAATGCGAGACCGACAGTGAGAGATGATGTCATCTCTCTGCTGCCTGCCACACTGCTGACAGAGATTGGCAGAGACTGCAGTGAGCGCCACGCAGGGACAGGGGGACGAGGTCTGACCAATATCAGTAATAGCAGTAAGTTTCTGACCAATACCAATTATTTGAACAATGTTAATATCGGCCCCCAATAGTCGGCCGCTCCGATAATCGGGTGACCCATAATTGCAACCTTTATTTGGGTTTATAAATTTCACTAGTATGACAATAGCAATATTTTTTCTTTCTTCACAATATATTCCCCATCCTCATGAATTCATTTGCATTTAGCCTACACTTCCGGCTTGTGTGCAGCTTGGCTCACTGTTTAAGTCTTAACCTTTGTATGTTCTAGTCTTACTGCAGTACAATATTTCAGCAGTAGATGAATCTAGATGAAAATTATTTATTAACTGTGGTAAAGCCTCATAGTGGCAAAAAGACTTACACTTTTAACTAGGGTCACAGACTAAGGACTTTCAATTTTCTTAGAAATCTTTAACAAAAATAACTCAAGCGAAAAACGCAATTCTTTGTTTCCATGGTTTTCCTAAAAGTTGCACAACAGTCCTGCCTTACATGCATAAGTAAAATGAGAAATCATTGCGTTTGCAGAGAATCGCTTTGTATAATTGAACCTTTCTGTCTTGTTAAATGCCAGCTGTATTCTACATTCGAGTTGTTGTCTGATCATATTTGCTGCTCAGGGCTCACAGTTCGTTTTTCACATGTTGTGATCTTTCTATACCACTTACACTGTTCATTGTCATTCTTCTGTCTGGCCTCTAACATTACTTTCTTGTAGAATTGGTGCTAGGTCACTCACCGCTAACCGTCTGGAACTCTTTCTCTGATAACAAGCATGTCTTTTTTTCCGACTATTATCTTGTTGATATTGGATGGTATAGATGTACCAGTTCTTGTTATGTACAAAAAAGAACTCTCAGATATCTTTTTTTTTTTCAAAAGTTTTTGTAGCTTTCAGTGTTACATTTAAACAGCACATTCTTATAATGTTTTCTAATCTCTTCATTAAAATATATATCTGTATTTCTACTTTTTTTTACAGGACAACATTTACACAACTGTAAATGCATTTAATGATTTAATGAGGATAATGTGAATAGTATAGTATCTAGTTTCAAGAATATATAAAAACGATGGAGTAAATTAACAAACAGCAGAGCGGACATAAAGCCTACACCACTCTAAATGAAAAAAAAAATGCAGTAGATGCTGCTCCTAAGTAACAGAAGGTGTGCAAGGAGTGGTTTTCTTCTTGCTCTATGCTGTGTCTGAGATAGACAAAGCACTGAATAGTACAGCTGGAATTGCATGCTGTGGATTTCCTTGCACAGACCACCCTCCGTCCTCCTGCTTGGTAGAGTGCAGGAGGGAGGAGGAGGGCTGGTAACTTTCTCTGCTTGTACAATCAGAGGGAGAGATATGAGCTGTCTGGTGGGTATCTGGGGCAGTTTTCTGTACTATGTGAGAATGGGGTACATACTTTGGCTTTACCAATTTCCCCCCCCCCCATACTGGACATTAAGGGGTTTAAGTATCTTGCTTTATTAATGGCGGCTATTGCTGGCAATGGCATCGGTTCTCAAAAGTAATTTCTGTACTACTTTTGGTGACTTTGGGGTGCGATTTCAATAGACATCTGTGCAGAAACCTACACAGATGTCTCTGAGATCCCCCCCAAAGTCGGGACTGACACGCGGGAATGAAATCGTGCGAGTTTAGCTGAACTCGCACAATTTCATTCCTTCCGTTCAGTGTGAATGTAGGCTGAGACACTTACAAGCCAGGAAAGTACAAATACCCCCCAAATGACCCCTTTTTGGAAAGTAGACATTCCAAGGTATTTAGTAAGAGGCATGGTGAGTTTTTTTAAGTTTTTTCTCACAATTCTTGGGAATGTGAAGACATTTTTTTTTTTTTTTTACACAAACTTGTCATATTTACAAGTTACTTCTCACACACAGCATATGCATACTTGCAATTACACCCCAAAATAAATTCTGCTACTCCTCCTGAGTATGGCAATACCACATGTGTGACACTTTTAGGCAGCCTGGCCACATACAGAGGCCCAACATCCAAGTAGCACCTCCAGGCGTTCTAGGAGCATAAATTACACATATAATTTCACGACGACCTATTACACTTTTGAAGGCCCTGGAGCACCAGGACAATGGAAACGCCCACAAAATGACCCCATTTTGGAAAGCAAACACCCCAACATATATTCTATGAGGCATTATGAGTCTTTTGAACGGTTCACTTTTTTCCACAAGTTTTCGGATAACGTGGAAATAAAATGAACATTTTTTTTTTTACACAAAGTTGTCAATTTATATGATATTACTAACTAAGGATGAGCTCCGGTGTGTTCGCACACTCCACATGCAGAGCCTGCCAGGAAGTCGGCACGGCGCTGCGCTAATCACAGGCAGTGAGACATTTCCCGATCTCTGCAGCGGCACATCGGGAAAATGTCTCACTGCCTGTGATTAGCACAGCGCCGTGCCGACTTCCTGGCAGGCTCTGCATGTGGAGTGTGCGAACACGCCGAAGCTCATCCTTATTTCTAACACATATCATGTACATAACAAAAATTACACTCCAAAATACATTCTGCCACTCCTCCTGACTATAGCGATACCACATATGTGAGACTTTTACAAAGCCTGGTTATATACAGAGGCCCAACATTGAAGTAGCACCTTCAGGATTTCTAGGAGCATAAATTGCACATATAATTTTCTGACTACCGATCACATTTTTGAATACCCTTCATATTTCTAACACATAGCATGTATATACCAAATAAGAAAAGATTACCTGTGGTTTTAGTAGTGCAGTGGTCCACAGAGTATATCAGCGACAGCAAAAGCAATTGTCCAGGCAACAGGCAGGAATACTGTCCATAGTTAGTACAGGCAGAGATACTGTCAGCACAGCCAAAGCACTGATCCAGGTAGCAGGCATAGATGTGGTCAGCAACAGCAAAAGGAATTGTTCAGGCAGAAATACTGTCCAGTCAGTAGAGGCAGTAGGCAGAGATATGGTCAACACAGCCAAAGTATTGGTCCAAGCAGCAGGAAGAAACATGGTCCATAAAATCCTGGGTCATTACAGGCAGCGATATGGTCATCACAGGCAAAGAATTGGTCCAGGCAGCAAGAAGGAACATCAAGCTTAGGGACAGGGGGACAGGGGTAGAGGCTTCTCCCACCCAAATCTCTATGAAGCCTCCGGACTCCAGACCCTGTTCTGGGAACACAGAAAACCAAAAACTGTTTTTCTCTACTGAGAACGCTATTTAAGACCCATGTGTACTAAAGTAGAAGGGCAAAAGATCAGTCTGAGTGGCAGGCAAAAAACATGGTCGATTAACCACTTCCGGACCGCCACACGCTGATATACATCCTAACTTTGAAGAGGAGCTAGCTGCCATAACCCCTCTTCTTTGACATGCGGCCTGGTTTCCAATAATAGTGGTCTCTGCAGGGGATTCGCCGCAATATCACTTTTATCGGCAGCGGGAGAGGGCGTAACTCCGGTGTCCTCCGCCTCTTACTGGAGCCATCGGCAGCGGCGTAGGCGATCGGATCCATCTTGGTGGCCCCCACCTGTCTCCATACCATTGCAGGGCGGAAGAGACATCAAACTGTCACTTCCACCCATAGCTCTTATAAGACTGTCTCGCAGAGCTCCCACATTAAGAGGCACTTTATCACTTTATCACCAAGTTTGTATACCAGTGAGTGCCCTAGTAGACATTGGCTGCAGTTTAAAGGCACATTTGGATGTTGACACAATGGTTGTCCCTGTTGCCCCCACATTCTCAGAGGTGACACGGTTCAAGCTACCGCCATTAACAAACAGTTTAACATCACTACATTTGTTAATTGTAACACAAGGTATCTGTTCTACATTGTAACATGCCAATAAAGTCATATACAACACATTGGGCGCACTACACGCAGATTGCGTGATCGCTTGTACGATTATTTGTATGACATTCAGAAAGGCCGTAATACCAATGTAGCCAATCATTGGAATCTGGCACACCAGAAAAATACTTCAAGTTTAGTGATCCAGGTTGTTGAGAAGATATCTTTGCCAGTCAGAGGAGGGGACAAATTTAGAATATTATGTAAAAGAGAGGTATACTGGATCTTCTTTTTTTTTAACACCAGAAAACCGGGGGGAATGGATCATGAATGGGATATTTCCCATTTTTATGAGTAATAATGGGTAGACTTTAATGCCATTGTACTCAAATGTGAATATGGAGGCTTTTAGTTATCTATAATAGCCGTATGTTGGAGAGTATATGCTCTCAGCCAATGACATCTGACTGAAAGACATCTAAACAGTTGGTACAGGGTCATATAGAATGTCTTTCAAGCAACCCTGTCACATTCATTTTGGATGAGAAAGACAGATAAATGGTCTTAAAAAGATTAGATAGAATGTTTCTATATACATATATCACAGTTTCTTCCTGTCATGATCACGTCTATCCACTTCCAGATCCCCCGAGAGGCAATTGGATTTTCCCTGCATCAACTTTACCTATAAATGTCAGTACCGTTATATTATGTAAATTTTCCCACTGGTTCCAATATATGTGGGGAACTCAGGGGGCTGGAGCTGGGAGTCTTTGCCTTCATAAATGCGGAAGGTGTACACATATCCAGTGGCTCTATCGCAAAGCTTATTCAATTTCAACCCATACCTGGCCCTCTTACTGGGAATATTCTGTTTAAAGTGCAGCCGACCAGTAAAGTGGATAAGGGATTCGTCCACACAAATATTTTAGTCTGGGACATACACTTCAGCAAATCGCTTGGAAAAATAAATTATTAGGGGGCATATCTTATGCAATTTATCGTGGTTGGGATGATTTAGGGGAGGGCACTGCGAGTTATCATTTAAATGTAGGAAACGCATAATCATGTCATAGAGTGTCCTGGACATGACAGCAGAATATATTGGCATGTGGTGGGTGGTCCAGTAGGCAGGCAGTTCGTTCTTCCTTGTAAGCCCCATAAAAAATGTAAGGCCCAAAAACAATTTGAATTCGTCTAGTTTGAGACGTCACCAATTAAACATACGGGGGTAGGATGAAATGGGGTTCGCCGCAATAAATTGCTCTGCAAAAAAGATCTCCTAGTAACCGCTCTTTGTTTACACTTGTGACCGGCTGTGATTGGACACAGCTGATCACGTGGTAAACAGCCAAACTCATTGGCTGTTTACCCTGATCGGGGATGAGCTATGTCCGAGGGACATGCGCCCCCCCCCCGATCACCACAGAGCGCGCATTAGGTGCGCATCTCTATGTTGACAAATGTGACCGGCTGTGATTTGACACAGCCGATCACGTGGTAAATAGCCAATTTCATTGGCTGTTTACCCTGATCAGGGATAGGCTGTGTCCGGGGGGGACAGGCGTCATCCTCAATCGCTGCGTGCGCCAGCGGCTTATTCTGCTGGACGTCATATGACGCCCAGTCAAGATAATGCAACCACTTTCCGGCCATCATTATGTTATATTGCAGGCAGGAAGTGGTTAAGCACCACCGCTTCTGAACACAGTTTTACTCCGCTCATACGGCTTATGCCGCGTACACACGGTCGGACTTTTCGTCTACAAAAGTCCGACAGCCTGTCCGACAGACTTCCTGCGGACTTTCGGCGGACTTGCAGCAGACTTTCTAACGAACGGACTTGCCTACACACGACCACACAAAAGTCCGACGGATTCGTACGTGATGACGTACACCGGACTAAAATAAGGAAGTTCATAGCCAGTAGCCAATAGCTGCCCTAGCATGGGTTTTTGTCCGTCGGACTAGCACACAGACGAGCGGATTTCGGGGTCCGTCGTAGTTACGACGTAAAGATTTGAAGCATGTTTCAAATCTAAAGTCCGTCGGATTTGAGGCTGAAAAAGTCTGCTGAAAGTCCGGAGAAGCCCACACACGATCGGATTACCAGCCAGCTTTAGTCCGTCGGCGTCCGTTGGACTTTTGTAGACGAAAAGTCCGACCGTGTGTACGCGGCATTATTCTAGAAGAGTCAGTATTTTGATGAGATGATCAGGGTCACTTTAACTTTGTGCCTATGTAATTTGGCAGGAGTATTTTGCATTGAAGCGAATATTTACATTCCACCACCCTTCTCTTCTAATAGTCTGAAAAGTTTGCCACAAGCCCCATACTCTACTATCTCAATCTGGGTATTGTGGTAAATTTAAAAATGTTTTGGACAAATTGCACAAATCCAAGTCTAGGGAAATGTGGACCCCCTGGGAGGAGTTTCTTGAATCTTCCTTATCCGTAACCTATATGAAAGTCACTATCTCCCCCTTACTTAAGCTAGCCATATTTGGTCAAGCCACCATGGCTAGAGAATCACTGAATTTTATTCTTTTTTTTTTTTTTCATTTGATGGCAGACTTATATAGTGGTTTCCTCTGCTGGATGCTACTCTACTCCAGCCTTTTTCTTCCTTTTTTTTTCTTTTTTTTTCACTCTGTCTTCTTTTCTTTCTCTTTTTCCCTTTCTATTTTTTGACCTAGTTTTTCTCTGAAAAAGTTGGCATTGATGGTAATTTTTTCTTTTAAAATGTTCTTTAAAGATATATTAAGGCTTTTCATGTTATTCTACCAAACATAGGGGTTTATCCCGCATAGACCTATGCTTGTGTAACTATTCTGCATTGTCTATGGTTGCCTCTATAATGTATTCCCCCATAACATCTCTGATTACTCGCTCCTTAGAGTGGATCTCGCTATCTCTAGCACTCGTAAGACTAGGACTGTGGAAAGTTAACCCCTTTTGGGATTTACCTTATTTCTAGATAATGACCCCAGGTCTCAGGAACTCCAAGTGTTCTTACAATATAACCGGGGTATGGCCATGCCTGCTGTGGTTTGGGATGCATTAAAGGCTTATCTTAGGGGACTTTTTATTAGACCGATCTCTAGTATTAAAACCAATATTAAGGAATGGGAAAACCTGGTATTTAGTGAGGCTAGAAAAGCAGACAAGACCTATATTACTAACCCTACTGAAGAGTCTGAGCATAGTTGGCTGGAGGCTCAGGCCTTGTACCAACAAATCTCCCTTATGGTGGCTGAAAATAAACGTTTTTTTATACAACAGCAATACTTTGATGAAGGGTAAAATACAGGTAATTTATTAGCAGTAATTGCCCATGCCCATCAAGGTGTTTCCCATGTAGAAGCCATTCAGAATGTATCGGGTGACACGGTCCATAGCCAAGATCAAATGGACACAGCAGACACAGCAGGCTCATTAACATTGATGATGCCAATGATTGAAAGGTTTGGTCTGTACTCAGGCTTCTCCATTAACTGGCACAAATAGTTCTTCTTCCTCTAGATCCATTGCCGGAGAGTGTAACTCAAGTACCTATTGTTACCTCTTTTAAATACCTAGGTAAAGTAGTAGGAGACCCATGTGAGGATATCTCTTTAAATCTTAAACCTATTGTGCAAAAATTTTAACAAAAGTGTGTCAGATGGTTTAAACTGCCATTAACTGTGACAGGGTGTGCCAAACTTATTAAGATGGTATGGGCTCCTAAATTATTATATGCTTTACACAATTCCCCTGTATTGATACCCCACTATTGGTTCCATCGTATAGACTCACAATTTCATGCTCTTATTTCAAAAAACGGGGTAGCTCATATAAAACTAACAACACTACAATATCGCAAGGATCAAGGTATGGCTGTCCCACATTCACAACCTTTTTTTTTAACTGCTCAATTGCAGCATTTTACTGGTTGGGGTTTGCCCTCTTCAGTAACTCTTCAATAGTATTGTTGATTTTCCCATTTGCTGACTACTCAACTTTGGCCCATCTGGAAATGGGATTTCCTTATGTCTCTTCACATTGCCCTACAGTCTATTTATTGATGAAATTGTGAAGTACCATTAAGCAAAGACTGGGTCTGACAGGTTTTCTCTTACACACCTATTTGGCGCAATTATTACTGTGCTGAATTGGCAAAACTTGTGAATTATTTTGTGTGGATAGATGTTGGTGTCAAATATATTCCCCAGTTGTTTGACCAACCGTGGGTGGAGTTTCTGTTACTACGACATCGTTACTACGACATCATAGAAAAAGTATAACATTTCTTGAAGCATATAAAAATAGAACCAGATGGGTGGCTGTACTGACGTCACGGAGCCCCTCGCACGCGTATCGAGACTCGCTGAGGAAGTCCATACGGACGATACGCGTGCGAGTGGCTCCATGACGTCAGTACAGCCACCCATCTGGTTCTATTTTTACATGCTTCATACTCCTGCACTGGGAATCATTGCTATCCTTGTGAGTAATATTATTTTATTCAATAAATTTTATACTTTTTTGAAAGGAGAGCACTATGTCCTGTTATATTGTTTTAACATATATACCTACCGATGAGACTGTGTCAGAGAGCTCACCTTGCTGGTCATGGGATTGGCCACCTGGGGGCGTGCCTGTGAGCAAGCCGGCCTATTTAAGTTTGTCAGGCACTCTGTTCAGTGCTGCCTGATCATCAGCTTCCTGTGCCATAGTTCCTGTTTCCTGTCTTGTCTTCCTGTTTACCTGATCTCCTGACGACCTGGATTGCCCTTGGATTCTCCTGTTTGCTGCCTTTACCCGACCTTGGCCTGTTTGACTCCGCTTCTGCCTGCTCCTATTGTACCTTGCTGCCAGTCTGTTGCCGAACCCTGCTTGTGTCCCGATCTGCCTGTCTTGCTCCTGCTCAGCACCTGTTACCAGTGTTACGGACTACTGACCTGTTGTCTGAAGATCATCTCTCATCCTGTACCTGGATCTCTTCAGCAGGCTCTCATACCATTCCGCACTCTCGTGCCTCCTGTCTGCTCTACCAGGGGCCGTGAGTCGGATAAGTAAGGGAGTCTACCCTCTGACCAAGCGGACTCATCAGTCTGGTAAGTAAAAGTCTGACAGACTGACTCTTGGACACTGCAAGTGGACCTTCATCTTCATATTAACCCTGTGGAAGGGAATGCGTGAGTGACCTTGCTATTAGCGCAGAAGGTCTACTCAATGAGATGAGCGGCCTAGACTCCTGGTGGTGGAGCACAGTGGTGTTGATAAACGAATGCTTAGTTTATCTTATCACCGCACCCTTTCTTACCATCTGAGGAATTCCCTCTCCACTAGTGGGTAGTCATCCATCTCCTCGGATTAAGATATTTTTGGGACTTTGCCACATACGTCTTATATATATATATATATATATATATATTCTATGTGTATATGTTTTACTTGTTTTAATAAGCGCTGCACTGCTATATTTTGTGTATATTAAAGAGACTGCTTGTAAAAAAAAAAAAAAAAAAAAAAAAAAAAAAAGATAAAAAATTCTGAAGGTACAAAATTACAGACACGTAGGTGTGTACAATATTGCATTTTCAACTAAATCCCCCCCCCCCCCCACTCTGACAGTCTAGGGTTCACCAATTTCCCTGTTACAAAGCTTGCCTGCCTCTCCTACCTCCTGCACATTCCTATTGGCCAATGAGGTAGCCCATCATGTTAATGGGCTAAGATGAATCTAGACCCCTGTATTTTTCTATAGAAAAGACGTGTTTTAACATTCTAGTTACCTTTTAGATCACAATTCCATCTTAAAAATTTGTATTTTGCCTTCCTTGTTTGCACATTATCTTATATATACACACACAAGAAACAGTGTGTTTGAAATTTTTATTTTTATAATGAAGATGATGAGGGCTCATTAGAGTGAAATTTATCCACATGCTCTTTGCACTATTTTGTTGTATTTCTGTTAGTGCTTAAGGGTCCTTTCACACTGGGGCAGTTTGCAGGCGCTATTGCACTAATTATAGCACCTGCAAACCGACCTGAAAGTGCCGCTGCTTCCATTCCAGTGTAAAAGCCCCGAGGGCTTTCACACTGGAGCGATGCGCTGACAGGACGGTAAAAAAAAGTCCTGCTAGCAGCATCTTCGGAGCGGTGAAGAAGCGGAGTGTATACTGCTCCTTCACCGCTCCTGCCCATTGAAATCAATGGGACGGCGCGGCTATACCGCCGGCAAAGCGCCTCTGCAGAGGCGCTTTGTGGTGGTTTTTAACCATTTCTCGGCCGCTAGCAGGGGGTAAAACCGCCCTGCTAGCGGCCGCATACCGACGGTAAAGCGCCGCTTACAATAGTGGCGCTTTACCGCCGCCGCTCGCGCCTGTGTGAAAGGGCCCTTAGAGTAAACTGTATAAAATTCAAAGGCCAGGTTTTTAGTTGGGTACAAAATTGCAGGCATGACCATACATTCATCAGTTCCAACCCGATTTAATCATGTTCATCATGATGATCAAACATGTATAACTTCCTAGGGAATGGTTTTGAGAGCTTTTATACATAATGAGATTTATTCAGCATGTTGGAAAACGTGTTTTTTTCACCGAAAAGCAAGAAAAATGTTAACCGAGCAATGTATCGGTCTTTTAACTGTGTATGGTCAAGCTGGCCATAAACATTTGGGTTAAACAAAAGAAAATCAGTTGATTCCCCATCAATGCTAAGCAGCATAGAAAGAAGAATCTCTGGTTGTTGAAAGCTGGTTGTTGTATTCAGTATCCATGGCACAAGGGGCTGCCCGAATACATTAACACTCTCAGTCACTGCATCTGATAGAATCAGACAATATACAAGCCATCTACAGCCTTACTATTAGACTGACATTGTGCTTTTTTGGTGTGCATACTTTGTTTATAAATTGATTTAGTAATTGGTAATCAAATAAACACCCTTCTATTGATCATTTGCTGACACTGTACAGAAGTCTAATCAGTACCTTAATAATCTAACAATGTAGGGTGACAATGTGAAGAAAGATGTTGGCAGTCTTTGATCACTATATAGAAATATAACTGTAAATTGCATAGGACATTTCTAAGACTCCCGTCACTAAAATAAAGCATATCCCGCTGACCGCGATACACCACAATCTTTACTCCACACTGTTCCTGCAATTTGCTCTTCATTCATTAAATGCAGGCCATAATGTGGAGCCTGTGGTGTCCCACTCATTGATTTCTGCATAACACTGCAGACAAGACTTCATGATTTATTTTCATTCATTTCAATGGATCTTCACTGGCTTTGGAGTTCTGAAGCAAGAAAAGTGCTATGCATTTTTGTGAAGCACAGCACTATGCTTTATAAAGTTATGGCTGCATACTTGCTGTATAGTTGCTCCCCCAAAAATGACTAATACATGACATTTGCCGGAATGGAGACTGCAAAAGCTACATATTGCCAGAGATGCTGTTTACCATGCAGCCATTTCCTGTGTTTTGACCTCAAGCTCTTGGCATGTTCCTGGCAAAGTTCATCTGGCAGGCTGCCTTCCAATTAAGTTTTAGGATCGGACATATAATTGATAGTCTCAAAGCTCATTTTCAGGCATATTTATTGACAGAGCAGGGAAGGATCAAAGCCTTTGTGAGGTTTTACTGCCATCTGCTACTTTGCACAGTGCACACTGCAGATCCCAGACCTTGCCTGGTCGTGCTGCCGCAAATCCATATTATACAATAAGTCTGGGATATTTTTAATCAAAATCGGTAGGTGTTTATCCATGCAATATAGGGAACATCATATATAAGCATCAAATAATGTCCTTAATGCATTGTACATGCTTAATCATTATACGTTTTGTTAAAATAATGTTTTTATTGTTGTCCATTATTTCCTGTCTCAATGACTTACGCACCCCTCATTTCCTGCACTGATGTCAAAGGGACAGCAAGTGTGAGGTAACCATCCCAATAAAGGCAGAGGCAAAAAAAAACCTGGCAGCGATTTTACCCACTTGATCCTTTTCGCTGTACACTAGAAAGAAACACGGAGGAAAAATCATCAACCCAACAATATAAATAATATAACTACAATTTGCTAAAAGCATGACAAAAACCAAGATTTAATTGATACGCATTTTGATTGGCATTAAAAGTTAATATATAATAATATTTTTAATTTTAATATCCATCAATAATTTAAAGCAATAAACAATATGATATATATATATATATATATATATAAACTCAAAAAAATCCATAGAGAACTGATTGAAATCCCCAGGTGGGCCAGCAAACCAAGGATACCATTTTAATATCCATAAAAGAAGCATAAAATGATCTCTCCATACATAATATGTTGGAAACGAGACCTTAGATAATCAGGACCTCAAATAACAATTGCAGTTTGTATCATAAAGTGGTGGTTTGTGATTTATTCTCCTGCAGTGACTAGGTCAAATGTGTAAAGCATCTAATACTGATTTATACTTTGTTCTGATTACTATACATTAAAGACCTAAGTCACCTAGATTTTAGAGTTTTTAACTAGTGTTCACTGATTGCAGCTATAGAGCTATTCTTACTGAATTGATGGTTAATAATAGGAATTGCAGTTTAGCTGTGTTTATTCCTAGAGCCAGCAAAATACATGTTTCATATGAATTCCACATTTTAGGTTAAAAACTAATCAGTGTGAAGCTGTCAGATTTGGGTGGTATTGCTTAGAGGAAAAAAAATAAAGAATACACAGCAAACCTGCCAGCAAACCAGCACTGATGTTGCTAAATGTAAAGCCGACTTCCTATACCTTTATGGAATTGTCTACAAATTGGAATGGTCTTATTATTTACATAGACCTCCACCCTAAAATAGAAGCACTATTACCCTGACTATTCCCTCTTCTTCTCTTATGGTTGGAAATAATTTTTTAAATTTTTTTTTAACTAGTTCCATGTATTTGTGCAGTAAAGCAGTACTTCCTCATATCTTAATTAGATGAGGTGTGCCGCGGGGGGTCCTGAGCAAGCCCTGCAGCACATCTGTTGTAAATTATTTTTATTAAGTTTACTCATACTAAGTTTAGTCATACCAAAACAGAACAAAAATTGCCCTTACAAGAACCAAACTAAAATAAAAGTAAAGAGTGATAAAAGAAAAATGCGCATTAATCTTAAAGTGCATGGCTCGAGCAAACCCAATAGTGTACATATGAGGTATACTACCTATTAGATGTCATCATCCACCTGAGGAAGATCAGGACAGAATACGATAGAAACACATTGGGGTTTTCTGAGCGGTAGCATCCGGTGTTGAGAAATACACTTTGCATTTCTTACTATCTGCATATGTATCATTGACATCTCATTTTTTTTGTCATCAATACAAGAGCTCATGTAGTTTTTAGTACATGTTCCATATACAGTATCTCACAAAAGTGAGTACACCCCTCACATTTTTGTAAATATTTTATTATATCTTTTCATGTGACAACACTGAAGAAATTACACTTTGCGACAATATAAAGTAATGAGAATGAGTGTATGGCTTGTATAACAGTGTAAAATTGCTGTCCCCTCCAAATAACTCAACACACAGCCATTAATATCTAAACCGCTGGCAACAAAAGTGAGTACACCCCTAAGTAAAAATGTCCAAATTGGGCCCAAAGTGTTAATATTTTGTGTGGCCACCATTATTTTCCAGCACCGCTTCAACCCTCTTGGGCATGGCGTTCACCAGAGCTTCACAGGTTGCCACTGGAGTCCTCTTCCACTCCTCCATGACGACATCACGGAGCTCGTGGATGTTAGAGACCTTGCACTCCTCCACCTTCTGTTTGAGGATGCCCCACAGATGCTCAATAGGGTTTAGGTCTAGAGACATGCTTGGCCAGTCCATCACCTTTACCCTCAGCTTCTTTAACAAGGCAGTGGTCGCCTTGGAGGTGTGTTTGGGGTCGTTATCATGTTGGAATACTGACCTGCAGCCCAGTCTCTGAAGGGAGGGATCATGCTCTGTTTCAGTATGTCACAGTATACGTTGGCATTCATGGTTCCCTCAATGAACTGTAGCTTCCCAGTGCTGGCAGCATTCATGCAGCCCCAGAGCATGACACTCCCACCACCATGCTTGACTCTAGGCAAGACACACTTGTCTTTGTAGTCCTCACCTGGTTGCTGCCACACACGCTTGACACCATCTGAACAAAACAAGTTTATCTTGGTCTCATCAGATCACAGGACATGGTTCCAGTAATCCATGTCCTTAGTCTGCTTGTCTTAAGCAAACTGTTAGTGGGCTTTCTTGTGCATCATCTTTAGAAGAGGCTTCCTTCTGGGACGACAGCCATGCAGACCAATTTGATGCAGTCTGTGGCGTATGGTCTGAGAACTGACAGCCTGAACCCCCACCCCTACAACCTCTGCAGCAATGCTGGCAGCACTCATATGTCTATTTCCCAAAGACAACCTCTGGATATGACACTGAGCACGTGCACTCAACTTCTTTGGACGACCATGGCGAGACCTGTTCTGAGTGGAACCTGTCCTGACAAACCGCTGTATGGTCTTGGCCACCATGCTGCAGCTCAGTTTCAGGGCCTTGGCAATCTTCTTATAGTCTAGGCCATCTTTATGTAGAGCAGCAATTCTTTTGTTCAGATCCTCAGAGTTCTTTTTCATGAGGTGCCAAGTTGAACTTACAGTGACCAGTATGAGAGAGTGAGAGCGATAACACCAAATGTAGCACACCTGCTCCCCATTCACACCTGAGACCTTATAAAACTAATGAGTCACACCAGGGAGGGAAAATGGCTAACTGGGCCCAATGTGGACATTTTCAGTTAGGGGTGTATTCACTTTTGTTGCCAGTGGTTTAGACATTAATGGCTGTGTTGAGTTATTTTGAGGGGACAGCACAAATTTACACTGTTATACAAGCTGTACACTCACTACTTTACATTGTAGAAAAGTGTAATTTCTTCAGTGTTGTCACATAAAAAGATATAATAAAATATTGACAAAAATGTGAGGGGTGTACTCACTTGTGTGAGATACTGTATATTAAATAAATATATATAAAGGGGATTTTTTTGATATATTTGATCTAGTTAAATTTTTTTCAGTTGCCTATAGGCCCTTGGAAGCATTTTTTTTTCAATTTTACTACTACCCATTAGGAAACCAACACCCTAGGAAGTTAGCAGACATACCGAGATTCAAGGAGAATTATCAGTCACTGTCACAGCAGTTACAGGGACATTCCCTATTTGCATACATGGCCTGATATAAGGGCAGGTTAGAGTTAACCAAATTCATCCAGAAATGTGGGATGAATTTTTTTTTTTTTAACTCAGTGTAATTGCCTTATAAACATAGAATAGTAACAAGCTGAGAAGGATTCGTCCTGCCACCTTATGCACTAGAGTTTCAACTACACCTAATAAGCAATATCTAGGTTCAGGAGGGGCTACTATTTGTGTCATAGTAGCAATTAGTTGTAACACATCTTGCCAGCACGTGGCTATAGCGGGGTAAGTCCAAAAAATATGGAAAAAGTAATTAGACTGATGTGTGCAGCACCAACAGGCTGTAGAAGTAAGGGCTGATCTTGTGGAGCCTATGAGGGATGAAATAGGCCCAGTGCAGGATTTTGAATTGGATCAATTTGTTCCTGGCAGACACTACATGAGAGGAGGGAAAGATCTCAGACCAGTCCTCTTCATCCAACTCAGGGATATCCGACCTCCATTTCTGTTTTAAGGAAGACAGCTCAGGACTAGCCGCCACAAGAAGATTCCATTACAACTCAAGTGGGTTTCTTTAAATCTGGTGCACGAAGGATAGCATCAAACTCCGACTAGGAAAGAGATACACGATGGCCTGGAAATTGGCAACTGAAGGCATGGGAAACCTGTATATAACGGTAGTAATAAAACAAGGGCAAATTAAACTTAGAATCAAGAATATGAAAGAGAAGAAGGCAATTATTCCCAATAATATGTTCCAATGTTTTTATTTTATATTTAGCCCAGGCTTGGGGATCAGGGATTGTGGTGAAATGCGGAAGGGAGGGAATTTACCATAGAAACTATAGGGGGATAAAGTGGTGGAGGGAATGGACTCCAAATGGAGACCAGTCTTCTAGGCCCACAAGGTGGTAAGCATGGAGGAGGTGAAACTATGTGGAGATTTTGGGCCTCTAAACAGTAAAAAATGAAGTGCATCCAATAAATGTAGATTTGATGCTTCCAAAATGGTAGAGGAGTTAGTCAGATCAGGTTGTAACCACCAGTAAGCCATTACTAACTGGGAGGCAAGATGATATTTATAACAGTCAGGCATAGCCAATCCCCCCTATCTATTGGTCTGATGAGAGGAGTAAACCTTTACCTGGGAGTCTGGGAACCCCACAGAAGGAAAAAAAATATTTGGTTAAGTTTAGTAAAAAAAAAATTTGAGAGCCATTGTGGACAATTGCAAAAGAAATAAGTAAATTTGGGGAGGGCCTTCATTTTGAGGAGGATAATGTGGCTAAAGAGGTGAGAGTGAAGTGGCTCCATGCCTTTTAAGTTTGATCTCAGACAATACAGGGTAGATATTGAGTGCAGCATAAACTTGCCGAGTTCAGAAACTTGCCGAGAGACAACAATACCTAGGTAAGTGAAATTGTCAACCCATTGCAGCGTTTGAGTCCCAGAGGAGGAAGTCTGCAGCACATCTGTGCAAGCGCTGGTTTCACTGCACATGTGGAGTTTCTTAAAAACCTGGGCGGAGCCCATTGGGACATCTGAGCACACGCCACAAATACATTTTGAGGTGAACTGAGTATACATGGTTACAACAGCCAGTTTATAGACATTCTCCCATTGTCTGCAAAATTGACTGATAACTCCTGTAAGTCTGCCGCCATCTTTAGAAATGAGCTGAATGTATCCCATAGAGACTCCTGCACGATACTGATTGAAGGATGTGGGGAAAACAAACACGTGAATCCAACAGCGAGGAAAAGAGGCCAGGAAGGATGTTAAGGCAAAGGACACCTAAAATATATGATGAATCCATCACCTGGGCATCACACTATCCTCAAGGAGGAATCAAGAATGGAGAGGAAGTGCTATTTAACAGGCAATATAAAAACATCCACCCAATATGGAAATGTTAGAGTCCTCCAGGTTCATGATGCCAGTACACTTGGGACAGATACAAAAGAGAAATGGATGATATGAAATTACCTCCAATAAAGGAAAGACTGGAAAATGCTAGGCATAGCCCAAAGTTCCACATTAACTAAAGTGGTGGATGTGTCCAGCTACCTAGACATTCCTTGGCCAACAGTGATCCTCCACAAGCCATGTGAGGCCGGCACTTCCATCGGTGTCTGACGTCATCTCCGACCGGGCACCGCTTCAGTTAATCCAAATTTGCTGGCATATATTCAGGTAAATGAAAAAGTGATCATTCATTGCTAAGCTCTAGCCTAAAGTGGTTATAAACCTCAGCCATAAAAATATGGACAAAGCATATCTTATAGCGTGTACTTGTCTCAATTAAGAGTGCTAAGTGTAATTTCTCCTGCTTCGTTGAGTTACGTCTGACAAGTTTTCCTGATACCAAGAGAAAAATGGTAACGGGGAGGGAGATCCAACTGATAGACAGCCTCAGCTCTGTTCCTGTATGCTGTGTGGAGAGGGGTGTGTCTCGTTTCTCCAATTAGCTCTCAGAGCTCTCCTCACTGAACACAGCAGAGTGTCGTTTCTGATCTCTGCCCCATTTTTCTTAACTCTTTGTAAATTCAGCACTTTGATTGGATGTAGAGAAGAAAGGACTGCAGATAGCTAGTATAACTTATGTAGGAGGATTTGTTTCATATGTGTGTTTTATCTGAGGCCAGCAATTCATTTCACTGGGTATATGTAAAGGTTTACAACCACTTTAACCCTGAAGAGTTAAAGTATTTGTGAACCCAATCACTAAAATCTAATGTAAGCTTTAATATGTTAATGTAAAATAGTCATTTTTAATAGATTTACATCCGAAACATTTTTTAAAATAATACTTGGTGATCCTGCTATGAAGATCCTTGTTTGAAAACTCCCAGTTGTAGAGTGACAATGTTCTGTGTATGTGTACTGTTTGTACTCCTGTCATGCAGGATTACGATGAAGACTTAAAGAAGCCGTTTCAACACACGTTATGCAATCATGGTCCACTGGTGTCACCATCAGGAATACCCCGTGAAAAAAATGTAACGTAGCTATCCCTGGAGTACATGCATGTAGAAAAAGTGAGTTTAGAAAAAAGCTGCAGGGGACCAACAGCACTGAGATGCTACATAAGGATTATAAAAAGTGCTTTAGCAAAAATGTAATTCAGTTAGCTTTCCCATCTACTTTAGGTATCAGTCTAAGAAGTTTGCACTGATATTAGGGGTTAAGTAAGACAGCAGTCCCACATTAAAAAAATCAGCACTTATAAACAGTTTTAACAGGCTTTTTTATTTCAATTTCTAGCAATTATACTAGGCAGCTTGGTTACTGGACTGTAGTTTCTCAGCCTGAGTATTTTAATCTGATCACGAGTGAAGATAGCTTTTCTGCTGCATTGGTGCCCCCCCCAAATTTTTTTAGGAATTGTTTACAATTTATTTTAGACAGCAGTAGCTTGTTTTCTTCAATACATTTATTATTAACGTTATTAGCCTGGGAAAACACATTGAGTAGAAAGAAAAGCTGGCTGTACTGTACTGATAAACGGTTATTTCCTCAAGTAACTGCAGAAACTTAGGAATGTTCAGTGAGAAGTTGGGTAAGAAACATAATTGTTTTATCAAAAATACGTTGATTAAATAACTAAACTTGAAACCAAATGACCTTTTCCTGTGCAGTATTGTTCAACTGGGCTTTGCTAGGAGTAAAGAACAAACCTCAGTCCATGCCATCCTTGTTTGATGTAGTGCTTTTCAATGACACAAAATCTCCCAAAGTGGCAGTTACAGTCTTCAATCATAGTTCATTTACACTGCAGCTCTGCAATGACAGTCCATACAGAAGTATGGGCAAAAGAGATGTAGGAAGTGTGTGCAGGAGCCTGACATTGCACCCGTGATCTGCAGATCACGGGTGCAGTGCTTTCCAAGTTCCTGTTTTAAAAAATAATAAATACACATTTTTTTAACCTGCAAAAAGATGTGCATTTATTACTTTTTATGTAAAGGTGAACTTAGATTTCAAGCCATATCTGTTGGCAATTGCTGAACAATGGCAGCTGCTCCCAGTCTGTTGGATTAGTAAATTCTGGTTGTTGTCTTTTTTGTAAATTTTTTATTTATTAATTTTCAACATCAGGGTTAACAGACATCTCCATAATAACAACTTATAGTAACGTACAAGAATTGTCTGGATGAAGCTGTCTTGATGGTTATCCAGGCTCTCCACAGTTCCCCGGTCTATGGCAGAGTGACTTCTGGTGCTTCATCTAAAGTCTCTATCTTTTCCTTTATACACGCAAACAAGACCCTCAATAGCAAAGCCTAGAGCACATGGCTAGGCTCTAAGCTGCAGGCCTATCAAGCATAGCAGTTCCTCACACACCCACACCAGACCAAGGTATGGGTAGCAGGATCCTGATCACTTGACCTCCCAAATACTTATACGCTCTCAAATATTTATACTCTTTCATATTCCCAGATACTGAAAGCAAAATCCTTTTTACATTGTTATCATGGCTGGTTTATTCTGGGGTTCGTAGAACTACCATATTCCCAGATATGGAAAACATTTTTTTTTTTTAATTTGCAATTGGTCTTTTTGGTATTACTCATCAGGCATCTAACAAAATACCAGCCAGCCTGGGGAGGGTGGAATGCGATTCTAGAAAGGCGTGTTTCTGTTTAGTGCATGTTTGCTGCACTGTATGTGAAAGCGCTGTTCTTGCAAAATGTGCTTGGTTACCAATTAATTGTTAATGGCACCATAAATGTATCTTGCAAATGCAGTGTGTTTGCACTCACCAAACCACATGGCACTGCAGTACCATGTGATTTTGTGCAGTGCAATCTGAAAAAGTATTGCTTGCGTTCCACTGTGAACCAGCCCTTAGAGTACATATATACAGATAAAACCATGTTTTATTGAAAGTCTGACAGGCCTTGTTCACACAAGGTGTACATAACCATATGCCCTTGTAGAGTCCTATTTACCCAACTGGGATGAGCAGGGATTCTGTGCATCCCCCTAAAGGCAATACCATTGCTGTCACTTGGTATAAATTGGCTGCACAGACACAGCCACTGTTCCCAATGAGACATCTGTGTGGGTACATGGCCCCTAACGCATCTATGGAATAACCCTGAGTGGATAAACAAGGTCCTCCATGGGCGTACATTTATGTACACCCCCAGTGAATGAGGCCTTACTCCTGAAGAGGGAGTTTTAACATTTTAATAAATTTGTAGTGTTTTGATTTATGCAACCTGGCTGATTTGAGTTCCTCTGGTCTACACCCAATGGGCATATATTATCAGTCAGAGCTTAAAGCGGAGTTCCACACAAAAATGTAACTTCTGCTTTTCCGGTCCCCCCCCCCTCCGGTGTCACATTTGGCACCTTTCAGGGGGGAGGGGGAGCAGATACCTGTCTAATACAGGTATTTTTCTCCCACTTCCGGGTATAGATACCCAAGCCACCCGCGGGTATCTACGCCACTCCCCTCCCCGTCTTCTGGGATACACACGAGTCCAAGAATACAGCAGGGATCAGTAGGATAGTGCAGCGTGAGTCACGCATGCGCAGTAGGGAACCAGGAAGTGAAACCGCAAGGCTTTACTCCCTGATTCCCTTACCGAGGATAGTGGCAGCAGCACCCGACGGCTGAGGGTTAGATCGGCTTCGGGTGCCGACATCGCGAGCGCCCTGGACAGGTAAGTATCCTTATTTTAAGAGTCAGCAGCTGCAGTATTTGTAGCTGCTGCCTTAAAAAAAAAACGGCATTGAAAATTCAACAAAAATGTGTCTAAGGCCTGATTCACACCTATGCATTTTTAGTGGTTTTTGCGTTTTGCAGATTTGAACTACAGTCCATTCTACATGGTTTCCTATGGAATACGTTCTGTAGTGCAAATCTGCAAAATGCTAAAAGCAGTAAAAATACACAGGTGTGAATCAGGCCTTAATGTACATGCAAAAATGCATCTGGACCGTTGAAATTGTGGTTTTATTGTTAGTTATCTTTAAAAACAGCTGAAACCTATCAAAGCAGGGAGAAAAAACTGACATATTGCTTAGCAAAAGCCACACACAGTACACACACTAAACAATGTTAGGCACACCTTTAACCCCTTGATTGCCCTAGACGTTAACCCCTTTCCAGCCAGTGTTATTAGTACAGTGACAGTGTATATTATTAGCACTGATCACTGTATTAGTGTCACTGGTGATGTCAGTGTCAGTTAGTCCATTCCCCCCCAGTGTTAGATTAAGCTGCCACATTATAAGTCAATGATCACCTCCATTAGTAGTATAAAAAAAAAAAATCCAATATATATACCATAGTTTGTAGATGCTATAACTTTCCCGCAAACTAATCAATATACACTTTTCCAAAGACATGTAGCAGAATACATTTTGGGCAAAATTTATGAAGAAATGTTATTCTTTTTTATTATTGGATATGTTTTATAGTTACATATAACATGTTCCCACTCCTGCAGCCGCTCCCCAATCCGAGCCCACCGACAGCAGGCGGGGGATCTTCTCCCTGTACTTGCTGTCACTATTTCAAAACAGCGTGGCCATGTGGGGCTCCACCCACACAGCCATGTCATTCATTCACAGAGCTCTGTGAATAAATGAACTACAAGTACTGACAACCTTTGCGGCTGTCGGCTTATAGTTCTCAAATAACTACCAGGGTGCCGTTGAGCACTGTAGGTAGTTAATTGATTTTTCCTGTCTTTGTGAAACTACCTGTCTGTATGATGTATGGGCAGACAACTTACACCGACAGTCTGTAGGAGTCCTGCATGGCACCCAGGATCTTCTGACAGTGGATGCAATGTTCCCAGCTTCCTACAAAAAAATAGTAAATGCACATGTGCATTTAATTTTTTTTTTTAAATCTAACTTATCCTTTAATATTTCCTTTTGCAGATTTGGTAGCTGCAGATCTACGTGATTCCATGTGAATTGAGGTCTTGACTTGTCTGCAGAGGTATGGGAGGGGCCACCTATAAACTGACCTCTGTTAAAAGCAGTAAAAACCTAATACTGGAAATGTGGAACAACCCTAATTTATTTTTCTGTAGTATCTCGTTCGGTGATGCTGTACGTACTTAAGTGGCTTTTCTTCTTGTTTGTTTTTTAGAACTGTGCATTGCATTTTTATCAACAAGCTCCCATATTAGCCTGATCCAAAAGCCGCTGCAGCTGGGAAGCTAATTAGCAATTTCAAGACTTGTGTCTTGGCACAGGTACAGTAACTGCCAACACTCTGTATATGAATGCACAAACTCATTTCTATGCTGTTTGGTATTGCTACAGAATGCAGACTTTATATTTTGAGTTTTGACAAGGGTAGGTAATAACCTGTGTGCATTATGGATTTACATATATTATGAGAGCTTACTAAAATAAACTGTATTGGTGAAGTACTTTAGCTAAGCTGTCTGTAGTCAAAGAAAGATATATAATTCGCATATCAAACACGGTTTTTCTATGACAAGCACTTTTATCATTATATGCACCTATGTTGTTTATAATTTGTTTAAGAATATGACTACTTCAATTTTCCTCACAGGAGCTCATTTACAAAATTTTAATTAAAAAGTGAAAGTAGGAAATATGTGCTTGTAGCTCTTTAGAAGAACATAAATTCACATTATTTACATTTTTTTGTTGCCTATTGTGTGTCAACACAAATGCTTCCTGTTTAGAAAAAGAAGAACAGCGTGGCAATTGTAGTCATTGCCTATAGTGATCAATCAATAAACTTGTTTTATTTTGGCTGATAAAAAAGATGAAATCTTACTGGGCCTTGGGCTGTGACGAGCATGGCATCAGACCACTGCCACCTTCCTCAACTTGTGACAAATGGCTAGTCAACATTACATCACTCTGATACTGATACTCAACAATGCCTCTCTCGGCCTCACCCTGCACATAGATTTTCAAGCTCGCGGGACTGCAGTCTTAGTGACACATAGTTGCCAACAGTCCCGATTTTCCCGGGACAATCCCGATTTTGGGACCCTTGTCCCGATTTAATTTTGTCCCGGGTGTTTTCCCGAATTTTTGGGGTTTGTCCCGAGAAAATCGTGAGTGTTTTTGTAAAAAACGGCAACGGCTCCACAAAAATGGCCGCCGTTGCCTCCACGAGTCAGTCACAATGTTCCCCTTGTGTTCAGTGCAGGGGAGAGGGGCAGCCAATCCGCTTCTCTCTTCAGTGTACAAATAGAAAATTCTATTGTACACTGAAGCCTATTGGTTGGAGGGATTGGCAACCCCTCCCCGCTCTACACTGCACACAAGGAAGACGTGATCAGCCTCCACTGCCATTACCCTTCCCCCCCCCTGTGTCCAACGGAGCTCAGGGAATAGTGGGAGTGACGGGAGGGAAGAAGGGAGGCTTTCATCTGGCTGTTCAGGAGTTGTCTGACCTGTGAGTAGTGGCCTGTCAGTGTAGTGGGGGAGAAGAGAGATAGGGGGAGGGGGTGTACTCAGTGTGTGGGAGGCTTGGAGCTTTCCCTGCAGTACACTTCTCAAAGGCTGAGGTCCAGCATGGATGGACTGGGGCTCCGCTGGCTGGGGACATTGATGGTCCTGGCTCCCCTCTTGCACACCATGTCACCATACCTGCACCCCCCTCTCCCCCCCGTGTCACCACCATACCTGCACCCCCCTCTCCCCCCCGTGTCACCAACATACCTGCACCCCCCTCTCCCCCCCGTGTCACCACCATACCTGATTCCCCCCTCCCCCCTGTGTCACCAACATACCTGCACCCCCCTCTCCCCCCTGTGTTACCACCATACCTGATTCCCCCTCCCCCCTGTGTCACCAACATACCTGCACCCCCCCCTCCCCCCTGTGTTACCACCATACCTGATTCCCCCTCCCCCCTGTGTCACCAACATACCTGCACCCCCCCCTCCCCCCTGTGTTACCACCATACCTGATTCCCCCCTCCCCCCTGTGTCACCAACATACCTGCACCCCCCTCTCCCCCCCTGTGTCACCACCATACCTGATTCCCCCCTCCCCCCTGTGTCACCACCATACCTGATTCCCCCCTCCCCCCTGTGTCATCAACATACCTGCACCCCCCTCTCCCCCCTGTGTCACCACCATACCTGATTCCCCCCTCCCCCCTGTGTCACCAACATACCTGCACCCCCCTCTCCCCCCCGTGTCACCACCATACCTGATTCCCCCCTCCCCCCTGTGTCACCAACATACCTGCACCCCCCTCTCCCCCCCTGTGTCACCACCATACCTGATTCCCCCCTCCCCCCTGTGTCACCAACATACCTGCACCCCCCTCTCCCCCCCTGTGTCACCAACATACCTGATTCCCCCCCCTCCCCCCTGTGTCACCAACATACCTGTACCCCCCTCTCCCCCCTGTGTCACCACCATACCTGATTCCCCCCTCCCCCCTGTGTCACCAACATACCTGCACCCCCCTCTCCCCCCTGTGTCACCACCATACCTGATTCCCCCCCTCCCCCCTGTGTCACCAACATACCTGCACCCCCCCCTCCCCCCTGTGTCACCACCATACCTGATTCCCCCTCTCCCCCCTGTGTCACCAACATACCTGCACCCCCCCCTCCCCCCTGTGTCACCACCATACCTGATTCCCCCTCTCCCCCCTGTGTCACCAACATACCTGCACCCCCCTCTCCCCCCCGTGTCACCACCATACCTGATTCCCCCCTCCCCCCTGTGTCACCAACATACCTGCACCCCCCTCTCCCCCCTGTGTTACCACCATACCTGATTCCCCCTCCCCCCTGTGTCACCAACATACCTGCACCCCCCCCTCCCCCCTGTGTTACCACCATACCTGATTCCCCCTCCCCCCTGTGTCACCAACATACCTGCACCCCCCCCTCCCCCCTGTGTTACCACCATACCTGATTCCCCCCTCCCCCCTGTGTCACCAACATACCTGCACCCCCCTCTCCCCCCCTGTGTCACCACCATACCTGATTCCCCCCTCCCCCCTGTGTCACCACCATACCTGATTCCCCCCTCCCCCCTGTGTCATCAACATACCTGCACCCCCCTCTCCCCCCTGTGTCACCACCATACCTGATTCCCCCCTCCCCCCTGTGTCACCAACATACCTGCACCCCCCTCTCCCCCCCGTGTCACCACCATACCTGATTCCCCCCTCCCCCCTGTGTCACCAACATACCTGCACCCCCCTCTCCCCCCCTGTGTCACCACCATACCTGATTCCCCCCTCCCCCCTGTGTCACCAACATACCTGCACCCCCCTCTCCCCCCCTGTGTCACCAACATACCTGATTCCCCCCCCTCCCCCCTGTGTCACCAACATACCTGCACCCCCCTCTCCCCCCTGTGTCACCACCATACCTGATTCCCCCCTCCCCCCTGTGTCACCAACATACCTGCACCCCCCTCTCCCCCCTGTGTCACCACCATACCTGATTCCCCCCCTCCCCCCTGTGTCACCAACATACCTGCACCCCCCCCTCCCCCCTGTGTCACCACCATACCTGATTCCCCCTCTCCCCCCTGTGTCACCAACATACCTGCACCCCCCCCTCCCCCCTGTGTTACCACCATACCTGATTCCCCCCTCCCCCCTGTGTCACCAACATACCTGCACCCCCCTCTCCCCCCCGTGTCACCACCATACCTGATTCCCCCCTCCCCCCTGTGTCACCAACATACCTGCACCCCCCTCTCCCCCCTGTGTCACCACCATACCTGATTCCCCCCCTCCCCCCTGTGTCACCAACATACCTGCACCCCCCCCTCCCCCCTGTGTCACCACCATACCTGATTCCCCCCTCCCCCCTGTGTCACCAACATACCTGCACCCCCCTCTCCCCCCTGTGTCACCACCATACCTGATTCCCCCCTCCCCCCTGTGTCACCAACATACCTGCACCCCCCTCTCCCCCCCTGTGTCACCACCATACCTGCACCCCCCTCTCCCCCCTGTGTCACCACCATACCTGATTCCCCCCTCCCCCCTGTGTCACCACCATACCTGATTCCCCCCCTCCCCCCTGTGTCACCACCATACCTGATTCCCCCCCTCTCCCCCCTGTGTCACCACCATACCTGCACCCCCCCCTCCCCCCTGTGTCATCAACATACCTGATTCCCCCCCCTCCCCCCTGTGTCACCAACATACCTGCACCCCCCTCTCCCCCCTGTGTCACCACCATACCTGATTCCCCCCTCCCCCTGTGTCACCAACATACCTGCACCCCCCTCTCCCCCCTGTGTCACCACCATACCTGATTCCCCCCTCCCCCCTGTGTCACCAACATACCTGCACCCCCCTCTCCCCCCTGTGTCACCACCATACCTGATTCCCCCCTCCCCCCTGTGTCACCACCATACCTGCACCCCCCTCTCCCCCCCTGTGTCACCACCATACCTGATTCCCCCCTCCCCCCTGTGTCACCAACATACCTGCACCCCCCTCTCCCCCCCTGTGTCACCACCATACCTGCACCCCCCTCTCCCCCCTGTGTCACCACCATACCTGATTCCCCCCTCCCCCCTGTGTCACCAACATACCTGCACCCCCCTCTCCCCCCTGTGTTACCACCATACCTGATTCCCCCTCCCCCCTGTGTCACCAACATACCTGCACCCCCCCCTCCCCCCTGTGTTACCACCATACCTGATTCCCCCCTCCCCCCTGTGTCACCAACATACCTGCACCCCCCTCTCCCCCCCGTGTCACCACCATACCTGATTCCCCCCTCCCCCCTGTGTCATCAACATACCTGCACCCCCCTCTCCCCCCTGTGTCACCACCATACCTGATTCCCCCCTCCCCCCTGTGTCACCAACATACCTGCACCCCCCTCTCCCCCCCTGTGTCACCACCATACCTGATTCCCCCCTCCCCCCTGTGTCACCAACATACCTGCACCCCCCTCTCCCCCCCTGTGTCACCACCATACCTGATTCCCCCCTCCCCCTTGTGTCACCAACATACCTGCACCCCCCTCTCCCCCCCTGTGTCACCAACATACCTGATTCCCCCCCCTCCCCCCTGTGTCACCAACATACCTGCACCCCCCTCTCCCCCCCGTGTCACCACCATACCTGATTCCCCCCTCCCCCCTGTGTCACCAACATACCTGCACCCCCCTCTCCCCCCTGTGTCACCACCATACCTGATTCCCCCCCTCCCCCCTGTGTCACCAACATACCTGCACCCCCCCCTCCCCCCTGTGTCACCACCATACCTGATTCCCCCTCTCCCCCCTGTGTCACCAACATACCTGCACCCCCCCCTCCCCCCTGTGTTACCACCATACCTGATTCCCCCCTCCCCCCTGTGTCACCAACATACCTGCACCCCCCTCTCCCCCCCGTGTCACCACCATACCTGATTCCCCCCTCCCCCCTGTGTCACCAACATACCTGCACCCCCCTCTCCCCCCTGTGTCACCACCATACCTGATTCCCCCCCTCCCCCCTGTGTCACCAACATACCTGCACCCCCCCCTCCCCCCTGTGTCACCACCATACCTGATTCCCCCCTCCCCCCTGTGTCACCAACATACCTGCACCCCCCTCTCCCCCCTGTGTCACCACCATACCTGATTCCCCCCTCCCCCCTGTGTCACCAACATACCTGCACCCCCCTCTCCCCCCCTGTGTCACCACCATACCTGCACCCCCCTCTCCCCCCTGTGTCACCACCATACCTGATTCCCCCCTCCCCCCTGTGTCACCACCATACCTGATTCCCCCCCTCCCCCCTGTGTCACCACCATACCTGATTCCCCCCCTCCCCCCTGTGTCAGCAACATACCTGCACCCCCCTCTCCCCCCTGTGTCACCACCATACCTGATTCCCCCCTCCCCCTGTGTCACCAACATACCTGCACCCCCCTCTCCCCCCTGTGTCACCACCATACCTGATTCCCCCCTCCCCCCTGTGTCACCAACATACCTGCACCCCCCTCTCCCCCCTGTGTCACCACCATACCTGATTCCCCCCTCCCCCCTGTGTCACCACCATACCTGCACCCCCCTCTCCCCCCCTGTGTCACCACCATACCTGCACCCCCCTCTCCCCCCTGTGTCACCACCATACCTGATTCCCCCCCCTCCCCCTGTGTCACCAACATACCTGCACCCCCCTCTCCCCCCTGTGTCACCACCATACCTGATTCCCCCCTCCCCCCTGTGTCATCAACATACCTGCACCCCCCTCTCCCCCCTGTGTCACCACCATACCTGATTCCCCCCTCCCCCCTGTGTCACCAACATACCTGCACCCCCCTCTCCCCCCCTGTGTCACCACCATACCTGATTCCCCCCCTCCCCCCTGTGTCACCAACATACCTGCACCCCCCTCTCCCCCCTGTGTCACCACCATACCTGATTCCCCCCCCTCCCCCCTGTGTCACCAACATACCTGCACCCCCCTCTCCCCCCCGTGTCACCACCATACCTGATTCCCCCCTCCCCCCTGTGTCACCAACATACCTGCACCCCCCTCTCCCCCCTGTGTCACCACCATACCTGATTCCCCCCTCCCCCCTGTGTCATCAACATACCTGCACCCCCCTCTCCCCCCTGTGTCACCACCATACCTGATTCCCCCCTCCCCCCTGTGTCACCAACATACCTGCACCCCCCTCTCCCCCCCTGTGTCACCACCATACCTGATTCCCCCCCTCCCCCCTGTGTCACCAACATACCTGCACCCCCCTCTCCCCCCTGTGTCACCACCATACCTGATTCCCCCCCTCCCCCCTGTGTCACCAACATACCTGCACCCCCCTCTCCCCCCCGTGTCACCACCATACCGGATTCCCCCCTCCCCCCTGTGTCACCAACATACCTGCACCCCCCTCTCCCCCCTGTGTCACCACCATACCTGATTCCCCCCTCCCCCCTGTGTCACCAACATACCTGCACCCCCCTCTCCCCCCTGTGTCACCACCATACCTGATTCCCCCCTCCCCCCTGTGTCACCAACATACCTGCACCCCCCTCTCCCCCCCTGTGTCACCACCATACCTGATTCCCCCCCTCCCCCCTGTGTCACCAACATACCTGCACCCCCCTCTCCCCCCCTGTGTCACCAACATACCTGATTCCCCCCCCTCCCCCCTGTGTCACCAACATACCTGCACCCCCCTCTCCCCCCCGTGTCACCACCATACCTGATTCCCCCCTCCCCCCTGTGTCACCAACATACCTGCACCCCCCTCTCCCCCCTGTGTCACCACCATACCTGATTCCCCCCTCCCCCCTGTGTCATCAACATACCTGCTCCCCCCTGTGTCACCACCATACCTGATTCCCCCCTCCCCCCTGTGTCACCAACATACCTGCACCCCCCTCTCCCCCCCTGTGTCACCACCATACCTGATTCCCCCCCTCCCCCCTGTGTCACCAACATACCTGCACCCCCCTCTCCCCCCCTGTGTCACCAACATACCTGATTCCCCCCCTCCCCCCTGTGTCACCAACATACCTGCACCCCCTTCTCCCCCCTCTGCTGGGGGCACCTTATGTAAGGACAGACTCTGCTGGGGGAACCTGATGGCATCTGGTGGCAGGCGACGTGGCAGGTGACACGCTCAGGGGTCCCACTGATTCTGCATTATGGTGAGTTGAATGATTTCATTATTTATATTACAATGTAATAATAGTAATAATGCGCTTCAATCATCCTGACACCATAACAACCATGGTGCCGGGATGATTGTAGCGCTAACAACAGGTGTTTGGAGTATCTTTATCTGCTGATTGTTAAACTCTGGAATACACATTGCTATTATGGTGTAGGGTCTGGGTCTGCTTTCCCTCCATCCCTCTACCCCCCTTTCCCTCTGCATCCCTCATTCACCTCAGACTCTAACCACACCCCATTTAGCCACGCCCATGTAAGCCACGCCCACTATTTCACGTAAACCACGCCCATTTTTTTGCGCGGCGCGCTTCGCTTTTCCTTTTTTATATGCCACGCCTACTAACGCATGCCCCGCCCCCTAATTATAGGCTGACTCCGCCTACAGCCAAAAAAAGTGTCCCTAATTTTTTTTTCCCAATGTTGGCAACTATGGTGACAACAGACTGAAAGAGATTGTTACTGGGTTTGGTTAACTACACAATTAACCCTTTACTCTGCCACCAGATATTTTTATCAAAAAAGAGCAAATGTTCACAATATTGGCAACAGCAATTTATGACTTAAAAATAAACATTTGTAACACACTGTAGGGGTTATTTACAATTTTTGGCTGAATTCGGACCTGAAACAGACCAAAAGACGCACATACAAATCGCACCAGAGCTGCTGCGTAGACATAGAGAGCTGGTCACAATCTCCTGCTATTGCGAATTGGATGCCTGCAACCCGCATCCAATTCGCACTAGTGTGAACCCAGCCTAAGAGTTCTCTTCAAAGAGTCAGGGATTCTTTAAGTTTTGTGTTAGTACATTTGAGACAATATTTCTGATGTCTAAATATTGTTTAATAAAAAAAGCAGTAAAACCCCTTTTACACTAAGGCGCTTTTCAGGCGTTTTAGCACTAAAAATAGCACCTTTAAAGCGCCTCTCATGCCTCCCCAGTGTGAAAACCCGAGTGGTTTCACACTGGGGTGGTGCACCTGTGGGATGGGAAGAAAAGTCCTGCAATCAGTGTCTTTAGGGCGGTTTGGGAGTGGTGTATACACTGCTCCCAAAATGCCCTGCCCGTCAAAATGAATGGGCAGCGCTACCGAAGCGGCTGCAAATCGCTTTAGCAACACTGCAGCATGGGTGCTTTTAACCCTTTCTTCAGCCACTAGCGGGGGTTAAAAGCGCAGCGGCCGAAAAACACTGCTAAAACGACGGTAAATCGCTACTAAAACACCGCCAATGCACCCCCGCCCCAGTGTGAAAGTACCCTTAAGAAAAAATGGTGCAAACAAAATATTTACAGGAAAATCAAGTATTACAAAGGAAAAAGAGACAATAATGCATCTGCCCTAAATCACCCCTCCTACTACAAATTTTCTCACCAAACTCCTCCTCCACAAATTCTCTCCCCAAATTCCCCCTCCTAGTATAAATTCTCTCCTCAAATCACCCCCTTTAGTACAAATCTTCCCCTTCCAAATTCCCACTCCTAGCACAAATCCTCTCCCCAAAATCCCTACTCCCAGTGTAAATCCTCTCCCAAATCACCCCTCCTAATACAAATCCTCTCCCCCAAATCCCCACTTCTAGTGTAAATCCTCTACCCCCCCCCCCCTACACACACACATCCCCCCAATCCATTGGCTTGAATTGTGCAACAAATTAGCTAAATGTACAGGATAAACTGAATCCAACCAGGTACCTCTCACAATCTGAGAGAAATATTATATTTGTATATGCTCAAAAGTCTGCATTTAGAGACTTAAGGGTCAACAACTGCATACCTTCTGCAATGCTGTGAGTAAGAGGTCACCTCTCTCTCCTTACATACTCTACTGCTATTTTGATCATGCAGTGTTTAGACCCACTCTATTTGCTGGCAAATTATCAGTTCTGTGGTACAGCCTCCCTGCAGCCTACACCTAATCTCAATCAGTTATTAGCTTTATATCTGGGTAAGTGCCAATCCCCTAACACAAGGATTCATGCCTGGAGAGGCAGGGGGAAGGAGCAAGCAGAGACAGTGAGTAGATGAGCACAGTGCAGGGACTAGACAAGGGAAAAGACTGTCATCAGTAACAGTGCTTTCTTGAAGACAGCATAGTCCCAAATCTTCATCTAACCTTGCCCGGGAAGGTCTCCATGTGTGTGTGTGCCAGCCGGGCAGGACTGGGGCAGAAAATCAGTCTGGAGGACTGGTAGGAAGATCAGCCAGCCGTGGCTGGTGGCAGCTAGGTGGGCTAGTATTTCTGGAATCAAGTGGAGCTGGGATCAGTGGTCACAGGGAAGCAGAAGGAGAGATGTCATGCTGTTCATTTCATCTATGCTATTTTGTCAAGGGACCAAGAGTTCCTACCTGTAATGGGCCTTTGCTGAGCTAGCAATATCCTGCTAGTTCCAACAGGAATGAGCAGCAGGTGCTGTACATTGGAAACTAAGTTTGTATAGGTGGAAGGAAGAAGAGGATTTTTGTAGATAGGAAGGAAGCTGTCCCTGGTTCTGTGTTGATCATTTTCAATTTGGGCATCCAATAATTCCCTAACATCATCAAATAATAAAAAAAACAACAAAAAAACAAGCCAAGGACTGTTTTCTGAGTTGTAGTGAATGAAGGAAACGCTATGTGACTGGCTATGCAGCAGTGTGGATGACATTTCACCTTAAAAGAAAATCCCAACCCCCCCCTCCCCCCCTCCACTACCTCCCTGCTGCTAAATACTGAATATAGCCATATGTCGGTAGGTCAACAACCCAAAAATAACAATGATAGCAAGGACAAATACAAAGGGTGTTGAAGGATGGCCTACTGGTAATTGCATCATATCTCACAACCAGATTAAAAATATCATAGTTTATTACAAACATAGCATAAACAAGAACAAGAAAAAACCGAGGAGCCGCTGTATTAACAATCCAATGATAATACGGTGATTTCCCCTGCTGTGCTATCATGTTCTGACAGGGGGGCGGCCCCGCCAGAACACACCAGTCAGCACTCTCAGCCATTGGCTAAAAGCGCTGATCGGGTGCTGATCAACAGACCTTTTTCGGTCAATCCCCTTCGACAGAAGTCAGCCAAACGGTCGGCTTCTGTCGGACCAGCTGCCGCACACATGGGCCAAATGTTGGCGGATTTCTATTGAACAGGCCAATGCTGCCCGATATTCAGCCTGTGTGTACGCCCATTTATCCAGTCTGGGATCATTTGCAGAGACAGAAACAAATAGGACATCCAAAGACTGCATTGGAGCTGTGGATGCTTTGCACTTTAGGATGCTTTTGAAAACAAACTATTATGTGAGAACCTTCAGAAACCCTAAAACGAGTCATACTCTACTAATTTTCTCTAGTCCATGGTCTAAACAAGAGAAAATCAATAGATTCCTCCATACATGCTGCACAATGTGGATGGAAGAACCTGCACTGCCAGCGATTGTATTAAAACAGCTGCAGCAATCGTGGCTGCTTAACAATGATTCCATATAATGGATGCAGTCACTGTTCTAGTCAACAGTTTTAAACCTGGTTCCTTCAATTTTTCAGTTTGGTTTTAATGACCCTGGTGGTACAGACCGGGCTAGCCACAGCTTCCATTTCCTCAGAGTCTGCAGTATTCTAGCAGTATACAGCCAGCTTAAGATTTTTTTTTGTGATGAAGGCAAAAAAAAAGTGGTCACACCATATTTTACTATGTTTTTTTTCTATTTACTGCATTTTCTTGGAAGTTTTTTAAAACCTATTCATGGCACTCTTTTAAATGCATTTCTGCTTACAGTATTAATATTTGCAAGTGATGAAAACTTTTGCATGGTATTGTAAGGGAAATATTTTCTTTCCTAAATATTTGTCATTCTGTAACATTCAGCAACATTTGTGGTTCACACCCTCACCTCCACCTCACTGCATATTGCATAACCAGGAAGGTAACTCCAATTTTGCTATTATAGTTACAGTCAGGGCTGGCCCTACCATGGGACCCGATTCTACCATTGTCCCAGGAAAATTGCCGCCCGCTAGCCAGCCGTTCTGCCCACTCCGCTGCGGATCCCACTGTGAGGAGCACGGTGTTATGCCGAGAAAGGTCCTCCGTCGGATAATGCCTGCCCTGTACTGCACAGGCGCAGCGCTTGTGCAGTATGGAGCTCAACTGAGCCACTGAAAATCTCCGAACATGAACAGCTGTTGATCAGCTGTACACGGCGCCTGCGCAACCAAGACAATCAAGACGACATTGTGCCACACGCTGCCGCATGCTCCCAATGCTCGTGCAACTTTACAAGGGGTGGATGCATACAAATTGCTAGTGTTAGGTAGTTAAATAGGTCCTGCAAACCCGCCCATCAACATTGCAAAACCCACCCTTCAGTTGTGTGACGGAGGACCTTTCTCGCCAGAACACTGGCGCTGAGGTGAAAGGAGCGTGCGGGCAGAACAGGGGAACAGTCAGCGGGTGGGACAATCGGCAGGTGAGCGGGCTTGCTGGCCAATCAGCGGGCTGGCTGGTGGGGGGGCAGAAAGATGACATCACTGCATCACTGCAGTTCCGCCCTCACTGTGCAGCCGTGGGCAGCAGAGAGATTACATCATCTCTCTGCTGCCTGCCTTTACTCTGGGGCACAGCAAGTGCCAATCTGCTACGTGTGGCAGGTGACGTGGCAAGTGCCAATCTGCTATGTGTGGCAGGTGACGTTGTGGCAAGTGACAATCTGCAACGTGTGGCAAGTGACAATCTGCTACGTGTGGCAAGTGACGTGGCAAGTGACAATCTGCAAGGCGTGGCAGGTGACGTCGTGGCAAGTGACAATACACAATGTGTGGCAGGTGGTGTTGTGGCAAGTGACAATCCACAACGTGTGGTAGGTGATGTGGTAAGTGACAATCCGCTATGTGTCGCAGGTGACGTTGTGGCAAGTGACAATCTGCAATGTTTGGCAGGTGGTGTCATGGCAAGTGACAATCTGCTACGTGTGGCAGGTAACGTTGTGGCAAGTGAAAATCTGCAATGTGTGGCAGGTGGCATCGTGGCAAGTGACAATCTGCAATGTGTGGCAGGTGGCGTTGTGGCAAGTAAATATTCCGCAATGTGTGGCAGGTGACGTGTCAAGTGACAATCCGCTACGTGTGGCAGGTGACATTGTGGAAAGTGACAATCCGCTACGTGTGGCAGGTGGCATCGTGGCAAGTGACAATCCCCAATGTGTGATGTCGTGGCAAGTGACAATCTGCAATTTGTGGCAGGTGACGTCATGGCAAGTGACAATCCACAATGTGTGGCAGGTGGCGTTGTGGTAAGTGACAATCCGCAATGTGTATTTTTTTACTTTTTGCTATAATAAACATCCAAAAAAATAAAAATAAACATTTCTTCATCAGTTTAGGCTAATATGTATTCTTCTACATATGTTTGGTAAAAAAAAAAAAATAAGTGTATATTGATTAGTTTGCGCAAAAGTTATAGCGTCTACAAAATAGGGGATAGATTTATGGCATTTTTATTATTATTGTTTTTTTTTTTTTTTACTAGTAATGGCGGTGATCTGCAATTTTTAGTGAGACTGCAACATTGCGGAGGACAGATCGGACGCTTTTGACAAATTTTTGGGACCAGTGACATTTATACAGCGATCTGTGCTATAAAAATGCACTGATTACTGTGTAAATGTCACTGTCAGGGAAGGGGTTAAATGTGTTCCCTGGGAGGTGTTTCTAACTGAGGGGGATGGGACTGACTGGAGGAGGAGAGAGATCGCTGTTCCAAATCACTAGTAACAGCAGATCTGTCTCTCCTCTCCTGTCAGAATGGGGATCTGTCTGTTTACATTGACAGATCCCCATTCTGGCTCTCTGTGACCATGACAGGTCCTCTTTATACTCCTATACATGTATAGAGCCATGACAGGTCCTCTTTATACTTCTTTACATGTATAGAGCCATGACAGGTCCTCTTTATACTCCTTTACATGTATAGAGCCATGACAGGTCCTCTTTATACTCCTATACATGAATAGAGCCATAACAGGTCCTTTTTATACTCCTATACATGTAAACAACCATAACAGGTCCTCTTTATACTCCTATATACATGTATAGAGCCGTGACAGGTCCACTTTAGCTGATATAAAATAGTGGATGTGGGGGCATTTTGGTGGTGATTTTTTATTTTTTTTTGAGGGGGGGGGCAGCATTTCATTCTTGGTACCAGGCAGCACAATGTCTTGGGCCGGCCCTGGTTACAGTGGTATTACATGGTTGCCCCTATGTGATGTTTTGATCATACATAAGCAGCAGCCTATGGATGAGGTATTCTCTTTTTTATCCCCTCCTGTAAACATGTTGGCTGTTTGGGATTGACAGCAGTGTGCAATGGAGCTTCATTAGCCAATATTACTCTCCCTTTGTCTCTGAGGACTTCTCTGTGGAAATTGCAAAAAACTGGTACAAAGAGGAACTGGGAGCACTTTAACCAGCTGTATTTACAATGCATTTAACGATCTTTTTAAAGTCATAATAACATCATTATTATTTTTTTTTAGACCTGAGTGGAGTTTAACTTTAGTTCAGTTCTCTTGATGTCATAATTGCATACTGATTTTACCACTCCTGGCATTGAATATGAAGTACTGTTTATGAAAAGTGATAAACCAATTACAATCAAATCGTATGTAATTCTTTTTCAAGGCTAACATCTTCTCCACAATAGTGCACAACAATAGTATAATAATGTACTATAGGTGTTTTGTTTATGCTAGCTTTTGGTTTTTTTTTTATTATTATAATACTTAATGGAGCTACAGAAAAGAATGTCTCTTTCTATTTTCAATTGATGTTTCATAATCACCGGGATATATTTTCACATTTTCACTCTATGCCCTAAATTATCTTTTTTGGCTTTACCAATTAAATTACATTTTTATAACCACCTAAATCCCTGAAAGGAATCTTTGGTTAAATGATGATTTGTCTGTCATCTTTAGAGGCGATGCAACAATTTGTTTTTTCTTTCTGAATAAGGGAGAAGGATAAATGTACGATATGTCATTGTTGCCTAGCAACTGGAAAGTACAGAGTAGCTTACAACACATGCATAACCAAAAATGCAAAGAAGCAAATATGCAAAGAAGAATTAAATGATGACAGATATGAAAAGGGTAAGAAAATCAAGGGAGGACATTGATCAAAGTCCTGATTCTGACAGTTTTTTAAACTTTCGTTACATTTTTGATAACTGCTTATAATGTCATGGAACTTGGCGTTTATCAAAAAGTGGTTGATACCATTGGTAATTTAGGTTAGCGAAGTTCAATAAGGTGCATAGTTTGGCTATTGACCTATCTATGTCAAGGAGGAAATGTCAAGTCAGTACAAAAAAATATATATATTATTATTATTATTATACAGGTTTTATATGGCGCCAACAGTTTGTGCAGCGCTTTACAACATGAGGGCAGACATTACAGTTACATTACAATTTGGTACACGAGGAATCAGAGGGCCCTGCTCGTTAGAGCTTACAATCTCAATATATGATAATCATTTCATTGGTAACTAAAATAAACTTTCTGTATGCTGGATTAAATCTGAAGGTAAAATGGGAATGTCCGGCAGTTTCAATTTTGGAGTGTTATTAGTTGTTCTGTTTATTATAGATTATTTTTGGATTAGCTCCTTGGATCTTTGTGGACCCAAGTATTTTTTTGTTTCACAAATAAATCATATGTAATCTGCACATTTGTCTACTGTCAGAACTGCCATCATTTTGGCTTGTGCAAGCACTGCTAAATGATTGGGCAAGGGACATTGTATGTATTCCAGAATTATTATCCTGCCACAGTTTTCTTGCCGCAAAATTAAGGAAAGCAAGAAGCCTCCTGCCTTTATTCTTACAACAGTTAAAGAGTAACACCACTTTTGGAAACAATCCCCTCTGGGTGATCTATGTACATTACAAGGATTTTATCAAATTTTGTTGCAGTATCCTACCTTTTGTTATTCTGAAGCAATCCCTGTGTGTTTGTCTGTGTCCATGTGGTAGGTGAAGCTAATGGGGGTGGTTTCTTAATAATCAACCAGCTGCTGCACCAGCAGGGCTTTTTTTTTAAATGACATTTTATTACATTTTACATATTACATAACATAAACATAATCATAAAAAATGAATTTTGTATATCATATTATCAAAAAGTATAACATTAACAAATATTTTAAAATTACACCCTCTCTCTCCCTCCCTCTTTTCTCCTCGCTACCTCTTTTGCCCCCCCCCCCCCCTATACGCTTCCCCCTTTTTACTTAGTTCTGTCTTTGGTCTCCTTTCTCTTCTCCATTTGTTCTCCTTTAATCAAATCCCCCTATTTCTCCCTGCAGGATTTTCGTATAATCCTTAGTTCCTTTAAATTCTTCCCACTTCCTCCAGATCTTTTTGAGGTTTTCTAATCGGTCTTCTTCTCTACTACTTAAATACTCCATCCTATATATAAATATTCAACTCTTATACACCAATCCCTCAATGTAGGGCTATCCAACTCTCCCCATTTTATTGGTATCGCTCCTTTTGCAGCATTTGTTACATGTGGTAATACAGTCCCTTTAAACTGTTTTATTATCTTATCTGTGTTATGGAATAAGCATACCCATGAGTTGTCAACTATGCCCATTTCCGATATTACGTTTGTGTAATGTTGTGCCTTTTGCCAATATTTCCTTATTTTTGGGCATTCCCACCAGATATGTAACATTGTACCCCTCGTATTACATCCCCTCCAACACAGTGGTGATGTCTCTGGTTGATATTTATGCATTCTTATGGGGGGGATGTACCATCTCGTTAAAATTTTATAATTCATTTCTCTGGTGTTTATGTCCAAAGCTGTGCTATATACTGCTCTCAGGATTTTACTTACTTGTTGCTCATTCACCCTTGTTCCTATTTCCCTTTCCTACGTGCTAATAAAAAGGGTGTCTCCATTCCTTCCATCCTTTTTTCAATTGAGTTTAATTCTTGTCCCGACCTAATCGGCTGTGGTAGTGTATCTACAAAGTGTTTTAGCTGACAAAACCTCCATTCATTCAAATCCATTTTTTCTTTTTTTAAATCATAATATGTGCAAATCCTTCCCCTTTCCGTTATGTCTTTTAATTGTCCATTTTTTTATCCAATTGTTATCCAATTGTTTCTTTCATTTCCCGGTAAAAAATAGTTTGTGCCTTCTAGTGCTATTAAAGGTGAGTTATATTCCCATTTTGCATTTCTGGGAATCAATGTGTCCCAAATCTTTAATACATTTCTTGTCAACTCGTGCGTGTTCCCCCCCCATATTTCTATACTTTTGTGGTACCCAAGTGTACTCTATTTATTGTATTCTTTACCCCTACCCATCTTTTATCTATGTTCATTTTTGTTCATACCCGCAGGGCTCTAATGGGGAAAATTGCAGGGTCTGCATCCCTTTAGATGTGATTTCTTTTTGGGAGTATCTCACCAAAAATGACACTTTTGTTGCAGGGGATGCCTGATATTTGTATCTTAGTGTAGACTTCTGGGAAAGTCAGTGAGCCAATCAGACAAGCAGGAAATGATGTTTTTCTGTGTATAGAACACCTCCAGGTAGCCATGTTGCATTGCATTTTATAGAAAATTACAGAGCTGCAGATTGAAAAGGAAAGGTAATTTTTAATAATTCAATAATGACTTGAGTTGCAATTGTATATGCTATATTTTAATTTTTTTTCCCCACAAAAGTGGAGTTACTCTTTAAAGCCTATACAATACATAGGTCATTTTCTATATTTATCAGCTGCAGAAAGTTCCATCAATAAACACAGTTCTGCAGCAGCTGCCTGTAATAGATGTGGTGTGGATAGCTATAGAATACAAAGTAAAAACATGTACTTGGAGCTCAGAGGAAAGTAAAAATCTGAAGCTAGGCTGGAAGCAACTGGAAGCAACTGGACACAAAGGGCAACCCCCCTCAATTGATAGAAGAAACAGAAATAAATACATGTATAAAGTACACATCTAAAAAGCTTACAAGGCTGTGATTTCATATAATGAACCAACATTTCTTAGGGCTATTAGCCCTAAGCAAAGTTTGTCTTTATAGGAATATGTGTAAAGATTGCAGTGAATTATATTCTTGTATTAGAGCACAGAACACTTTGATATTGTTGTTAAAATACACTTTCTTGTCTATCCAAATATTATAGGAAAATTAATCCTTATATGTAAAAAGAAGGTAGGAAAAGCATTGATATTTTATTAGACTTTATCTTGCTGTTATCAGTACTGAGAGCTGAAGACCGAACAGGACCCTGTAACATTACTTGGCCAACTTAAAGAAAAAGTTGAATATAAAAATATCATAAAATACTGTGGGGGTCTGGTGGAAATGAGCTCTAAGGCCGCGTACACACGGCAGACTTTTCGACCGGACTGGTCCAACAGACTTTCCGGCTGACTTTCGACTGACTTTTGACAGACTTCCAACTGACTTTTTATTGAACGAACTTGCCTATGCACGATCACACCAAAGTCCGATTGATTCGTACGTGATGACGTACACCGGACTAAAATAAGGAAGTTGATAGCCAATAGCTGCCCTAGCTTCCTTTTTTGTCAGTCGGACTAGCATACAGACGAGCGGATTTCTGGGTCCGGCTGAGTTACGACGTAAAGATTTGAAGCATGTGCCAAATCTAAAGTCCGTCAGATTTTCAACTGGAAAAGTTTACTAAAGGTCCGATGAAGCCCACACACGATCGGATTGTCCGTTGGACCAGTCTGGTCGAAAAGTCCGCTCGTGTGTACGCTGCATAATTGTTTTTCTCTTCCTGCATTTTCTTTTCAGAGAGGATTCAGAAGTTACCACTGGCTGCTACTTTAGCCCTGTATCCAGAAGCAAAAAGCACGTCTGGAAAACATTGGATTCCATTTTTAAATTATGTAGATAAAGAAATGGTGAAGGTAATTACCACACTGGGCAATAAATGCTGGTTTTGTAATTCTCTAAATATAGAAAGTGAAGCACATGAAATCATTTATTATACTGATGACTTACAGCTATACTATGATGGAATGCAAGGACATGCTTCTGATCTTGTTGAATGATTTATGAAATATTTAAAGTAATAATGGGATGTAGGTGACTGGTTTCACCATCCTCATATGATTCTTTAAATTGCATGTATTGGAATATGAGACATTACATAAAAAGCGGTTTATACATATTTAAGTTGATATGGATCTTTCATATGTAGCACACAGTTGCATATTTGTTAAGTTACATATTGCTGCTGTAAAGGTGAAAAGAGGTAAAATACTTTAAAAACAAAATGTCACAAAAGAATTGTAATTCTGCTTCTTGACAAGCCCAGACATACCTTAAAATTGTTAGAATAAATGAGTATCTGATATCAAAACATGATAACAATGGCTTGCATAAGTGATATTCACCAACAAATCACACAACAGAAAGAGGAATCGTTGTCACAGAAATGCCTGGACAATTGTGAATCCCAATTAGGAATGATGCTGCTCAATCCTAGTAAAATACTAGTAGGTAATGAAAATAAATAAATTTGCAGCGCAAATCTATATGATATTAACAATTGCGTGGACAATTTCCAGCTTTAAACTACGCATTGCTGTTCTTAGAATACAACGACCCCAGTGATATGTGGCATCTGCTTTATGATTTATATATAGAGTAAAAGAATCTGAAGAGAGAAGAGTATTAAAGAAATTATTGTTTATGGTTAAGAGAGTTTTGCTTTCAACACATTGAATACTGTGCTATCACAGACATATATTCAGTAAATAAGTATTTGCACTTTATTTAGACACTTATTATAGAGAATATGCAGTTGCACTTGATTTTTTACACAATTTAGGCAGATTTCACCACATAATAGGGACAGAGTGTTTTAGTGAGGGGCTGGGTATTTTAGAACCATAAAAAGTCCATCTGTCTTAGAAAAAATACATATTTGGTGGAAATTGTCCACACAATTGTTGATATCCCGTTGATTTGCACCGCAAATTCATTTATTTTCAATATTCACCAACACACTTAGTTTGATGGCAGCATCCATTTTTTCTCTTCAGTAGCCAATTTGAAATAGAGAGGAAGCCGTTACGGTGTGTAACTAAAAAAACAATACGAGAAAGTGGCCACCTTTTATACAGTGGTCAGTTTTAATTCAGGTAACATGAATATATTATTTGAAAAAGATACACCTTGTCATTGTATATTGTACAAAACTTGGAATTTTAAAAATGTGCTACCTTCATGCACATTGTCGTTATCCCCCTCATAACTTTCATATATTAAAAAATATTGCTATCACTATATCTTTCTATGAAAGGCTCAAAAATATTCTAATGACAATATATCTTAAAGTCCAACGGAAATCTGATTTTAAGTTAATTAAATTATGAGAAGGTGCAGGGAAACATATCAACTGTCTTACTTGTGTATAAATGTTTTCAATTAGTTGTATATAAACATTCTGAATTGATAGCTACTGCAGACAGGTTATGTTATGTTAGCCATCATTGTCTATGTACTGCACTCAGCTTGCAGCAGCATTTACTTAGTATACAGTTCTTATGCCGCATACACACAATCGAAATTTTGGTCGGAAAAAGCTATGATGATTTTTCCAATGGGATTCCGCTCAAGCTTGTCTTGCGTACACAGGGTCACACCAAATTCCGACCGTCAAGAATGCGGTGACATACAACACGTATGACGGGACTAGAAAAAGGAAGTTCAATACCCAGTGCGCCACCCTCTTGGCTCCTTCTGCTGATCTTGTGTTCATCTCATGTTAGTAGACGTTTGGTGAGAGACGCTTCGCGCTTTTCAGACTCGTGCTTTTTCAGATTGTTTTACTGCTGTTCAGTTAGTGCTTGTGGGTTTGTATCTGTTTTTCAGCGCATGTAGTAAGTTTGTATCTGTTTTTCAGTGCGTTCTTGTCCGCTTGTTACTGATTTTCAGCTCGCTCCTCACAGACAGGCCTTGCTGTTCTTCAGTGTGTTCTGTTTAGTTCATTCTGACCAGTCGACCGTTTTGAAGCCATGTTGTGGTTATGTACTCATCGTAGAGTTATTGCTGTGCAGGGGCTTGGTGTTTGGGTTCTTACTTTGACCCAAGCCCAGTCCATGAACAGGGTGGGGAAGAGTTCATGGACCAAGAATTGGTTACTCCAGCGTGACCAATTCTCTCATATGCCTTTGCTGCGGGAGATCCAGGAGAATAACCCTGAAGATTTCAGGAATTTTCTTCGGATGACGGACCCCGTTTTTCCTCGTTTGTTGGCTTTGCTCACCCCTTATATTACGAAGCAGGACACCTGCATGTGGCAATCCATCACTCTCGAGCAGAGGCTAGTCGCCACGTTGTGGTACTTGGCAATGGGGAGAAGTCTACAGGACCGCAAGTTCTCTACAGGCATCTCCCCCCAGGCTCTGGGGATCATTATTCCAGAGATCTATTCTGCCCTCATTCAGGTCCTGCAGAAGGACTATATTAGGGTAAGTTTTCTCCTTTAACATCACATTATATGTATTTAATGTTTGCTAATGTATTGTATTTCTTTTATCATTCCATAATTTCCTTGATTGTAATATGCTGTGAATGTCCTCTTTATCCTCATGCATGCTGTAATCTTTTAATGCTCCTTTTTTGTCCTTCATGCATATTTGCCTTCACTAACCTCCCCAGCATGCTATCCTGGGCCCATATACACCTAGCCTAGTCACTTTAACAATGTATTTTTTCAGCTCCATTGTAGTGCTTTACCCTAAACACCCCCTAAAATGTGTCCAAACGTTATTGTTGTCCTTAAATTCAGGCAGAGTGCCAGAGGCTTTTTTTTGGCTCCCAAACTCATTTAGAACCTCCCCTAAAATTTTTACAATATGCCATCAGAGGGGTTGAGGAATCTGATAAGTGGACCTTATATTTTTGTCTTTAAATACTCCTTAAAATGAATGTTATACTGATGTTGGCCAAGAATGTTTGTGTCTAATCTGCTTGCAATGTTTATATGCAAAATTACTAATTTTTTTTTTTGGTTTGACTCCACAGTTTCCTTGAACACCACAGCAATGGCAGACTGTGGCCTCCCATTTTGCTCATCATTGGGACTTTCCTAACTGCGGAGGGGAAATCGATGGGAAACATGTCCACATCATCCCGATGGCGGTACTGTCGGCGACATATGAGTTTCTCTATGTGGAGGTGGTGAAGAATGGCCGGATGTCGGATGGTGGAGTCTTTGCCCAGACTGAGTTCTACGGACATCTCCAGAGTGGTGGCTTGGGATTGCCACCTGCTGAAGAGAACGTGGAAGGATTCCCATTTGTTTTTATAGCTGATTAGGCATTTGGTCTGAGTGATCACATGATGAGGTCATTCCCCCAGAGGACCCTCACCCCGGAGAAGAGGGTTTTTAATTAACCGCTGGCCAGAGCCAGAAGAGTCGTGGAGAATACCTACGGGATAATGGCCAGCCGGTTCCGCTTATTTCTAACATCAATTAACATGGCGGAGTACAAACTTAACCACATTGTTTTATCCTGCTGCATACTGCACAACTTTTTAAAGCAAAATGCACCTGGTTATGTTGCCACAGTTGGGCCCGAGGCCGGACTTCATGATAATCCAATGAAGGCCCTGGAAGCTGGCCATCCTGGCTTGCCCCCCCAAAGCTTGCCCCCCAAAGCGTGAAGTGCGTTAAAAATATGTGGAATATTTTACGGGTAGGGGGGCCATTGCTATGCCAGCTAATTTTTAAATATTTTCAAAATAAAAAAAAAATATGATAAATTCTTGATTTGGATTTACTGCTTGTGTTTCTTTTATCTGTCTCCTAGGTTCTGCTAGTGTACTTGTAGTGCCACGTGGTTTTAACATTACTTAAATAACACCTATTGTCACTGTAAACACCAGCTTAATACAACAAGTGTTATTGAGCACTGAAAGAAGAAGCCACACATTGTTGAGTAGAAAGCCTTTTACTCCGTGCACATTCACATGTGCCTTCTAAAACATTTTGTGGAAAAAAAACACATTTTTTTTTAAAGTTTTACCTTGAAATTTTTGAAAAAGTACAGAAACAGGCATGTTTTCAAACATAACATACACAACTCTGGAAGTTACAAAGTTCAACATTGCAAAAATATCAAACATTATAGTGTGAAAAATGTCTTGATCTTGCCTTCATCAGATGGGGTGAATTCACCCCTGTTAAAGCCAAATTTAGAAGATGCACACAAATTGTGAGTCAAAATGGGAATTTCCTTTCTGATCCAATACCTAATGTCAACATGTGCTATCTCCCGTCATGGGGGATCAATGGATATGTTTTGGGGATGCAACCACTTCCTCTCACCTACTAGAGTTGGGAGGAAGGGGTTGCACCCACAAAACGCATATATTGAAATCCCCTGATGGCAGATAGCACATGTTGACACACTGGGGGTTATTTACTAAAGGAAAATCCACTCTGCACTGCAAGTGCACTTGAAAGTGCACTTGGAAGTAAAGTCGCTGTAGATCCGAAGGGGACATGCAAAGAAAATAAAAAACAGCATTTTAGCTTGCACATGATTGGATGATAAAATCAGCAGAGCTTCCACTCATTTCAGATCTACCCCTTAGATTTAGAGCGACTGCACTTCCAAGTGTACTTTCAATGCACTTTCTAGTGCACTTGGAGTGCAAAGTGGATTTGCCTTTCGTAAATAACCGCCACTGTGTTCATCTTCCAAGTTTGGCTTTTAAACTGTATTAAAACTAGAAATTAAAAAAAAAAAAAAAAGGTGTAATCTTTTTTGGATTTAGATTCTCCCTAGTACATCAATCATGTTCTTCAGTCTTTGTTCAATCTCCTTGGTCTTTTCGTTGATAAGGTCTAAATCCCGACTACACCACATTATGTCCTGGATAAGCCGTTGTGCACTGTCACTGGTGAAATGAATATTACTGGTGAAATTGAGTTCTTCCAGAACCTGCACATCACCTAAAATAAAAATACACACCATGTATTATAAATATGCAGGCATACATCTATTACCTGAATCTGTGGTGTCAGACACTGACCTGTTGTGGTGACAATTTCAATCACTTCTTCCACCTCTCCTTCCTCCACATCCTCAGATTGTGGTGTCCTCTATTCCGCTTCCTTCGGAGGTTTGGGGTTTGTGTTGTCCTCCGACGTCCCTAGTCTTTTCTCCCCTATGAGAATGAAACAAAAGGTATACTTAGCACACAGATATTTGTGGCCAGAAATATGAATGTGAAACATTGCTTGAAAGTACGGTACAATTTTCTGTTTGGGCAGAGTTCCAAGTTGAAGACATGATTAATTTCCTTAACCAAGCTTGAATATTTTTCTTTTTTGGACAAGTTTCACACATGTAGGCACCCCAAGTATCCACTGGAGTACCTGTGTGGGACACCTTAAAAAGTTTGTTCTTGTGTTCCACACTAGTGCTCCTGAGTCCAGATGTGTAAACAGCTGCTGAGTGTCCTCTCCCTACATTACACTGAATCAACTTTGCAATTCCTTCTAGTTACAAACACATCTAGACAACAATGTCCTAAACTTCTTTTAATACAAATTAGCATGACCAAATGTAGTTAACCCTGTAGCTGTCCAAAACAGCGTATGTAGTTGGCAAACGAACCAATGTTTCTTACGATCAATTACTGTGCCCATGAACTTGAAAGTAGCCATTTTAAACTTTACAACAGTAAAGAAAAGCACATGGAACAGCATCCAAGTAATAATAATAATAGGAACACACGACAACTACTTACTTTTTAGAAGCACTTTCTTGATCCTTCTGTACTGATCCTGCGCCCTCAATTTCAGGTCTGACCAGCGTTTCCTCAATTGCTCCTTGGATCGTCGTACCCCAAAATTCCGGCGCAGACTCTTCACAACTTTAGTCATGAACTTGGCCTTTCTCACATTTGGGTTTAGGTATGGACCATACTTCCCATCATAGTCGGCCCTCTTCAATAAAGGACATATTGGAGGCCTTAAATCTACTCTTCCGGGATCGGGACGTTTCTTGCTCCGGGCTTTCCTCCTCCTCGTTACTGCTATTATGCACCTGCTGTGTCTCCGCCATGTCATCTCCTACTGCGTCGAAAGAGATAGGGCGGGGAATATTCTAGAAAGAACGACGGGGCGGACGATGCGGGCGGAGTTTCATGCATGCGCAGTGTATATAAAGCTTACACGCATGTGTCGTACGTACGATCTGTGAGTGGAGGAAGCGCCGAACGTTATAAGGAAGGTAACATTTTAACTTGGGACATAAGTGACCTATACTCATTCTAGACTGAGGCCTATATTGGGATAAGATTAGGAGAGTTTAGCCTGATATTAGTGTTTTGGTCTTGTGTTTTGTCTTTCAGCAAATATGAAACAATTCAAAGACCCTGAATTCATGGGCCAGTTCATAGACAGATACAGGGATAAAAGAAATCTGTGGGAGGTTAAAAACCCCTTATATAGCAATAAACCAGCTAGGAAGGCATTGCTGGAGAAACTGCTGCAATTTGTGAAGACACAGGTCCCCGACGCAGACATCGAGTTTGTGGAGAAGAAAATTGGTAGCTTGAGAAGCACGTATAGGAAGGAGCTTAATAAGGTCCAGACTTCCATGAGATCAGGAGCTGCAGCAGAGGATGTGTATGTACCCAGTCTGTGGTGCTACAACAGGATGCGGTTTCTGAAAGACCAGATGGAAGCCAGGGAATCACTTTCTACAATTCCATCCAACCTTCCCTCAACCCCAGCTGAGGCTTCCAAGGACCAACCTGGGCCTTCCACCCTGGAAAAAGTTGAGGAGCCCAGCTGGAGCCAGGTATAGTATTTTTAAAAATATTTATTGTCCAAAATGATTCTTGTTAACTAGATGTTATTATTGCTAACAAATTAATGATTTAATAAAAAGTGTTTGACATATCAATAGACAGTAGGGGCCAAAAATGAGTGTGACAAGAATGAAATATGCTGGGGTCAGAATGATAGTCTTTTCTATTTATTAACATTCAATTTGCAACAGTCATGAGCTGAAAATTGTGTGAGATTGATGAACCAAAAACTAAAATTATGTCCCTTTTTTATACACAGGAAGACCTCAGCCAGGACGAGGCTCTGGAATGTGGCAGCCAGGAGGAGGCGGGGGAAAGTTGGGTGGCACATTGGTGTAGTGGGTAGCACTCTCGCCTAGCAGTATCGAATCCCAACCATGACACTACCTGCCTGGAATTTGCATGTTCTCCCTGTGCCTGCTTGGGTTTCCTCCGAAACTCCAAAGACATGTTGGTAGGTTAATTGGCTTCTGTCCAAAAATTGGCCCTAGTATGTGAATGTGAGGTGGGGACCGTGGATTGTAGGCTCCTTGAAGGTAGGGGCCGATGTGAGTGTGCGATGTATGTGGCGCTGCCTAAAATTGACGGCGCTATATGGGTACCTTAAATAAAAATGATGATATAATAGATGAGCATCCTAATGAGACACAATGTACAGGAATAGGGACAGTTGTAGACACTCACTCAGGTTGGACTGGATGGACTGGTGTCTTTATTCAACCTTACTAACCATGTAACTATGTAAGTGTCAGCCAGGAGGTGGCGGGGCCCTGTAGCCTCACCCAATCCCAGGTGCCTCCCTTCCGCTTTACAACTAAAAGGGCCAGGAAGGGGAGTAACGTGGAGGAGGCAGCACTGGGCCTCATTAAGGACACTAATGCGGCCCTGAAAAGCCCCCCCGACACTGAAGAGGCCTATGGCTGCTATGTAGCTGCTAAATTGCAGCAATTGGAGGAGGGCCAACGCTTCAGGTGTGAGAAATTTATTTTTGAGGCCATTCAGAAGGGGCTGAGTGGTCAAATAAGTGATAACATGCACTTATGTGTGCTCGCCCATCCTCCTCCTCCTCCTGCCACAAGTTCACCTTCAGAGCCACAGCCTCCAAAGAAGGCTGCAGGGAAGGCTGCAGGGAAGCGTGGAGTGAAGGCTGCAGGGAAGACAAAAAAGTGATGACCTGGGCTCAGTCTGGTCTGACAGAAGATGCAGCCTGTTGTAGTACCACAGCCTGGGGACATATATGTCATCTGCTGCTGTTCATGATCTCGGGGTGTTCAGGACTAGATTGTGCTACCCATTATATGGACTTCTCAAACTACCAATTTTATTTTTAAAATTGTTGATGTGTGCCCTGGTGTAGAAAGGCTTCGCAAATTCCAGCAGTTTCTCCAGAGTTGCCGTCCTCTTTATTTTGTTATCAGCCAGAACAAACAGAGATTTTTTTTTCTGAAAATACTTGCCTATGTGTTTTTCTTGAAATAGGACAGTTTGTGAGTAGGCAGGTACATTTCAAAAATACAATGTCAAATTAACAAGGGACACCAACCTCCTTGAGCTTTAAAAATACAAGATAATAATGTTATGGAGATGACTAGAAAATAATTTCAAAATGGAGTTCTTGATTAAAAAAAAATGACAATAAAAAATAATTCCAAACATTATTATGGAGATCTGGCTTTAAAAACAAAAAAGATTATTCATGAGATCACAAGAAATAATAAAGAAAGAAGTTTGTGAGAACTCTGTGTGAATATGAGCAGCAAAACAATTTCATTCTTCTAGCATTATAAAGAAGAAGAGAATGCGTTGCATTAAACTATTAAAAAAATGCATAAAAAAATTTCAGCATGACAAATGTGCCATCTCCATTATGAACGGTAGTTTTACCAGACCGAGCGCTTCCATCTCGTACTTGAATCTGAGCATGCGTGAGTTTTCGTGCGTCGGAATTGCATACACACGAACACATTTTCAGATAGGAACTTTTTCCGACCGAAAAATTGAGAACCTGCTCTCAGTCTTTTGCTGGCGGGAATTCTGCCAGCAAAAGTCCAATGGAGCATACAAGTGGTCGCATTTTCCGACTAAAAGCTCTCTGTCTTGTGACCCACTTTAAGTTACGCTCGTATATCTTAATCCTGTTGTAACTGTTCTACAATATTGTTGATATATAATATATATAATATAATAAATCTGCTTAACTAGTTTCAGGCCTGGTTAGCCTCAATGCTAGCCTGTCTGTTTGTTCTGAGTTCTGACCAGTGTAAATAGTATGTAGGGCAGTGTCCAGGGTTCAGTAGAGGTCAGTAGTAGCTAGAGCCGTATACAGGGGTCAGAAGTTTGTAGGGCAGTGTGCAAAGCTCAGTAGTAGGTAGGGCGGTGTCCAGGGGTCAGTAGTAGGTAGGGCAGTGTTCAGAGGTCAGTAGTAGATAGGGCAGTGTCCAGGATTCAGTAGTAGGGCATTGAACAGGGGTCAGTAGTAGGTAGGGCAGTGTCCATGGTTCAGTAGTAGGTAGGGCACTAGACAGGGGTCAATAGTATGTAGGAAAGAATACAGAGATCAGTAGTAGGTAGGGCAGTGTCCAGTGACCAGTAGTAGGTAGGGCAGTGTTCAGGGCTCACTAGTAGTTAGGGCAGTGTCCAGGGGTCAGTAGTAGATAGAGCAGTGTACAGAGGTCAGTAGTATTTAGGGTAGTGTCCAGAGGTCAGTAGTAGTAGGGCAGTGTACAGGGGTCAGTAATTGGTAGGGCAGTGTACAGGGAAAAACAGGGCAGAGAACAAGGCGTCAGCAAAGCAAAGGGCAGGGGGTTAGCAAGGCAATGTACAGGTGGATTAGAAAGGGCCCAGTACAGGAGGGTCTAGAAGCACAGTACTGGGGGTCAGGAGGGCATGGTACGGGGGAGTGCAAGAGGTCATGGTACAGGTGGGCTCAGGAGGGCACACCACATTGGGGCTCAGGAGGGCATGGTAAATGGTGCCCCAGGAGGGCACAGTACAGGAGGACTCAGGAGGGAATATCACAGGGGGGCTCAGAAGAGAACATTACAGGGCGGTTCAGGAGAGCACACCACATGTGGGCTCAGGAGGGCTTGGTAAAGGGAGCCTCTGGAGGGCCTCCTGAAAGCTGTCAAAAGCCAATGGCTAAGCATAGGCAGCAGAAGTCCCCGCTAGTAAACAAGGGGCACAATGCGAGGCTGGGATTGGATTTGACAGCTAGCCAGCCTCAGAGCTCAGGTGGTCAATATGCCTGAGCTCATCTCTTCCCTGCGCAGCTCTACCACTCTGAGGGAGAAGCACTTATGGGTCAGCAAGGCAGAGACTCGATCATGAGCTGTCACCTGCGTGAAGTCGACCGGTAGATCACAATCGACGGGTTGCAAACCCCAGCATACATTTAAAGATTAATTTTGACCTACTTTTAAAAAATGTAAATACAGTGCCCCCACCCACATAATTAAATAACTACCCTTTTATCTTTTAGTTCAGGGGTGGAATGCAGAGAAATACTAAAACCTATTCCTCAATCCCATGGCAGCTGACAACTTTCCTTGCGCCTGCTGCAGTCCCTCAATGTTAGCAGGTTCTCAACATCATCACATACAAAGCAGGACCGGTGGCCATAGGTTCTGCATTGTACATGAAGACTGCAAGAGGTGATGAAGAAGAGAAGCAGCTGATGAGACTGGATGTCCCACCTGGAACTGTCAAAAAGTAGCCTATAAAAGCATGGATTCAGGTAAGTAATTGTCTGCCTAAAATCCCCCTTAACCAAACAAGCATTTTTTCACAATGATACAGGGTTGGAGGTGAGGCACCCTAATAACATTTTTAATAGCTGGCTGGAATTCAGCTTTGAATGACATTATTATTTAATGTGCTTCCCAAAAAACGCACCATATACAGTACATTAATCTGTAGTTAGAGTGTGTACCATGTACTTATTTTATACAGTTCAAAATATTTTATTCTGAGCAGTATGTTAATTTGTTCCCTTTCTTCCCTGTAACATTTTATTTTAAAATTGGCCTACATTCATACAGCTCATTATTCTGATATTTGGTGGTTTTATGAATCTGGATATTGTGTAATAAGCATTGTTTTGACACTCACTACAGAGAGCAGTCAGAATAAGAGTGCAAAGACATAATCACAATATTATCACATACATACTGTACATATGTGCAAAATTATCACATAAATAAGTACAAAGAAAATTTCCAGTTATTGTGACTTGCTTCCATAAATACAGGAATTATCTGGAGAACTGAATTAATATATAACAGTAGAAAGTGCAGAAAAGGCAACTTTATAGTCACATTTAAAAATTAAAGCAAAACTCCAGCCAAAATGAGTAGCTTCATTTTGGATAGAACAGAGAAGCTTTAAATCCTCTTTCTGATTTTAATTACCATCTGCATCTCTATTGCTGTGATTTTCCCCTCACTTCCCATCCTAGTGGAGAAAGGTTAAGCCTTCTTCTCTCTTTTTTATTGTGTACAGTTCTATATATTACTTGCTGCACAGTATGTTAATCTATTCCCTTCATCCCTGAAACATTTCATTCTAAATTTGGCCTACATTCATACAGATCATTATTCTGATATTTGTTGGATTAAAGAGTTGGGAGAGTAGGGTGTAAAAAGCATTGTTTTGGCACTCACTACAGAGAGCATTCAGGATAAGAGTACAAAGATATACAAAAATATTCAAAAGTAAATGTTATCACATAAATAAATAAAATACATTTCCAGTTGTTGTAGACTTGTTTCCAGAATTACCGGAAATATCTGAAGGTCTGAAACAATGTATGACAATAGAAAATGGAGGAACAGGTACACTATAGTCAAATTTTAAAATTCAGTTAAACTCCAGGGAAAATGGTCAGCTTTTATTCAGTTTACTGTGACTGCTTATAAAGTGTTAGCTGGAGTGAGGCTTCAGTTGACCTGTTAGTCAAGTCCATCTAAATCTGCTAGTTTAATAGTACCCTTTTCCCAGACTGACAATTCTGTTGTTCAAAGATGTCTGCTTTTACTTTAAGTCAGGAAGTGTGTTATTAGCTAGATCACCAGATTAAATAAAGGAAAAAGGCACAAAAAAGAAAACTAATGCAGCCATCATATTTAAGGATTGGTTTTTGGGTTTAATACGGCTTGAAGTGTGTTTGCATTTTTTGTAGCCAAAATGGGATAACACCTAATTTACATTTGTTACATGTATCCATTCCTATAGCATAACTTAAAAAAAAAAGATTTAAAAATTGCTGTTTACATTCTCCCTTTCTTCTTACTTGCTGAAAAATCCTACTTAGCTTTCCCCTTATATGTAAAGTTAAGGAGGCGCCTGGGGAGTTATGTTCACCATTTTTATTCCTGCCTATACTGTGCTGACAGATCTCCATTATCAGTTGTAAACTAGATGTTAGCACTGGAGAGGTGGACATGTATAGCCTCACTCTTTGAAGTGCTGGTAATTTTTATGACTAATTGACAAATAATCCTTCAATATAATTGCTACAAGCCCATGACTATACTTTGGTCCCTATGCCTGTAATGATGTCCATGTCTTCCATCATGTTTTCATGTTTTATTTTTAAAACATGATGGAAGACATTTCCATCGGCGTAATTTTTTTTCAAGAGACCCGTTTTCGCTCAAACCATATTCCCTTGTTGCGGAATAAATACTTATACCCACTTAAAATCTAGAGGGCTTGCAATTGCTTTCCACAAGTTGGTAAACTATACTCTTTTAGATTCCTACTCAGACCCTGATGGGAGATATTTGTTTTTGAAAATTTATCTTAGTGGCAAAACCTATACTCTGGCTAATGTATACATCCCTAACCAGGACCAAATAATTCATACCATTCAATATCTCCATAAACTAATGGACTTCGCAGAGGGAGTGATCCTTCTCACTGGAGACTTCAATAGTGTCCTTAATCCTGAAATTGATACTTCATCAGGCAGAAGCTATATTTCATACACCCAAATTACTAGATTAAAGAGAGTTCTTGTCCAACATAACTTGATGGATGTTTGGCGCATTCTCCACCCTACGGACAGGGATTATTCCTGCTATTCTGCAGCTCATAGCTCCTACGCCCACCTTGATTTTTTTCTTGTAAGCCATTACACCTTTACATACCAACCTCAAAGTAGGATCAGTAACATATTGTGGTCCGACCATGCGCCGGTGTATTTGTCCTTTTCCCTACCTGATTTGCCTGGTCACTACTGGACATGGAGATTGAACGACTCATTGTTGCAAAACCAAATATGCTCAACAGAAATTCGCACCAGTATTTCCAATTTCATCTTTGACCACGGTAATGACGATACCTTCGACCCAGTGGGAGGCATTAAAATGTGTGTTACGCGGGGTCTTTATCAAGAGCTGGAACTTTGTATTGCTGACCTGGAACAGTCCCACAAACAAAACCAATCTCCGACTGCACAACTTGCCTTATCTGATGCTACACTTAAAATACTGCACCTCTTCGAACAGAAGACCTTGGCCATAAGAGACAAAACACGTAAGCTATTCTATGTTGAGGCTAACAAGCCGGGTAGGATGTTGGCCAGAGCCCTCCATGTCAAGAATAGTATTACATCTATTCCCAAGCTTAAGCATCCAGATGGCAGATTGTTCATCATCCTAAGGAAATAATTGAGCTATTCCGCTCGTTTTCCACCACATTATATAGCCTACCTACCTGCTTGCCCTCCTAATGTGTCATCAGAGATCTTTTAATCCAAAATAGATGAGTATATTGCTACCACAGTGCTTCCTACGAATGTAGCGTAAGAGCTTGAGCAACCATTTATAGAGGATGAACTGCTGGTAGCGATGTCCTCTCTTAAACCTAATAAAAGCCCTGGACCGGATGGCTATTCAGCTTGCTTTTATAAATCCTTTCAGGACTCTCTCCTACTGCTTCTTACAAAAACATACAACGCTATCTCCCCTGTTTCTCCCTTCCCGAGACAAGCCCTAGAAGCTCATATCGTAGTACTACCCAAGTCCGGGAAACATCCTACATTATGTGGTAGCTATCGCCCTATTTAAATAACTAATATTGATATTCGCTTATAATCTAAATTAGTGGCCAATTGTCTTTTACCACGGTTTTCTAACCTGATCCATCTTCACCAGGTAAGGTTTACTCCTGAAAGGGAGGCCAGGGATAACATCCTTAAAACCATTACCCTGATAGACTATGCCCAAAAATGCCAAATCCCAGCCTGCTTGATCTCAGTCGATGCCGAAAAGGTATTCGACTGGGTTCACCAGCAATTCCTTGAGAGCACGCTTAAGCAGATGGGCCTTGGTCTAACATGCTAAGTAAGTTTCTATGGAAACCCAAATGCTAGGATTCGCTCTAATGGTCTCCTATCAGATCCCATTTGGATTCGTAATGGAACCGGCTAGGAATGCCCTCTCTCACCGTTTTTATATACACTTACTATAAAACATCTTGCCATTACCATAAGACAAAATCCTAATATTCAGGGTCTTTCTATCGACCAACGTCAATATAAGTTATCGCTATATGCAAATGACCTTTCATTAAATATTTCTAATCCACTTATTTCTATGCCAGCCATTGTCAAAGCATTTATGGAGTTTGGCTTAGTAAGTACCTTCAAAGCAAACAACGAGAAAACTGAGGCCCTCAACATATCCTTGCCCAAAATTTCTTTGTCCCACTTCAGTCTACATTGGTGTTTAAATGGCAGCAGAAGGCTATTAAATACCTTGGAATTCAGATTCCTACCTCCTTGCCTACCCTAACAGATCTCAATTATATGCCCATAATGCAGACGTGTCTTAAAACATATGATAAATCAAACATCTCTTGCTTTGGCCATATGAATGTCGTCAAGATGGAGGATGACATCATCCAGGCAATCCCTATCCCCGAGGCTTCTTCAAGACGGTCAATAGGACTATTCGTAATTTTATCTGGCAACATAAGAGGCCTAGGATTGGCTCTTCCACTTTAGCGTTACTAAAGATTAGAGGAGGTGTGGCTCTTCTTAACCTATTGTTATATTTCAATGCAGCATCACTTATCAGGATAGTTGATTGGTACCATTGTAAATCTACTAAGCTGTGGACGTCATTAGAAAATGACCTGATTTCTCCCGACCTCGCGTCGTTACCATGGACAGACCTGAAACACAGACCTCCTACTAGCCTACTGCCCCTTATGACTACAGCTACGCTACAAATTTGGGAGAGTTACCTTACCAAAGGTTTGCTGTCCTCCAGACCTAGCCCCTTGACCCCACTCTTTGGACTCAATTCTTTCTCTACGACTTGTATTAACTTAAAGTTAAATGACAAAAATCTGAGGCTCCTCTGTTGATCCATAAGCTCCGAGTTGGTGAACTAATTCCATTATCTTGCATGCTCCCTGCATGCCATAACCCGACTGGTGCCTGGCTTGAACACACTCAATTGACACACTTTCTGGACAATATCCCGAACATCGCAGACTTGAATAGGTTGCAAACAGCCTTTGAGTCATTGCTGTCCCAATCTAGCAGACTGGACCACACATTTTCCCAGGTATACCAGATTCTGTTTCAGATCTCTTTCCCAGATCCTCCACCATTCCTTTCAAAATGGGAACGGTAACTTAATGTATCTCCTAAAGATATGGAATGGGGCAAAACACTGGCGCTTTCCTTTAAATTGTCTATCTGTTCTCATGCTCTTGAACAAAGTTACCAAATTGTGTCTAGGTGGTATCCCTGCCCCACTATTCTACAAAAAATTGATCCTAAGGTACCAAATACGTGTTGGAGATGCTTGCGGGACCCCGGCACCATGACACACATATGGGGCACTTGCCCAAGAATTAAATCCTTCTGGGATAAAATTCTCCATCTCTATGATACGCTTGTGGGGGACAAATGCCCTAATGAACCTCACATAACTATACTGTCTATGTTGCCGGGCTCCTATAAGCAATCAATTAATTCATCATTTTGACGGCTGCTCGCTCAGTTATCGCTAGATCTTGGTGCCAAACAGCGATCCCGTCTCTAGCTGATTGAGCTTGTGAAATGGACAAGAGCGAACACCTAGAGCGTATGGTCGTGTGGGATACTGAGAAGAGTGAATCCCACACCATTATGTAGACTGTATGGTTGCACATCTGGTTCTCCTCCAATTTTGACGATTTTGTAGCAGATACAGTTACTGATGCTTCTCCTGGGCCCTCTCATGTGTAAATGGCTACACCCCCCCATTATCTTCCTGTGTGGTTTATTTATTTATTTTGTTTCCTTCTTCTTTTCTTTTCTTTCCTTACCCTTCTTTCACTTATAAAAACATAAGGTTATGGTCATCTTCACGGTAGCACCACCATATTTTCACGCCATGTATGTTGAGCTTGGTTTTCTATACCTTTGTTATTGGTGGACTATGGGTTGGTTAATAATACAGTCAGTATGCCCATTTTACCATGCCTTAAATACCTATATTTTATCGTATTTATGCAATACTTTTTCTATTGTTATTGTACCACTGTATACTTATATATCTGTTGGAGTCGGGTTGATACTCCTATGCTTTCATTCTGTATTGTTTAATCTTGCTTAAAAACTTAATAAAACAGATTCAACATAAAGATTAAAGGCCTGTACACACAATAAGAAAATTAGAAGTAAATGTTCGTCTGCTGAACGATCTGACGGTTTTCAGATCGTTAGCATGGTGCTTTCGGCATCCGATTACGAATTTTCGGGTGACAAAACTGTATGTGCAGGCTATACATTTTTTATCATATGCGAACACATCGTCATCGATTTTTGTTTAATTAATACAGTTTTCGCCCAAAAAAAAATCGTAACCGCAAGACTGCGCATGCTCAGAAATGAAAAAATACATACAAAACAATTCAACACATGATGTAACTTTTGAAGTTGAATTCTGTCGTACAAGAATTTTCGTATGAAAGTAACCTCTTCACTTTCGAGACTAGCATGCAACTAAAAACAGATGAAAATTTGTCCGATAATCTGATCGTGTGTACAAGGCTTTAGTCACACCAGCTGCTGTGTTACCACGCAGTGGCTGGTTAGTGGTGCATTGAACTGTTTTTTTTTAATACCAACTTTGTTGAAATGTCACACAGCAACATTTGATTAAGCTGTACTGGCTGCTGCTTGCTCCTAAGCAGTGGATTGCCTTTCACTGTGTTAAAAAGAAAAAGTTCCCTGTACACCACTGCAACGTGGTGGTGTGAACTGGGCATATAGAATACATTTTGCCTTGTCCTGCAATGGGACGTAGCTGGAATAGCCACCCAACCCAGTTCCACAGCACAGTGAATAGACCCTTACTGGTGATCACCAGGTGAAAATAAAGAAAAAAGCCTATAAAACAAAACTAATACAACTACCACATCTAAGAATTGGTAAACTGCACTTTAATACATTTTTGATTTTATACTGTTTAATAACACACCAAATAACCAATATTAAGATGTCACAAAAGACATCTTTAGAAAGGAGAAAATGGTGAATGATAACTGACCTTCTCTCATACTTTTATACTGAGATTTCAAACACTGTATATTAAGAAATATTTGTCCTTATTTGTCACAGTATTTGAAAGAAGAGCTCTCTGTGTTCCCTTGGCATCTAATCACATGAAAATGATAATTTCTGTAGTACAATTTTTAAGCCAAAGTGCAGACTATTGTTGCTATGGGGTGATATACTGTAATTCTTCCTTTATATTCAATAAAACTGGAGGGTGCAAAATCTGGCACAGCTGGGCGTAGAAAACAGCAAAGAAATCAGCTTCCATTTTTTTTTTCTTTTCAAAGCTTAACCACTTGACTTCTGGGCCATAGCTGAATGATGGCTACAGCGCGGACCTCAATTTCCCGGAGGCCGTCATATGATGCCCTCCCCTTTCCTCGCTCCCCGTGCGCGCTCACGAGCACGCATCGGGGAAATTCTGTGCTGGCCGTGTCCCTTGGACACAGCCAATTACAGATCACTGTAAATGGACAATCAGAGCAGCCATTTACTACGTGCTCGGCGCGGCCAATGAGAGATGATCTCAAATGTAAACAGATCATCTCTCATTGCCGGCTCTCCCTCCTCACACGTGTGAGAAAAGAGAGGATTATACAGCAATCTGTACAGCAAAAGTTAACTACATAAATTACAGTGCCAAAACAGTGCCCAAACACTGCCCCATCAGTACAGTGCCTATTTGGGATCTGTGCCCGCCTGTGCCAATCGGTGCCCACCTGTGCCAATTTGTGCCCACCTGTGCCAATCTGTGCCATCAGTGTCCATCTGTGCACATCTTTGCAATCAGTGCACATCTGTGCCACCTCATCAGTGCCCACCTGTGCCACCTCAACAGTGCCCACCTGTGCCAATCAGTGCCCATCTATGCCACCTCATCAGTGCACATCTGTGCAATCAATCAGTGCACATCTGTGCTGCCTCATCAGTGCTCATCTTTGCCACCTCATCAGTGCCCATCTGTGCCGCCTCATCAGTGCCCAACTGTGCCACCTCATCAGTGCACATCTGTGCCACTTCATCAGTGTACATCTGTGCAATCAATCAGTTCACATCTGTTCCGCCTCATTAGTGCCCATTTGTTCCACCTTGCCCATCTGTGCCACCTCATCAGTGCCCATCTGTGCCACCTCATCTGTACATATCTGTGTCATAAATCAGTGCCCATCTGTGCCGCCTCATTAGTGCACATCTGTGCAATCAATCATTGCCCATATGTGCAGCTTCATCAGTGCCCATCTGTGCTGCCTCATCAGTGCACATCTGTGTAATCAATCAGTGCACATCTGTGCCGCCTCATTAGTGCACATCTGTGCCGCCTCATCAGTGCACATCTGTTCCACCTCATCAGTGCACATCTGTTCCACCTCATCAGTGCACATCTGTTCCACCTCATCAGTGCCCCTCTGTGCCACCTCAGTGCCCATCTGTGCTCATCAGTGCCGCCTCATCAGTGCCCATCAGTGCAGGCTTAGCACACACCTGTGTAGTTGCATCACCACCAGCAACCATGTCCAAAAGATGCTTTTCCGCCGAGGAGGCGTACCAAATACTTTCCCAGGCTGACGAGAGCAACGGGGAGCTCTCTTTTTCGGATTCCCTTTCAAACTCGGATTCTGAGTCGGATGTAAATTATGAGCCAGTCCTCAATAGTTGAACACCGAGTTACTCAGAGGAAAAAGATATTCTGCCCGCCAAACTAAGGCATTTTGGTGAGGAGGCAGTTGCATCCACCAGCACCGCAGTGCCATCCACAAGCACCGCAATACCTCAGCAAGAAAGGCCAAGGACCCATGCGAGCCTTCCCTATGCCCTTCAGAACCCCTTGTGGCTTCCTCCTAATTCAGGAGAAGCCAACATCCCCCCTTTTACTGCCCAGCCAGGAGTCCAGGTTGGACACGGAGAGTTTTTCCCCAATCAATTTATTTAATTTTTACAGAGGACATGCTATCAACAATTGTGGCCCAGTGCAACCTGTATGCACAGCAATTTATTTTAAATAATCCAACGTCTTATTATGCCCGTTTCTTTTGGCCTCACATTTTGTATGGGACTCACCAAAAAAAAACACTTTGAATTCCTGTTGGTCAATCCACCCCATCCACCACATGCCAATCTTCTCCAAGGCAATGCCCAGAACCAGATACCTCATGATTAGGGATGAGCCGAACAACCCCCGGTTCGGTTCGCACCAGAACCTACGAACGGACTGAAAATGCGCACAAACATTAGAACCCCATTGACGTCCATGGGACTCGAACGTTTTAAATCAAAAGTGCTCATTTTAAAGGCTAATTTGCATAGTATTGTCCTAAAAAGGTTTTGGGGACCCGGGTCCTGCCCCAGGGGACATGTATCAATGCAAAAAAAACTTTTAAAAACGGCTGTTTTTTCGGGAGCAGTGATTTTAACGATGCTTAAAGTAAAAAAAGTGAAATATTCCTTTAAATATCGTACCTGGGGGGTGTCTATAGTATGCCTGTAAAGTGGCTCGTGTTTCCCGTGCTTAGAACAGTCCCTGCACAAAATGACATTTTTAAAGGACAAAAGTCATTTAAAACTGCTTGCGGCTTTAATGTAATGTTGAGTCCTGGCAATATGGATGAAAATCAGTGAGAGAAATGGCATGAGTACCCTCCAGTCCATTACCAGGCCCTTTGGGTCCTGTATGGATAGTAAGGGGAACCCCGCACCCAAATTTAAAAAAGGAAAGGCGTGGGGCCCCAAGGCCCTATATACTCTGAACAGCAGTATACAGGCGGTGCAAACAAGACAGGGACTGTAGGTTTGTTGTTAAGTAGAATCTGTTTGTAATTTTGAACTGGTACATTTTTAAAGTGTAGCTCCAGCCAAAAAATCTGTTTTTAAGCTTTTTGGAAAACATAGAGAACGGTTATCACCCCTGTGACATTTGTTTTGCTGTCTGTGCCCCTCTTCAGAAGATCTGATAAATAGATGGTTGTAACATTGCATACACCAAAAAAAAGAGAAAAAAAGAGAAAAAAATTCATGTATTTGTAACCATACACAACAGTTTGTATAGACAATCCTAACGGTCATTAGATATCAGTTAAATGTGAAGAGGTCATAGTCCAATATTGTGAAATAGAGTGATTCTGTTCACCACGTGAGTAACTGTGAGTAACTGGTATAAAGAAACGTGAATGTGATGAACCCTCCGTATAGAAGCAATGCAGGCTTACCAAAAGGGTTGGACTCATGCGAACATACGCTCAATGAGTCAACAAGGTTTGTATTACCCACAGGAGGATCTTTAGACCAGATGGCGATGAAATCCGGCTCACATCAAGAACTCTGAAGGAACTCTTCTAAAAGGTGGCTCGTCTCAGTAGAATAGCCCATAAAGGATAAAAAAGGGGGCTACATAGCATAATTCTGTTTGGTACAGCAAAATTTGTTAAAAAGTAAAACACTTACACATTCCGTGGTAAAAAAGCGCTTGGTATAAAATGATGGCAGGCAGTGGAGTCTCCCGTTTTGTCTACTCAGACTTCATCTGGGGTACCCTGCCACCACTGCCATACTCTCTTATAAAGGCACTATGACCCCCTTAATGAGAATCCAGCTCACGCCCATTACTTTGATGCACTTCCGGGTGTAGCCAAAATGGCGGACCCGCGTGCGTTTCAGTCCTCTTTCTTATTGGATAATGAGTGTTCCAGCACCCTCATATTAATACTAAATATATTATATATATTGTTTCCCCACGTTATGGGTGCAATTTTAGTTAGACCCCTTATGAAAAACGAATCCAAAAGAGGGATAAACCAAAAAACATAAACCGAGAAGGAGAGGGGGGGGGTTCCGTCACTGAGAGTAATCAGTTCCGGGTTCGGCTTGTGAGATGTAACCAGCTTTGTCGAAGAAAGCGGCATATCCCGAGTGATGTTTACAGCGTCAGGGTCAGCCGCGCACCCCACGCGTGTGGAGCGCAAATAGGGCCGCCGTCCATCAAGTGCATGTCACGCCTCAGTATGGTAATTGGCTGGGCGTAATGCCGTCACCAATTGGCTTAGCGTAACCACACGTTCATGGAACAGAAGTGACGTGTTGTCATATCAACACACAATGCTATGTCAAGATACAGGCAATTCTAACGGAAGTGGACATGAGCCACCACCCAAAGGGACTCTATATACATGAAGTGATATTCTTATATTACCTCAATATAAGGGCATTAAAAAGCAGTGCTTACGTGAATCAAAAAAGGTTAAAGTGAAAAAAATGTCCATAGACTTCCCATAATGCTACGGAACATTAGAAGTGTAAATAGAAGATTGTGCATAAATTATCAAAAAGCAAATTATAAAATAGACTATGTGTGTATGTATAAATTCCACTAAATATGAAATAAGGTCAACACTATATAAGGTGTAATTAGGGGATAATACCCCTCTTTGGAAATATATAAATAACCTAAAGACAAATATCCATATAAGAAAAAATATGGATATTAAGATAAAAAATATTATTATGAAACTGTGGTCCTCAGAAATATTAGAAAGGAAAAAATAATAAAAAATATATGTGGGTCCGAGATGAATTCTCAATGGGTGATCCAAAATGGTGATAAAATATATGCAAAATAATATATAACCAACATACAGAAAGATATCCCAACCACTAGTTAGATTTTATGAATCATTAATGAAAGCATTAATGTCCAATTCCATGTTCATACCATGTGGATGAAGAGACTGTAGTTCGTGTATCCAGAACGTTTCAAGACGAGAAACGCCTCTGATCATGGCACCACCCCTCCAGGGTGGAGTATACTTATCAATTACCAAAAATAATGAGCCTATAGGACTGCTGTTATGGAATTCTTTATAGTGTCTAAGTACACTATGTTTCGAGTCTCTACTTTTGATGAGACTGATGTGTTCGCTTACTCTTATAGTAAAGGTTCTAGTTGTTCGGCCGACATATTGTTTGCCACAAGGGCAAACAATTAGATATACTACATATCTACAATTACATGTACAGAAGGGTTTGATGGTATAACTCCTCCCTGTAACAGTGGATGTAAATTCTGTCAATTTACGTCCTATTGGTGCGTTATGTCGACAAACACACTTTCTACAGGGGAAGAAACCTGTCCAATCATGGAAAAAGGACGGATGCACTGGGGGGGTTAACAACATTGGGTGCTACATGGCCCTGTAGGGATGGTGCTCCTCTAAAGATGATCTTGGCTTGTTCTGGTAGCATCTTTCCTAAAATGTTGTCTTGTCTAAGAACCCCCCAATGTTTCTTCATAATGTTCTTAATTTGTTTATGCTGTATTGAGTAAGTAGTTAACAAGGCCCATTTGTATGTGACATCTGGTTCTCTCTCAGGTTTAGTTGCAAGAAGGGAACTCCTGTCTGTGTTGATAGCTCTCTGAAGTTCAACATCTAGGCCCGCACTGTCACATCCCTTATCCAGGAATCTCTGTTTCAAGACACCAGCTTGAGTAATAAAAGTGTCTGTATCGATGCAGTTCCTCCGAAGTCTCAAAAAATTGTCTGCGGGGGACTGCATTGAGCCAAGATCTATGGTGGCAACTGTCCCTAGGGTTAAAACTATTTCGATCTGTTGATTTGAAATAAGTATTGAATTTGAATTGTCTGTTGACAATCTTGATTTCCAAATCGAGGAAGTGGATTTCACTGGCTTCATATGTGAGAGAGATACCTCTATCATTAGAATTAAGGCCTTTAAAAAATTCCTTGACAGTTTCAAAGGTCCCGCTCCATAGGAGGAGGATGTCGTCTATATACCTCGCCCACAGCACCAATGAGGTGGTGTGATGGGCATAGACGACATCCTCCTCCCATTTGGCCATAAAAAGATTTGCAAGACTGGGAGCGAATTTCGCTCTCATGGCTACACCACAATGCTGGAGGTAATAACGTTGATTGAACCAAAAATAGTTGTGTTTAGTTGCGAATTCCAGAAGCTCTATCAAATATTCACCCTGGAAGGATGTCAGGGACTGTTCGTGATCTAGGAAGTGTTTAACCGCCTCTATCCCCCTATTATGTGGTATACATGTATACAATGATGCTACATCGGCCGTAGCTATGATGTAGCCATCTTGTAATTCAATGCTTTCTAAAAGTTTAATCGTGGAACTGGTATCTTTCAAAAAGAGGGTGTTTTTTTGACCATAGGTTGCAGATAAAAATCTATGTATTTACCTATTCGTGAAGTATTGGAATTAATGCCACTTACGATAGGTCTGCCTGGAGGGCATACAGGATTTTTGTGGATTTTTGACAAATAATAGATGGTGGGGATTCTGGGTGCCGTGGGTATCAAAAATGCTTTTTTTTCTTATTTAGAATTTTTAAATCATAACCTTTGGTTATAAGTTTCTGAAGCTGTTTTTTATAAGTGTTGGTGGGATTATTGGGGAGTTCCATGTAGGTGCCCAGTTCACTCAGGATCCGGTACATCTCTTCCTCATATTTACTTTTGTGTAGAACCACTATGCCACCCCCTTTGTCCGCCAGGCAGACAACTATATTCTTCCGCGAACATAGAGACTGTAGTTCTTTCGGTACTGGAGTATGTCGGATACGTTTCTCTGGTAATTTTGCAAGATCCTCTAAAACGAGATCCCTAAAGATTTTAACTGCAGGAGCTATAGGGACAGGGGGGGCAAAGAGGGAAGGATTAGATAATCCTAAGTGCACAGTCCCTGAAGTTGCTGCCGGGTAATCCGTCCTCATTGGATTGGTAACTAGATATCCTTGAATATTAATCTTACGTATATACTTATGAATGTCGATGAAAGTATGGAATTTATTTAATTTATTTGGTGGGGCATATTTGAGGCCCTTATCTAGCACTGATATTATATATATATATATTTCCCCTTGAGTGAGTGGCTGGGTACTCAGGTTAAACACACCTTGTCCCACTAAACTCTTTTTCTCTTTTCTCCTCTGTAATCTCCTACTCCCTCGACACCCTCTCTTGGGTCTGGACCTCATTTTTTGGCGTGACGATCCTCGCGAAAACCCTGATTTTTGTAGGGGTTGGGGGTTGTGGGCATATGGGGATTCCTCATAGTTATCTCTCCTATTATTGGAGTTGTGTATGTCTCTGAGAGGTGAATATCTGTTGTAAGTGGGTAGTGGAGAGGGAGGATGCCGATAGTATGAACTTTCCCCATAATAGGGGTCATGCCAAGTGCCTTGTCTTCCTGGTGAAGGATGATAAGGCTGATTTTCGTAGTCACGGTAAGAACTTGTGTTTGAATAGTGGGTATTACCTCTAAAGTTACCCCTATTGCCACGTTTCCCCCTATAATTGCCTCTACCTCTTGAGGGACGTCCAGGGGTCTGTGGACTGAAATGTCATATTCTAGATTGTGAGGAGTGTGATTCGTCTCTACATTTCTCTATGCCCCTTGATGTCCGACCCCCAGTAGGGATAGATTGAGGAATCCGAGTTACTGGAATTGTCTGGACATTTGGCGGTATATTTACCTCCGTGCCACTTGGTGTGACTTCCATAGGTGGGGTGACAGCAAATAATTTCTGCCATCCAAAGACTGTATTCGTTCTGTAGTCACCCACATCTCTGGAATACTTTTTTTGTTTTTTGTTAGCTCCAGCCAAAAAATCTGTTTTTAAGCTTTTTGGAAAACATAGAGAACGGTTATCACCCCTGTGACATTTGTTTTGCTGTCTGTGCTCCTCTTCAGAAGATTTCACCTCACTTTTTGTCCCAATGACAAATGTTTTTTGAAAATTTGGGGTTTTTAGTGAAACAAGGATTGGTGGTAAAGCATCAGTGGAAAGGAGAAAAGTTTTTCCCATATTAACTCCTACAGGAGAGAACTTCCCTTCCTATGGGGTAGATTTCATCTCACTTCCTGTTGTCTCCTTCCGTTTGCAAGTAGGAGTCGTTTGTAAGTTGGATGTTTGAAAGTAGGGGCCTGCCCTATATACTCAGCAGAAATTTGGGCCTTAGGTGTTGTCGTGGCCTCAAAACTGTAAGCCCTCACAGGGCCCTGCTGTGAAATATTAGATCAAGAATTGTAATTACATGCCCCTGTTAAACAGGGCCAGAAAAATTGGGCCTTTGGTGATGGTAGTGCTGGTGCCACAACACTGTAAGTCCTCACAGTTACTCTTGGTGGGCGCTGGAACAGGCCCTGCTGTGAAATATTAGATCAAGAATTCTAATTACATGCCCCTGTTGAACAGGGGCTGAAAAATTGGGCCTTTGGCGGTGGTGGTGCTGGTGGCACAACACTGTAAGTCCTCACAGTTAATCTTGGTGGGTGCAGAAATGGGCCCTGCTGTGAAATATTAGATCAAGAATTGTAATTACATGCCCCTGTTGAACAGGGGCTGAAAAATTGGGCCTTTGGTGGTGGTGGTGGTGCTGGTGGCACAACACTGTAAGTCCTCACAGTTAATCTTGGTGGGCGCAGAAATGGGCCCTGCTGTGAAATATTCAATCAAGAATTGTAATTACATGTCCCTGTTGAACAGGGCCAGAAAAATTGGGCCTTTGGTGGTGGTGGTGGTGCTGGTGGCACAACACTGTAAGTCCTCACAGTTAATCTTGGTGGGTGCAGAAACGGGCCGTGTTGTGAAATATTAGATCAAAAATTGTAATTACACGCCCCTGTTAAACAGGGGCTGAAAAATTGGGCCTTTGGCGGTGGTGGTGCTGGTGGCACAACACTGTAAGTCCTCACAGTTAATCTTGGTGGGTGCAGAAATGGGCCCTGCTGTGAAATATTAGATCAAGAATTGTAATTACATGCCCCTGTTGAACAGGGGCTGAAAAATTGGGCCTTTGGTGGTGGTGGTGGTGCTGGTGGCACAACACTGTAAGTCCTCACAGTTAATCTTGGTGGGCGCAGAAACGGGCCCTGCTGTGAAATATTCAATCAAGAATTGTAATTACATGCCCCTGTTGAACAGAGCCAGAAACATTGGGCCTTTGGTGGTCGTGGTGGTGCTGGTGGCACAACACAGGGGCTGAAAAATTGGGCCTTAGGCACTGGTGCTGGTGCCACAACACTGCAACCCCTCACAGATACTCTAGTTGGAACGCAGGAACGAGTCCTGCTGCAAAGTGTTGCATCAAAAATTGTAATTACATGCCCCTGTTGAACAGGGCTGAAAAATTGGGCCTTTGGTGGTGGGGGTGGTGCTGGTGGCACAACACTGTAAGTCCTCACAGTTATAGTAGGTGAGGTTGAAAAAAGACACAAGTCCATCAAGTCCAACCTATGTGTGTGATTATGTGTCAGTATTACATTACATATCCCTGTATATTGCGGTCATTCAGGTGATTATCTAATAGTTTCTTGAAGCTATCAATGCTCCCCGCTGAGACCACCGCCTGTGGAAGGGAATTCCACATCCTTGCCGCTCTTACAGTAAAGAACCCTCTACGTAGTTTAAGGTTAAACCTCTTTTCCTCTAATTGCAATGAGTGGCCACGAGTCTTATTAAACTCTCTTCTGCGAAAAAGTTTTATCCCTATTGTGGGGTCACCAGTACAGTATTTGTAAATTGAAATCATATCCCCTCTCAAGCGTCTCTTCTCCAGAGAGAATAAGTTCAGTGCTCGCAACCTTTCCTCATAACTAAGATCCTCCAGACCCTTTATTAGCTTTGTTGCCCTTCTTTGTACTCGCTCCATTTCCAGTACGTCCCTCCTGAGGACTGGTGCCCAGAACTGGACAGCATACTCCAGGTGCGGGCGGACCAGAGTCTTGTAGAGCGGGAGAATTATCGTTTTATCTCTGCAGTTGATCCCCCTTTTAATGCATGCCAATATTCTGTTTGCTTTATTAGCAGCAGCTTGGCATTGCATGCCGTTGCTGAGCCTATCATCCACTAGGACCCCCAAGTCCTTTTCCATCCTAGATTCCCCCAGAGGTTCTCCCCCCAGTGTATAGATTGCATTCATATTTTTGACACCCAAATGCATTATTTTACATTTTTCTACATTGAACCTCATTTGCCATGTAGTCGCCCACCCCATTAATTTGTTCAGGTCTTTTTGCAAGATTTCCACATCCTGCTGAGAAGTTATTGCCCTGCTTAGCTTAGTATCATCTGCAAATACAGAGATGGAACTGTTTATCCCATCCTCCAGGTCATTTATGAACAAATTAAATAGGATTGGTCCCAGCACAGAACCCTGGGGGACCCCACTACCCACCCCTGACCATTCTGAGTACTCCCCATTTATCACCACCCTCTGAACACGCCCTTGTAGCCAGTTTTCAATCCATGTACTCACCCTATGGTCCATGCCAACGCACCTTATTTTGTACAGTAAACGTTTATGGGGAACTGTGTCAAATGCTTTTGCAAAATCCAGATACACCACGTCTACGGGCCTTCCTTTATCTAGATGGCAACTCACCTCCTCATAGAAGGTTAATAGATTGGTTTGGCAAGAACGATTCTTCATGAATCCATGCTGATTACTGCTAATGATATCATTCTTATTACTAAAATCTTGTATATAGTCCCTTATCATCCCCTCCAAGAGTTTACATACTATTGATGTTAGGCTAACTGGTCTGTAATTCCCAGGGATGTTTTTTGGGCCCTTTTTAAATATTGGTGCTTCATTGGCTTTTCTCCAATCAGCTGGCACCATTCCAGTCAATAGACTGTCTGTAAAAATTAGGAACAACGGTCTGGCAATCACCTGACTGAGTTCCCTAAGTACCCTCGGATGCAAGCCATCTGGTCCCGGTGATTTATTAATGTTAAGTTTCTCAAGTCTAATTTTAATTCCGTCCTCTGTTAACCATGTAGGTGCTTCCTGTGTTGTGTCATGAGGATAAACACTGCAGTTTTGGTTACTGAAGCCCCCCGATTCACTCGTGAATACTGAGGAGAAGAATAAATTCAATACCTCTGCCATCTCCCCATCCTTTGTAACCAGATGTCCTTCCTCATTCTTTATGGGGCCAATATGGTCTGTCCTCCCTTTTTTACTGTTTACATACTTAAAGAATTTCTTGGGATTTTTTTTGCTCTCCTCCGCTATGTGTCTTTCATGTTCTATCTTAGCCATCCTAATTGCACCCTTACATTTCTTATTGCATTCTTTATAAATTCTGAATGCTGTGGATGATCCCTCAACCTTGTATTTTTTGAAGGCCTTCTCCTTTGCTTTTATATGCATTTTTACATTGGAGTTAAGCCATCCAGGATGTTTGTTCGCTCTTTTAAATTTATTACCCAATGGGATACATTGGCTAATGCCCTTGTTTAATATGCTCTTAAAGCAAACCCATCTCTCCTCTGTATTCTTTGTTCCTAATATTTTATCCCAATTTATGCCTTTTAGCAAGGTTTGTAGTTTAGGGAAGTTGGCTCTTTTGAAATTCAGTGTCTTTGTGTTCCCTTCATGTCTCCTATTTGTGTGATTTATACTGAAACTAATTGACCTGTGATCGCTGTTACCTAAATTGCCCCGTATTTCCACATCTGTTATCAGGTCTGTATTGTTGGTAATCAGTAGATCTAGTAATGTTTTATTTCTAGTTGGTGCGTCTACCATCTGACCCATAAAATTGTCCTGCAAGACATTAAGGAACTGGCGAGCCTTAAATGAATGCGCGGTTCCCTCCGCCCAGTCTATGTCTGGATAATTAAAATCCCCCATTATGATAACACTTCCCATCCTTGCTGCTAATCCAATTTGTGATAGGAGATCCGTCTCCACTTCCTCCCTCAGGTTAGGGGGCCTATAGCATACTCCCAGTATTATTTTCCCCTTAGCTTCATCCCTTTGGAGCTCTACCCATAAAGATTCCACCTCCTCCCTAGCCCCCTCAGTGATGTCATCTCTCACATTCACTTGTACATTATTCTTGATATATAGGCATACCCCTCCCCCTTTTTTACCCTCTCTATCCTTGCGGTATAGGGTATACCCTTGAATGTTTGCCAGCCAATCATGAGAGCTGTTGAACCAGGTCTCTGAAATTCCCACAAAATCCAAATCCTCCTTGTACAACAGTATCTCTAGTTCACCCATCTTGTCCGCCAGGCTCCTGGCATTGGTGAACATGCCACATAGTTTAGACCGGTCGCATATTGTCCTCGTATTGGGTGTTTCAAGATTGCAACTTGGACTTGCTACTATACTCACCTTGTGTTTTTGTGCTTTGGTTAACCTACCACTAATGCCCCCAATACTACCCTCTGGAATATCTTCCGCGCTGGCTATCACTGTCTCTGGATCCTCCCCCCCATCGCCTAGTTTAAAAACCCCTCTAACTTTTTGGCCATCTTCATTCCCAGCAGATCTGCACCCTCCTCATTTAGGTGCAGTCCGTCCCTTCTATAGTACCGGTTACCGACTGAGAAGTCGGCCCAGTCCTCCAGGAACCCAAACCCCTCCTTACTACACCAGCTCTTCAGCCACTTGTTTACTTCCCTAATCTCCCTCTGCCTCTCTGGTGTGGCTCGATGTACCGGTAGTATTCCTGAGAACACTACCTTGGAGGTCCTTTTCCTCAATTTAGCTCCTAAGTCCCTAAAATCGTTCTTTAGGACACTCCATCTGCCTCTGACTTTGTCATTGGTGCCAACGTGCACCATGACAGCCGGGTCTTCCCCAGCCCCTGCCAGTAATCTGTCCACAAGATCCGTGATGTGCCGAACCCGAGCGCCCGGTAGACAACATACTGTTCGGCGCTTCAGGTCTTGGTTACAGATTGCCCTCTCTGTCCTTCTAAGAATTGAGTCCCCTACCACCAGAATCTGTCTTTCCTTTCCCTTTGCTGCCCCCCCACTCTCACTGGAGGAGTTCTTCCCCTGGCAGCTAGGAGAGTCCCTCAACTCCAGCAGTGCTGGTCCCTGACTGGTTACACCAATGTCACTCAATGGAGCGTACTTATTGGGATGCTCCAGTCCTGGATCGGCCTCCCTGGCACTTCCCCCTCTACCCCTCCTGACTGTCACCCATCTACTCTTTGCTAGTGCCTGCACCTCTTTGTCTCCACCCGCCTCTGTGCTGGCCCCTGCCGGCACCTGCCGTGTACGTTCCTGGCTCACCTTTAGTATGGAGGGACTTCTCAGTGCTGACAGTTGCTTCCCCAGATTCAGAACCTGGGCTTCCAGGGAAACAATGTGCTTACATTTTGCACAGCAGTATTCGCCCTCGATCGGATGATCAAGGAACGCATACATGCGGCAAGATGTACAAAGAGTCGCCTCTCCACACCCGCCGGGCATCGTACCTATTAAATTTAGTGAGGATTTTACCCTGTCCAAATTACCTAACAACTAGCTTCCTGGCACTAATACTCAAGACAATACACAGGTACACAATACACAAGTACTAACGATCCACACACACTACTCAGACAACACTCAGATACTCACACTACACAGGTACTATGACCCCTGTTATAACCTCCTGTTTTAAACTCTTGTTTATAACTCCCACTTAAAAAAGCTCCACTTACACCAAGCTCCACAGCTTCAAACTGAGCACGCTCAACTGAGTCCTACAACAAGTTAAATAGTCACCTGGGAGCAATTAACCACACCCTTAATTGATAGACTGATGAAACAAAAAAAAAAAAAAAAAAGAAAAGCTATTTAAAAAGTGACAGCAAAAGGCAAGATAAAAACTAAAAGGAAAAGTCCCCAAAATGCAACCCAGCAAACACCAACAGACAGCAGCAATACACACACCAACAGACAGCAGCAATACACACACCAACAGACAGCAGCAATACACACACCAACAGACAGCAGCAATACACACACCAGCAGACAGCAGCAATCTTGGTGGGCGCAGAAATGGGCCCTGCTGTGAAATATTCAATCAAGAATTGTAATTACATGTCCCTGTTGAACAGGGCCAGAAAAATTGGGCCTTTGGTGGTGGTGGTGCTGGTGGCACAACACTGTAAGTCCTCACAGTTAATCTTGGTGGGTGCAGAAACGGGCCGTGTTGTGAAATATTAGATCAAAAATTGTAATTACACGCCCCTGTTAAACAGGGGCTGAAAAATTGGGCCTTAGGCACTGTTGGCGGCGCTCAGAAACAAAAATGTTCTTACAAGCTATCAGCATGATCATTGAGGAAGGAGAGGATAATTACTCAGGATAGTCACTCAGCATCAGCATAGGCAGTCTTTGAAGGGATCTGAGATTTCAAAAAAAATTATTTGGTTATATCAGCATCGGGTGCTTGGTAGCTGGTGGTGATCCAAGACTGATTCATTTTTATGAAGGTCAGTCGATCGACCGAGTCGGTGGACAGACGCACCCTGTGATCAGTTACAAAGCCTCCAGCAGCACTGAATGTGCGTTCCAAAAGAACGCTGGATGCAGGACAGGCCAGTAGCTCAATTGCATGCTGTGCAAGCTCTGGCCAGTGATCCATCCTCAAGACCCAGTAACCCAGAGGATTTTCGGTGGGAAAGGTGTCCAAGTCAGATCTTGCCCCTAGGTATTCCTGCATCATGTAAAACAGATGCTGCCGATGGTTGCTGGAACCGATCAAACCTTGGGGCTGCGGACTAAAAAATTGTCTGAACGCATCGGTCAGACGGCCACCTTCTCCACCGCTCCTTCTTTGACTGACCAAAGCCTCAGCAACACGTTGTCCAGAAACAGGAGTTTGTAACCTCCCAGTCTCTGGGAACACGTTGCACAGACCTTTCTGAAAGGCCTCCCGAAGATGTTTAATCCTCTGCTCCCTCTGCGACCAAGATAACGTGTAACGTGGATCAAGGAGGGTTGCCAGCCAGTATTGGTCCTTCTCCTTGATACCACGAATACGAGGATCCTTCCGCAGGCTTTGCAGGATCAGGGAGGCCATGCAGTGTAGGTTTGCTGAGGCATTCGGTCTGGAGTCCTCTGGGTCACTAAGGACGACATGGTCCGCAGCCACCTCCTCCCAGCCACATACAAGTCCATGTGTTTCTTGGGACTGATCCCTTAAAGACTGCTGCTGATGCTGAGTGCCAGGCTCCACCTCCATACTGACACAATCGTCCTCGTCCACTTCCTGTGTGATTGGCGGGCACGCAGGAACACTGTCTGGATAAAGGGGGCCTTGAGAGCTAAGGAAGTCCTCCTCTTCCTGCCTCTGTTCTGCCTCAAGTGCCCTGTCCATTATTCCACGTAGCGTGTGATCCAAAAGGTGGACAAGGGGGAAAGTATCACTGATGCATGCACTGTCACTGCTCACCATCCTCGTGGCCTCCTCAAATGGTGACAGAACAGTGCATGCATCCCTGATCATGGCCCACTGGCGTGGGGAAAAAAATCCAAGCTCCCCTGACCCTGTCCTGGTGCTATAGTCTCACAGGTACTCATTGATGGCCCTCTGCTGCATGTGCAGCCGCTGCAGCATGGCCAACGATGAGTTCCACCTGGTGGACATGTCACAGATTAGGCGGTTCTTGGGCAGGTTAAATTCCTTTTGGAGGTCTGCCAGCCGAGCACTGGCATTATATGACCGGCGGAAATGCACACAGACTTTCCTGGCCTGCTTCAGGACATCCTGTAAACCCGGGTACCTGCCCAAGAACCGCTGCACCACCAAGTTAAGGACGTGAGCCAAACAGGGCACATGGGTCAGTTGTCCCGGTCGGAGAGGAGGTTGGTGCCATTGTCGCAAACCACCATTCCTGCCTTAAGTTGGCGTGGCGTGAACCACCTCTGAACCTGCCCCTGCAGAGCTGACAGAACCTCTGCCCCAGTGTGGCTCCTGTCCCCCAAGCACACCAGCTCAAGCACCGCATGGCATCTTTTTGGCCTGCGTACTTGCGTAGCCCCTTGAACGCCTACGGAGCACCGCTGGTTCCGAGGACAAAGCACATGAAGAGGCCATGGAGGAAGAAGAAGAGGAGGGGGTGGAGGAGAGAGGTGTGACACAATCATTAGTAGTGGCATTTTGGAGGCGTGGTGGCAAAACAACCTCCAACACTACTGCACCTTGTCCTGCATCCTTTCCAGCTTCCAGCAGAGTCACCCAATGCGAGGTGAAACTTAGGTAATGTCCCTGTCCATGCCTGCTGGACCATGAGTCAGCAGTAATATGCACCTTACCGCTGACCGCCCTGTCCAGCGAGGCATGGACATTACCTTCCACATGCCGGTAGAGAGCCGGAATCGCCTTCCGTGAGAAAAAGTGGCGTTTGGGTACCTGCCACTGAGGAACCGCACATTCCACAAACTCATGGAAGGGGGCAGAGTCTACCAACTGAAAAGGCAGCAGTTGAAGTGCTAGCAATTTTGCCAAGCTAGCATTCAACCGCTGGGCATGTGGATGGCTGGGAGCGAACTTCTTTCAGCGGTGCAGCAGCTGGGGCAGGGAAATTTGCTTGGTACAATCTGATGTCGGTGTACCGAAAGCAGATTGCCCACAAGTACTTGGCTGTGACACACCTAATTCTACACCTTCATTCCTCTCAGTGCAGGTCTCAGAGAGTACTGAATCTATAGTGGGGTTGGAGATCTCAGCTGATGAGGAGCAAGGAGAGGTCCTCTTTGTTCTTTGGTGTGGATCTTTTAGATGCACTTGTGAACGAACTGCATGGCAGGTCAACATATGTCTGGTCAAGCATGTGGTGCCCAAGCGGGAGATGTTTTGGCTACGCGAGATACGCTTGAGACATATGTTGCAAATAGCAGCGGTGCGATCTGATGCACTCATCTCAAAATAGGCCCATACCAAAGAACTTTTGGAATAACTCGCAGAGACAGCAGCGCCCTGCACATGCGGAGCTTTGGGGTGTGATGCAGTCAGTGTGCTGCCCTTAGGCTGGCCCCTGGAGGGCATCCTGCCTCTTTGGTGATGTGCCTCCTCCTCCTCTCTCCTATCAGGCACCCACGTTGAGTCAGTGACCTCATCATCCCCTCCCTCCTCATCACTGGAGCAAACCTGGCAGTATGCTGCAGCAGGGGGAGCATGACTGCCAGATTGCTGTCCTTCTTGGGCACCCCCTCTGTCCGTGCTCACGTTACTGCCATCATCTAGCTCAGTATCATCATCAGAGCCTTCTAAACGCTGGGCACCCTCCTGGAGCATGTACCCAACACTGTGGTCAAACAGTTCGAGGGACTCCTCAGGAGGACATGGTGGGGCTAGGGAAGGAGTCACTGATGCCATTGAGCCGAGGGAAGAAGCCACGTTGGCAGCTGCTTTGCCAGACAAAGTACCCTGAGCATGGGTGAGAGAGGATGAGGAGGATGAGGATGGCTTGGTCATCCACTCGACCAAGTCTTCCGCATGTTGCGGCTCAACACGGCCAGCTGCTGAAAAAAAGGCCAAGCGTGTCCCACAGCCACATGCTGATGAGGATGCACCGTCTCCATGACCAGCACTGTTGCCTCTAGACACAGAGCCTGCTTGCCCTCTTTTATTGGCTTGTGACTGTCTTCCTCTCCTTGTTGGCCTTCCAGACATACTAATGGCCTGTAGCTGCACTAAGCTGGGATATATATATATATATATATATATATATATATATATATATATATATATATATACTGATACTGCAGCTAGCAAAATCAACTGCCTGCCTGTAGTATGAGAACACCACCAACTTTCTACAGGTAGCTTTAGCTGAACACTGTGCAGAGCTTGCAAAAAACTAACTTGTAGCTTATTTAGCTGCCTGTGGTAGTGATAGGATCAGGAAAACACCACCAACCTTCTACAGGTAGCTTTAGCTGAACACTGTGCAGAGCTCGCAATACACTAACTTGTAGTTTTAGCTGAACACTGTGAGGAGGACGCACTACACTAACTTGTAGCTTATTTAGCTGCCTGCGGTAGTGATAGGATCAGGAAAACACCACCAACCTTCTACAGGTAGCTTTAGCTGAACACTGTGCAGAGCTCGCACTACACTAACTTGTAGCTTTAGCTGAACACTGTTCAGAGGACGCACTACACTAACTTGTAGCTTTAGCTGAACACTGTGCAGAGGTCGCACTACACTAACTTGTAGTTTTAGCTGAACACTGTGAGGAGGACACACTACACTAACTTGTAGCTTTAGCTGAACACTGTGAGGAGGACACACTACACTAATTTGTAGCTTTAGCTGAACACTGTGAGGAGGACGCACTACCCTAACTTGTAGCTTTACATGAACACGGTGAGGAGGACGCACTACACTAACTGTAAATAGTCTAGCTGCCTGACTGTGGTACTAATAGGATCAAAAGAACACCAGCAATTTTCTTCAGGTAGCTGGAAATACTGTAACAAGATAAGCCTGCCTGTCAGTAGCAAGATAACAGGAACGGATCTAGCTAAACTGAATACAGTGTGTATATATATATATCTATATATCTATATATATAGATATATATATATATACAACACCTGGGATGCATATATATACACAATACACTGTAAGTGCAGCTAACTCACTGACTGTCCTGCCTAATCTATCTAACTTAAATCAAATGACACTGTCTCTCTGTCTATCTATCTATCTCAACGCCGGAACCCACACTACACAGGGCCGCCGTGCAGGCGGCATTATATAGTGTGGGGCATGTACTAAATTCCCTGAGCCAGACGGCGCTGTGATTGGCCAAGCATGCGGGTCATAGTGCATGCTTGGCCAATCATCAGCCAGCAATGCACTGTGATGCCGCAGTGAATTGTGGGCCATGACGCTCCACACGAATTTGGCGCGAACGGCCCATATTGTTCGCAATTCGGCGAACGGGCGAACAGACGATGTTCGAGTCGAGCATGGGTTCGACTCGAACACAAAGCTCATCCCTACTCATGATAATGAGGTTCCTCCATTTCAATGATAATACCCAGTGCCCTCCCCGAAATGACCCAAATTATGACAGGCTTTTTAAAATTCGGCCACTACTAAATTATTTTTCAGAAATATTCCCTCAGCTGTTTACCCCGGACCAACACATATGTGTGGATAAGCCCCTTGTTAAATTTAGTGGTAGGCTTAATATCAAACAATTTATTACTAGCAAAAGGGCCCGCTATGGGGTGAAGGTATACAAATTATGTGACCGAGTCACAGGGTACATATATGCCTTCAAAGTGTACGAAGGGAAAGACACCCAACTGCAACCCCCTAATTACCCAGACTACTTGGGATCAAGCAGGAAAATTGTTTGGGACCTCATATACCCCTTATTGGAGAAAGGCTACCATTTATACGTAGACAACTTCTAAATATTTCTGCCCCTGTTCCACAACCTTCGCCGGAGGAAGATGCCAAGCTTGTGGCATAAAAAAACATACCATAAAAAAGAACTGGAAGGGCTTTTCTCAAAGTCTTGTCAATAAGAAGTTGAGAAAAGGAGAAACGGCAAATCTGCGAAACAAGGAGATTTTGGCAGTGAAGTGGAGGGACAGAAGGGATGTCTACATGTTGTCACAATAATACCTTTGTGGAAATCCCCAGAAGGAATGGCCCTATCCAAAAACCAAAATGCATCTATGAAAATAATTTGTTCATGGGGGGAGTCGACTTCAATGACCAAATGCTCGAACCCTACCTTGCCACAAGACGGACATACCATTGGTATAAAAAAGTCACAATTTATTTTTTTCAATTGGCCATATACAACTTATATGTCATTTACTGCAACTCCACACAAAACCCCAAACGCTTCCTTGGCTACCAGGAGGAAGTTTTTACTGCCCTTATATTCCCGAACGGCCCACCAGAAAACATCCTATCAGATGTTCTTAGTCGACTCTCCGAACGCCACTTTCCCGATAAATTCCCTCCCAGACCAACAGGCCAATGATGTAAAAAAATCTAAGGTGTGTACCAGAGCAGGAGTCAGAAAAGACACATCTTATTATTGTGCCCAATGTCCTTCCCAACCAGGCCCCTGCATAGGTGAATGTTTTCACCGTTACCATACTTCAATAAATTATTAGTGATGTATGGTAAATGTAATCTCAGTTCCTGCCTTCACACACCTTAACACCCCTAATGCCACTGCCTGCTCTGTAACTGACCCTGGCTTGTTATTCGACCACGCTTCTGTCTGCCGTTTCTGTACATACCTCTGCCTGATCTGGAACTGACCTTGGACTGTTTGACCATGTTTTTTGCCTGCCTCGTGGACTGATTTTGTACCCTGCTACTGGACTAGTGGGAATCAACACAGGGGTCTCACATATGTGAGGGACTCCAGAATTGTTTTTCTGAATGAAGAAAACTATTTTTTTTTGTTTTCTCATTCCTAGATTAGGGTCTGGAGGCTCAGAGGCTTCAAAGAGATTTGGGTGGGAGAAGCCTCTACCCCTGTCCCCATTCTGTCCTGAAGGAGGCCCTACTTCTGCCTGCTGCCTGCTGCCTGTAGGACTTACTGCCATTATGTCTCTGCCTGTCACACTGATCACACCACATGTTCCTGCCTACTACCAGGACCAATATTGTTGGTGCTGCTGAAAATATCACTGCCTGCACTGACCCTGGACTGTATATAACCAGTATCCCTGTCTGCTGCCTGGACAATTGTGTTCGCCGTTGCTGACCAAGTCCCTGCCTGCTGCCTGGACCAGTGCTATCCTCCTGTGTACAACTGCGCTACTAGAACCACAGGTAATCTTTTGTTTATGCTTTGCTCAGCATAATGTATTTTGGGGTGTAATTCCCAAATGTCAGTACTAGGATCCCTTTAGGACCCAGCACAACTCACCTGACACAGCCTTTGCCTGGGAAACAACACTGATTGGCCAGCTCACCTTTAAATCACCTGTATCAGCATTCAGTCAGTGCTCGTGTTAGAGTTTACCTTGTGTTTGATCCAGCTAATATCTGTTCTGTGTATTTCGTGTATGACCCAACTCGTTTGACCCTGTTTGCTTGCCTCTGATTCGGTACCGTTTGGACTCTGATCTTCCTGTGTATGACCCAGCTTGCCTAGACTACACTTTGCCTGATTCTACTGTAGTACCTTCATCTGCAGCGGTGAACTACAAGTACCAGACAACAGCTATCCTTATCTGCAGCGGTGAACTACAAGCACCAGTTAACATCTATTCTCATCTGCAACGGTGAACTACAAGGTCCAGCAAACATCTACCTTCATCTACAGCGGTGAACTACAAGTTCCATCTGACCTGCTCTGCTCAGACCTGCTCATGGTATGTGCTCTTGTTCTTTGAACTCTTTGCATAAACAGAACACCTGAACTGTTACCTGTTATATGCTCCTAGCCTGACACCAAAGAATTGTGGGAAAAAATTACAACTTCGAATAACTCACAATGTCTCTTACTAAATACATTGAAATGTCTACTTTCCAAAAAAGGGGTTATTTGGGGGGTATTTGTACTTTCCTGGCTTGTTAGGGTCTCAAGAAATTAGATAGGCTGCCAGTACATCAGATGTGATACATTTTATATGATTTGCACCATAGCTTGTAAACTCTAAAACTTTCACACAGACCAAATAATTTCCACTAATTTGGGGTTATTTTTTAACAAAGATATATAGGAGTATAAATTGTGGCCAAAATGTATGAAGAAAAATTACTAATTTGCTAAATTTTATCACAGAAATTAAGAAAAATTTGTTTTTTTTTTCAAAATTTTCAGTCCTTTTTCATTTATAGCACAAAAACAGTGCCGCATACCAGTGCCACCTATCAGTGCCCATCAGTGCCGCCTATCAGTGCCACCTCATCGGTGCCCATCAGTGCCACCGTATCAGTGCCCGTCAGTGCAGCCATATCAGTGCCCATCATTGAAGGAGAAAACGTACTTATTTACAAAAAATTTTAACAGAAACAAAGATAAACTTGTTTTTTTTTGAAAATTTTCAGTCTTTTTTTATTTGTTGCGCAAAAAATAAAAACCCCAGAGGTGATCAAATACCACCAAAAGAAAGCTCTCTTTGTATGAAAAGGACAAAAAAATCATTTGGGTACAGTGTTGCATGACTGAGTAATTGTCATTCAAATTGTGAGAGCACTGAAAGCTGAAAATTGGTCTGGATAGGAGGGGGGTTTAAGTGCCCAGTAAGCAAGTGGTTAATTGAACAAACTGAAGTTAGAAGCTGATTGGCTATTGTGTACATGTGCACTAGATTTTGCACTCTCCAGTTTTAGTAAATGAACCCCACAGTGTTTTAGTCAGTTCATCAAGTAAAACACTATAAACAAGCATAAAGATATATTTTGTAAGCCACATAAAGTATGGTGAAAAATATGACAGAGATAATAAAGGATGACATCTTTAATTTATTGAAAAAAAAAGAAATTGCAAACCTTGCAGACTTTAATCCAGGATACCTGTAGATAATAAACTATCTGAAGTTTCAGCAATTTGTTTTCCCAGACATACAGCTCTGTGGGCTGCATAAATGTTATCGGTACTTCATATGGAGAAACAATTTATTGTTCTGTTTAATTGGGTGGCCCTGTAATATAGAGCCATATTTCTCTGCTGCTGTACTGAGGTGGACCTCCAGGCTAAAAAAAATAAAATATCAGGGACTGCACTCCAATACATCAGCTATTCCTTTTGCATACCTTGCAGTAGTAAATACCGTATTTATCGGCGTATTACACGCACAGGCGTATAACGCGCACATTCATTTTAAGAGGGAAGTTTCAGGAAAAACCTTAAATTTTAAATAAGGAACTTTGAAGCAAAATAAGGGTCAGTGCCCATATGCAGCCTCACCATTGCCACCAATCCAGCCTGATTAATGCCCATCTGCAGCCTCACAAGTGCCATCAATGCAGCCTTATCAGTCCACATCAATGCAGCCTCACCATTGCCATCAATGCAGCAGCCTTGCCATTGCCATCAATGCAGCAGCCTCACCATTGCCATCAATGAAGCAGCCTCACCATTGCCATCAGTGCAGCCTGATCGAGGCCCATCTGCAGCCTAGAGGGGACAGGGAGGGGGGCGGGACGAGCGCCGACAGATTACATACAGTGAGAATCTCCTATGATAGACAGAACAGTGGTCCAATGGGTCCCAGGAGACGGGACTTCCTATTACAGAGGCTGCCAAGTAAACAGGAGATTCTCACTGTATGTAATCTGATGGTGCTCGTCCCGACCCCCTCCCTGTCCCCTCCGAGGCAGCTACAATTTAAGTATTGGCGTATAACACGCATGCACTATTTGCACCCGATTTTCATGGTGAAAAAGCCAATAAATACAGTATATATTTCAATTGTTTTTTATTGAAAATTTAGACCATAATAGACTTACAAGTTACAAAATTATCATCAATAATTTACCAAAATGAACATTGTGAGTAAACACAGTTGAACACCATCTTCATTGTAAATAAACCCAAGGAGGTATAATGAAGTAGGTACATGTAGTAAAATGCAATGTCTAAACTTCATATTTTCATTCTATAATAATTAACAAATGAACAAGAAAAGAACATAAAAGAAAAATTGAGCATGAACATGAGACCCAGGACTCCCATTGTGGCGTGAAAGAACCCATGTTGTTGGAAAAAAACGCAAAATGTTTCTCATACAAATATTGAGATGTGACTCTATGAATTATCTCAGTAATGCTGGGTGCCACATTGGATTTCCATTTTGCAGTGATAGTAAAGCGTGCAGCGATCAGTATATGGGTTATCAGACTTTTAAACTGGGTGGGTATATTATTGATATTATTGATAGTAAGATTGAGTAGAGTAAGGTGAGGGGATGGTCTGATGATAAGGCCCGTAGTAGACTATATAAGGGCAAATACTGTGTTCCAAAAACTATGTATATGCCTATAGTCCCATAGAATATGGAAGATACTACCTCTTGCTTCACATTGTCTCCAACAGAATACTGATTCTGTTGGGAAAAATTGGGATAATTTCACAGGAGTTAAATAGGTTCTATAAGTCAGTGTTAGCATAAGTTCCCAATGATTAATGCAACGAGAGTAATGATAATATGATTTATTAGCATGTTGCCATTCTGCTGTAGTAAATGTGGAGCCCAGATGTCTCTCCCAGTTAATCATATTAGATGACTTAGTAAATCTCCCCTTATATTGGAGAATTGAGTAGAACCAGGAAAGACCCCTGGGTTTATTAAAGCTGTTTAATAAATACTCCCAAGATTCCTTGTGTAGCTTACTGTGAATATTTGGATGGTTTGTATGAAAGTGCTGTACTTGAATATAGGCATAGGGTGAGGGACCTGGTTGTCTGGATAGTAATTCTTTATATGTTACACCACAACCAAGAGAGTACCCTCAGATTGGGAATTAGATATTCGAGGATCTGGATAAGAAAATCCTCACATTTTTCCAAAGACTCGGTTGGGGTGAAAGTGTGAAGTCTATCCCAGGACTTAAGTGTGGTTGTTATAGAAGTGAATTCTAGACATGTCAACTGGGCCTTTGTCAGTTTAGCTAATAGAATTGATGGAAAATCCTTATGTTCCAGGACCGCTTTTTCTATGTGTACCCAGAGCTTAGGGTCAAACCACACCTTCATTTGGTCCAGAAGGGCTGAGAAGTGATAGTTATGCAAAGCAGGGAAACCCATAAGTCTACGTTTAAAAAGCAATGAAAACGATAACTTAGCCCTCCCACCTTTCCATACGAAAGGCCTGAGTAATTTGTCCGTCAATGTAAAAAAAGACTCTGACAAACTAATGGGAATTGTTCTGAAGTAATATATGAGATCACAGATCTGATGGACAGATTATAGAGAGGGGCTGGGGAAGACCCAGCTATCATGGTGCACGTTGGCACCAATGACATTTTCAGAGGAAGATGGAGTGTCCAAAAAAATGATTTTACAGACTTTGGAGTTAAATTGAGGAATATGACCTCCAAGGTAGTATTCTCAGAAATACTACCTGTACCTTGAGCCACACCAGAAAGTCAGAGGGAGATTAGGGAAGTAACAAGTGACTGAGGAGCTGGTGTAGAAAGCAGGGGTTCCTGGAGAACTAAGCCAACTTCTCAGTTGGTTACCGACTCTTTAGCAGGTGCACCTAAATGGGGAAGGTGCAACTCGGCTGGGAGAATAAAATGGATGAAAAGTTAGAGGGGCTTTTAAACTAGGTGACGGGGGGGTGGGGGGGTGGTCCAGATGTAGAGATAGCCAGCACTGAACAAATTTCAGAGGGTAGTATTGGGGGCATTAGTGGTAGGTTGACTAAAGCGCCTAAACTCATGATAAGTAAATTAACAAGTCAGAATCGCAACCTCAGAACAACCAACAAGGAGATAGTCTGAGACTGGACAATACTAATAGGCTTTTTCACTAATGCCAGGAGTCTGGCTGACAAGATGGGAGAACTAGAGCTGCTGTTGTATGAGGAGGATTTAGATTTTGTGGGAATTTCAGAGACTTGGTTCAACAGCTTTAAAGATTGTCTGGCAAGCATTCAAGGGTATTCACTATATCGCAGAGATAGGGAGGGAAAAAGGGGGGAGGGGTATGCCTGTATATCAAGAATGATGTACAAGTGAATGTGAGGAACGACATCACTAATGGAGCAAGGGAGGAGGTGGAATCCTTATGGGTAGAGCTTCAAAGGGAGGAAACCAAGGGGAAAGTAATACTGAGTGTATGCTATAGGCCCCCTAACCAGAGGGAGGAGGTGGAGGCGGACCTCCTATCACAGTCTGGAATGGTGGCAAGGATGGGAAGTGTCATTATAATGGGTGATTTTAATTATCCAGACTGGGCGGAAGGAACCACGCATTCGTCTAAGGCTCGCCATTTCCTAAATGTCTAGCAGGACAATTTCATGGGTCCGATGGTAAATGCACCAACAAGAAACAAAGACCGTTACTAGACCTAATGATTACTAACAATACAGACCTGATCGCAGATGTGGAAATACAGGGCAATTTCGGAAACAGCCATCACAGACCAATTATTTTCAGCATAAATCACACAAATAGGAAACACAAGGGTAATACAAAGACACTGAATTTCAAAAGAGCCAACTTCCCTAAATTGTGCTCCTTGCTAGAAGATATTAAATTGGATAAAATCCTAGAAACAAAGAACACAGAGGAAAAATGGGAGTGTTTTACGAGAATATTAAATAAAGATATTGGCCAGTGCATCCCAATGGGAAATACATTTAAAAGAGCTAACAAAAGTCCTGGGTGGCGTAATGCCATCATAAAAATGCATATACAAGCAAAGGAGAAGGCCTTCAAACAATACAAGGCTGAGGAGTCATCATCAGCATTCCAGCTTTACAAAGAATGCAATAAGAAATGTAATGCCCTGTACACACGGTCGGACTTTGTTCGGACATTCCGACAACAAAATCCTAGGATTTTTTCCGACTGATGTTGGCTCAAACTTGATTTGTGTACACACGGTCACACAAAGTTGTCGGAATTTCCGATCACCAACCACGCGGTCACGTACACCACGTACAATGAGACTAGAAAAGGCCAGTTCAGAACCAAGTGCGGCACCCTTCGGGCTCCTTTTGCTAATCTCGTGTTAGTAAAAGTTTGGTGAGAGACGATTCGCGCTTTTTCAGACTCATGGCTTTCAGATCGTTTTCTACGGTTCAGTTTGTGCTTGTGGGTTTGTATCTGCTCTTCAGTGCGTGCAGTAAGTTTGTATTGGAGTTTTCTGTGCGATCTTGCCCGCTCGTTGCTGTTTTTCAGGTCGCTCTTCACAGGCCTTGCTGTTCTTCAGTGCGTTCTGTTACTTCGTTCTGAGCAGCCGACCGTTTTCTAGCCATGTTGCGTATGCGTACTCCTCGTAGAGTTCGTGCTGTGCGGGAGCTTGGTGTTGGGGTCCTGACCTTGACACAAGTCCAGTCCATGAACAGGGTGGGGAGGAGTTCGTGGACCAAGAATTGGTTGCTTCAACGTGACCAGTTCTGTCATATGCCTTTGCTCCGTGAGATCTGTGAGAATAATCCTGATGATTTTAGGAACTTTCTCAGGATGACGGACCCCATGTTTCACCGTCTGTTGGCTTCGCTGACCCCTTATATTAGCAGGCAGGATACCTGCATGAGGCAAGCCATCACTCCGGAGCAGAGGCTGGTCAATACCCTGCGGTACTTGGCGACGGGGAGAAGTCTGCAGGACTTGAAGTTCTCGACAGGCATCTCCCCCCAGGCTCTGGGGATCATTATCCCAGAGACCTGTTCTGCCATCATCCAGGTCCTGCAGAAGGAGTAAATGAAGGTAAGATTTTTATCCTTTAATATCACATTTTATTGTATATAATGTTTGCTAATATCTTGTATTATTTTCCTCATTCCCTAATTACCATGATTGTAATATGCTGTGAATGTCCCCTTTGTCCTCATGCATGCTGGATTTGTATGTAATTAATTTTTTAGTCCTTCATACAGATTGGCCTTCAATAACCTCCCCAGCATGTTCTCCTGCCCTATATTCACCTAATGTAATCACTTAACAATGTATTTTATCAGCTCCATGGTAGTGCTTTACCCCAAACACCCCCTAAACTGTTTAGAAATGTGATTTGTGCTTTAAATTCAGACAGAGTGCCAGAGGCTTTTTTTGTGGTGTCCCCAAATCATTTATATTAACCCTCCCTCCCCCCAACTGCTAAGTCAGCTGATCCCAATTCTCTATCTATCCTCAATCATCTATCTGATGACTTTGCCAAACCCATACACACTATACCCATCTCTTTTGTGCTCTGATTTATGGATGAATTCCCCAAAGAATGTAGTGCAAGGGCCTGCCTGTATACTTTCAAATGGTACAGTTTGAAGTTTTTAGATCCTATTATTATCTTGAGACAGTTAATAGCAGAATGTTCAAATGTGCTCAAATGTGTACAGTGTGTATTTATATCTTTGTATTATGGCACTTCTTACCTGTCCAGTGGGCTGCCAATAGTGTAACTAAGGAGGGGCTGTTCCAAGTAATACCCTGTATTTAGGCATTCATCTCTCAATGAAGTGAAGAGGGTTACCTGTCCAAGATTTCCCCACCCCCCATAATGTTAGAAATGGTCCATGAGAGGGGGGAGGGGGAATATGATAGGTGTACCTTATACTTTGGTGTTGTTAAATTCCCCTTAATAAATGTTATCTGGAGGTTGCCCCAGAATGTTTGTGCCTAATCTGCTTGCCATGTTTCTGAGCAAAAATATTAATTTTTTTTTCCTCAACAGTTTCCTTCCACGCCACAGGAATGGCAGACTGTGGCCTCCCACTTTGCCCAGCGGTGAGACTTTCCTAACTGCGGAGGGGCAATTGATGGGAAACACGTCCACATCATCCCACCACCCAACTCGGGGTCGTACTATTTCAACTATAAGGGGTTCAATAGTATTGTGATGTTGGCGGTGGTGTCAGCTAATTACGACTTCTTGTATGTGGACGTGGGGAAGAATGGCCGGATGTCCGATGGTGGAGTCATCGCCCAGACGAGTTCTACAGGCGTCTCCAGAATGGCAGCTTGGAGTTGCCAGCTCCAGAGGACAATGTGGAAGGACTCCCATTCGTGTTCGTTGCTGATGAAGCGTTTGCGCTGGGGGGCCATCTTATGCGGCCATTCCCTATGAGGACCCTCACCCCGGAATAGAGGGTTTTTAATTACCGGCTGGCCAGAGCCCGAAGAGTGGTGGAGAACACATTTGGAATCCTGGCCAGCCGGTTCCGCCTATTTCTGACACCTATCCATATGGCGGAGTATAAACTTAATCATATAATAATGGCGTGCTGTTTTCTCCATAACTTTTTACGGAAACATTCAGCCAACTATGCTGGCTCAGTTGTGCCTGAGGCTGGAGTGATACCTGAAACAACACTGATGGCGCTTGAAAGCGGCCGTCCTGGCTTGCCCTCCCTGATGTCCGGTTACGATACCTGGAGTTCTTTGAGGGTAGGGGGGCCATCAATATGCCTGCAAATTTGTGAAGCCTTTTTCAAATAAAAAAGCCAAAAAAAGAAAATCTTTGTGGACATTTACTGCTTGTGTTTGTTTTAGCTGACCCTGACAGGAATGTGTCCAGAAAATGGCGTGATTGTGTAACCTTATACAAAGCACTGTTGGCTGTTATTTACTAAAGGCAAAGACACTTTTTATACTACTCTCTTGAAACTGCAATGAAAATGCTCTTGTAGTGCAAAGAGGATTTGCCCTTAGGAAATAACTCCCATTTTCTCAGAAAACAGCAATTACATCACCACAAAAGTGTTGTAGCGTTGAGACAATAATCCACACATTCTTGATTAACAAACTTTTTAATACCTGCACAATCACATGTGCATTTAGAAACGGTTTTTAAAACAAACCAACATGTTTGTTGTATAACAATTTTTGGGGTGGCATTATCAAAAATAGAAATGTCCATTTACGATAAAACAGGCCTGTGTAAAACCAACAAGAAAGACAAAAATCTTGAACTTACAAAGTTCACATTTGGTAAAACTTGAAGGCAATATCAGACATGAGTATTTAGGAACTGTGTTTGATATTGCGTTCAGATGGGGTGAAGTCACCCCTTGAAAAGCCAAATTTGGAAGATGCACAGCAATTTACGAATGTCAACATGTGCTAGCTGCCATCACGGGGGGGATCAAGGGACGTGTTTTGTGGGAGCAACCCCTTCCTCACAGCTACTTTATTATTGAGGAAGGGGTTGCACCCCCAAAACGCGTCCATTGATCTCCCGTGATGGCAGATAGCACATGTTGGCACACTGTGTGCATCCTCCAAATTTGGCTTTTCGAAACATTGCTAAAAAATTTTAAACATTGTACCACACAAAAAAAAAGTGATTTTGTGGGGTTTTAAATTCGCCCCAAAACATCAATGATGTTATTATTTTTTTGAATCACATCATTGATTTTTTTCTTGATGTTTTCCAATTCTAAATTACACCCCATGATCTCCCCGATCAGGATCTGGGCACTTTCTGATGTGAAAGGATCTCGATCCCTAACATCACGATCACCTAAAAAGAGAGAAACCAAACAAAAACAGGTATCAAAAATCTGCCAGCATCCATCTATAACCTGAGCCTGTGGTCGCAGACACTCACCTGTTGTGGTGCCAATTTCCACCACATCTTCTTCCTCCTCCTGCTCCGCTTGGGTTGGGGGTATTTCACCTTCTTCCAGAGGTGGGGGGTCTCTAGTCTCCTCGGATGAAGGGTGTCCTCTGAGTCTTTTCTCCCCTATGTAAAACAAAAATGGTCTAATTAGCACACAGATATTTGATGGCAGAACTATAAATAGGAAACATTGCTTGGAAGTGGGGTACAATTGTCTATTTTGGCAGAGTTCCAAGATGTCGCTTTTTTAGTGTCCTTTGTCAACCTGCAATACTTTACCTGTTTCGTACAAGCTTCACAGATGGAGACCCCCCTATAGTATACACTGGAGCACCTGTGTGGCCCCCTAATAAAAAGGGTGTTCTGGTGTCCCACACTAGTGCTCCAGTGTCCAGATGTGAAAACAGCTGCTGAGTGTCCTCTCCTTACACAGAATCTAGTTTGCATTTCATTCTAGTAACAAAGCCATCTACACAACCAAATATTTTGCATCCAAGTAGGCCCTAAAAAATTTAGGAAAATGCATATGGCCTAAACAATGGTGTTTTAGAGGCCGAAAAAAAATGTTTGATACGAACGAATAATGGGCCCATGAACATTAAAATTGACATTTTAAACTGTACAATTAAGAAAAGCATATGGAGCAGCACGAACGTAATAAAGACAAAAAGAATATGAACACAGCACAACTACTTTTTGCAGCACTCTCCAGATCTGTCGGTACTGCTCGGGCTCTCTTAATTTCAGGTCCGACCACCGCTTCCTGAGCTGATCTTTTGATCGTCGTACCCTGAAATTCCGGTGCAGACTTTTGACCACTTTCGCCATGATCTTGGCCTTTCTGATATTGGGGTTGGGGTAAGGCCCATACTTTCCATCATAGTAGGCCTTCTTCAGGATGTCCACCATCTCCAACATCTCCCCAAAGGACATATTTGTGGCCTTAAATCTTCTCCTTCTGGATCGGGACGTTTCTGTCTCCGGGCTTTCCTCCTCCTCCTTGCTATAATTAGCACGCACCTGCTGTGACTCCGCCATGTGCTCTTCACCCACTGCGCCGAACGAAAAGGGGCGGGGAATAGACTAGAAAGAATGTCAGGGGCGGGCGGAGTTAGACGCATGCGCAGTGTGTATAATGCGTAACACACGTGCGTATTAAGTACGATCTGTGAGCGGAGGAAGGAGCATTGGATGCGCCGATCGTAAGAAGAAAGTAAGAGACATACTTGTGCCTATACTGGTCCTAGATTGAGGCCTATATTGTAACAAGATTAGGAGAGTTTTGCCTGACATTAGGCTTTGTCTTGTGTTGTGTCTTGCAGTGAACATGGATATCTTATTACAAGATAATGACTTCATGTCAATATTCATTGACATGTTCAGGGAGCTGCCCTGTTTGTGGGAGATCAACCACCCACATTACAGGAACCAAACAAAGAGGAAGGCAGCGCTAGATCAATTGTTGGAAATTGTGAGGCAGGTGATCCCCACGGCAGACATCACATATTTGAAGATCTTAATTGGTGGCCTGAGGAGCACATATGTAAGGGAGCGCCAGAAAGTCCAGGATTTGCAGAGATCCGGAGCAGCAGATGACATCTATGTCCCCAGGATGTGGTACTATGACAGGCTGCATTTTCTGGCAGGCCAGACTGAACCCAGGTCATCACTCTCCACTCTTCCTTCCACGCTTCCTTCCCCTCCAGCTGAGGCTTCTGACGCCCAACCTGGGCCTTCCAGGCAACAACATGTGGAGGAGCCCAGCTTGAGCCAGGTATAGCATTCCTCTAAATATTTCTGCTTGTCCAATCAATGATGTTAACTAGATGTTAGTTGGGAGTACTAATTTAGGATTGTGATTGATGAAGCAAAAACTAAAACCATGTCCCTTTTTCATACACAGGGAAGTATCAGCCAGGAGGTGGCTGGGCCGAGCAGGCTGCCTGATCTGCAGGTCCCTCCCCTACACCTGGAAAGAGAAAGTGGCAGGAGGAGGAGTGCCCTAGAGGAGGCTGCCATAGGCCTCTTTTGGAGGGCTACAGAGGCCCTGGGAGCACCACACACCGTGGAGGAGGACATTGCTGCCATCATTGCCTCTAATATGCAGAGGATGGAGGAGGGACAACAACTCATGTGTGAGTCGCTCATATTGGATGCTCTTAATAAAGGTATGAGGGGCCAAATTACATCTCAGACACACCTTTGCGAACTCACAGATGGTCCTCCTCCTCCTCCTGCAGGTCCTCTTCCTCCTCCTCCCTCTCCTCCAGGTCCTCCCAGTCCTCCTCCTCCTCCAGGTCCTACTCCTCCTCCTGCCACATCTCCAACAGCACAGCCACAGCCCGGAATGAAGCGTGGAAGGAAGACCAGAAAGTGAGGACCCTGGATCCAGTCTGGTCGGCCAAAAGATGCAGCCTCTTGTGGTACCACAGCCTGGGGACACAGATGTCATCTGCTGCTTACTGGATCTCTGCGACTTCTGGACCAGACTGCCCTCCCTTACATATGGACTCCTCAGGCCACCAATTTTGATGTTCAAGAATTGATGTCTGCCCTGGGGGTCCCAGGCTTCGCTAATTTCTCCTGTTGATCCAGTGTTGCCTCCCTCTTTGTTTGGTTCTGAGACCTTAATAAAGGATTTTTGGTTTGAATTATACTTGCCTATGTGTGTTTTACTTCAAAAAGGACATTTTGTTTGTGAGGATTCAGGTACATTTCAAAAATACAATGTGAAATTAACAAGGGACACCAACACCAAACAATCTCCTTGAGATTAAATAATGCAAGATAACAATGGTGTTGTGGTAACTTGACACACAAAACACACACAAAATAGTCTGGAGTAAAACTAAAAATAACATTAAACAAAGATCAGCCTTGGAAAAAATACAAACAAAAAACTAAACAAAAAATAAATAAAAATAAATTTAAATAAAAAAAAAAAAAAACCAAAAAAAAAAAAAAATTCTGTCAGATGTGACAAATAAAAATATATTCAGGGAATCCCAAGAAAAAAACAAAAAAATAAGTTTGTGAGAAGTGTGTGTGAATATGAGCAGCAAAACTACTTAATTCTTCTCACATTATAAAGAAGAAGAGAGTGCGCTGTATTAACCGCTTGGCATCCGCGCTATAGCCGAATGACGGCTACAGCGCGGACCTACATTCCCGGGAGGACGTCATATGACGTCCTCCCCTGTGCACGCTCCCTGCGCGCGCCCTGCAGGGCGCGCGCCGGGCGCGTTGTGATCACCGAGTCACTGAGACTCGGCTGATCACCGATCTATGTAAGGGGCTGGTCCCGGCCCCTTACCATGTGATCAGCTGTCAGCCAATGACAGCTGATCACATGATGTAAACAAAAGATCGGTAATCGGTTTTTTTTTTTACTCACGCTGACAGCGCGAGTAGAAAAAAAAGCCGATCACCGGATCGGATGTGAGGGACATCGGTCCCCAAGTGGAAGAGGCACATCTGCCTCATCAGTGCCCAATAAAAGTGCCACCTAATAGTGCCCACAGTGCCACCTAATAGTGCCCACAGTGCCACCTAACAGTGCCCACAGTGCCACCTAACAGTGCCCACAAGTACCACCTATCAGTGCCCACAAGTACCACCTATCAATGCCCACCTGTAGTGCCAATCAGTGCCACCTGCCAGTGCTGCCCATCACTGCCACCCATCAGTGCCCATCACTGCCACCCATCAGTGCCCATCACTGCCGCCTATCAGTGCCCATCACTGCCGCCTCATCAGCGTACATCAATGAAGGAAAAAAATTACCCGTTTAAAATTTTTTAAAACAAAATATAAAAAAATAAACTTTTTTTTTAAAAAAAATTCAGTTTTTTACATTTTTTTAATAAAAAGTAAAAACCGCAGAGGTGATCAAATACCACCAAAAGAAAGCTCTATTTGTGGTGAAAAAATGATAAAAATTTCATTTGGGTACAGTGTTGTATGACCGCGCAATTGTCATTCAAAGTGCGTCAGCGCCCAAAGCTGAAAATTGGTCTGGATAGGAGGGGGGTTTAAGTGCCCGGTAAGCAAGTGGTTAAACCATTTTTAACATTGCAGCGTAACGAAAGTGCTGTATCCATTGCGAACGCTAATTTTACCTGACCGAGCTGTTCCGTGTCGAAATTTCTTCAGAGCATGCGTGGCACTTTGTGCGTCGGAACAGACCACACACGGTCGGAATTGATGCGATCGGATTTTGTTGTCGGAAAATTTTATCTCCTGCTCTCCAACTTTGTGTGTCGGAAAATCCGATGGAAAATGTCCAAAGGAGCCAACACACGGTCGGAATTTCCGACAACACGCTCCGATCAGACATTTTCCATCGAAAAATCCGACCGTGTGTACGGGGCATAAGGGTGCAATCAGGGTGGCTAAGATAAAACATGGAAGACACTTAGCGGAGGAGAGTAAAAAGAAACCCCAACAAATTCTTTCAGTATATAAATAGTAAGAAAGGGAGGTCAGAACATATTTGCCCCATAAAGAATGATGAAGGGAATCTGGTTACAAAAGATGGAGAGATGGTGAAGGTTTTGAATTTATTCTTCTCCTCAGTCTTCACGACCAAACAAAATTGACGTCCTTTTTTTTTCCACAAATAGAGCTTTCTTTTGGTGGTATTTGAACGCCTCTGCGGTTTTTATTTTTGCTCCATAAACAAGAAAAGAACGACAATTTTGAAAAAAAACACAAAATTTTTAACTTTTTGCTATAATAAATAGCCCCCAAAAATATTTTAAAAAACATTTTTTTCCTCAGTTTAGGCTGATGTGTATTCTTCTACATATTTTTGGTAAAAAAATTGCAATAAGCGTATATTGATTGGTTTGCACAAAAGTTATAGCGTCTACAAAATAGGGGATAGTTTCATGGCTTTTTTATTTTTAATTTTTTTTTTACTAGCAATGGCGGCGATCTGCGATTTTTATCGGGCTTGTGACATTATGGCGGACATGTTGCACAATTTTTACACATTTTTGGGACCGTTGGCATTTTTACAGCGATCAGTACTATAAAATTGCATTGATAATTGTAAAAATGTTACTGGCAGTGAAGGGGTTAACCACTAGGGGGCAGTGAAAGGGTTAAGTGTGTCCTATTGTGTGTTTTAACTGAAGGGGGGATGGGACTGTGCAGGGGAGATGACAGATCGCTGTTCATACCCTGTATGAACAGAAGATCTGTCTGTTCTCCCCTCAGAGAATCGGAAACTGTGTGTTTACACACATAGATCCCGGTTTTCCGTGTGGCCCAAGCAATTGTGGGAGCCTGGCGGTAGTCTCGACCGCCGGGCACTCGCACCAGCTCCGTGGGCGAGCAGGGGGCGTGTGCGCGCCTCCGTTGGCGCACACATGCCCCCTAGTGGACGTCTATGTTATCGATGTAAAGTAACAACGATACGTGCAGCTGAGCCATGTTGCTGCAGTACAACTGTGGCGGCTGGTCGGCAAGCGGTTAAAAAGTCACCGGGACCAGATGGCTTACACCCGAGGGTCCTTAAGGAATTCAATCAAGTGATTGCCAGACCATTGTTCCTAATTTTTACGAACAGTCTACCGACTGGAATGGTACCAGCTGATTGGAGAAAATCCAATGTAGCACCAATATTTAAAGAAGGGCCAAGATATATCCCTGGGAACTACAGACCAGTTAGCCTAACATCAAGTTTGCAAGCTCTTGGGGGGATGATAAGGAACTATATACGAGATTTTAGTAATAAAAACGGTATTATTAGCAGTAATCTGCATGGATTCATGAAGAATCGTTCTTGCCAAACCAACCTATTAACCTTCTATAAGGAGGTGAGCTGCTATCTAAATAAAGGAAGGCCTGTAGACGTGGTGTATCTGGATTTTGCAAAGGCATTCGATACAGTTCCCTGTAAATGTTTACTGTATAAATTAATGTCTGTCGTCATGGACCAAAGGGTGAGTGCTTGGATTGAAAACTGGCTCCAGGGGTGAGTCCAGAGGGTGGTGATAAATGGGGAGTACTTGGAATGGTCTGGTGTGGAAAGCGGGGTCCCCCAGGGTTCTGTCCTGGGACCAATCCTATTCAATTTATTCATAAACGATCTGGAGGATGGGATAAACAGCTGAATCTCAGTATTTGTGAGCGATACTAAGCTAAGCAGGGCAATAACTTCTATGCAGGATGTGTAAACAAGATCTAAACAAATTAATGGGGTAGGCTACTACATGGCAAATGAGGTTTATTGTTGAAAAATGTAAAATAATGCACCTGGGTGCCAAAAATATGAATGCAATCTACTCACTAGGGGGAGAACCTCTGGGGGAATCTAGCATGGAAAAGGACCTGGGGGTCTTAGTAGATGACAGGCTCAGCAATGGCATGCAATGCAAGCTGCTGCAAGCAAAGCCAACAGAATAGTGGCATGCATTAAAAAGGGGATTAACTCCAGAGATAAAATTATAATTATCCCACTTTACAAGACTCTGGTCCGGCCGCACCGGGAGTATGCCACCCAGTTCTGGGCACCAGTCCTCAGGAGGGATGTGCTGTTGCTGAATAGGGTCCAGAGAAGGGCAACAAAGCTAATAAAGGGACTGGAGGATCTCAGCTATGGGGAAAGACTGCAAGCACTGAACCTATTCTCTCTGGAGAAGACACGCTTGAGAGGGGATATGATTTCAATGTACAAATATCATACCGGTGACCCCACAATAGGGATAAAACTTTTCTGCGCAAGGGAATATAAAAAGGGACGCAGCCATTCACTAAAATTATAAGAAAAGCGGTTTAACCTTAAACTGCGTAGAGGGTTCTTTACTGTTAGTGTGGTAAGGATGTGGAATTCTCTTCCATAAGCAGTGATTTCAGCGGGAAGCATCGATAATTTCAAAAAACTATTAGATAGGCACCTAAACAACCACAACATACAGAGATATACAATGTAATATTAATATAAAAACACACACACAGGTTGGACTTGTGTCTTTTTTCAACCTCACCAACTATGTAACTACAGTATGTAACTATGAGCTTAGGTAGAAGTAACATCTTCAGAGCTGCTACTCTTCCCATCATAACAAGAGATATGTTTCAGGTCTTTCCTTATTATGTCCAATAGAGTAGAAAAATTTGCCTCATAAGTCAGTGAAGTCAGATATGCTAACTATGGGAGGGTTTTATCCACCCATTGGAAGGAAAATTGTTGTTTGAGCTGTACTACGGCCCTCTTAGGAACCTCTATAGGTAAAATATATGATTTGTTAGTATTAAGCTCATAATACGATACAGAACCATATTCCTGCAATAATGCTTGCATTCTAGACAGAGAAGAAGCTGATTTAGTCAGTGTATCTATAAATGATACAGAGAGCTTGCACGGATATCGAGCTTTTCATTGCAATCACTGTGTTCCTTTGAGGCTGTTTGCTTTCACTCATTATCATGCTGACATCAGTGACAATGCATTTGTTAACTGGCTTCAAACACTTCAAGCTGTCTAAGCTGCTTCCAGTTCATTTTTCTTCTCAATGCATATTACATTCATGTTGACTTACAGTGTATACTGCACATGAATCATGCATGGTATTTGTTCATGATTAACTGCATAAAAATCATTTCAATCGATGTTACACATACTTTCTAATCATGTACAGCAACAACTAAGAGCCACAAGAAAATGTAACACGCAGAGAGCACCAGGTATATTTGTGTGAATGATTGCTTTAGTTTTTGACATTGAATAGCAGCTCACTTATCTAATATTTATCCTAAATAAAATGAACAATGAATGAGACCTCTAGCTAGCCATTCCAATCTATCATTATTTGGTAATATTACTTTTGTTCAAGAACTAGAAAACAAGTCAAGTTGAGATCTTTACAGTTTATTTTATGAAATTATGGAATAAAATATGTTATAAATTCAACATAAAATATAGAAAATGTTCTCATATAGTGCTACTTGCTGTTTAGCTTAGTAATGTAACTGCAAATCACCTTGAAGGCTGAACAGTTGCAATATAATAATACATCTGTTAAACTGTAATTGAATTATTGTGATGCTGCTGGAAAACTTAGAAATGGCTACTCTTATTTTACTGACAAAGGGATCCAGTTTTTTTTATTTTTAGTACAGTTTTACAATTGCTATCTGAATAAAGTTTTAAAATGAAGAACAAATGCTTAAAACAATTTTAAGTATATTAAGTATAAGTAATTTTAAATAAAATGTTAAGTAAAAATATGATAATAGATGTATTACTACTTTCTTAGCGCTTACAGAAAACCTGCATGTAGTAATTTAATCAAGTCATTGAGTAAATGTCTATGTGCAAATGAACATTTGGTTATCTTGGTAGTGTCTTCTCTGTACTCTGCTCATTGTTTACTAGTGTAGACCAGTGTTTATTTTTTAACACTTGGCTTATCATTTAGGACCACTCTGTGGGTCTTAATAGGTTTGAGGAGTTTACAGTGTAGGCATCTCAGTTTTTTGGGTTCCTTCTCTCTTTATATCGTAGACTATCACACCTGAAATGGGCTGTTTTAGGACAACTTCAGGGACCCCAGGTTGAAGTCTGGTGTCTCCAACCCTTCCCTCCTCCATTTATGACTGGTCTTCAATGAACTGTTGGACTTTAGAGAGGCATCATTGCCACTAGTGTATCCAGGAAGTCGGAGCTGGTTCAAATCCTTCTGTGGGAACTTTGTCCCCTAGATCTGTGAGCCCTCCAAAAGGATGGCACGGGGGGCACATTTGCAACTGTGGCTCTTTCTCAAAGTGGGACTATTTCTATAAGTGTCTGCAACAAACTCACCGCCATTACTGAAACCTGGTTCCACGAATCTGACACTGCGTCTTCTGCTGCCCTATCCCATGGTGGTCTTCTCTGGACTCACGCCCCCAGATCCAGTGGACGTAAGGGAGGAGGTGTCGGAATCCTTCTAGCCCCACATAGCACCTTTCAAGTACTTCAGCCACCTCCCTCTCTGTCACTCTCCTCTTTCGAAGCACACTACATTCGTCTTTTCACTCTAGTTTCTCTAAGGATAGCTGTGATTTACAGGCCCCCTGGACCAGTATCAACCTTTCTTGATGACTTCTCTGCCTGGCTACCCTACTTTCTTTCTTCTGAAATCCCCACAACCATTCTCGGGGACTTCAACATCCCTATTAATACTAACACTCCTGCCGCTTCCAAACTTCTCAGCCTAACCTCCTCCTTTGACCTGAAGCAGTGGATACACGCTCCTACTCACTCCGAAGGCAATACCCTTGACCTCGTTTTCTCTCACCTTTGCACTCCATGCAACCTCTCTAACTATCCATTCCCTCTCTCTGATCACCACCTTATTAGTTTCACTCTCTCCCTCTCCCTCACCTCCTCTCCCTCCAACCGCCTAAAAGTTACCCGCAGAAACCTACGTCATATCAAACCTTCTCTACTCTGCTATCGACAACCTCTACGAAAAAATCTCACCCCTATCCTGCACCAACCTAGCCACCTCTGTCTACAACGCTTCACTTCTAGCCTCACTGGACTCACTGGCCCCCCTCACTATGCACAGAATCAGGCCCCGACCCCTTCAACCTTGGCAAACAGATGATACTAGAAGTCTGAAAAAACAGTTGTGCACCTGTGGTGTAAGACTAAGTATCAGAGAGATTTCAACTAATATAAATCTGCCCTCCAAAAACACAATTCCAGCCTCCTCACTGTCAAGCAGACCTATTTTATCACTCTCATTAGCAACTTATCATCCTGTCCCCGTCAACTCTTCTCTACCTTCAACTCTCTACTTCGTCCTCCACTGCCTCCACCCGCCAACTCACTCACTGCCCAGGAGATCGCCAATCACTTCAAACAGAAGATTGATGCAATTCGGGAGGCGATCTCTACTGTTCCGATACCCTCCACGCTTTACACTTTATGCCCACAGGCACAATCATTACTTCCCTCTTTCAACCCCACCACTACAGACGAGGTTGCTAAACTACTTTCTAATGTCCACCTTACCACCTGCCCTCTGGATCCTGTTCCCTCACAAATGCTATGTTCACCCTCTGGCTCTATGCTACACTCTCTAACCCACATCTTCCATCTCTCCCTCTCTTCTGGCATCTTCCCCAACTCTCTAAAACATGCATTTGTCAGACCCATACTTAAAAAGCCCTCACTGGACCCATCCAATCTTAACAACCTATGCCCCATCTCCTTGCTCCCCTTCTTATCCAAACTCCTTGAACGTCTGGTCTACAACCAACTGAGCGTCCACCTCGCTGATAATAGCCTTCTTGATCCCCTTCAGTCTCGATTTTGTCCTCAACACTCCATAGAAACTGTTCTCCTAAAACTAGCAAACGATCTACTAACGGCCAAAACCAATCAACACTATTCTGTACTCCTACTCCTGGACCTCTCTGCTGCCTTTGATATGGTTGACCACCCCCTCCTTCTCAAAAAACCCCACGCCTTTCGTCTCCGTGAATGTACTCTTCGCTGGTTCTCTTCCTACATATCCAACCACACCTTTATTTCTTACAACTCTGCTTCCTTCTCTCCTCTTCCTTTATCAGTTGGGGTCCCCCAAGGTTCTGTTCTTGGACCTCTCCTATTTTCAATCTACACCTCCTTCCTGGGTCAGCTGATAGTCTCCCATGGCTTTCAATACCACCTCTACGCTGACGACACTCAAATCTATTTCTCTACCCTTCAGCTCACGCCTTCTGTCTCCTCACGTATCACTAATTTACTATCAGATATATCAGTCTGGATGTCACACCACTTCCTCAAACTCAATCTATATTGAGTTTTGATCCTCAAACTCAATCTATAAAAAAACAAACTTATAATTTTTCTTACGCCATATGCCCCTTCCCCTGATCTCTCTGTCAAAATCGATGGCACAACTATAAGCCCATCCCCACATGCCAAGGTTCTAGGTGTAGTCCTGGACTCTGAACTCTCCTTTAAGCACCACGTCCAATCACTGTCCAAATCCTGCTGCCTCAACCTCCTCAACATCTCCAAAATACGCCCCTTTCTAACCAATGACACAACAAAGCTCTTAATTCACTCGCTGGTCATCTCTCCCCTCGACTACTGCAACTCCCTTCTCATTGGCTTACCTCTACATAGTCTATCACCTCTTCAATCCATCATGAATGCTGCTGCCAGACTCATCCACCTTACCAATCGCTCTGTCTCTGCTACCCTTCTCTGTCAATCCCTCCACTGGCTTCCGCTCGGCCAAAGAATTAAATTCAAAATACCAACAACTACGTACAAACCATAAAAAAGAGGGGAGGGGGTTCAAAAAGGAACTCCTAAATGGACTTTAGAGGCACAACAAACCTAAGAGAACATAATCAAAATAACAATATAATACATTGTATTAAATGCATACAATACAAAGACATTGACACAAGGTAATAAAAACCTCAGGCTCAGGAATATTCCTAAGGGCCAGATGATGAGGGTGAGGAGGAACTGTTCAACACCTGAGGGTTATTTAACACAGTCTAAAGTGTTAAAAAATAAATTTTTGGAGAAAGGATATAAAAAAAAACAACATTTAGAAGCAGTAGTAGAAGAAATTGGACTGATCCCTAGGGATGAGTGTTTGAAAGAAGATACCTCAGGTCCTAAAAATACGGAACACGAATGGTCGTTTATTTCTTCGTTTCACTCTCAGTTCAGACAAGTTGAAAATATTTTTAATACACACTGGTATGTCTTGTTTTTGGATAGGTCTCTGGCTACGGTTCTTCCAGCTAAACCGAAGTTTATATACCATAGAGGTCGTAGTTACAGAGATGCTGTAGTAAAAAAGGTCCTTGACCCCCCCCCACCCATCTTCCCACCTTTTGGGATCAGAGGGGTTCTTTGCCTGCAGGAGATGTAAAGCCTGCAGGGAAGTGAGCAGACCACTTAGAGGGGTAAAGACTTTTGTTTCCCCTTGCAATAATAAAGAGTTCAGGATGAAACAGTTTATGACACGCAATACGACACATGTAGTGTATGTCTAACTTGCCCTTGTGGCCTATTATATATTGGAAGAACCAAACGCCTTTTGAGAATACGGGTAGCAGAGCACATTAAGGCTTTTTTTATACAACTTGGACAACACACATCTTTAATAAAATCTTTGGAAAATAGTACTACTCTATGTGGAGCCTATCTTTTTTCCTTATATATGCTGATGATGTGGATTTCCAAGCCGGCCCAGCAGTGAATCAGTGGGAGATCATGAATGCTTATTATCTGCAACTTTGTGGTGAGTTTGAACCCCAGAGGGGCGTGTGGAGCACGGGTTTGAATACGGTGATTGGTGCACTATCCGACCATCTCCACTTCCTTATTCACTTATGAAGCTAGCCACAAACCTTTATGTTTATCCACTTGTCAGATCTGCGATTTACTGTTTAGCGATTATATGTGCATTTATCCTATATGCAATTGTGTCAATTCTCAGCAATTTGACAGGAGCGCTGCTTTGATATTATGTGTATTTACACATTTGTTTATTTAATGTGACAGACTGTTTTATCTCATAATCATTTATCTTTAAGTTTAAGTGGCAGCCAGATTATATATTTCTCTTATATTGTGATTAATCACAGTGCCAACTTGTGTTAATCTGTTTGGAAACTCATTGCGCTGGGTTGGAAGGAGATAAGTGAGCGCAATTTTAGTTCTTTCCGCTTTTTTTCAATACAAACCATCTGTATGAAAATGTACATGATACAAGCCCCGATGCATCTACACGTTTCGTAGAAAACTTCTTCAGGACACATTGAGGTTTCAGTTAATACACAAGAGGGTCTCACTAGAATGAGAAAATTTTTTGAGGCTTTATACTCCTCCATCCCACACAATCTGGGTTTGGGAACCATCTCCAAGTTTCTGGATGAGCGCGGCCCCAAATTTTCTGGCATGAACCATTTCATTTTACAACTTCTATCACACATCCTTACTAGAAATGTGTTTTCTTTTGACGAGTCCCACTTCCTCCAGGTACAGAGGGTTGCCATGGGCACATGCTGCGCCCCCTCTTATGCCAATTTGTACCTGGGGGGGTGGGAACGAGATCTTTTTTCCAATGATGATTACACCGTCCTTTTCTCCCACATTCTCTTATGGCGTTGTTTTATAGACAATGTCTTTATGGTATGGGGTGGGTCTTCCATTTTGCTTGAACGCTTTATGCAGATGCTTGCAGGGGATGGATACAACTTAAAATTTACAATGGATTTTCATGCGAGCAGGATCTCCTTTCTGGATATTACCATCTTTATTGAGGCTGATGGCACCATTGCTACATCACAAGGCTTATAAGAAAGCCTGTGGGCGTTCCAGACAATATGCAATTATTATGATTATTTTTGTAGAACTCTGATATTCTATTTGGAAGTACTCCATTGTATCTTTAAGCAAACTTGTTACTATAATTATACTTGTACTTTTGTATTCATTCGCTAAAAAATTACTTCAATGCATACTGTATTGTTTTTATATATATTTTTTATTTTATACCGTACTTCAGAGTGTTGACATGTGGCCTATGAAAGATCATGTTCGCGTATGTCCATCCATTTAGGTCTATTTTTTTTTCTTTTTTTTTTTCCGGCTCTCTGGTGGCCGCTACTTCCTGTTCTATACAGGAAGTAGTTTGGTTTTTCCTGTCTGAGTTCCGGTGCCAGGGATGGGGGTTTTGTTTAGACTATCGTGTCTGCCAGTTTGTGCTGAGCTTCCGGCCTTTTTCTATTTGTCACCCCTATGCCCCGCCCCCTCCCTCTCTTTTGTATGGTTGGGGACGCTTATTGTTGGCGCATCGGGTTTACTTTGGTGCCGATTTGGTGCAGAGACTTCATTTCCTTTATTATTGTCATATGATGCAGCTTTCTCCGCCCCTTTGGTCTGTGACACCTTAGAATGTTCCCCCTGTGTCTTATTGGCCAACTGTTTTGGCGCCAAAACACACTATATAACAGCTGCCTACTCACTCTCAACCCAGGTACATCTCTGTATCCTCCTGGGGATTTACATCCTATTTAACCAGAAGTAAGTACTTTATCTCTTTCTGCGATTTTGTCACATTTGTTTTTGTTTAAACATCAATGGACCCTGATACTTATTGTGGGTTATTTCTCCTCCCCTCTTTCCCTTCTTTTTATGTCCTGCTGTAGGCTCTTTTAGTGCACCTGTACGGTTCCATATGGACCCTTGAGCAGACATGACTTATGGGCTGTTTGGTGCCCTTCTATGGTTGATGTAATGCCACTACCTACTAAACGGCTACTTTTTGGCTCTTTCTTTGCTGGGAATGAACCCCGAGATTGGTTGTAGATGGGAACAGGTGTATAGTGGATATTTATCTACCTCTATTGACAAGACCTTGACGTCTATACTCTAATAAATTTGAATTACCATTGGTTTGAACTTGTGAAAGCCTCCTTACAAGGTAATATAGTGGATCAATACAGTATCTGATTTTTGGGCATAGGCTACTGAATCTCATCCATAGTTGTACGGTATTACACGTTTTTGTGTTTATTTTTCTAAAAATATGTTCTCATTCTAGTGAGAGCCTCTTGTGTATTAACTGAAACCTGAATGTGTCCTGACGAAGTTTTCTACGAAACGCGTAGACGCATCAGGGCTTGTATCATGTACATTTTCATATACTGTAGATGGTTTTTATTACCTTGTGTCAATGTCTTTGTATTGTATGCATTTAATAAAATGTATTATATTGTTATTTTGATTATGTTCTCTTAGGTTTGTTGTGCCTCTAAAGTCCGTTTAGGAGTTCCTTGTTGAACCCCTTCCCCTCTTTTTTATGACCTACAATTTATACGGATGTGGCCATAGGAGTGTCCTTTTTTCTTTTTATCTTGTACGTACAAAGCCATCCTCAATTTAACCCCCAGCTATATCACTAGCCTAGTCTCTAAATACTAACCTACTCGTTCACTTCGTCAGGGCTTTTTTTCTCAAACAGTAGGTGCTGGAACTCAACCATGACCCTCCCAAAACCCCTGCCCCCACACACACCCTCCAAATCACATCAAATAGTGGGTGTGGTCATATTTCACAAACAGTAGAAGGGTCTTAAAGGGGCATTAAATATCAGGATTGCATTACATACAGAGTGCAGAGTTCATGGGGGTTACACACAGAGTGCAGAGCTGTCACTTGTAAATACAGAAACCAGACTTCTGTGTTTAGTAAGTGATTGTGGTGAGCAGGCACCAAAGGGTCTGAGCCAGAGGTGGTGGAACTGAGTTCCACCAAGTTCCCCCTGAAAAAAAGCCCTGCACTTCGTTCCTCTCAACACCTCCTGCTCTCTAGCTCCCTCGTCACCTCCTCCCATGCTCGCCTCCAGGACTTTTCCAAAACCTCTCCAATCCTATGGAATGCCTTACTCCAATCTGTCCGCTTATCTCCTACTCTATTAGCTTTTAGACAATCCCTGAAAACCCTGCTCTTCAGAGAAGCCCACCCTACCCACACCTAACAACTGTTTTTTCATTTTCTTCATCAGCTCACCCCCCCACAGTTATTACCTTTTGTTTCCACTAGACCCTCACTTCTAGATTGTAAGCTCTGATCCCTCCTGTATTGATTTGTATTGTAAGTGTACTGTCTGCACTCATGTTGTAAAGCGCTGCGCAAACTGTTGGCGCTATAGAAATCCTGTATTATAATAATAATAATAATTACATGGTAGATTGAGTGGCTTGTTGAGGAATGTACGGTATGGTTGTATTTTCACACCACTTTGGCTACGTAATGGGTCCCATCCTTTTGTTTTTTTATTGGCTAAGTCTCTCAGCAGTTGTGTCAGGGTGAATTTGAACCTCTGTGAGTGGTAGGGGGTAGTGTGTGACTTTCCTAATGCCTGATGAGTGGCACTATTATTGGAAGAACTTGATTTTGAATCAGGATCATATTTTCTCTTGCACACAAAAGAATAACCATGAAATGCTCAGAACTCTATGTTCCCTACCTTGTTGGCAATCCTATCTGTGATGGAGGCTAGTTCTTCTACTGCTGTCCAAGGGAGAAGGTGAAATGGAAGAATTTTGATGTAATGGATTCTAACTAGTAGCCTACCTTACTGGACCACTGTTAGGATCATGTCGACAAATGAAGCCACTTCTGAGAGCAAGGGTTCAAAGAGAATAGCGAAGGCTTGCAATTTATTTTGATAGCTGACATTTATGGGACGTATGAGCTTTGATATTTACTGTGAGTAGATAGCAACTGTAACATTTACAAAAAGGTGCAAAAGTAAAATCAGCAATGCAAAACAGGGTGAGGATGGACAGTAGCAATTGGTATAGAATAAAACAAAAACAATTATGTATACAACCTACACAAACATGGACTGTTCACAGCAATGGCTCAGTCAGGGTATTGGGGCTGCACAGTATAGTCTCTAAAAGGCTCCATAGCAACAGAGAGTTTAGCTGAAAGTCAATATTTCAGTAACACAGTTCAGAACACAAATAGCTACTTGATCATGTCCTCATAAGCCTCATCCCTTTCAGTGACAGCCAGGGTAGCTCTGATAACAAAGATGTACAGCTGGAGGAATCTTAGGACACAAGGGAGGTGGGTCCTCTAGAGCAGTGTTTCTCAACTCCAGTCCTCAAGGCGCCCCAACAGGTCATGTTTTCAGGCTTACCATTATTTTTCACAGGTAATTTGATCAGTTTCACTGCCTTAGTAATTACCACAGCTGTTTCATCTGAGGGAAATCCTGAAAACATGACCTGTTGGGGCGCCTTGAGGGCTGGAGCTGAGAAACACTGCTCCAGAGAACCTGCACTGATTCTGACAGTGGAGGGCCAACTGGCTGCAGATCATATGGTCAGCTATCTCTACCTCAGCAGGTGTGGCATCTCTGAGCTGCCGACGCAGAGAAACATGGAAGCTTATCCTACCAAAATGTTTTGGGAAAAGGAGGTAAAGGGGCATGTGCCTGCATCAAAGCATGGTCAGTAAATGAGCACTCTGTTACAATATCAATGTACGAAAAGCATCATTTCATTATATACTGTACCCATCAAACTTTCAATTATACTTTTAACTTAGATTAGTAAAAAAATTAATAAAACAAACCCGCCATTATAAAAAAAAGTGTTAACTGGAATTGGGCTTTTATTTATTTGTAGCTTGAGAAACTATACAATTCTGCATAAATAAATACCTGGCAAGTAACAAACAATATTCAACAACAGTAAAATTAAAAAAGCTGCACCTTGTTATACAGTCCAATCACTGTTCCTAGTATGAAATGACATCACCAGTTTGATGCAGGCAGGAGGAAGCATTTCCTCAGTTTTTTTAGTACAAGTGTTAAGATTTCAAACATTGTAACCTTGTAGAAAGGCACAGTATGAGGACGCAGCAGGGGCTGTCTTTGACAGCCAAGAACTTCACAGATATCAAAATTGATATCATTGTATCATGTTATTAGTCTGATGCAGGCAGGAGAAAAAACGTTTCTTTTTATCTTCACCTAGGGAGGATTATACATAAAAAAAATTGCAAAAGGTGGTGATAAATAACATGTTCTAGAGTGGTTAGTGGGGTACCCCAAGGCTCTGTCTTGGGACCAATTCTGTTTAATATATTTATAAATGATATAGAGGATGGGATAAATAGCTTGATCGCCATGTTTGCTGATGACACAAAATAAGCAGCAGGATATAGAAACTTTACAAGAGGACCTGAATAAATTAATGGAGTGGGAAACTGGATGGTAATTGAAGTTTAACATTGCTAAATGTAAGGTAATGCACTTAGGAATTAAAAATATAAATGTAAGTTACTCACTAGTGGGAGAACCCCTAGGGGATTCCAGGATGGAGAAGGATCTGGTGGTCCTAGTAGAAGACCTAGTAGAAGACAGACTGAGCAATAGCATGCAATGCCAAGCTGCAACAAGCAAAGCCAGTAGAATATTAGCATGCATAAAAAGGGAATTTACTCCAGAGATAAAACAAATCATGCCACTTTTTAAAACTCTGGTTTGGCCTCATTTGGAGTATTCTGTCCAGTTCTGGTCACCAATCCTCATAAAGGATATACTGGAGATGGAGAGAGTCCAGAGAAGGGCATCAAAATTTAATATGGGGACTGGAGGACCTCAATTATGAGGCCCTTTAAGATCATGATAATGATTTTCCCCATGCAATGGTTCATGCAAAAAAGGGTATCCTCATGGTGCAGTAGTTTCAAATATATATTTATTTTAAAAGTAGTAACTTACATAAAGGTTAAAAACAAGCAGCTCCTAAAACTGACAGAAGGGCTCGGAGGCTCCCGCGTCACTTCCAGTTTCGGCAGTGTCATCCGGCTCCATCCTAAGTGCGCCGTCACGGTCATGTGGCTTCCTCAGGGGTATGAGGATACTTTCTTGCATGAACCCTCGCATGGGGAAAATCCTGATCTTAAAGAGCCATACACCCTATTAAGGATAAAGTGGCAGGACATCCAGCGGAACTGAGGAGGAGAATACTAGAGGAGCCTACCTTGCGTGCCCCAGCACAGTGGAAAGTGTAATTTGACCTAGTAAGAGAGGTCAAAAGGAGAGGTGAGTGCATAGGTTGAGAGGTGGTGGGAGTCACCGAAGCACTAGCAATTTTACTGCGGATTAATATTTGTGAACTCACTTTTGTGTTACACCTTCTGCGTTTTTTTAATTTAAAGAACAATTTGTTTAGTTGCATCAGGATTTTGCCATTGACGTGGTTCACTTTTTATGTGTATTATTTACCACTGGACAGTTTTATTACTTTTTGAGTTGATGTAAGGACTTTAGGTAATATTTCAGCCACGTTGATTATGCATGCTTGAATTGTATCAGGCTTTTGTCAGTGTTCATGTGATTCACTTCTTATTTGCAATTTTTATTATCACTATATTTGAGGATTATTCCAGTCACGTTGATTATACATGTTGATTTGTTATCATGAACAAATGTACATTATTAAGGGTATAGGCACAACAACATATGCTTTTATTTTAGCCCCTGCAGCATTGCCATAGTTAAGTTTCACCTGGTAGGCATGTCACAAATCAGGTGGTTTATGGGCAGGTGGAATTCCCACTGAATTTCATCCAACCGAGCACTGGCTGTGAATGACTGCCTGAGATGGCTACAGACTCTTCTGGCCTGCTTTAGCTGTTTAAGAAATGCTGCACCACCAAATTAAAGACATGTGCCACGCATGCTACATGTGTCAACTTTCCCTGTCTAAGGGCGAACAGGTGCCATTATCACACACAACTATTCCTGGCTCCAGCTGGCATGGTGTAACCCACCTCTGCGCCTGACCCTGTAGAGCGAAAGAATCTCTGCTCTGGCGTGGCTCCTGTCCCTAGACAGACCAGCTGCATTGCATCTTTTAACCTGACTCATTGAATAGCCCCTTGAAGGCTTAGAGGGTACTGGTGGATCATAGGACAATTCAGATGAGGAGGGCATAGAGGAGGAGGAGGTGGAGCTGACATCACCACCAGCTGTATGGAGATGTGGCAGAAAAACAAGCTGTTGCACTGAGCCCTGTCCTGCATCCTTCCAAGTTGCAGAGTTACCCAGTGTGCTGTAAACAAAATATTTTGTCCCTCACCATGCTTGCTGGGCCACGTGCCAGCAGTAACATAGACCTTGCAGCTGACTGCCTTGCCCAATAGTGACTGGGAACCTGCCATTGTGGTACAGCACATTCTGCAAAATCATGGAAGGGGACAGAATACACCAGATGGAAAGGCAGGAGTTGTAAAGCCAGCAGCTTTGACAAGTTTGAATTTAGACGATGGGCATGTGGGTGGCAGTGACTGTATTTTTTTTGCGCTGCAACAGCTGGGGCAGAGAAATTTGCCTGCTATAGTCAACAGCTGGTGGAGTGCTGCTGGCAGACATGCTGTAAGGACCTGTGACACCCCTTGCTATACCACCATCCCTGTCAGTGAAGGCTGCTGAGAGGTCATGAGCTATAGCGTGGTAGACCTGAAAGGTGAGGAGTGAGGAGGAGCAGAATTGCGTCCCTTTTGTGTGGCTTTCAGGTGCTCTGAATGGTGGGAGGTTAAATGCCTTGTCAAGCGTGTGATACCCAAATGGCGGGTGTTTTTGCCATGCTTGATCTGCCAATTTGTTGTTTACCTTCCTCAACCTCAGAACTAACATCAAAATCAAGTAATGCTTGTGCATCATCAAGGACAGAGGCGCAGCTTGAAGCTTGTGGGCCCCAATGCAAAAGTTGACCTGGGCCCCCCTACTACCACTCACCACTTCCAACGTGTGTGCAGATACACCCACCGCATGCCAAGATACTTAAAGTGGCCTAAGAGTTTAGAGTTCCCAGAGTTCCTCCTTACATTAGAGGACAGGGATCACCCCTGGAGATTCAGAGGACAGGGACCCCTGGTAGCTCATTTGGCAGAGCTCCTTTCCCATTCCAGAACTGTATACAGCTCCTCCGCCCCCCCCCCCCCCCATAATACACAGGGCTGAAATCACGTTCCTTTACACACAGTCTGTCAGCCTCCACATGGTGCATCTGGCTTTTATGTTGCCGTTCTGACCTGTGAAATCCCCTGGTCGGAACGGCAGTGTAGTTGCAGTAGGCAAATACACCCTATGCAAATCAAGATGTCTTGTGGTGTCCATCCTGTGTTGGCAGGTGGGAAGAAGTAAGATCAGGCTCCCCTGTTTGAGCAATGACTAATTACCCATACTTAGCACATTTTTATGTGACCAGGGTACTCTGGGAATGAAGTTCCCTGTAACAGCAGTGTCCATATTTGGATGGCATAAGCATATCAAAAAACTATATTGGAGGCTGCGTGGACTTCTATGGTACCATAGATAATAACATTTTTCTAAAAACATTGTTTTATTGCATCAATTTAGTAAAAACACACAATATTGTGTCATTCCAAAGGCATTAAAAATGCTCTCGCCTAATTGGACAAATACATAGCAATACCAATGACTAGATGACATAGTCTATCACATAGGATTTATCCATTTCTTCTCAACATGTTTCGTGGTTTCATCCACTTCTTCAAGAGTATTTTTGATAGAGCAAAATATCTATAGAAAAATAATGACAATCATGATACAAATATTAAAACAGTACAACATTTATATTCAGAAGTTTTGGAGGCTGCATAGAGGCTTACCCACAACTCAAGGAGGTTCACAGCAAATGGAATGTCAGAAGCACATGTCTTCCCGACGGGTACAGGAGCACTATAAGGGGGTAAATCCTGCCTATTAAGAACAGGATGTTCAGTGTGAACAGTTGAAATCAATAGCTAAAATATAACCATAACTTGCTTCAGATCATAATACACACTGAATCAAGCAGGGGTTCCAAAAATTCCAAAAGTAACAGTAAAGATATTTCTAAGGGAGCGATCGTCAATAGTGACCCAAAACGCAGGGTGTTAATAAGATGTGGTGCATCCAGGGAATCATTGTATATAAAGATCTAGGCTAAGCACAATAAACATATTCATATACAATGCTGTGAAAAAGTATTTGCCCCCTTTCTGTTTTTTTTTTTTTTAATTTTTTGCATATTTGTCACACTTAAATGGCTCAGATAATCAAACAAATTTTATTATTACACAAAGATAACCCGAGTAAATACAAAATGCAGTTTTTGAATGATGGTTTCATGTATTAAGGCAAAAAAGCTGTCCAAACCTGCCTGGCTTTATGTTAAAAAGTAATTGCCCCCTAAACCTAATAACTGGTTGTGCCACCCTTGACAGCAACAACTGCAATCAAGTGTTTGCGATAACTGGCCATGAGTCTTTCACATTGCTGTGGAGCAATGTTGGCCCACTCTCCTTTGCAGAATTGTTTTAATTCAGCCACATTGGAGGTTTTTTCAGCATGAGCGGCCTGTGTAAGGTCATGATACAGCATCTCAATTGGATTTAAGTCCGGGCTTTGACTAGGTCACTCCAAAACCTACATTTTGCTTTGTTTGAACCATTTGGAGGTGGACTTGTTGTTGTGTTTCGGATCATTGTCCTGCTGCATAACCCAAGTGCACTTGAGCTTGAGGTCACAAATTGATGGCCGGACATTCTCCTTTAGGATTTTCTGGTAGAGCTAAGAATTCATGGTTCCATCAATTATTGTAAGTCGTCCAGGTCCTTAAGCTGCAAAGCAGCCCCAGACCATCACGCTACCACCACCATGTCTGACTGTTGGTATGATGATCTTGTTATGAAATGCTGTATTAGTTGTATGCTAGATGTAACGGGACGCACACCTTCCAAAAAGTAAAATTTTTGTCTCATCAGTCCACAGAATATTTGCCTAAAAGTCTGGGGGATAATCAAGATGTTTTTTGGTAAATGTGAGATGAGCCTTTGTGTTTTTTTTTGGTCAGCAGTGGCTTTGGCCTTGGAACTCTCCCATGGATTCCATTTTTGCCCAGTCTCTTTCTTATTGTTAAATCATGAACACCGATCTTACCTGAGGCAAGTGAGACCTGCAGTTCTTTAGATGTTGTTCTGGGTTCTTTATGACCTCCTGGATAAGTCATCGTTGTGCTCTTGGAGTCATTTTGGTTGGCGGGCCACTCCTGGTAAGTTAACCACTGTTCCAAGTTTTCTCCATTTGTGGATAATGGCTCTCACCGTGGTTCGCTGGGGTCCCAAAGCCTTAGAAATGGCTTTGTAATCCTTTCTAGACTGATACATGTCAATGACTTTGTTTCTCATCTGTTCTTAAATTTCTTTAGATCACAGCATGATGTGTTGCTTTTTGAGATCTTTTAGAGTGCTTCACTTTATCAGATAGCTTCTATTTAAGTGATTTTTTGATTCAACAGGTCTGGCAGTAATCAGGCCTGGGGGTGGCAAGTGAAATTTAACTCCGCTTTCCAAAAAAGTGTGGTTAATCACAGTTCATTCATGATTCAGCATGGGAGGGGGCAATTACTTTTTCACATAGGTTCAGGCAGGTTTGAACAGCTTTTTTCGCTTAATAAATGAAATAATAATTTAAAAACTGCATCTAGGATTTACTCGGGTTATTACTCGGGTGTAATATTAAAATTTGTTTGATGATCTGAATCATTTAAGTGTGAAAAACATGCAAAAATAAGAAATCTGGAAGGGGCAAATACTTTTTCACAGCACTGTATAAAGTATCCCATAAATCTAAACCATGCAGGTGTAGACCGCATAGAGAGCCCATATATGTCTCACCTTAATTGCAGAAAGATGTAATATGTTTATCAGCCACAAGAGGTTGCTGGAGTAGACACTATTGTTCAAACAATCAAAAGATGTACACAGCCCCATTGGCCCTTGGCTCACAAAGGTTTCTAGATAGATCAAAATGACAGTAATATAATACAATATATCCATGTAATTTCAGGCAGAAATTTCTGGATCCACAAGTTTACATCAGAATGCATTAGCAAACACTGGGAGGTACTTGTATATTCATTGGGATGCTTGTTGATGTGACATAGGATCCCACAAATTTACTTTAAATCTCAAAGAAAAATAGCTTTGAAGACTTTGGGAGACTTTATAAAATTAAACTAAAAAAATAAAAAAGCCATTAAGAATATTTCCTAACAGTCTTCAAGAGTAATTCAGTCTCTGAGTAGTTTTGTGCCAGGCATTTTGCCAGCACATAATCAAGGCACACCAAGTCTGTGAACTTATCATGAGAATAACACCCCCACTTTTTGCACGTCTGTCAGATATAAAATTTCTTATAACATGTCAATGTTTAGCTGCAGGGTAAATTCTGGGTAGGACATACTAGCTAAATTTAGTACTTTGACTACCTTGTGATTCATTATTTTGCTTAAGTAAGAACTCCAGAGTCCATATTAGTATTAATTATTATTAGTATCCTGAAACAAGTGCCAAAATAAAATGCACGTAATGCTAATTTTTACCATATACCAGTACCAGCAACTGATATAATCAAATTAATTTCCATAGACTATTCAACTAACAGATGATTACCATGAGTCTTTCTACATTTTGGACAGAAATGTGCTTTCTCAAGCTCAGGAAGTGTGATGGAAGCACCTGTAGCACCCTCTACCTAAAGGTAGGTGCTAGAGTAGAATTTTTTTAGCTGCAGGGCCCAAGTGCAGGTAAATTTAGCCAGGCCTATGCTTTAGGCTGGGCCTGGTTGTTGTGATTTGGGACTGGGAGTGATCAGTGTAGTGGGGGTGTGGCCACCTGCACTCTGACTCAGAGATGCCTCCTCTGCTTTCAGAAGGACAGTTCTGGACGAGAGGTTGGACTTGAGATCTGAGTGACAGGCAGCTCATATAAGGAGCCCTGACCAATCATTAACTTGGATTGGCAGGGGGCAGGCCTCTCATATAAGCTGGGGTCACATGCTTCCAGGGAGTTCTGTGGAGCAGAAAGACAGCATGGAGTGTTTAGGTGCTGTTCCACGCGTCCCCACATGGGGGATGTGGTGGACGCGGAGGAGGGATGGAGGAACTGCTGGGAAGGAGCTAAAGATAAGGATCTTCATCTCTAAGGAGGCATCGGGCTGCTGTGACCAGGGAACACAGGACTTTGATGTAAAGAAGATCAAGCAGACGAAGTAGCAGTCAAGTGGAGGAGAGTGGAGCAGCATTCTGTGACCGGGGACACAGAGCTGTTCTGGAGAAGAAGGTCAGTGTAACAGAAGAAGAGAAACTAGTCAGAGCAGTGTAGAATGTTGTGGCCGGGGAACGTGGCATTTATAGTCCTGGACTGGCTGAAAGCAGTAGTCCACCCAATACCAAGTGTCAGGTCATCGTGTGGAGGTACCAAGTCATCTCCGGCCTGGTTAGCACATTGGTAGGGCCTTCCAAAGACTGTGTGGATGTCTTATGCCTTGTACACACGATAGGATTTTCCAATGGAAAATGTGTGATAGGACCTTGTTGTCAGAAATTCCGACCGTGTGTGGGCTCCATCACACATTTTCCATAGGAATTTCCGACACACAAAGTTTGAGAGCTTGCTATAAAATTTTCCAACAACAAAATCCGTTGTCGGAAATTCCGATCGTGTGTACTCAAATCCGACGCACAAAGTGCCACGCATGCTCAGAATAAATTAAGAGACGAAAGCTATTGGCTACTGCCCTGTTTATAGTCCCGACGTACGTGTTTTTTTCGTCACCGCGTTCAGAACGATCGGATTTTCCGACAACTTTGTGTGACCATGTGTATGCAAGACAAGTTTGAGCCAACATCCGTCCGAAAAAATCCATGGATTTTGTTGTCGGAATGCCCGATCAATGTCCGACCGTGTGTACAGGGCATAACTCTCTGGGAGCTGGGAAGAAGCTGTGTGCACCTCTGGCCTTTTGAGTCGTATGGACAATCCTATCATGGTCCATAAATGAGGAATTATTCAGAGTGATTCTTTGTTCAAGTGAAAGTGAAGAAATAGGACATTAGTGTGTTCTTTGCAGTATATGCACAGAAGAAGAGGAAGTAATAGTATGCAGAAGATTCATTAAAACCAAAAGAGATAGAGCAGGAGGGAGTGTTCTTGCAAGGCTACGGCAATTGAATAACTATTTACAACATGCAATGCATCAAATGAAAAAGGCATCTCAGGTAATCCTTTACCCATCCAAGTTAAATCCTGCAAATAAATACAACAGAAAACCTAAGATTGACTGTTCTCTTGCTTTAATGGGTTGTGGGGAGTATGGCAGTAGGGTGATTGGCGGATTGCTATAACCAAATCAACAGCCCTTACGGGGGTACCGCTACACACCCTTTGGCACAGGGAAGGGAATGTTCTAGGAAAGAGTTAGTTTATTTATTAAATTGCATAGACTGGCCACTAGAAATTCTGCTCTAACTTGCTGGTTTTGTTGTTCCCTTGCATCAAAAAGAAAATTGCTGACCATTAATATAATACAGGTAATAATAATATCTATATATATATATACTACATTATATAACAACTTTGCCAAACTCTCTTGCACCCAGAATTAGGGATTTTTCCCAGACAAAACAACAATTACTAAGCTGCAAGATGTCTAAAAGAAAGAAAGGCAGTGTCTGTGAGCATGGTGCAGATAATACCAGTGTCCCAAGCTTGGTAGAAGGAAGGTGTAAATACTGTTCCCATTGGTTTATAAACTTTCAACCCCCCTCCCTTTTCCCTTAAAATCTTCTCAGATATCAGTTGCATGTTTCTAGAAGTCTTTGCAAAGTATCATCACTGTGACATTGTGGGCTGGTTGGCAGCCTTGTCCTTGCAGTCTCAGAAGAGGAAGATGATGCTTATGATAAGTCTAACTGAGGGAAGTTGACTTGCACTAAGTTGTGTTCCACCCATGCCTGATCTCTTCAGGCACTGTATAGTCTCTACTCTCAATTCAAATTCTAGGTTTTGCAATTGGTCTTTACTGATCATTACTGGTCTTTCACCTACATCTGGGCAAGGTGAAGGTGTTCAAGGAGCACTAAATGTCACAACAAGTTTTCTTTCCGAAAGAGCCTCTTACTGATCTTCCTTTTGGACCTCATTACATGGCATAAAGATTTTGCCTTGTTTGGATCAATCACTGGGTAAAGCATAACACAGCAAAAATCTGTTTAGCGATAGAAATGTTCAATTGGGAGGAATTTACCACTCATTCCTAAAACTCCAGAAATGATACAGAATGTTGGTAAATATATAAAAAAAAAACAAACCTTAACAAGCACCCCCACTGTGCCCTCCAGAAAATAACTTTTGTATCACCTTAAAATCTGATTTTAGGCCCTATCCACTGGAATATTGTTTGATTTTATCATATGACTGCATGTGGGCATCTCATTATTTATTTTGAGCCCCCCTTTTTTTTATTTGTTTTCATTTGTTCGCATTTTAAATCTAATAGATATGAATTATTCACATTGGATCTGGCACTCGTGTAAAAATGGATTAATCAAAGGATATATCTTAACCACCGGAAGGTTTCAACCTCTTCATGACCAGGCCATTTTTAGCGATACGGCACTGCGTTATTTTAACTGACAATTGCGCATTCATGCGACACTATACCCAAACAAAATTTCTGTCCTTTTTTCCCCACAAATAGAGCTTTGTTGATTTAAGAGCATAATTCGTTGCAGAAGCATGCTTGTAAACCAAATCACTCTTATATCAAAGCGACTTTTCATATAGGAAATAATGGAAACTCAGATAATAAACATACATGTAAAGATGAAACAAATTAAACTGCACTTCAAAATACAGTACTGTACAGTATAAAGTGTACTGTAAAAATAAAACAACAGTAATTAACATGCACTTTGAAAAGAATTGTGACTGGTGTGAGGGAGATGAGAGAGAGGAGAGGACGAAGGTGGTTATTGTGCAGGACGTCCTGCACTAGCTTTAACAAGGAACCTATCCAATAACACTTGCTTTTGTCTCCTTTTGAGGATTTGGAAGAAATGTGACATTGCATTGTCGTTAAACAGATTTATCGCTCCCACTGCTACAGCTTTATTCGGGTGGTGCTTTTCTACAAAAGTTTGCACTGTTTCCCACATTGTACACATCTCCCTAATCTTATTTGAAGTGATTTATTCCTCTGCCGTTTTATACTCCTCTTCAGATGAGATCTCCGCCATAACCTCTTGCTGTTGCTCGCGATGCAGATCCATCAGTTTGTCGGTGGTCAGCTCCTAGGCATGTTCGTCCACCAGCTCTTGAATGTCCTCCTAATTCATCTCCAGTCCCATAATCTGCCCCAAGGACACAATGTCATTAATGACTGGCGGCTCCTGTTCCTAAACAAACCCCTCAATGTCATGTCCAAGAACACAATCAGACCACAGTTTTCTCCAAGCAGAATTGGTGACCCCATCCCAGGCTTTATCGATGATCTTAAGGCAGCTCACGATGTTGAAATTATTTTCCCATAAGTCTCGGAGGCTAAGGTTTGTTCCATTAGTAACCTCAACACATAGCTGAAATAGTGCTTTGGTGTAAAGATTTTTAAAGTTGGAAATGACCTGCTGATCCATGGGCTGGATTAGTGGAGTGGTATTGGGAGGAAGGAACTTGACCTTAATGAACGAGAACTCCTCCAGTAAGTCGTCCTGAAGGCCTGGAGGATGAGCAGGAGCATTATTCATTAGCAGCAAGACTTTGAGTGGCAGATTATTTTCTAAAAGATAAACCAAATTGTACACACGCTGCGCTTATCAAAATAAAAAATAAGAAATTTCCACTAAAATATTAATAAAGTGATATTGTGCTTAACATATACAAAATCTATTAATACTATACTATATGTTAATGTGCAATAAATTTCAATGAATGAATAAATAGGTAAAAGTGCTCCAATAAGCCTGTGTATTGCAAATATTCCACCAAGCTTGTGCAATATTCAAACATTAATAGATAATTCAACACAAACATCCATGCGATTTAGTGTTGCATCCAAGCATATCAGTACTGCATCTATGCAATATGGTGTTAGTGCAATGTTCGAACAATAAAAAGTAAAAAAATACAAAAAATGCATCCATGCGATTTGGTGCTACATCCACCAAATCGCATGGATGCGGTTTTTTGTATTTTTTGACTTTTTATTGTTTGAACATTTCACTAACACCATATTGCATAGATGCAGCACTGAAATGCATGGATGCAACACTAAATCGGACTGTTAATTTAATCATTGCACAGCAACACAGCACTGAATTGAATAGAATCACATGGATGTAGCACCAAATCGCATGGATGCGTTTTTTGTATTTTTTTACTTTTTATTGTTCGAACATTGCACTAACACCATATTGCATAGATGCAGTACTGATATGCTTGGATGCAACACTAAATCGCATGGATGTTTGTGTTGAATTATCTATTAATGTTTGAATATTGCACAAGCTTGGTGGAATATTTGCAATACACAGGCTTATTGGAGCACTTTTACCTATTTATTCATTCATTGAAATTTATTGCACATTAACATATAGTATAGTATTAATAGATTTTGTATATGTTAAGCACAATATCACTTTATTAATATTTTAGTGGAAATTTCTTATTTTTTATTTTGATAAGCGCAGCATGTGTACAATTTGGTTTAACTATTTTGCATGGTTATGAGACATGCGTAACGTTAGCAGCTGATCATTTGCAAAGATATACTATTTTGGAGACCAGATTACCTGGAGGCTCACAGGACTACAAATTAGCATTTTCTAAAAGATATTTCTTCACTGTAGGACCGAAGACTTCATTGATCCACTCAACGAACAAAATACGAGTGACCCAAGCCTTGCTGTTGGACCTCTACATAACGTTTAACTGGCTCTTCTGCACCTTGTATTTCTTGAAGGCTCGTGGATTCTCAGAATGATACACGAGCAGGGGCTTGATTTTTAAATCCCTGCTTGCATTAGCACAAAACAAGATGGTGAGACGGTCTTTTATGGGCTTGTGACCGGGCATTGCATTCTCTTCTGCTGTAATGTAGGTCCTTTTTTGTCATTTTTTTCCAAAAAAGCCCCGTCTCATCGCAGTTAAAAACTTGTTGCGGCAGGTAACACTCGGTAGCCATGAGCTTTTGGAACTCGGTAATGAATGCCTCAGCTGCCTTAGTGTCAGAACTTGCAGCCTCTCCATGCCTCACAACACTATGGATGCCACTTCTCCTCTTAAGGTTATCAAACCATCCCCTGCTTGCGACGTACCTGGCAGTTTACTTACAAGGTCGGCATACAAGGCCTTTGCCTTCTCACAGATAATGTTTTCAGACACAGTATAACCTGCTAGTTGCTTCTCATTTATCCAGACAAGAAGCAACTTTTCTACATCACCCAGAAGTGGCCGTTGCTTTGATATTCTTGTGGAAGTAGCCTTATTATAAAATCTTGCGATGTCGGCCACTTGCATACCTTGTTCATGCTTCTCAATGATTTCCTTTTTAATTTCCACTGGAATCACCCCCTTCTTCTTAACACCTTCCTTTTCCACCTTTTGTTTCTTACTTGGGGCCATTATTGGTGATTACCCACAATCCTGCATCCAGAAAGAGAAATATTTGCTCAGTTATGATGTGTATAGGGAAGCGCATACAGTATTAATACTTTACAGTACTGTACAGTAGTAGGAATACTGTACTGTAGCTCTGTGTTGCAAATGTTTTAAGTGCGGAGTCTGGTGCTCACCTGCTGTGTATACTGTATGTAGAGAAGCTGGCCAGAGGGGTTGGTGCTTATATATTTACTGTACAGGGTACTGTTTTCAGTAGAGCTGGTGTACAGTACACAGTAACGCTGTATGTTGACTTAGCATCAGCTCACAGCTCTTCCTGGAGAACTCTGAACTGTTGACATCACTTCCGGGTAAGCCCGCCCCTGCTGGGAGTGTCTGAGTGTCTCCTGGAAGCGCTGTGAGCTGTCATCTCTGGCCACAAAGCTGTGCTGTATAACTCTACTGTGCACTGTGCGGCTTAATTGTTCATATACGCAGCGGTTTTGCACGGATGACCAGTGGACTCCTTCAAATGTGAGTGTAATTCTAAACATAAAAAAAACACTCGTAAATCAAGACAGCGCTCACAAACCAAGGCAAAAATTTTGAAAAAAAGTTGCTTGTGTTTCAAAACGCTCGTAAACTGCGTTACTCGTAAATCGAGGTTCCACTGTATTTGATCACCTCTGCGTTTTTTTTTTGTGCTATAAACAAAAAAAGACCGACAATTTTGAAAAAAAAACCAATATCTTTTACTTTCTGCTATAAAACATATCCGAGAAAAAAATGGAAAAAAAATTAAATTTCTTCAGCAAATAAAGGTCAATATGTAATTCTGCTACATGTTTTTGGTAAAAAAAATTCCCAATAGGCGTATATTGATTAGTTTGCACAAAAGTTATCACGTCTATAAACTATGGGATATTTTTATGGCATTTTTATTTTTACTAGTAATGACGGTGATCAGTGATTTTTAGCGGGCCTGCGACATTGGGGCAGACAGATTGAACACTAAGTGACTCTTTTTGGGGACCAATGACACTAATACAGTGATCAGTGCTAAAAAAAATGCACACTGTACTAATGACACTGGCAGGGAAGGGGTTGACATCAGGGGCGATCAAAGGCTTATGTGTGCTCCTAGGTAGTGGTTACTAACTGTGTGAGGGTGGCTTAACTGGAGGAAGACAGAGATCTGTGTTTCTGCTTAGCACAAAATCTCTGTCTTCCTCTCTGACAGGATGGCGGTCTGCCTTTTTAAAATAGCAAATAAAGAGAAAAATAATATAGCGTGTAATTGAGACACAAATCATATTGTAGTTGAATGTTATTAAAAATTACCTTTCCTTTTCAATCTGTAGCCGCTGTCATTTTTTGAAATTGCAATGCAATATGGCTATCCGGAGGGGTTCTGCACACAGAATGTGTACTGAACACACCCCTGAAACATAATTTCCTGCTTGTGTGATTGGCTCACAGATTTTCCCAGAAGTTTGCCTTGGATACAAGTCAGATTTCAGGCATTCCCTGGAACAAAAATGCAATTTTTGGTGAGATACTCCCAGTAGGAACACTTCTAAAGGGATACAGACCCAGCAGCTTTCCTCATAAGAGGCCTGCAGGTGCACAGCTGATTGATAATTATAACACTACTCCCGTTAGGTTTACTTTCCCACAGGGGCACAGAGGAACACAAATGGATTTCTTCAGAATAACAAAAGGTAGGAATCTGCAACAAAGATTGTTAAAATCCTTGTAATGTACATAAATCAGTGGGGAATGTTTTTTGAAATGGAGTTACGCTTTAAATTAGCTTAAACAGCAGAGAATGGTCAGACATTGAAGTATAAACATGATCTTACAGTTTCACAATTTAAACTGTGCCATTGCAGGACAGAGAAAAACGGAAGTATGAGGAGTTGGAGCGGACTCCTCTATCGCCGCTGTGGAAAGAGACACCGCAGGAGAGGACAACACAGCAAGGTAAGTACCGCTGTGCTGCTCCCACGGGGAACAGGTTGGGGAGGGGGGGTTCGATGTGCCACAGGCAAGGCTGCATTTGGTGGGACACGGGCAAGGCTGCATTTGATGTGACACAGGCAAGGCTGCATTTGGTGGGACACAGGCTGCATTTTATGTGACACAGACTGCATTTTATGGGACACATGCTGCTTTTTATGTGACACAGGCTGCATTTGGTAGGACACAGGCTGCATTTTATTGTGACACAGGCTGCATTTGATGTGACACAGGCTGCATGTAAGGACGGACTCCGCTGGGGGCACCTGATGGCATCTGGTGGCAGGCGACGTGGCTAGTGACACGCTCAGGGCTCCTGCTGATTCTGCATTATGGTGAGTTGAATGATTTCATTTTATATTACAATGTAATAATAGAAATAATGCACTTCAATCATCCTGGCACCATAAAACCATGGTGCCGGGATGATTGAAATGCTAACACCAGGTGTTTGGAATATCTTTATCTGCTGATTGTTAAACTTTCTAGAATATACATTTCTAGAATACACGTTTCTATGGTAGGATCTGGGCCTGCTGTCCCTCCATCCCTCTCTCCCTCTCCCTCCATCCCTCGTTCATCTCAGACGCCAACCACACCACCTTAGAGCCACGCCCACATTTTCACCAAGTGGGAGAGGTAAAAAAAGGAAGGACAGGGTATATGACAAATAAAAATTTGGAAGTGATGTCATATGTTGTAGTTTATTTGTATTGTATTTTCGGATGACAGCTGTACTCATTAAACGAAAATCGTATGATCTAGCATAGTACGAAAAAACTTTTCCTGCATTTCTGATTGGATAGTATCGGATGAACTGTCATTATCAGCTCTCGAAAGCTGTGTACTAACGATCTGATTATCGTATGATCGATTCGAAAGCGGTATTTTTTGTATGATTTTCGGATCGTGTGTACAGGGCTTTAGTCATCTATACATTTAGCCATCTTTAGGAATGTAATTTATTTTTCCTTTTTAAATGTATTTTTAGCTATGTAGTTACAATATAAAAGGTTCAAAGAAAAAAAGACTGTGTCCCTTTTATCAATATGTTACAGTTAATTACATATATCTGCTTTTAGTTTGTCCTCATGTATTAAACAATTTGGTTCGTAAAAAAGGTTAAACCTTCCCTAAATGTTTTAAATCAGCATATCAAACCAGGTAGCTTCAGATTTGTAAAGTTATGTAAATAATGGAATTAATTTCTGCACAAATGATTATATAATAATTGAAATTCGACTCTCCAGATGTTTTTTCCACACATTACCTATATTTATCTCTGTGCGTAGTTATCTAAAATTTATGCTTATTGTCAGATTGAAGAACATTTGGTAAGGACCCAGGAGACTATGTGAGATGATGATCATTACAAAACCATTGCAGAATAAATTCACAGGAAGTTGCTGTGAGAGCATATCTGTTTGTATAGTCTATTACAGGCAGATGCTTTTTTATATGCAAGTGAAGGAATCTGTTTTCTTGGGGTTTATTTATTATAAAGAATTACCAATTGCTGAGCAAAATTTTTTTTCTCCGGATAGAAGTAATGAACTTACTTTTTTGGAACCCTTGCCCATTAACCAGGCACAAACAAAAGTTAAATAAAATATTCACACAAATTATTTATTTGAAATATAACAAAATGTCCCATTCTCTACTAATGTTGTCTAAATTACAATCCATAAGGGTTATATTGCTTTTGTCCAACTCATGTTAAGACTCTGTTTTAGTGAGAAACCATTAAAGTTAGGGAGTAAACATTTATACAAAGCTAAATATACTGTATTTCTCAGTAATTTTTTGTATTTACTGTATTATGGGAACATCTGCTGACCCAGTTCCACTTTGTCATTCTTAATTACCTAATTTATTAAATAGGAAACATTGCAACTGCAAAAAAAAAAAATGATCAAACACCCCTGTGTTTGAAAGAGGATCACAATTTTTTGTAAGTAAGGGAAAGGAGCTGGATGCAGTTATGGGATTACCAGTTTTATGCTAATGTGCTTCTAATAAACTACCAGAAAAAAAGAAATAAAATTGATTGAAAGAATACAAGATCTGGCCATACACATTAAAAAATTGGTTATGCAAACTTTGTGCAATAAGCTTCATATTGTCAACAAACCACGTGTTGCAAAGGTCTCGCCTAATCTTTTTTAACCACTTCACAATCAATGTATTTATATTTACATTATATTGCCAAAAGTATTGTGACACCTGCCTTTACACACACATGAACTTTAATGGCATCCCAGTCTTAGTGCATAGGGTTCAATATTGAGTTGGCCCACCCTTTGCAGCTATAACAGCTTCAGCTATTCTGGGAAGGCTCTCCACAAGGTTTAGGAGTGTGTCTATGGGAATGTTTGACCATTCTTCCAGAAGCACATTTGTGAGGTCAGGCACTGATGCAGACGAGAAGGCCTGGCTGGCCGTCTCCACTCTAATTCATCCCAAGGGTGTTCTATCGGGTTGAGCTCAGAACTCTGTGCAGGCCAGTCAAGTTCCTCCATCCCAAATGTGCTCATCCATGTCTTTATGGACTTTGCTTTGTGCACTGGTGTGCAGTCATGTTGGAACAGGAAGGGGCCATCCCCAAACTGTTCCCACAAAGTTGGGAGCATGAAATTGTCCAAAATGTCTTGGCATGCTGATACTTTAAGAGTTTCCTTCATTGGAACTAAGAGGCCAAGCCCAACCCCAGAAAAACAACTGCACACCACAATCCCCCCTCCACCAAATGATTTGGACCAGTGCACAAAGTCCTGACCTCAACCAATAGAACACCTTTGGGATGAATTAGAGCGGAGTCTGCGAGCCAGGCCTTCTCATCCAGCATCAGTGCCTGACCTCACAAATGCGCTTCTGGAAGAATGGTCAAACATTCCCATAGACACACTCCTAAACCTTGTGGACAGTCTTCCCAGAAAAGTTGAAGCTGTTATAGGGTGGGTCAACTCAACAGTGAACCCTACGGACTAAGACTGGGATCCCATTAAAGTTCACGTGCACATAAAGGCAGGCGTCCCAATACTTTTGGTAATATAGTGTATATGTATGTCCTTGGGAAGAGGTTAGAGCTTCTCTGCCTGCAGCCATCATCCAAATATCATTCTTTTCAGTTGGTGATTCATGTTTCAGTAAAAGTGATCTGAATGGTTAAATAGCTGCTCAGTCAATTTTACATGCAGCAGAAGGGGGGCCTTTCACCCCGCAATGTCATTTCCAGGCTGTCTGGTCCCACCAGGGAGCCCAGGCGGCACTCGGTGAGCTTGCTGCACTCTATGGTGTATGAAAATGGAAGCGATGAGTATTTAAGTGACCCATTCAATACAATACCCTATACCAGGGATATTATACCCCAGCTGTTGCAAAACTACAACTCCCATCATGCCTCTGGGTGTTATGCTTGTGGCTGTCAGAGTCTTGCTATGCCTCATGGGACTTGTAGTTCTGCAACAGCTGGAGAGCCATAGTTTGCATATATTCCTGCTCTATACCCTAATCTTTACCCTTTGCAAAGCATGTCCTAATCTCCACCACATTGTTCCGTACTCTGTGTTGTGCAATCCCTATTCCACTTTACCTCATTCTGTACTCTGGTCTGTATGTTCCCTATTCCACACCCTCTCATTTTGTTTTCTGTGCTGTATGTTCTCTATTCCACACTGCATCATAATTTACTCAGCACTGCATGTTCTTTATGCAACACCATCTTATTCTGTTTTCAGTGGTGAGCAGGGCTGGTGCAAGGATTTTTGACACCCTAGGCAAACCTCATTTTGCTACCCCCCCCCAGTTCCACCCCTGCTTCCACCCCCTTTGCCCTGCCCATGTATATTCTAACTTTTTAATGAAACCCCCATCAAATACAGCCTACCAGTGCCCATCAATACAGCCTACCAGCACCCATCAATTAATATTTGCTTGCTTCCATTCATTCGGGATTTGGGACACAGACACAATCCTCCGCCGCCTCTGACAGTATGTGCAAACAGAGCAGCGGCTGCCTGCTGATGCTGAGACTTAGTTGGTTGCTGCAGAGAGAAGAGAGTAGGAACACCAGTGGCCGGGCACCCTAGGCAGCAGTGCGCCCTAGGTGGCTGCCTAGTTTGCCTAGTGGTAGCACCGGCCCTGGTGGTGAGCGTTGCCTATTCTACTGTATACCTCATGATTTTGTTCTTTGCACTGTGTCTGCACACCTCCTCTGTATGTGTTCTGCTCTGTACATGCCTTGTTTCACACCAACTTATTCTGTACTCTGCACTGTATGTTACTTATTCTACAATGTCTCCTTCTGTACACTACAGTGTATGTTTCATATTGCACACCCCTGATTCAGTAGACCACACTCCCCCATTTTGCCCACTGCTCTCTATGCACTATGTTGTACATTACACAACTTTTACTAAGGTGTCCATTGTCTCCACAGTATTGTTAATCTATGGAGTAATATTTTATACCGTACCTCTAATCCTTGTGTATATGTTTTGGTTTATTATTCTACTTTCCTGTTTTTCAGCTGCATTGTATTAAAAATGTATAAATAAAGAATATATAAAAAAATAAAAAGCACGTTTGTAAGGAAAAGACAGAGCTGCTGCTGTTGGCTGAATGGATCCCTGCCATAGCAGAACACAATCAACCATTGGCTCTCGCTGCTGTCATTCACAGTCAGTGAGCCAATAAGAAGAGAGAAGGCAGAGCTGAGTCATGGCTCTGTGTGTGCAGAGCCATGTTCAGGAACGAGCCTGCTTTGGTGCCCCAATTGCAAAAAAGCACCGGCGAGGGACCCGAGACGAGGAGGATTGGGACTGCTCTGTGCAAAACCACTGCACTGAGCAGGTGAGTATGACATGTTTGTTATTAAAAAATAAAGAAAGCCTTTAATATCACTTTAAGTTGATCCTCAGTCAAAACAGGTTTTTGGATAGAATAAGAAGGCTTAGAACCTCTTAGAATCCCATTAGCAAATCATTTACTACAAATCTTTGCAAAGGGAATTTATACAGCATTAAACATGTTTTTTTTTATATGCAAAATGTAGAATAAGGAAAGGTTTCTATTGTTGTTTGCATCTCAGTTGGGATTATTCAACTGAAGTGATCAAATCTCCCCCCTTGAGCAATGAAAACCTAACATGACTTTATTGTCAGCCCCATTTCAAGACAAAAATTAGTTTTGGTTGCAGGTACACTTTTATCTGCTGATAGGTATTTTTATGTAAATTATATAAAATAATCTTTCTTAAAGGGGTTGTAAAGGTAAAAATTTTTTCACCTTAATGCATTCTATGCATTAAGGTGAAAAAACTTCTGACAATACCGCCGCCCCCAGCTCCCCCGTTTTACTTACCTGACGCCTCGAAAGTCAGCTTCGCGTTCCCGACATCTATTCCTCCGCTCACACTGGCCGCTGATTGGCTACAGTGGATGGATTGGAAGCAGCGCAGCCATTGGCTCACGCTGCTGTCAATCACATCCAATGACGCGCTGGGGGGCGGGGCCGAGTTATACAGTGAGCGGCTATAGCCGCCGGCTGTATCACGGGAGCGCGCCCGCAAGCACTAACCACCATGCGAGGGAGCTCGCATTAAGGTGGTTAATGCTTGCGGGGAGGAGCTGAAACAGCCGCCGAGGGACCCCAGAAGACCAGGTTCGGGGCCACTCTGTGCAGAACGAGCTGCACAGTGAAGGTAAGTATAACATGTTTGTTATTTTTAAAAAATAAAAATTTTACCTTTACAACCCCTTTAATGTAAAATGTTAGTGGTAATATATATGGGTATACCATGCAGCCAAACAAACCTTAAACTAGGCTGTTAACTTTTTTATACTTTGTTTTAGACAGGATAGAAAAATGTATGTGATTTGCATAACTAAAATATAATCAGACAAAAAATTACCTTGTCCAGTAAATCACATCAGTCATAATAGCTTACTGAAATAATGTCATGCTAAATGTCACATTCAAACAAATGAGAGAATGGTCTATTGAAAGGTACTTTAAAAACTGTGAACTGTAAGACCCTATTAGATTCGATTCACGGGTCGCGCACCAAGATCTTCGTTTAAAATTCTCCTCATTCACTGAAGATTAAATTGGTAAAAGGCTGTGATATATGCAGAAATCAGTCATAACATTGTGCTTGCTTAAATAATTTATAATATTCATTAGGCTTTAATTACTTTTTACATATAACTCTGGTCTGGATGGTTTTATTTAATAAAATTAGCATTTTATAAGATGGAAACCCATTTTAAAAAGAAACTACGCACAATTTTGAGAATGATTGTAAGTTTAAGTTCCTTTTTTCAGTAAAACCAGAGCAATAAATGACTATAAATGTGTAAATACAACATGATTAATAGTCACTTGATGCTACTTAACCAATAAGGATGAGCAAATCTGTCCAGTTTCAATTTGAGGGGGCTTATTGAAACATGCCTAATATCTAGTCCTGAACTTAACATAAATCCCAACTGAAGTCTGTCGTAGACAAATCTTAAATTAATGCCATTTTCAAGACTTATAGGTAAGCTGTTGTCAAAAAAGAGCATCGGGAGCTGGGCACTGCCATATGGGACATTCAACAAAGACCCAGTTGGAAGAGGGTTCTTTTGATGCAACTTCAAGGGTAACATGGAAAAAGCATCAATCATTAAAATTACATTCTTTGGAGGTGCACTTAAGCTTTATGTGGTGTTATGGAACAGTAATGCCCTGTACACACGATTGGATTTTCCAACAACAAATGTTGGATCTGAGCTTGTTGCCAGAAAGTCCGACTGTGTGTATGCTCCATCGAACATTTGTTGTCGGACTTTCCGCCAACAATTGTTGGCTAGCAGGTTCTCAAATTTTCCGCCAACAAATGTTTGTTGTCGGACTTTCCGATCGTGTGTACACAAGTCCGTCAGACAAAAGTCCACGCATGCTCAGAATCAAGTACGAGCCAGAGATATAATTAGCGTTCGTAATGGAGATATCGCGTACGTCTTGTACATCACTACGTTTGTAATTGTTGGCCAACATTTGTATGACCATGTGTATGCAAGACAAGTTGGAGCCAACATCCTTTGAACAAAAATCCACGGTTTTGTTGTCGGAAAGTCCAATCGTGTGTACAGGGCATAAGATTCTCATTTTGGATGTGTCATTTTTTAAACTTTTACATTGACTTAAGTACAGCAGCAGCCCTATCTGATTCATTTCAACTTAACCAAAAAGATCTTTATTAGGTAGTTCTGGCTGAGACACAAGAGTTTTTTCATCTAGTAGTAAAATTACTAAATTGAACAGTGGTAGTAGCAGCTACAGCAGATCTAATACCTATAGAAATGTTTTATCTTAAAAAACATTAAAAAAAGCTAAAGCCCTCAACCTTGTACAAATATATTAGCGGCACAGCAGTTTAAAAATGCATTTTGTGAGCTTCTTTTTTTTTAGCAATACAATACTGTGTTGTCTTAAAAGTTTAATAAAACGTCAAAGCAGAGTGCCTACAAACATTTCATAATCACAACCATATTTCCTGAACGCCCTCTCAAGGGTCAAAGCAAACTTTATCTTGCAATTTTAGAGCACAATTATGCTGCATACACACGATTGGACATTCCGACAACAAAATCCTGGATTTATTTCCGATGGATGTTGGCTCAAACTTGTCTTGCCTACACACGGTCGCACAAATGTTGTTGGAACTTCTGATCGCCAAGAACGCGCTGGCGTACAACACGTACGACAGCACTATAAAAGGGAAGTTCAATATCAAGTGCGCCACCCTTTGGGCTCCTTCTGCTAATCTCATGTTTATCTAGTGCTAGTAGAAGTTTGGTGAGAGACGATTCGCGCTTTTCAGCCTCGTGCATTTCAATCCATTACTGCTCTTCAGTTTGTGCTTGTGGGTTCGTATCTGTTTTTCAGTGCATGTAGTCAGTTCGTATCTGGTTTTCAGTGCGTTCTTGTCCACTTGTTTCTCATTTTCAGCTCACTCTACTCAGGCCTTTCTGTTTTTCAGTGGGTTCTGTTAGTTCGTTCTGACCAGCCCACCGTTTTCTAGCCATGTTGTGGGTACGTCCTCGTCGTAGAGTTCGTGCTGTGCAGGGGGTTGGTGTTGGAGTTTTTACTTTGACCCAAGCCCAGTCCATGAACAGGGAGGAGTTCATGGAGGAAGAATTGGTTACTCCAGAGAGACCAATTCTCGCACATGCCTTTGTTGCGGGAGGTCCGTGAGAATAATCCTGATGATTTCAGGAATTATCTCAGGATGACGGACCCCGTTTTTCACCGTTTGTTGGCTTTGCTGTCCCCTTATATTACGAGGCAGGACACCTGCATGCGGCAAGCCATCACTCCTGAACAAAGGCTCGTCACCATGTTGTGCTACTTGGCGATGGGGAGAAGTCTGCAGGACATCAAGTTCTCGACAGGCATCACACCCCAGGCTCTGGGGATCATTATTCCCGAGACCTGTTCTCTCATCATTTATGTCCTGCAGAAGGACTATATTAAGGTAAGTTTTTTCCTTTAACATCACATTCTATGTATTTAATGTTTGCAAATGTATTGTATTTATTTCATCATTCCCTAATTACCATGATTGCAATATGCTGTGAATGTCCTCTTTATCCTCATGCATGCTGGAAGTTTTTAATGCTCCTTTTTTGTCCTTCATGCATATTTTCCTTCACTAACCTCCCCAGCATGCTATCCTGGGCCCATACACACCTAGCCTAGTCACCTAACAATGTATTTTGTCATCTTCATGGTAGTGCTTACCCTAAACACCCCCTAAAATGTGTACAAATGTTATTTCTGTCCTTAAATTCAAGCAGAGTGCAAAAAGCTTTTTTTTGGGGTCCCAAAAACCATTTGGAACCACCCCTCCCCCAACCGCTAAGTTAACTGATACCAATACTCTATCTGCTGACTTTGCCAAACCCATACACACTATACCTACCTCTTTTGTTGTCATATTTATGGATGAATTCACCAAAGCATGTAGTGAAAGGGCCTGCCTGAATACTTTCAAATGGTACTGTGTAAAGTTTTGTTCTCCTAGTATCTTGATAGGTAATTGCAGAATGTAAAAATGTGCTTCCATTTGTACAGTGTTTTTTTTTTATGACACTTCTTACCTGTCCAGTGGTCTGCCAATAGTGTAAGTAAGGTGGGGCTGGCCAAAGTAACACACATTATATATGCATTCAGCTCTCAATGAAGTGGAGGGGGTTACCTGTCCAAAACATCCCCCCCCCCCCCAAAATTTTTACAATGGACCATCAGAGGGGGTGAGGAATCTAATAAGTGGACCTTATACTTTTGTCTTTCAATACTCCTTAAAATAAATGTTATACTGATGTTGGCCAAGAATGTTTGTGTCTAATCTGCTTGCAATGTTATGTGCAAAAGTACTAATTTTTTTTTTATTGTTTGACTCCACGGTTTCCTTAAACGCCACAGGAATGGCAGACTGTGGCTTCCCAATTTGCCCAGCAGTGGGACTTCCCCAACTGCGGAGGGGCAATCGATGGGAAACAGGTCCACATCGTCCCACCCCCCAACTCGGGGTCTTACTCTTATAACTATAAGGGGTTTAATAGTATAGTGATGTTGGCGGTGGTTTCGGCGACATACGAGTTTTTGTATGTGGACCTGGGGAAGAATGGCCAGATGTCGGATGGTGGAGTAATCGCCCAGCCCGAGTTCTATAGACGGCTCCAGAGTGGTGGCTTCAGATTGCCACCTGTGGAAGATAACGTGGCAGGACTCCCGTTCATCTTCGTCGCTGATGAAGCATTTGGGCTTGGAGAACACCTGATGCGGCCATTCCCCATGAGGACCCTCACCCCGGACCAGAGGGTTTTTAACTACCGGCTGGCCAGAGCCAGAAGAGTGGTGGAGAATGCTTTCGGCATAATGGCCAACCGGTTCCGCCTATTCCTCATTGCAATCAACATGGCGGGATATAAACTAAACCATATCGTACTTGCATGCTGCATTATGCACAACTTTTTATGGAAAAATGCTACAAACTATGTGGCTTCAGTTGGGCCTGAGGCCGGATTTCTTGATCAGTCAACTCTGAAGGCACTTGAACCTGGCCGTCCTGGCTTGCCCCCTCAAAGTGCACGTAGAGTGCAGCAAAAATATATGGAATACTTTGCGGGTAGGGTGGCCATTGATATGCCACCAAATGTCTGAGACATTTTTAAATAAATCTATTTTTGAAGCAGAACTAATATTTCATTTGATTTACTGCTTGTGTTTCTTTTAGCTGTCTCCTAGGTTCTCCAATGGGCTTTTCTTTTTGGCCATTTTCTTCAAAAGTGCAAATGTATTTTTTTGGATACACGAGGTGACAATCTCTTCTTCAGCTTGCTATTATGTTGTGGGTCTGCTGTATGTAATGCTTTAATGATAAAAAAAAATCCTTTTCAGAATTAATTGTTTTGAGTCCCGAAAATGTCCAGATTGGGGCAAATTTTACAGCACTGTGCGAGGTATTTACTAACGGAAAATACGCTTTGCACTACAATTGTACTGAAAGTGCATTTGTAGTGCAAAGTGGATTTGCCTTTAGTAAATAACCCCCATTGTCACTGTAAACATCAACTTACTCCAAAAGCTGATATTGAGCATTGAAAGAAGAAGCCACACATTGTTGAGTAGAAAACATTTTACTCAAAGCACATTCACATGTGTGTTATAAAAGAGATTTTGAACAAACCAACATCTTTGGTGTATAACTTATTTTTTTGACATTAGAAATATGCTTTTTTTGGTTAAACAGGCATGTTTCAAACCATAACATACACAACTCAGGAAGTTACAAAGTTAACTTTGATAAACTGAAGGCAATATCAGACATTAGTATGTCAAAACTGTGTTGATCTTGTCTTCATCAGATGGGGTGATGTCACCCCTGTAAAAGCCAAATTTTGTAGGTGCACACAAATTGGGACTCCAAATGGGGATTTCCCTCCTGATCCCATGCCTAATGTCAACATGTGCTAGCTCTCATCATGGGGGATCAATGGACGTGTTTCAGGGGTGCAACCCCTTTCTCTCACCTACTTGAGTTGCGAGGAAGGTGTTGAAACCACAAAACGCGTACCTTGATATCCCGTGATGGCAGATAGCACATGTTGACACACTGTGTGCATCTTCAAAATTTGGCTTTTAAAATACTTTAAAACTTGATTTAAAATACAAAATTGGACAAAATGGTACAATTGTTGTGTGTTTTTTTGATCAGTGATGTTCTTCATTTTTTGTTGAACATCTTTGATGTTTTCCTTTAACTTGTCTAAATCCCGATTGCACCCCATTATCTCCCCGATGAGGATCTCGGCACTTGCACTTGTGAAATGAGATTCTTCTGCAACAACATCCACATCACCTAAAAAAAAAACACACCATGTATTATAAATATGCAGGCATCCATCTATTACCTGAAGCTGTGGTCTCAGACACTGACCTGTTGTGGTCACTATTTGCCCACTTCATAAACATCTCCCTCCTCATCCTCAGGTTGTGGTGTGGTGACTTCCCCTTCTTTAGGAGGTTGGGGATCCCTGGTGTCCTCAGATGTCCCAAGTCTTTTCTCCCCTATGTGAATTTAAAAAAAGGTATACTTAGCACACAGATATTTAAGGCCAGAAATAGGAATATGAAACATTGCTTGGAAGTGTCATACAATTGTCTGTTTTGGCAGAGTTACAAGCTGAAGACATTCGTTTTTTTTCCCTTTCTAAAGCTGGAATACTTACCTTTTTTGTACAATTTTCACATATGGAGACACCCCTAGTATCCACCGGATCACCTATGTAGGACACCCTAAAAAATTTGTTCTGGTGTCCCACACTAGTGCTCCTGCGTCCAGATGTGTAAACAGCTGCTGAGTGTCCTCTCCTTACACTGAATCAAGTTTGCATTTCATTCTAGTTACAAACCCATCTAGACAACAATGTAATAAACTTCTTTTAATACAAATAGGCATGACCAAATGTAGTTAACCTGCATCTGCCAAAAACATTGTATTAGTGGGCGAACGAACAATGTTTACTACGACCGATTACTGCGCAGACGAACCTGAAAGTTGTCATTTTAAACAGTACAACTGTAAAGAAAAGCACATGGAGCAGCATGCAAGTAATAGTAATAATAATAGGAACACACAACAAATACTTAAATTTTAGAAGCAGTTTCCTGATCCTTCTGTACTGATCCTGCTCCCTCAATTTCAGGTCTGACCAGCGTTTCCTCAATTGCTCCTTGGATCGTCGTACCCCAAAATTCCTGGGCAGACTTTTCACAACTTTAGTCATGATCTTGGCCTTTCTCACATTTGCATTTGGGTAAGGTCCATACTTCCCAAGTTCCCATCATATTCGGCCCTCTTCAAGATGTCCACCATCTCCACCATCTCTACAAAGGCCATAGCTGAGGCCTTAAGTCTTCTCCTGGATCGGGACGTTTGTGACTCCGGGCTTTCATTGTTGCTGTTGCTGTCTGCATTCAGACATTGCATTGCTCTTTCTCCGTCATGTGCTCTCCCACTGCGCCGAAAGAGAAGGGGCGGGGAATATACTAGAAAGAAGGTTGGGCGGGCGGAGTTTCACGCATGCGCAGTGTATACAAAGCGTAACACGCATGTGTTGTACGTACGATCTGAGAGCAGAGGAAGGAGTAATGGAAGCGCCGATTGTGATAAGGAAGGTACAATTTTAACTTGGTGCATCAGTGGCCTATACTGCTTATAGATTGAGGCCTGTATTGGGACAATATTAGGAGGGTTTAGCCTGACATTAGGGTTTGTCTTGTGTTGTGTCTTGCAGAGAAAATGGATTGCTTTAATGGTCATTACATTATCCCCCTATTGATCGATAAGTACAGGGAGCTGCCCTGTCTGTGGCAGGTAAAACACCCCTATTATAATAATAAAAGAAAGAGGAAGGCAGACCTGGATCAATTGCTGGAATTGGTGAAGCCGCAGATCCCCACGGCAACCATCCCCTATTTGAAGGCCAAAATTGGTGGCATGAGGAGCACTTATATTAGGGATCGCAAGAAGGTCCAGGATTTCCAGAAATCAGGAGCTGCAGCAGGTGACATTTATATACCCAGGCTGTGGTACTATGACAGACTGCGTTTTCTGTCAGACCAGAGTGAAATCAGGCAATCACTCTCCACTCTTCCTTCAACGCTTCCTTTCACCCCAGCTGAGGCTTCCGATGTCCAACCTGGGCCTTCCAGCCAGGAAGAAGTGGAGGAGCCCAGCTTGAGTCAGGTATAGCATTGTTCAACATATTTCTTGTCCAAAAATGAATGATGTTAACTAGATGTTATTATTGATCACTAATTTCTGATTTAACAAAGTGTTTTACATATCAATAGACAGTAGTGGCCAAAAATGATTGGGACAAGAATGAAAAATGCTGGGGTAGAATGATAGTCTTTTCTATTTATTAACATTCAATTTGCAACAGTCATGAACTGAAAATTGTGTGTGATTGATTAACAAAAAACTATGTCCCTTTTTCATACACAGGAAAGCCTCAGCCAGGAGGAGGCTGTGGAAAGTGGCAGCCAAGAGGTGGTGGGGGTAAGTGGCAGCCAGGAGGTGGCCGGCCGCAGTAGCCTGACTGAATCCCAGGTCCCTCCCCTGTGCCTTAAAAAAAAAAAAAGCGGAAGTGGAGGAACCTGGAGGAGGCAGCACTTGGGTTAATTCGGCAGGCTACTGCGGCCCTCAGAACCCCCCAATCTTCAAGAGGCCTATGTCTGCATGGCAGCCTGCAAAATGCAGGAAATGGAGGAGGGCCAACGCCTCTTCTGTGAGGAATTAATCTTACAAGCCCTAAATAATGGATTGAGGAGGTGAACTCACAAGCAAAAGCCATGTTTGTGAGTTCGACCATCCTCCTCCTCCTCCACCTCCACCGCCTGCCACAGCTCGAACACCAGAGCCACAGCCTGGAAGCAAGCATGGAAGGAAGACAAGAAAGTGATGGCCTGGGTTCAGTCTGGTCTGACAAACGACGCAGGCTGTTGGAAGACCACATCCTTGGGACATATATGTCATCTGCTGCTGTTCTTGATCTCTTGGAGTCCTGGACCAGATTGTGCTCATTATTATATGGACTCCTCAGGCAACCAATTTTGCCTGTAAAATAGTTGATGTGTGCCCTGGGGTACGAAGGCTTTGCCAATTTCACCAGTTTGTCCAGCGTTGCCTTCCTTTTTATTTTGTTATGACCCCTAATAAATGTCTATTTTTTTTCACAAATACTTGCCTATGTGTTTTACTTAAAAAGGACAGTTTGTTTGTGAGTAGGTAGGTACATTTCAAAAATACAATGTCAAATTAACAAGGGACACTAACACCAAACAACCTCCTTGAGGTTAAAAAATACAAGATAATAATGGTGTTGTGGTAACTTGATACACAAAAAGGCAAAAAATATTATGGAGATTCTAGCATTATAAAGAAAAAGAGAATGCGCTGCATTAAAAGATTAAAAAATCTGCAGCGTGACCAATGTGCTATCTCCATTACGAACGCTAGTTTTACCAGACCAAGCACTTCCATCTCGTACTTGATTCAGAGCATGCGTGGAATTTTGTGCATCGGAATTGTCTACACACGCTTGGAATTTACGAGAACAGATTTTGTTGTCGGAATATTTGAGATCCAGCTCTCAAATTTTTGTTGTTGGAAATTCCGACAGCAAATGTCCGATGGAGCCTACACACGGTCGGAATTTCTGACAACAAGCTCCCATTCAGTGGCTGGACAGAATGTAAGTGGCTTAGCTAGGCTGTAATGTAAGAAGGAGACATATTTATCTTGAAATAAATATTAGAATGTAATTTGAGAGACAGTAGCCAAACTATTGTAGAATGGCTGTACAGTATGTAAGAAGCTTGGTAAGACTGCAATGTAAGAGAGAGAGAGAGAGAGAGATGAGGTAAGGATTATCTTGAAATAAAAATTAGAGAAAAATTAGAGTAAAATAATCCCCAACCATACGTGACAATCCCCCTTCATGGCAATGTGGCACGTTTACAGTTAACTTATATATAGGGATTGTTTGGTTAACTAGTCCAAGCCACTAAGTCAAGGTAGGAAGGACCTGTGATTTCTATTGGATTACTATAAGCTTGCTATAACATAATATTCACAGAAGAGATTTTGTATGATTTGATAAGTCTGGGTCTTCTAGATATCCCAACAAGCATCTAGAAGGGTTACAAATATTGGGCAATTGGAGAACAGAACAAATAAAGTCTTTGGCTGTGGACCAAATGGTATGTGTGACTGGGCATTCCCAAACCATGTGGTAACTCTTGATAGTGGCACTAAAGGCTGCTGCTACCACCGTTGCTACTCCTTTTAGGGATCAGAGGATCAGAGGTACATTAGTCATTAAAGGGGATCCTGTTACCATTAGGATATGCAGCCAAGGGGTTCTTTCGCAACCTTTCCTTATAGTTACGCATTTTGGGCTCCCTCCAGCATGGCCTTCATTCCCACTGGACATGGTATATCCTCCTAGGTCTCTGAAACACTTTGTGGACACTTTGTAGCACCAAGATGTTGTGGCAAATGCAGCAGGGGAATCTTGTAGAGTGGGGAGATGTAGAAACTGTAGAACAAGGAGAAGGAAGAGTTTGGTCCCTTTGTTGCTGATTTGTCTCATTGAGGTGCGGCTCCCACCAATTGACCTGTCCAACAGTATGCGTTAAAAACAGGGGTTTAGTTGCACACATTTGCAAATACATGGGTAAGCTGCAGGCCCCATCAAGGCACCCTGTATCCTGCAGACCCTACCTCTAACTTTAAGAGTGTCCAGTTTTTTGTATTGTTGACATATTGGTCAGGCAACGCACTGACACCTTTGATGCCATTGGGCAATGTGCTAGGTGTTCAGTGTGTTTCTGCGCCTTTAGGGAGGGGTGGGCTCCCTCCAGTCATCTGCCCTTCATCTATCCATCAGAATACATGTGCATCCACTGTGGAGACTCTTAAAAGTTAGAGGTAGGGTCTGCAGGATACAGAGTGCCTTGCCGGGGCCTGAAGCTTAAGCATGTATTTGCAAATGTGTGCAACTAAACCCCTGTTTTTAATGCATACTGTTATACAGGTCAATTCACTTGGTCGCAGGCTGGTTGGTAAGTTGAGCTTGAAAATTCCTTGGTCTTATTTGACATGGTATTTTTACCATACTGATATGCTGCACATAGAGGCTGCAGACCACAATGGTGCTGTCAACAGCATATAAGTTAAAAATGGTCCACTATGCATAGCTCTGTTGACCAGCCATGTGTTTAGCAGTGGCTTGTACCTGTAAGGCAGTGCTGCTAAATGGGTTGCTCCCTTCAGCTTCTGCAAGTTGCCCCTGAACAATGTCCTTCCTCACTGCTCTTCTACCTCACCCTCAGAACTTTCCTTCTTTCCAATCAGTGGCGCCCACAGATGGCCTGCCAACTCATCATCCACCGCTCCTCATTGCTGGAGCCCACTTGGAAGTAAGCTTCAGCTACTGGAACATCACTGAAACACCATTGCTGTTGCCTGCCTGATGTACACTCCATCTATCTTTCTGATGCTATATTTCTGATCCTGAAATGGGGAATACTTGGGCATGACTAACATTATCTTCCTGTTTTAGGGCCTACAAATGGAACAACGGGCAGCAATATAGGAACAATAGATTTATGAACAAAAAGGGACACTACTCTGCTATCTCTTATTCTTCCTCTAGTTTATCTTCTGTCTCATCACAGGTATCCTCTAAAAGTAAGAAGACATCACGTACCAATTGGAGTGGTGATCATTCAGAAGGACAAAAAATAATAATGATACTTCACTTGGGTGTTCTACTGTACCTACGGTTTCAAGTAAAGTGCCAACTTTGGTGATGGGCTCATCTGTTCCTTTAGCCACATAAGTACATAGGGCAAATTTTACATCCCACCCTATTACTAGATCCCAGACCACACAGGGAGTAGACGGATCTGACCCTTCCCTTTTGTGGAAGCACTTGTCAATACATCTATCCTAGACGTAGAACCTAGGAGGGACCCCTCTATGTCTACTACAGGCAGCGTTGGATCCCAACAGGGTCTCAATATAGCGAACCTCTCCTCAAACACACTTTCTTCAGATGAAACTCAGATACTCCAGAAGGGTCTGGGTTTCTATCTTAATGAAAATGTGGACAAATTAGAATTTGTCAAGGATATGCAATTATTTGCACGTAAGTTGATCCTTAGGAACATGTATCAAAAACCGGGGGGGGGGACACACAGATCTTAAGCCTAGAGAAAACAGAGCATTTGACCAGTTGGTCTCCCTCCTAGAGGAGAGTGACACCATGGATCTTATCGATCATATCGATTTACCGAAGGCCCTCTTCCTCTCTGAGGAAGTCAATACCGGTCCAGTTCAAGATCCTATTCTTGGATCCAAACGTAAGAAGAAATCAGCCCAGTTTCCAGCCCCTAGTTCGAACCCCAATATATCTGCTTTTTTGAGATTGATTAATGGGGAAATTGATAAATTGAATATTCACTCTCCTAGACTAACAAACATCAATATCCAAGAAAAGCAAGCCCTTAAACAACTGACTGACAATACTACCATCACAATCAAGCCAGCGGATAAGGGAGGCAATATTGTCCTCATGGACAATATTTACTACATTTTTGTTCCTCAAAAATCTTGAGGAACAAAAACTGGTATAGAAAAATCATGACCAGTATAATAGAAAAATTCAATCAGGACTACTATCAACTAGTCTATCTGGCATATTTCAATAATGTGATCAACAAAACCACATGAGAATACATCAGAACTAAATTCCCAATTGCACCCACATTCTACTCTCTCCCAAAAATCCATAAGGATGCCTCTAACCCCAATGGAAGACCGATTATATCAGGCAGAGGATCAATAAGTGAGAATGCCATCCGTCTAGTTGATGAGCATTTAAAACCGCCATTTGTATGCTTTCAATCATATGTGAAAGATACAATTAATTTCCTTCAGATCATTGACAACTTGAATATTCCAGAAAATGCCCAGCTTGTAACAATTAATGTGGAAGCTTTATACGGCTTCATTCCTCATGACAAGGGATTGGCAGCTGTAAAACACATCATTTATCAAAGAGGAGACGAGGATTGGGGCTAAAATGAGTTCATCCTGTCTCTTCTGGACTACATTCTACATCACAACATTTTTACCTTTAATGGCTCCCACTACCTCCAGGTGCAGGGGGTAGCGATGAGACTTGTTGTGCCCCATCGTATCGAATTTAATTTGACTTTTACCATGTCCTCCAGTGCTATCAGAATCTCCTTCCTCAGTGTTGAGATCTCAAGAGGTGATGGGGGCACTCTCTGCAGCAGTCTGAACCGTAAGGCCACCTCTGGCAATACTATATTACATGCCTCAAGTTTTCACCCGCAGTCTTTCGTCAGATCTATACAGTCAGTACCTCAGAGTAAGACGGAACAGTACTAATGATGATACATTTGTAGCAGAGGCTGCCAGATTGCGTGACAGACTGTTGCAGAGAGGCTATTCCCACACTTCGCTCAAGAAGGCTTTCAGATGCACCACCTCACGTACTAGGCAAGATCTCCTGTATTCTCACAAACCCCCACATCAAGACAATTTTTTAGAATCATCACTAAATATTGCAACCAGCATGTCGAGATTTGGAAAATTTTCCAAATTTTGGCATGTTTTAACAATGGACCCTTCTTTGGGGCATGTTATTCCTGTGGCTCCCCTCTTTACATTTAGGACAGCAACCTCCATTTCCTCCAAATTAGTGAAAAGTGAGTTTAAAGGCGACCTGACTGTTGAACACTGTAAATACTGAGGTACATATATGTGTGGCTCTTGTGGCTACTGTACGTATATGGATACAAACAAAAAAACAATCCTGCCGGATAGTAGAGCTTTGAAACTATTATTATTATTATTATACAGGATTTATATAGCGCCAACAGTTTACGCAGTGATTTACAATATAAAAAGGAGACAATACAGTTATAATACAATAAAATACAAGAGGATTAAGAGGGCTCTGCTCAGAAGAGCTTGCAATCTAATAGGGTGGGGCAGGTGGTACAAAAGGTTGTAACTGTAGGGAATGAGCTGATGGAAGTGGTAAAAGATTAGTTGGAGACGTGATAGGTTTTCCTGAAGAGATGAGTTTTCAGGGATCGCCTGAAGGTAGCAAGAGTAGGGGACAGCCTGACTGGTGGAGGTAGCGAGTTCCAGAGGATGGAAGAGGCTCTGGAGAAATCCTGGAGATGAGCATGGGACATTTTCCGAACTGCAGGACATTTGGTGTGATTTATATGTTAAGATGTGACTGTGGTTGCTTTTATGTCAGTAAGACTAAGCTCGAATTTTGGAAATGAGCTTACCGACATATTAGGAGACATGCAATCCTGATTTAGCCCTGGGAAGACATACTACCATTGTCCACCAGGGCAGATTCCCGAAGATCAAATTTTTGATCTTAGACTGTATCCACCCCAATCCCAGAGGAGGAGACTGGAACAAGAGTCTCCTCCAGCTTGAATTGCGCTGGATCTACACATTGAGGGCTACTCATCCCCGGGACTCAATGAGGCGGTTTTCTTCAAGCCCTTTCTTGAAGGGTTTACCACAGGAGGGATGGAGAAGTAGCCGTATATTTGGTCTCATTATTGTAGATTGATAGTGTAATTTATATATTATTTGCTTTTCTTTTCCTCTGTTTTTTGTTTCCTTGTCTATATAGGTTTTGAACTATCCAACAACAATTTTTTCCTCTGATCTTTGACTTGTGATCAATCTGTATTGGATTTGCTTGTTCATTATTTGCATCTTTGCTCAGTCCTCGCACATGCGTTTTTCTTGCTGCTTTCCCAATGTAAACACTGTCACATGCAGTCTTGGCCATCCTAGCCACGATTTATTATTTTTTGCTACCATATGCCTTTACTGGTATTTGGATTTTTAGGTCACTTTGCGACTGTGTTTTGTCGCTCGTTGTAGCTTTATAAGATACATTTCTTTTTCTACGGCATCTAATCTCTTTTCTCATTTTTTTCTCCATCTTAAAATTAGCCCTCAGCTATTATATTCTTTGACTTTTTTACTATTTGATGTGGCCTAATCACGTGTGCCCGACACGGCAAAGACTCTCCCTTTTGAGCGTTCTTCAGGAGTGACATGTTCTGCCATCTATGTTTGCCACTCCTATTCTGTTTCCAGAGTGAACGTTTAGTGTCTTCCTGGAGACATATCCGTGCTGGTGGGACGTGCGTGCATCGCGTCTTTCCGCAGTGCGTGTGCATGACGTTATGTCACGCACGTGCTGTGGGGAGGCCTGGCGTGAACGAGACTCAGGGGGCCTTTATGATGTCCTGTATGATTTCCCGCCACACACAGCTGTCCCTTATCAGTGGGCGTTGCGCCTGACCTTAATATATGTATACATACTCAGGCATCACAGGCGCACAGGCATGGTGACCAGGGGGATGCATCCGGAGATGCTGATGGGAGATTGAACACATTCACAGTGAGTTATATGGAGATCTTTTTGATCGACTTTCTGTTGCTATTGCAGTTTAAATATTCCATCTCTAGGAGCAGTTATTGATGCTCATTATATTTTTGTTTCTTTTCTACTAATTTGGGTCTTTGAACAGTCCTTCATTACAATAGTGATTTATCTTATTGGATCACTCTACAGCATCTCCTGATCTTTCTGTCCTTCCAAGCCTGGCTGCCGATGTTTGATGTGACCTCACATTTTAGGTACGTTTGACAATAGTATAGCCTTTTCGGGATTATGGATGTATATTTACATCCTTTTTCTTTTTATATATATTTTTTCACTACTTATATGTTTTTTTTTACAGGATTCCCGTTCTGTAGGCCCCAGTACACGTGACAAGCCCCTCTCTATTGATTTGGGGCATAGTCCTTATATATATATTTTTTCATTATATGCTCTGGGCTGGCGATACCTCTATTACAGAGATTCACTTCAAGCAGCTATAATGTGAGCAGGACGGTCGCATGTGACAGTGTCTTTCTTTTAAAATGAATATGGATGATCTCATGTATGTGCAATGGAACAAGATGTAAGTCAGCAGCACTTTAGGCCCTTTTTTGGCTTATGCATTACGGGATGCATTCCTAACTTATGGTTCATTATTTGTATTTGAATTCTATAGATTATATATTTCATGTTAACATCTGATGAAGGAGACAACACTCATCTCTGAAACGCATTTGTTCAATATTTCATGTATTTTTCTACAAAATAATTAAAATTATTATTCTTAATTTTTATTTTCCTTTGGTAGTGCCTCTAAAATCCCACCCCCAGGGGTTCTCTTTCTCTCTAATCTTCCTGTTTTAAGTCAATAATCATGTGATCAAATAATTCTGGCAACTCCTCATTGCCCGTTATGGCAGGATTAGCAGAAGAGAAAGAGGGGGAAGTAGAGGGAGCATAGCAGCAGCCACAGACTGGCTAAGTTGATCCTAGGAGCAGGAAGAAGAGAAAGGCCTCATCAGTCACTTAACTGCCTCCTGCGTGTGTGCTTTGGTTGTATAGCATGGTCACTCTGACATAGAAAACACAAATAAGCCCTGCTTCTAAATGTCAGGGCTTGACCATGGCTTTGCACCACAGAACTTGTTTTCATCTACTATTTACATGTGCAGATCCTCTGCCTCTCCCTTTAGGCCTGCCTAACACCTAAAAAAAAGGTTTGCCTAAATGTAACGGCAGCTATGGCAATAGGGAAAATAAAGATGGGGTGCTTTGGTTCATAATACTACCGTATATGGTGACATGCTGCATCAAGTGTGTGCTGTGGACCCTTAAATAAGAAAAATCTTATTATTGGCCTTTCTAAGACATCTGACCTAACTTCAAAGGTCATGCAGTGCATTGTGATTGCAAAGAAATTTAACCCAGTATTTTTCTGCTATAGTTTGCTGGATTTCGATCACTCAGGATTCAACAAAAACCCATGATAGCACCAAACACAAACCTCATTCCTACTTGCCAAGACAAAAAGTTTGAACCTTCATTTGCAACCCATGTTTTTTTGTAAGATTTGTTTTACATGTAAATATATAAACTGAGGAATTCTAACCCAGAGGCTGGAATATTTTTGTGTGTTGCCCTACACACGTGAACCTTCATTTTGTTAGTTATAAATTGAATGGCTGTAATTTATTTTGCTTTTTTTGGACGTTGTGCAGAAACACACTGGGGGGGGGGGGTCTCCATCTGCCTTGTGTGAGTCTCAGTTGCTGATGTGTTGCTACACCTTTTAGTAGGATGAGGCTACCTCCAGATAACCCTGTTGAGGTGCCTCAATGCTATTCATGTGCAAATGTATGCAATAAAAGCTTCTGTTTTAAATTACAGGATTAATCCGTTTTTTTGTGATAACTAGCTTGAATGAATCCTAAGAAATTGCTGAATTTAATAAAAAAAAAAAAAAAGGCTGTACTGATTTGTAAAACGTTTAGCAAGTAAGACAGAATTGCCTTTATTAGCTACTGTTATTGTTCAGGAGGATGACAGTTAGGAACCCAGACACTTAGTAAGAAAGTGAAACTAATAAGACCGGGTCTTATATTAATTTTGGCTATAAGAAAGGTGATGTCTTATTTTTTTAAGCCATGTAAAAAAAGTTCCTGTGTCCCCTCTCCCCCTCTCCCCGTCAGCTCAGGAGTCAGCATTATGACATTCTATAATCCCAAAATCTTGGTTAAAGTCATTGTAAAATTATGTAATCCGTTCTTTAAAAAGATTATATAGTGTGCAGTGTGTCTCCTTGTGTAACTTTATTGTGGAAAATACCTTATTTAGAGCACACTGGGCGCTCACGTGACCCACCGGAGCTCTTCTTCCCCGCTCTGAATACTGCAGATGGAGGGGCCTATATCTCTGCTGATGTCAGCCCGCTCCAATCACTGCAGAGGGAGGGGCCGCTGGTGTCAGCTGGGAGGAGAAGATCTCTGGCGGGTCATGTGAGCACCCAGTGGCGCTGTAAATAAGGTATTTTCCACAATAAAGTTACACAAGGAGACACACTGCACATTATATAATCTTTTTACAGAATGGATTACATGATTTTATAAGGACTTTAACTAGTGCTTATTTTCAGGGTAGGGCTTATATTGCAGCCATCCCCAAAAATCATGCCAGGTTTTATTTTCTGAGTAGGGCTTATTTTTGTGGAACAACGGTAGCTTCTGAACGACATAGTTTGGAGGTTATATCAGTCATTTTGTAGTGTCTTCTCTTAGTAAGGACTTTTTAATTTTTAAAGGTGTATAATGTCTGCTAGGTTTACTTTAAAGCATTCTGATACATGTTTTTATGAGGAAGGAATAATAACAGCAGCTGTGTACTGAGAAGCAAATCTAGAAGACTAACAAATACTTCCTCTTTACATAAACATCATTTGTAACTTGTCATTAGCTTGCATACTATGTTGGTCTTCATTATTAACAGACTTAATGTATCATATACTATTTAAAAATTATTGTACTGTCAGCTTGTTACAGATGAAATTTAAAAAAAGAGAAACAGATTAATTTTATAACATGAGACTCACCAGTATTCAATGGAGGCCTCAGTTGCACTCCTTTTGTAGTTTTAAACAGAAATAAAATCAATACTTGTAGTTGGAACATAAAACATGTAACTATCACTATATCATAACAGTTCTTATGCCGCGTACACACGGTCGGACTTTTCGTCTACAAAAGTCCGACAGCCTGTCCGTCAGACTTTCGACGGACTTTTGGCGGACTTGCGGCGGATTTGCGGCAGACTTTCTTATGAACGGACTTGCCTACATATGATCACACAAAAGTCCGACGGATTTGTACGTGATGACGTACACCGGACTAAAATAAGGAAGTTGATAGCCAGTAGCCAATAGCTGCCCTGGCGTGGGTTTTTGTCCGTCGGACTAGCACACAGACGAGCGGATTTCTGGGTCCGCTGAAAGTCCGGGGAAGCCCACACACGATCGGATTGTTAGCCAGCTTTAGTCCGTCGGCGTCCGTCTGACTTTTGTAGACGAAAAGTCCGACCGTGTGTACGCGGCATTAGAGTATAATGTGTGTATATTTTACCTTCAGAAACATAAACTCCTTGGGTTGGCCAGTCACACTACCAGAGGCTTATCCAATAAACTTCAGAAGGGCTGGGACTTTTATCTTTTGATGACTGGAGGTCATTAATGCCTAGCTGCCCAGGGCACATTTAGTAGTATCAGCATTTGTCAGTTAACTTGATAGTGATGCTATAACTCATTTACATACCTATATCATTTGTACAATTTTAAAGGCATGTAAGGCTTTATTTAGTACAAAGATTTCATTAAAATGCATTTTTTTAAATTGCATGAGCACTTTACTGTAGGGCCAGCAATTATAATTAACCTACTAGTTTGCATACTTATGCCCTGTACACACAGTCGGAATTTCCAACAACAAGTGTTCGATGGGAGCTTGTTGTCGGAAATTCCGACTGTGTGTAGGCTGCATCGGACATTTTCCGTTGGAATTTCCGACAAACAAAATTTGAGATCAGGATCTCCAATTTTCCGACAACAGAATCCATTGTCGGAAATTCCGATCATGTGTACACAATTCCGACGCACAAAATTCCACGCGTGCTCGGAATCAAGCAGAAGAGCTGCACTGGCTATTGAACTTAATTTTTCTCGGCTCGTCGTATGTGTTGTACGTCACCGCGTTCTTGACGTTCGGAATTTCCGACAAGATTTGTTTTACCTTGTGTATGCAAGACAAGTTTGAGCCGACATCCGTCAGAAAAAAAACATGGATTTTGTTGTTGGAAAATCCTATCGTGTGTACAGGGCATTGTTGTTCTGAGTGGCTGTACCAGATGTTCCTTGTAACCAGACAGTGATCAAAACTGTAAACAAAACCTGTGGCTGCACTTGTCAATGGACAAATACTAATAACAGGAAAGTGCAGAGTCAATAAGAGAATAATCACAGTGATCACAACCAGTGGCGGCTGGTGTTTTTTTGTTTAGGGGGGGCGGCAAACAACTGAATCCCCCCTGCGACAACTCAAACCCCCCAACACCCACCTCCCCCACCCACACTGTCCACCGGTCGGTCCACTGGCACTTACCCCATCCAGGCATCCATCATGGAGCAGCGGTGGGGATCAGGCATCCATCATGGAGCGGCGGCGGGGACCGGGCAGCTCTTCTCCTCGCTTCCTCTGTGTGTCTCCTCCCCTCCTCATAGGCATCCAACAGGATTGCCTGTCCTTTCAGCCAAGCGGATGATGGGTATCAGTCCCGCTTCCCAATTGGCCAGGAGGAGTATCAGTGTTGCAACAGTGAATATTCATTCCCTATTGCAACACACCTCAGCGTCCGAGTCCACCCTATTTTGAAGCATATTAGAGCCTATGGCTCTAATCAGGTGCTTAAAAAAACCATGGGCACTGTAATTCATGCGCTCGGTGACCCGAAAGGGGCCGGACGCATGAATAGGGGGTGGCTGCGGCGGCCATGGATAGATTCATGCAATGTATGAATCTATCCATTGCATATAGGTGATGGCAAGGAGAGAGGGGGCAGCGCCCGGGTGCCCCTAATGGAAGGGCCGCCCCTGATCACAACTGCAAAAACTGTAACACACACACAAAGAGGAGTTAGGAGGAGGTGAGCAGAGGGCTGGATACAAACAATAGTACCCAAAAACACCTAATCACAATACCAAAAAAAATATGATCACAGTAACCCAATACAGCTGACTACAGTGCTCCTGCCTGATCACAGTGCCCCTATCTAATTACAGCCAGCATCAGATTTCAGAAAGTGCATGGTTACAGCCATCATCAGATTGTAGCCAGCACCAGATTTGATTACACCCAGTGCCTATTTACAGCCAGTGTCTGATTACAGCCAGCATCAGTATTTCCAGTTTGCTGATCACAGCCAGTGCTGATTTTTCCAATTTGCTGATCATAGCCAGTGTCAGTGTTACCAGTGTCACTTATTGCAGCCAGTGTCAGTGTTTCATGTTAGAGTTTATGATTTATTGGGCCATTCACTCTGAACACAAGTTTGGGTTATCTAACTGATTTGCACTTCATGCTTGCACTTATCAGTTCATTTTCCTGATGCAGAGTGACAGTGGGAGCATCTCAGAAAAAAGCTTGCACACCCAAGGTGAGACTATGAGGTTAATTTACTAAAGGCAAATCCACTGTGCACTACAAGTGCGCTGCAAGTAAATATGCAAAAATAAAAAAAATTCTTCCTTAGTTTAGGCCGATATGTATTCTTCTACATATTTTTGGTAAAAAAATTTGCAATAAGCGTATATAGATTGGTTTGTGCAAAAGTTATAGCGTCTACAAAATGGGGTATAGATTTATGGCATTATTATTATTATTTTTTTTTTTTACTAGTAATGGTGGTGATTTTTTAGCGGGACTGCAACATTGCGGCGGACAGATCGGACACTTTTGACACTTTTTTGGGACCAGAGACACTTATACAGTGATCAGAGCTAAAAAAATAGCCACTGATTACTGTATAAATGTCATAGCAGAGAAGGGGTTAACACTAGGGGGCGATCAAGGGGTTAAATGTGTGTCCTAGGGAGTGTTTCTAACCGTGGGGGGATGGGACTGCCTGGAGGAGGAGACCGATCGCTGTTCCTAATAAGTAGGAACAACAGATCTGTCTCCTCTCTCCTGACAGAATGGAGATTTGTCTGTTTACATTGACAGATCCCCATTCTGTCTCTCTCAGGAGCGATCGCGAGTGCATGTCGTTGCGCCGCGAACTGCCCCCTAGTGGTTTTAAAGCGGCCGACGTACAATGACGGCGATTTGCGCAGGAGAGCCAACTGCGGCGGCTGGTCCTTAACTGGTTAAAAATGTTTTAAATTGAAGCTGAGAAATATAATAATGATTGCAAAGAAAGAAGGTAGTGATTCATAGGAAGATACAGGAATTTTGGAAAAAGCTATGATGTGTGCACGGATGTGAATCATATAATAAGTCGTACAGCACAATCAATGGGGTCTTTTTCCTAATTGGTATTATTATCATCAGCTAGTTTAATAGCTTCTTAGTAGTTTTTAGGTTGACATGGAAACCAGCAATAGGTTAACCTTTGTCCAGATTAATGGTTTCCAGAAACACCTTGTAAAAGAACAGTACTATTGTAGAGAAAAACATAATTATAGAGAATAAAAATAATGTTCAAATATAATTCAAAAATAATTATTTCAATGTTGAATTCCCTTAAATTAAAAGTATCAGGTGGTGAATACAGGGGCCACTAATGCTGACAGCCTGGCTGATATGTTAGTTTTTTCCAGTAATGACTTGCAGATGAGAAATGTTGGAAGTCTTTATGTGTGTGCTTGATTTAGGTATTGACTCAAAGTATTGGAACAATGCCAACCATATATTTTTTTTTTACTTTGTTTTCTGAACTTCCTTCCTGATAATCATTTGCTATTTAGGAAATGGTGAGAGTCGCACTGATACTATTGGGCATATTTGTTGTAACTGGTAGAGTGTCACAAGAAGACTTGATGCTAGCTGTTATAGCTGGATGTTTGATGTGCACACAAATGATGATGTCAGCTCTTGCTTTGAAACAGTACAAGTGTGGCAGAGAGACTAAGACCCCTTTCACACTGGAGGTGTTTTTCAAAAATATTACTTGTAAAGCGCCTGAAAAATGCCTCATGTGCAGTCTGCGCTGGCAGGACGTCCAAAAAAGTCCTACAAGCAGCTTCTTTGAGGTGTTTTAGGTTTATTGAAATCAATGGGCAGTGTCGCTGAAGCGCCTGCAAAGTGGCGCTTTTAAGCCTTTATTCGGCCGCTGTCTGACAAAAAGCGCCTCTAAAACGATGGTAAAACTAGCGGAGCTTTACCGCTGACGCCCCTGCGCTGTCAGTGTGAAAGGGCTCTTAGGGAAGTAACTGCAGCAAAGATTGGATGCCACTCTTCATGGGAAACTCCATTGTTTACTGCACACCACGCTCTACATTTTATAAGTTATTTGCCTGAGGAGTCTGGGTGGAGTTCTCTCTGCATTATTCTCCAGAGGAAACTAGGTGATAGGAGGAGAGGCAGGTCACATCATCTTGACAGGTCATGTACAGCATGGATGTCGCACCACTTCCTTAATCTAAATCTCTCTAAAACTGAGCTATTAATATCCCCCCCGCCTGTGCCTCCTCCATGACTTTTCCATCAAAATCAACAATGCAACTATCAGTCCCTCCCCTCACGCCAGGGTACTAGGTGTAATCCTAGACTCTGACTTGTCATTTCAGCCCCAAGTCCAATCGTTGTCAAAAGTTTGTAGAATTCACCTCTGTAACATCTAAAATTTGCCCCTTTTTAACAAATGTAACGGCCAATCTCTTCATTCACTCCCTCGTTATCTCTCGCCTTGACTATTGCAACTCCATTCTCATTGGCCTGCCTCTCCATAGGCTATCCTATCTTAAGTCTATCATGAATGCTGCTGCCAGACTTATTCACCTTACCAACCGCTCAGTGTCTGCCAACCCTCTCCTCCAATCCCTACACTGGCTCCCAATCACCCAGCAAATTAAATTCAAAATACTAACCACAACATACAAAGCCATTCACAACTCTGCCCCAAGCTACATCACCAATATTGTCTCCAAATATCACCCAAATTTTCCTCTCGGCTCTTCTCAAGACCTCCTACTCTCAAGCTCTCTCGTCTCCTCCTCCCGTGCTCGTCTCCAGGATTTCTCCAGAACTTCTCCCATCCTCTGGAATTCGCTACCTCCACTGGTCCGGCTATTCCCTACTCTAGCTACCTTCAGGCGATTCCTGAAAACTCATCTCTTCAGGAAAGCCTATCACATCTCCAACTAATCTTCTACCACTTCCATCAGCTCATTACCCACAGTTACAACCTTTTGTACCACCTGCCCCACCCTATTAGATTGTAAGCTCTTCTGAGCTCTTCTGAGCCCGCTTAATCCTCTTGTATTTTATTGTATTATAACTGTATTGTCTCCTTTTTATATTGTAAAGCGCTGCATAAACCTGTTGGCGCTATATAAATCCTGTATAATATAAATAATAATGTATATGGGAATTTCTTTTGCTGACTTTCTTTTGTGAGTGGTGCTCCACTTGTCTTGTCTTGCACTTTTGTAAAGGACAACACCTTGTTTTATACTGTATACAGTATATGGCAGTATATGGCAGTATTTTTTTAAAGCAGTGGTATGGTGAGGTAGGGCCATACAACAGTTTTTTTTAAAAGGAGTCCTTTGCATTAATTGTGAAAGGTTTAATGTTTAAATGTTTAAATGTACTTAAAGCAGACCTCAAGTCTTATGCTGCATACACACGATCGGATTTTACGACGGGAAATGTTGGATGTGAGCTTGTTGGTGGTAAGTCTGACCGTGTGTATGCTCCATCGGACATTTGTTGTCGGACTTTCCGCCAACAAATGTTTGCTAGCATGTTCTTTAATTTTCCGCCAACAAATGTGTGTTGTCGGACTTTCCGTTCATGTGAATACAAGTCTTTCGGACAAAAGTCCAATGTACAAGCACGCATGCTCGGAATCAAAGACGAGCCGGAAGTGCTCGGTCATGTAAAACTAGCTTTCATAATGGAGACATCATGTACATCTTGTACGTCACTACGTTCATAATTGTTGGCCAACATTTGTGTGACCGTGTGTATGCAAGACAAGTTGGAGCCAACACCCTTCGAACAAAGTTCCATGACTCCTTCTGCTTCACTTTTGTAATTTTTTTTTTTTAATCCAAAAATTTTATTGTAAAAAAGGCAAATAAGTAGAAAAATCATACAACACAGATGATGATGCCATACATTCAGCCATTGTGAAAAGCAGAGGGATTAGGAAATAAATCCTGTTAAGTTCGTAAAATGCTACATTTGACAAGCAGTTAACATTGTGTATGTAGGCAGTTTAATCCTGTCCCTCCCTATGTGAGTGATTTATAAAAAAAAAGCCGATTATACCTCATTTCACAGAGCCTCTCAGCGATCACCTGACCGTCTGGCTCTCTCCTTTCCCCATCTGACAGTTGCAGCAGGCGGGACTGAGATTCCCCGCTGATGTCACTCGGGAGTCGAGGAGGAGAGGAAAGAGCGAGCCAGCCGGTCACGTGATCACTCACACAGAGGGACACAGGATTAAGACACAGCACTGATAGTATGACAATATAAATGTTATTTGAGCAGCAGGAGTTGTGGGGGTGGGCACTGTCATGAGCTGACAGGCAGGGAGTGAGGGGGGAGAGCAGGACTGTGGATGACAGAGGCACGTAAACTGACCACGATGTCAGGGCTCAGCAGCCCTGATATACTGTGGTCAGTTTACAAAAGGGAGGGCAGAAACTGACAGGATCAGCCAGGTATTTCAGGTGATACAGGGGGCCAAATGACACAGCACAAGCATTGTGCTGTATAACATGCTTTAAAGGAACAGGATCTTTTTTTTTTGGGTTAACAAACGCTTTAATTAGACAAGCCAAAGTCTCTTCGTGGAAGGATTTGGTGACATCCAGTGTCTGGCTATGAGTTTTCTATATAGAAACAATAGCCTCACTATCACTGATGCTTGAAATACCTCCTCATCTAATGCACCCAGTAGGCATACCACTGGGCCTTGTGGATTTTTTAAAAGTTTATGCTAATACAATTCTGCAAAATCCACTGTATAGGAGTGAAAATGTTGTTATTGTTAATATTATACAGGATTTATATAGCGCCAACAGGTTACACAGCGTTTTCCAAAATGATAGGGAGATGGTACAGTTACAATACAGTAAAATACAAGAGGGTTAAGAGGGCCCTGCTTATAAGAGCTTACAATCTAATAGGGGCAAGTGGTACAAAAGGTTGTAACTGTGGGGGATGAGCTGATGGAAGTAATAAAAAATGAGTTGGAGGCATGATAGGCTTCCCTGAAGAGATTCGTTTTTAGGGTTCGCCTAAAGGCATCCAGACTAGGAACTAGCAGGACAGATTGAGGCAGAGAGTTCCAGAGGATGTTAGAGGCTCTGGAGAATTCCTGGAGACGAGCATGGGAGCAAGAGACAAAGAAGCAAAATGTTGTCAATAACTAAAGCAGAAGAAGGCTCTCAGGCGCCATGGCTGTTTTAGGTTGGTCTCTCTCTACATCTGCTGTTCTAAACTCTTTATTCAGAATTGTTCTGCCCCGCTTTTATGTAATTTATCTGACTTGTATTGATCTACATGAGGTTATCACCTTTCTGTGGTATGCGGACATCTACTGGCAGTTGTGGCCCACTACAACTTGTTTACTAGTATGATTCTGATATCTTCCTCTATCCTCCCCTTCTGTTTAGTGCTAGTAAGTTCAGTCCTAGCTATACCCTCCCCACTTCTTCCATGTTCGCTCAGAAGACTTAAGCTGCCCTTGAATGGTGCCAAGCCAGCAGGTGACCATACTGTCCAAACACACTGTGTCTAAGGAGATATGTCAATGCATAAATCAGAATTTAAAAATGGAACACCTATGCTCCACCAAACATTTGGTTTCCAGGTTCATAACTAATAAGTTTAATTTTAAGCAGTGTGAAAACACTAGGAGAGAGGGAGTCAGGGGATGCAGGGTAAAAGCCCAAGAGTGGGGATGACATCAGCCTCCCATCATGTATCTTGATGGCAGAAGGCTGTCTAGCCTTCCTATCGGTAATCCCAAGTGTGGCTCGGGGTTAATTTTCAATACCAATGACAGTAACCCTGAGCCACACTCGGAATTGCATTGCAGTATCCTGGTACAGCTTACTTACCTTGTCCCCAGGATCCTGTGATGTCTCCCCGCTGTATCCTCCGCTGGATCATCCACTCGATTTATCAATGTTCCGGGCTCCGTTCCCTGCGAGCGTTGCGACGCATGGGGGGCGGAGCCAGGCGGTAAATTCAAAAAGTACAAAACACATAACATACATACTACATTGCAATCTGTAAGATTACATTACTGTATCAAATCATGTAACCTCCCCTTTGTCCCTACTGCTGTGTCTAGTGCCCTGCCTTCCCATATTTTTTTTATTCATACTGTTCTTACCTGGAACAGTATACAGGCAGTCCTCTAGTTTCAAACATCTGACTTACAAACGACTCCTACTTACAGTACAAATGGAGGGAGACAATAGGAGATGAAAGGGAATCTACCCCTAGGAAGGGAAATTAATTCCTGTAAGAGTTATTATGGGAAAAGGTACCTCCACTGATGCTTTCCACAACAACCCAAAACTTTCAAAATCCAATTGTCATTGGGACAGAAAATTAGGTGAAATCTTCTGAACAGGGGCACAGACAGCAAAACAAATGTTACAGGGTTGTTAACCCTTCCCTATGCTATCCAAAAAGCTTAAAATAGTTTTTTTTGGCTGGAGCTACACTTAAAAAATGTACTGTTCTAACTTATAAACAGATTCAACCTAAGAACAAACCTACAGACCCTATCTTGTTTGTAACCCGGGGACGGCTGGTATATAATTTTATTGATGGCATTTTGAATGCACAGAGATACCGTGATGAGATCCTGAGGCCCATTGTTGTGCTATTCATCCGTGACCTTCACCTCATGTTGCAGCATGATAATGCACGGCCCCATGTTGCAAGGATCTGTACACAATTCCTGGAAGCTGAAAACATCCCAGTTCTTGCATGGCCAGCATACTCACCTGACATGTCACCCATTGAGCATGTTTGGGATGCTCTGGATTGGCGTATATGACAATGTGTTTCAGTTCCTGCCAATATCAAGCAAATTTGCACAACCATTGAAAAAGAATGGACCAACATTCCACAGGCCACAATCAAAAACCTGATCAACTCTATGAGAAGGAGATGTGCTGCACTGCGTGAGGCAAATGGTGGTTACACCAGATACTGACTGGTAGGGATGAGCTTCGAGTTTGAGTCAAACCCATGTGCATCCTCTGCACAGTGTGCACCTAAAGCTACCTGAAGACAATTGGTGGTGTTCTGATCCTATTAGTACCACAGGCAGGCAGCTGCTGTATTTACTGTTAGTGTACTGTGTCCTCTGCACAGTGTGCACCTAAAGCTACCTGAAGACAATTGCTGGTGTTCTGATTCTGTTAATACCACAGGCAGGTAGCTGCAGTATTTACAATTAGTGTACTGTGTCCTCTGCACAGTGTGCACCTAAAATATAGCATTTGTACAATCATACTAACATTTGTACATGAGTATAAAAATATAACTGTATATAATTGAATTTAATGATAGAGTATTTTACTAGTGAAACCAACAAGATGGCTTTGTAATCAGCCTATCTTTACATCAATTGTTTATTTGAAATACTCTGAATTTATGTATCAAAATCTATTATTTAATTCAAGAGAAAAATAAATTCAAGGGTCTCTAAAAATACCCTTCTAAATATATATAGTAACAGAAATGAAAAGTAAAGAGAGGGAAAGAAGAGTACTGTATTTATCGGCGTATAACACGCACCGGCGTATAACACGCACCCCAATTTAGGAGGGAATTTTAAGGAAAAAAAACTTTTAGGAGGGAAGTTGAAGGGAAAAAAAACTTACATTTAAATGCCCATCATTGCAGCCTTCTCAGTGCAGCCTTGCCCCAGTGCAGCCATGTCAGTGCAGCCTTGTCAGTGCAGCCTTCCCCAGTGCAGCCTTGTCAGTGCAGCCTTCCCCAGTGCAGCCATGTCAGTGCAGCCATGTCAGTGCAGCCTTGTCAGTGCAGCCATGTCAGTGCAGCCTTGTCAGTGCAGCCTTCCCCAGTGCAGCCTTCCCCAGTGCAGCCTTCCCCAGTGCAGCCTTGTCAGTGCAGCCTTCCCCAGTGCAGCCTTCCCCAGTGCAGCCTTGCCCCAGTGCAGCCTTTGATCAACGGTCCCTGCTCCCTGTGCTTCAAAATCGCCGACCGCGATTTGAAAATGGCGCCGCCGGCGCCGAAATACACAGAGCCGGTCCTCGGCTCTTTCCGGCGGCTCTCGTTTACGGAGCCGAAATCGCGGTCGGCGATTTTGAAATTTTGACAGCTCAGGATCGCAGGGTATCGGCGTATAACACGCACCTGCGACTTTCCCCTGATTTTAAGGGGAAAAAAGTGCGTGTTATACGCCGATAAATACGGTAAATAAAATATAAGAGAGATGTAATTATTCACATTTCTTTATGTTAAGAGGTATATCCCTATGTGAAAGTGTTATAAGAATCAGAAAATTTAAAGATGATCCACGGCTGCCATATTTTATTAAAATTTTCTGTATTCCCTTGTGCTGTTGCCCTGATCTCCTCCATACCTTTGAGGAGATGTATCTCTTCCAACCATTCTTTAATTGTAGGTGCGGCGGTGTTTCTCCAGTGTCTTGGTATTACTGTTTTTGCTGCTGTGATTAAGAATCTGGTCAGGGAGTTTTTGTATTTTTTTAGGGTGCAATTGGTAATATTTATAAGACAGCAAGCAGCGTCTAAATGAATTTTCGTTTTGTGATGTGTTTTATGATCTTGATTACTTGGTTCCAAAATGGTTTAATCAAATCACATTCCCACCAGATGTGGTATAGAGTGCCTTCTTTCTGATCATATTAGTACCACAGGCAGGCAGCTGCAGTATTTACAGTTAGTGTACTGTGTCCTCTGCACAGTGTGCACCTAAATCTACCTGAAGACAATTGCTGGTGTTCTGATCCTATTAATACCACAGGCAGGCAGCTGCAGTATTTACACTTAGTGTACTGTGTCCTCTGCACAGTGTGTACCTAAAGATACCTGAAGACAATTGCTGTTGTTCTGATCCTATTAATAACACAGGCAGGCAGCTGCAGCATTTACAGTTAGTGTACTGTATCATCTGCACAGTGTGCACCTAAAGCTACCTGAAGACAATTGCTGGTGTTCTTCTGATCCTATTAGTACCACAGGCAGGCAGCTGCAGTATTTACAGTTAGTGTACTGTGTCCTCTGCACAATGTGCACCTAAAGCTACTTGAAGACAATTGCTGGTGTTCTCATACTAATAATACTACAGGCAGGCAGTTGATTCTGCTAGCTGCAGTATATTCAGTATATATATACATCCCAGCTTTGTGCAGCTACATCTCACCGCAGGCCATTAGTATGTCTGGAAGGCGAACAAGGAGAGGCAGACAGTCACAAGCCAATAAAAGAGGCCAAGCAGGCTCTGTGTCTAGAGGCAACAGTGCTGGTCGTGGACACGGTGCATCCTCATCAGCACGTGGCCATGGGACACGCTTGTCCTTTTTACCGGCAGCTGGCCGTGTTGAGCCGCAACATGCCGAAGACTTGGTAGAGTGGATGACCAAGCCGTCCTTATCCTCCTCATCCTCTCTCACCTAGGCTCAGGGTACTTTGGCAAAGCAGCTGCCAACACAGCCTCTTCTCTCGGCTCAATGGCATCAGTCACTCATTCCTTAGCCCCACCATGTCCTCCTGAGGAGTCCCCAGAACTGTTTGAACACAGTGTTGGGTACATGCTCCAGGAGGATGCCCAGCATTTTGAAGGCTCCGATGATGGAGGGGATGATGAGGAAGTCACTAACTCCACGTTGGTGCCTGATAGGAGAGAGGAGGAGGAGGCACATCTCCACGAGGCAGGATCCCCCCTAGGGGCCAGCTTAAGGGCAGCACACTGACTGCATCACACCGCAGAGCTCCGCATGTGCAGGGCGCTGCTGTCTCTGCGCGTTATTCCAAAAGTTCTTTGGTGTGGGCCTTTTTTGAGACGAGTGCATCAGATCGCACCGCTGCTATTTGCAACATATGTCTCAATCGTATCTCACGTGGCCAAAACATCACCCGCTTGGGCACCACATGCTTGACCAGACATATGTTAACCTGCCATGCAGTTCGTTGGCAAGCGTACCTAAAAGACCCACACCAAAGAACAAAGCGGACCTCTCCTTGCTCCTCATCAGCTGGGATCTCCAACCCCACTATACCTTCAGTCCTCTCTGAAACCTGCACTGAGAGGAATGAAGGTGTAGAATTAGGTGTGTCACAGCCAAGTACTTGCAGGCAATCTGCTATCAGTACACCAACGTCAGATTGTACCAGGCAAATTTCCCTGCCCCAGCTGCTGCACCGCCAAAAGAAGTTTGCTCCCAGCCATCCACGTGCCCAGCGGTTGAATGCTAGCTTGGCTAAATTGCTAGCACTTCAACTGCTGCCTTTTCAATTGGTAGACTCTGCCCCCTTCCGTGAGTTTGTGGAATGTGCGGTTCCTCAGTGGCAGGTTCCCAAACGCCACTTTTTCTCATGGAAGGCGATTCTGGCTCTCTACCAGCATGGGGAAGGCAATGTCTTGGCCTCGCTGGACAGGGCAGTCAGCAGTAAGTTGCATATTACCACTGACTCATGGTCCAGCAGGAATGGACAGGGACGTTACCTATCTTTCACCGTGCAATGGGTGACTCTTCTGGCAGCTGGGAAGGTTGCAGGACAGCGTGCAGTAGTGTTGGAGGTTGTTCCGCTACCACGCCTCCAAATTCTACTAGTGGTGATTCTGCCACACCTCTCTCCTCCACCCCCTCCTCTTCTTCTTCCTCCATGGCCTCTTCCTGTGCTGATTTGTCCTTGGAACCAGCGGTGCTCTGTAGGCGTTCAAGGGTCTATGCAAGCACGCAAGCAAAAAGATGCCATGTGGTGCTTGAGCTGGTGAGCTTGGGGGACAGGAGCCACACTGGGGCAGAGATTCTGTCAGCTCTGCAGGGGCAGGTTCAGAGGTGGTTGACGCCATGCCAGCTTAAGCCAGGACTGGTGGTTTGCGACAATGGCACCAACCTCCTCTCCGCCCGCTGACAGGGACAGCTGACCCATGTGCCCTGTTTGGCTCACGTCCTTAACTTGGTGGTACAGCAGTTCTTGGGCAGGTACCCAGGCTTACAGGATGTCCTGAGGCAGGCCAGGAAAATCTGTGTGCATTTCCGCAGGTCATATAATGCCAGTGCTTGGCTGGCTGACCTCCAAAATGAATTTAACCTGCCCAAGAACCGCCTAATCTGTGACATGCCCACCAGGTGGAACTCAACTTTGGCCATGCTGCAGCCGCTGCACACGCAGCAGAGGGCCATCAATGAGTACCTATGTGACTATGGCACCAGGACAGGGTCAGGGGAGCTTGTTTTTTTTCCCCACGCCAGTGAGCTATGATCAGGGATGCATGCACTGTCCTGTCACCATTTGAGGAGGCCATGAGGATGGTGAGCAGTGACAGTGCATGCATCAGTGACACTGTCCCCCTTGTCCACCTGTTGGAGCACACGCTTCGTGGAATAATGGACAGGGCACTTGAGGCAGAACAGAGGGAGGAATAGGAGGACTTTCTTACCTCTCATGGCCCCCTTTATCCTGACAGTGTTCCTGCGTCCCCCTCAATCACACAGGAAGAGGAGGAGGAGGATTGTGTCAGCATGGAGGTGGAGCCTGGCACTCAGCATCAGCAGCAGTCTTCAAGGGATCATTTACAGTCCGAAGAAACCCATGGACCTGTACGTGGTTGGGAGGAGGTGGCTGTGGATCATGTCGTCCTTAGTGACCCAGGGGACTCTGGACCGAATGCCTCAGCAAACCTAGGCTGCATGGCCTCCCTGATCCTGCAAAGCCTGCAGAAGGATCCTCATATTCGTGGTATCAAGGAGAAGGATCATTACTGGCTGGAAACCCTCCTTGATCCACGTTACAAGGGTAAGATTGTGGACCTTATCTTGCCGTTGCAGAGGGAGCAGAGGATGAAACATCTTCGGGAGGCCTTGTAGAAAGGTTTGTGCAGTGCGTTTCCAGAGCCTGGGAGGTTACAATTTCCTGGTCCTCCTAGACAACGTGTTGCTGAGGCTTCGGTCAGTCACAGAAGGAGCTGTGGAGAAGGTGGCTGTCTGACCGATGTGTTCAGACAATTTTTTAGTCCGCAGCCCCAAGGTATGATCGGTTGCAGAAACCATCACCAGCGTCTGTTTTACATGGTGCAGGAATACTTAGGGGCGACTTGGACACCTTTCCCACCGAAAATCCTCTAGGTTACTGGGTCTTGAGGATGGATCACTGGCCAGAGCTTGCACAGTATGCAATTGAGCTACTGGCCTGTCCTGCATCCAGCGTTCTTTCGGAATGCACATTCAGTGATGCTGGAGGCTTTGTAACCAATCACAGGGTGTGCCTGTCCACCGACTCGGTCGATCGACTGACCTTCATAAAAATGAATCAGTCTTGGATCACCACCAGCTACCAAGCACCTGATGCTGATGTAACCGAATAATTTTTTTTGAAATGTCAGATCCCTTCAAGACTGCCTATGCTGATGCTGAGTGACTATCCTTTTACGCTGAGTGACTATCCTCTTCCTCCTCAATGATCATGCTGATAGCTTGTAAGAACATTTTTGGTTCTGGGCGCTGCCACCAGTGGCTAAGGCCCAATTTTTCAGCCCCTGTGTAACAGGGGCGTGTAATTACAATTTTTGATGCAATACTTTGCAGCAGGGCTCATTCCTGCGCTCCAACTAGAGTAATTGTGAGGGGTTGCAGTGTTGTGGGACCAGCACCAGTGCCTAAGGCCCAGTTTTTCAGCCCCTGTTTAACAGTGGCATGTAATTACAATTTTTGATGCAATACTTTGCAGCAGGGCTCATTCCTGCGCTCCAACTAGTGCCCAAGGCCCAATTTTTCAGTCCCTGTTTAACAGGGGCATGTAATTACAATTTTTAATCCAATACTTTGCAGCAGGGCTCATTCCTGTGCTCCAACTAGAGTATCTGTGAGGGGTTGCAGTGTTGTGGCACCAGCACCAGTGCCCAAGGCCCACATTTTCAGCCCCTGTTTAACAGGGGAGTATAATTACAATTTTTGATGCAATACTTTGCAGCAGGGCTCATTCCTGTGCTCCAACTATAACATCTGTGAGGGGTTGCAGTGTTATGACACCAGTGCCTAAGGCCAAATTTTTCTGCCCATGTTCAACAGGGACATGTAATTACAATTCTTGATCTAATATTTCACAGCAGGGCCCATTCCTGTGCCCGCCAAGAGTAACTGTGAGGGTTTACAGTGTTGTGGCAACACCACCACCACCAAAGGCCCAATTTTTTCTGCCCCGTTCAACAGGTGCATGTAATTACAATTCTTGATATAATATTTCACAGCAGGGCCCATTTCAGAGCCCACTAAGAGAAACTGTGAGGACTTACAGTGTTGTGGCACCAGCACCACCAAAGGCCCAATTTTTCTACCACTGTTTAACAATGGAATGTAATTACAATTCTTGATCTAATATTTCACAGCAGAGCCCGTTCCTGCGCCCACCAAGAGTAACTGTGAGGGATTACAGTGTTGTGGCAACACCAACACCTAAGGCCCCAATTTCTGCAGAGTATATAGGGCAGGCCTCTACTTTCAAACATCGAACTTACAAACGACTCCTACTTGCAAATGGAAGGAGACAACAGGAAGTGAGATGAAATCTACCCCTAGGAAGGGAAATTCTCTCCTGTAAGAGTTAATATGGGAAAAACGTGTCTCCTCTCCACTGATGCTTTATCACCAATCCTTGTTTCACTAACCCCAAATTTTCAAAAAACATTTGTCATTGGGACAGAAAGTGAGGTGAAATCTTCTGAAGAGGTGCACATATAGCAAAACAAATGTTACAGGGGTGATAACCCTTCCCTATGTTTTCCAAAAAGCTTAACATAAGATTTTTTCACTGGAGCTATACTTTAAAAATGTACCAGTTCAAAATTACAAACAGATTCTACTTAACAACAAACCTACAGTCCCTGTCTTGTTTGCACCATCTGTATACTGCTGTTCAGAGTATATAGGGCCTGGGGGCCCCACGCCTTTCCTTTTTTTAATTTGGGTGTGGGTTTCCCCTTAATATCCATACAAGACCCAAGGGGCCTGGTAATGGACTGGGGGGGGGGTGCCCATGCCGTTTGTCTCACTGATTTTCATCCATATTGCCGGGACTCGACATTACATTAAAGCCGCAAGCAGTTTTAAATGACTTTTATTCCTTTACAAATGTAATTTTGCATTTTGTGCAGGGACTGTTCTAAGCACAGGAAACACACGCCACTTTACAGGCATACTATAGACACCCCCCAGGTACGATATTTAAAGGAATATTTCACTTTTTTGTTTTCACTTTAAGCATCATTAAAATCACTGCTCCCGAAAAAGGCCGTTTTTAAAACTTTTTTTTTGCTTTGATACATGTCCCCTGGGGCAGGACCCGGGTCTCCAAACCCTTTTTAGGACAACAACTTGCATATTAGCCTTTAAAATTAGCACTTTTGATTTTGAACGTTCGAGTCCCATAGACTTTAACTGGGTTCTAAAGTTCGCGTGAACTTTCGGTCTGTTCGCAGGTTCTGGTGCGTGTTCGGCTCATCCCTACTGACTGGTTTTCAGACCCCCCCCCCGACCCCCCAATAAAGTTAAACTGCACATTTTAGAGTGGCCTTTTATTGTGGCCAGTCTTAGGCACACCTGTGCAATAATCATGCTGTCTAATCAGCATCTTGATATGCCACACCTGTGAGGTGGATGGATTATCTCGGCAAAGGAGAAGTGCCCACTAACACAGATTTAGACATCTTTGTGAACAATATTTGAGAGAAATAGGCCTTTTGTGCACATAGAAAAAGTCGTAGCTCATGATAACTAGGGGCAAACACAAAAGTGTTGCATTTATAATTTTGCTCAGTGTAGAATCACTTGCAGAATTGAGTGATAGTGATTTGTGGGGAAATTCGTGATCAGACACTGAAAGTGATGACAGCGACTGAGCAAATTTCAGTGTTTTTGATTTGATTACATTATTGAATACATGTGCATGCATAATAAAATGAATACATTTTATTATTATTATATTATTATTTTTGATAATTATTTATAGTTATATATTTTATTATGATTTATGATTTCGTGTTTCAAACTTTATTATTCCCGGGATGTCTACTAGACTCTTGTTTGGACAGATTTAAGTGAGTTATTACTAAGAATTACAGGCCTACACTATAAAACGCCAAATTTCTATGTAAAACAATGTACCGCTTTGAGATTCAAACATCTGACATAATCATACTGCCAAGGAGGTTAAGTTGCTTTTGACCAGGAATTGCTGGGGATCCATTTATTTTTCTTTTTGACAATGTAAGAATTTTCTGCACAACCTGTTGTAATGTTTGCTTTAATTTGGGGATGCGCATGGGACGGTGCATTTTTTACAGAGCAATGCATCTTGGATTCATCAAACATTCACTGCTAGAGAATTTTCCATGCGCATATGTTTAAATTACAGTGATTGATTCACCACCAGCGATTGTATGGTGAAAGTCATTCACTGCTTTATAAATGTGCCCATTAGAAGTGCTTTGAGGGTATTTCTAAGCTGTGCATGCCCTATCTGCTGACAACAATTCTCCTTTATCAGCATATCAGTACTAAGAACTGTTATTTTTTCCCCCACAGTAACCAATCACATTTAAACTTTAATGCCCCGTACACACGGTCGGATTTTCCGATGGAAAATGTGTGATAGGACCTTGTTGTCGGAAATTCCGACCGTGTGTAGGCTCCATCACACATTTTCCATCGGATTTTCTGACACACAAAGTTTGAGAGCAGGATATAAAATTCTCTGACAACAAAATCCGTTGTCGGAAATTCCGATCGTGTGTACACAAATCTGACGGACAAAGTGCCACGCATGCTCAGAATTAGGGATGAGCCGAACACCCCCCTGTTCGGTTCGCACCAGAACATGCGAACAGGAAAAAAATTCGTTCGAACACGCGAACACCGTTAAAGTCTATGGGACACGAACATGAATAATCAAAAGTGCTAATTTTAAAGGCTAATATGCAAGTTATTGTCAATAAAAGTGTTTGGGGACCTGGGTCCTGCCCCAGGGGACATGGATCAATGCAAAAAAAAGTTTTAAAAACGGCCGTTTTTTCAGGAGCAGTGATTTTAAAAATGCTTAAAGTCAAACAATAAAAGTGTAATATCCCTTTAAATTTCATACCTGGGGGGTGTCTATAGTATGCCTGTAAAGGGGCGCATGTTTCCCGTGTTTAGAACAGTCTGACAGCAAAATGACATTTTGAAGGAAAAAACTCATTTAAAACTACCGCGGCTATTGCATTGCCGACAATACACATAGAAGTTCATTGATAAAAACGGCATGGGAATTCCCCACAGGGCAACCCCGAACCAAAATTAAAAAAAAAAAATGATGTGGGGGTCCCCCTAAATTCCATACAAGGCCCTTCAGGTCTGGTATGGATATTAAGGGGAACCCCAGCCAAAATTTAAAAAAAAAATTGACGTGGGGTTCCCCCTAAATTCCATACCAGACCCTTCAGGTCTGGTATGGATTTTAAGGGGAACCCCGCGCCAAAAAAAAAAAAAAAAAACGGCGTGGGGTCCCCCTAAAAATCCATACCAGACCCTTATCCGAGCACGCAACCTGGCAGGCCGCAGGAAAAGAGGGGGGGACGAGAGTGCGGCCCCCCCCCCTCCTGAACCGTACCAGGCCACATGCCCTCAACATTGGGAGGGTGCTTTGGGGTAGCCCCCCAAAGCACCTTGTCCCCATGTTGATGAAGACAAGGGCCTCATCCTCACAACCGTGGCCGGTGGTTGTGGGGGTCTGCGGGCGGGGGGCTTATCGGAATCTGGAAGCCCCCTTTACCAAGGGGACCCCCAGATCCCGGCCCCCCCCCTGTGTGAAATGGTAAGGGGTTACTTACCCCTACCATTTCACTAAAAAACTGTCAAAAATGTTAAAAATGACAAGAGACAGTTTTTGACAATTCCTTTATTTAAATGCTTCTTCTTTCTTCCTTCATCTTCTTCTTCTTCTGGTTCTTCTGGCTCTTCTGGTTCTTCCTCCGGCGTTCTCGTCCAGCATCTCCTCCGCGGCGTCTTCTATCTTCTTCTCCTCGGGCCGCTCCGCACCCATGGCATGAGGGGGGAGGCTCCCGCTCTTCTCTTCATCTTCTTTTTCATCTTCATCTTCTTCTTCATCTTCTTCTTCTTCTTCTTCTTCTCTTCTTCATCTCTTCTTCCTTCTTCATTTCTTCTGCGGGCCGCTCCGCATCCATGCATGGAGGGAGGCTCCCGCTGTGTGACGGCGTCTCTTCGTCTGACGGTTCTTAAATAACGGGGGGCGGGGCCACCCGGTGACCCCGCCCCCCTCTGACGCACGGGACATGACGGGACTTCCCTGTGGCATTCCCCGTGACGTCACAGGGAAGTCCCGTCAATTCACCGTGCGTCAGAGGGGGGGGGCGGGGTCACCGGATGGCCCCGCCCCCCGTTATTTAAGAACCGTCAGACGAAGAGACGCCGTCACACAGCGGGAGCCTCCCTCCATGCATGGATGCGGAGCGGCCCGCAGAAGAAATGAAGAAGGAAGAAGAGATGAAGAAGAGAAGAAGAAGAAGAAGAAGAAGATGAAGAAGAAGATGAAGATGAAGAAGAAGAAGAAGAGAAGAGCGGGAGCCTCCCCCCTCATGCCATGGGTGCGGAGCGGCCCGAGGAGAAGAAGATAGAAGACGCCGCGGAGGAGATGCTGGACGAGAACGCCGGAGGAAGAACCAGAAGAGCCAGAAGAACCAGAAGAAGAAGAAGATGAAGGAAGAAAGAAGAAGCATTTAAATAAAGGAATTGTCAAAAACTGTCTCTTGTCATTTTTAACATTTTTGACAGTTTTTTAGTGAAATGGTAGGGGTAAGTAACCCCTTACCATTTCACACAGGGGGGGGGGCGGGATCTGGGGGTCCCCTTGGTAAAGGGGGCTTCCAGATTCCGATAAGCCCCCCGCCCGCAGACCCCCACAACCACCGGCCACGGTTGTGGGGATGAGGCCCTTGTCTTCATCAACATGGGGACAAGGTGCTTTGGGGGGCTACCCCAAAGCACCCTCCCAATGTTGAGGGCATGTGGCCTGGTACGGTTCAGGAGGGGGGGGGGGCCGCACTCTCGTCCCCCCCTCTTTTCCTGCGGCCTGCCAGGTTGCGTGCTCGGATAAGGGTCTGGTATGGATTTTTAGGGGGACCCCACGCCGTTTTTTTTTTTTTTTTTTTGGCGCGGGGTTCCCCTTAAAATCCATACCAGACCTGAAGGGTCTGGTATGGAATTTAGGGGGAACCCCACGTCAATTTTTTTTTTTAATTTTGGCTGGGGTTCCCCTTAATATCCATACCAGACCCGAAGGGCCTTGTATGGAATTTAGGGGGACCCCCACATCATTTTTTTTTTTTAATTTTGGTTCGGGGTTGCCCTGTGGGGAATTCCCATGCCGTTTTTATCAATGAACTTCTATGTGTATTGTCGGCAATGCAATAGCCGCGGTAGTTTTAAATGAGTTTTTTCCTTCAAAATGTCATTTTGCTGTCAGACTGTTCTAAACACGGGAAACATGCGCCCCTTTACAGGCATACTATAGACACCCCCCAGGTACGAAATTTAAAGGGATATTACACTTTTATTGTTTGACTTTAAGCATTAATAAAATCACTGCTCCTGAAAAAACGTCCGTTTTTAAAACTTTTTTTTGCATTGATCCATGTCCCCTGGGGCAGGACCCAGGTCCCCAAACACTTTTTATGACAATAACTTGCATATAAGCCTTTAAAATTAGCACTTTTGATTTCTCCCATAGACTTTTAAAGGGTGTTCCGCGGCATTCGAATTTGCCGCGAACACCCCAAATTGTTCGCTGTTCGGCGAACTTGCGAACAGCCAATGTTCGAGTAGAACATGAGTTCGACTCGAACTCGAAGCTCATCCCTACTCAGAATAAATAAAGAGATGAAAGCTATTGGCCACTGCCCCGTTTATAGTCCCGACGTACGTGTTTTACGTCACCGAGTTTAGAACGATCGGATTTTCCGACAACTTTGTGTGACCGTGTGTATGAAAGACAAGTTTGAGCCAACATCCGTTGGAAAAAATCCTAGGATTTTGTTGTCGGAATGTCCGAACAAAGTCCGACCGTGTGTATGGGGCATTAGAGTACAACTGGTGCTTTTCAACCAAAAATTTACTTGGTTTGGTGACTGGGGAATGTACTGACACTTTGATCTGTGGTACAGTATCTGTGCGTTTCCCTTGCAGTTTATTTGTGTATTTGTTCTGTGATTGTTTTGGTGTTTCTTATAGTAGAGAACAAATGAGGTTTTCTTTTGTACAGGTTGCAGGAGAAATTTGCTCAGGTTTGAAGCTGGTGGCTTAAATGCACTTTTGGGATCAGAAAAACACTGTTAGCACTTTTAGCAAATAAACAAGTTGCATTTTTGTACTCTATCACATTAAAATATACACTTGCTTGTCTAGCTCTAACTACTACTCGGGATCAGTTTCTACCAAAAAAATGGATCCGGTGTGCAGATTCTGCAAAACCATAGTTACTTGTCAAATGTGCTACCACCAGTGGCGGCTTTTTTTTGGGGTGGCAGAAAACAATCCCCCTACCTGTCCCCCACCCCCGCCCGCCCATTTGCTCACAAGCCCTGCTCGCAAGCCCACCAGCCCCACACTTACCCCATCCAGGTTGCGGGCGGCTTCGGTAGCTTCCCCGGCTTCTCTTCCCAGCCAGTCTGGTCTTAGGACCCTCTTCCTGTCCTGATTGACTGGGAGGAGAAGCAGGAAGACAATAGCGAATCAACATTTGCTAATGTTACAAGTGGGTGGGCTCGGGGCGCAGTGCTCTGCACCTCAAGCCCACCCTTTTTGAAGCCAATTAGAGCCTCCTCTAATCATGCACTTCACAAAAAGAAAACAAATCATAGAACTTTATGCTCCCATTGCCCTGCATAGAGATTAGGCGGCGCCCCTGTGCCCCTTATGGACGGGCCACTGCTGGCTACCACACTATTGTTTCTCTGCAAAGCACCATGCTCTGCCTTCCCCAAAGTTTGTAAAACTTTCAGAGAGAAATTGCCAATATAATTGCTTCCTCTAAAAAAATGGTAACAGGAGTGACCTAATTGTCTTTAACTACCAGAGTCCTATAAGTTAAAACAATGTAAATGGTTACAGTACTCTTTTCATTCTGTTATGCTTCGTTGGCAGCAAGACAGAATGTGTTCCTAGCAACTTGTAGGGCTAAAGGGGCCCCTCCCCTCTCACTTTTAACCCCAAAAGACTTCCTCAGACAGACCAAGTACCGGCAGTTCCCAGGTTACAAACAAGATACGTTTTGTAGATTTGTTCTTAAGTTGAATTTGTATGTAAGTTGGAACAGGTACATTTTTTTAAGTGTTATGCCCTGTACACACGGTCGGATTTTCCGATGGAAAATGTGTGATAGGACCTTGTTGTCGGAAATTCTGACCGTGTGTGGGCTCCATCACACATTTTCCATGGGAATTTCTGACACATAAAGTTTGAGAGCTTGCTATATAATTTTCCAACAACAAAATCCGTTGTCAGAAATTCCGATCGTGTGTACACAAATCCGATGCACAAAGTGCCACGCATGCTCAGAATAAATTAAGAGACGAAAGCTATTGGCTACTGCCCCGTTTATAGTCCCGACGTACGTGTTTTACGTCACCACGTTCAGAACGATCGGATTTTCCAACAACTTTGTGCGACCGTGTGTATGCAAGACAAGTTTGAGCCAACATCCATCGGAAAAAATCCATGGATTTTGTTGTCGGAATGTCCGATCAATATCAGTGTGTACAGGGCATAACTCCAGCCCCCCCCCCAAAAATGTATGTTTTTTTTGGATAGCTAGGGAAGGGTTGACAGTCCTGTAATGTTTGTTTTGCTGTCTGTGCCCCTGTTCAGAAGATTTCAGTTCTCTTTCTGTCCCTGTGACAATTGGATTTTGAAAATTTTGGGTTGTCCGGGAAACAAGGAATGATGAATATGCTTCAGTAGAGACACCTTTTTCCCATGATAACTTACAGGGGTGAATTTCTCTTCCTAGGGGAAGATTTTCTCTCTTGTCTCCCTCCGTTTGTAAGTATGAGTCGGATGTATGCAACACAGGACTGCCTGTGAAGCTAAATGTAAGATTAAATAAGAATTACTTCCTTATTTAGGTTAACTTGGTCTTTCTGAGGAGGCCTGGTCAAACATGATCATTTAAGCACACACGTTCAGGGTTCCTGTGTAATAAATATGGCTGGTTTTCTTTAGGAATCAATTACTTAAAACATGAATGTATTCATTTGACTAAATTTTCAGTAATGTTGAAGACATTTCACTGGTCATTCAAAATGCCTCTTTAATTCTAATGAATGTCGGAATGAACATACTCTAACATTTATGGTATATTCATATGGGTAAATCAGTCACTTTAATTCAATCACCATAAAATGAAGGCAGATGCTGTATGTCCAAGAACAAGATGGAAGTTGTGAAAGTTTGAGAAACCACCCTGCTCTCATTACATAATCCAATACCATGATACAATTAAGTCTGGTGGAAAAGAAAGATATCACCGCTCCAGGAGGACAAGCAGGTGGTGAACCTCTTTTCTGGTTCAGAAGCCGTAGGTGCTGGCAATTGCTAGTAGCAATGAACAGCAACTGATTCTGGACTGCCGCACTCTAAAAAATAGCCTTGTATATTTAGGAAAGATTCACATCAAAATCAAAGGTGAATAACACAGCAGACAAAAGAGCTGGCATTTCGCACTAACATTAGTGCTTATTCATAGCTCATGAATAAGCACTAATGTTAGTGTGAAATGTCAGCTCTTTTGTCTGCTGTGTTGTTCACCTTTGATTTTGATGTGAATTTTTCCTAAATAAACAAGGCTATATTTTAGAGTGCGGCAGTCCAGAATCAGTTCCTGTTTATTACAGTTAAGTCTGGTATTATGTTACATGGCTGTAGGTTTCAGTTGTTATTAATTATTTTGGGTAGAGATGTTAAAACAGCACTATATGTGGATGACAAATGGTGTTGAATGACCCCCATATATCTTTAAAGATGGTTGTTACAGTTTCAGACAGGTAGATGACCTATTTTATTCCTCTAACAAACCAGTTGTCTTCTCTGTTCAAAATCTACACCTCAATGTCCATGAAGGGATGTCCCTTTTCCTTAAGTTTTGGGAAAACTGCTAAATCCTGTCCTGAAACAATTTAGGAGTCCTTATTTGCATATGTGTTTGGGGTCAGAGACTCAAACTCAGCATTAAAGCTACAAAGCTAGCATTATTAAAATAACGTCATCAATGGCAGCCCCTGTGTTTTTCCAATTACAGGTTTACTTAAAGAAATATTACAAATATCATTGTGTTTTTCAAACACATAACACTTCAACTTTAGAACAGACTGTTAAATTTCTATATTATTCAGAATAAATAAGTAAAGTTGCCTTTGTGGGGAACAACATAAGTCTCATATTCCCCTCTCAGCAACATAGAATTTGTTTTAGGAATATTCCCTCCAGGGCATAGGTTGACTGTGCACTAAATGACTAATATTGTCCTGAAATCTCATAAGCAGATCTCCACAACATCATTTTAATAAAAATTCTCTAAATTTATTAAAGTATTTAAAACCAAATATTACAAACATAAATCAGCATGCTGGCCCATTTGTGTGCATATAATAATCATGCATTAATATTGGCGAACTGTGTTTATTCTACCATAAAGAAATCCTGTAACAAATACAATTGTAGCACATCCCCTAATGAGCCGCAAGTAGAAAGGGATCCCCCACCCTTAACAGCCAGGTACATCACATCTCCGCAGCACACCCAAGTCAGAAGAACAGTCCAGTGCCTTATCTTAATGTCCCACTGAGGGGAAAAAACTTGGATAGGCATACCATGGGATGCCGACCTGAGTTTTAGTAGTAGCACAGAGACACAACTATGTACAGTCCATATACACACTTCTCCTCTGCCTCCTGCACAAATTGTGATTGCAGAACTACAAATCCCAGGACCAGCTGGAACACTGATATGGTGATCTGACAAAAAAAAGGCTCAGTCAGATTGGTTTGCTACCTTACAGGCAGGGACCGTGGGCCCCTTGTTTGTGTAGCAAAATCCTAGTGCCCAGCTGTCCTTCTATGGTGACTGATCCCAGAACCACCTCCCCAGGCACCACCAGCCCACCTGGCCAAACTTCCATAGTCCTCCCAGGCTGACTCTGCATCCATCTCAGACTGCTCTCTCCCAGTCCTCTCAGACATGCCTCTCTGTCCTCTCCCAATTGTAACACTCACCAGCCCACCTGGCTGCCTTCCTCCTTGGAGATTTGCCTGGCAGTGTTCTCCCACTGTCTTTCTCCTGCTCCCGTGCCTCCAGTCAGGACACCCCCGTGTGATATGAAGAGGGTCCCTTCCACACCCGTGCCCAGGCCTGAGGTCACCCCCCCCAGACAAGGGGACTACCCCCAAGGGTTACCGACAGCCTAACACTCCATCTCCAGCTTCTACCTGAACTCCACTGCCCCAGCTGAGCTGGCCCAGAGTATTTTAGGGGGGCTTTCCTCGTGCCAAATCATCTGTTGGGGATTGGTCAGGGCCCACAGAATACTCCAGACAGCTCCTTCTCACCTCCATTCCTATTCTTCTGGAGGTTTCCAACAAGTTCCAGAAGTAGGGAGATGTTTCAGAGATGCTGCCTGTGAGTAAATCAGCCCTCCTTGAGTTATTCACCCTGACCCAGATAAAACTTACCTCCACATCAACGATGAGACAGCGGCTAACTGCCTTGCTGGTGCCAATATCTTCTTGCCAATTTCTTCTGGGTTCAGTATTTTCTGTTATCTTGATTGGCTTGGCTAGGATGATGTACAGTGCCTTAAAAAGGTATTCATACCCCTTGAAATTTTCCACATTTTGCCATGTTACAACCAAAAACGTGATGTGATAGACCAACACAAAGTGGCACATAATTGTGAAGTGGAAAGAAAATGATAAATGGTTTTCAAAAAGTTTTACAAATAAATATGTAAAAAGTGTGTCATGCATTTGTTTTCAGCCAATGGTAAATAATGTAGTGCTAAAAAGTGAACAGATATATCAAAATATAAGTGAATAGTGCAAAAATCAATTGTATAGAAATGACACAAATGAAAATGTGAAAAAGTCCAATAAATGTAGAAGTGCTGAGAAGGGCCATGTGCATCAACCACCAAATGATGATTAATCAAGGATGGAATACGCTTGCACTGTCCGGCATCAGAAGCATCAAGGATGGTACATCTTCACCCGAAAAAGGGGAAGTCTATCTACTCTTACTGGAACAGGTGGACTCGAGTGTCAGCGTCAATGAGTCATAAAGGCAAGGATGCCGTGATCAGCGGATCAACAGAACTCCAAGGAACCCAGGGCCTCCAAACACGACTCCATGGGTGTTGTGGACAACCCCCCAGCCAAACATCAGATGAAGAAGACACCAGGGCTGGACCTTAGGCATGGAAGGACCGACTGGACCACAAAGGAACTCTCGTCTGGAAAATTATGCAAAGAAAAAATGCCTCCATAGGTCAAAAATAGTTTTTTTATTTCTAAAAACCAGCATACATCAATGGGAATGAAAACTCTGATCACAGAATAAAAATGAGGACAATGTGAGAAGCAGAAAGCCAAGCCCAACATGGGGCATACAAACAGCTCTCCCACATTGCTCATATTTATAAACTACATAGGAATAAGAGACCAATAATTGAGAAAAGCAAGCACTGGACACTGTAGTTCTCTTTGTGGGTGGTCAGTAATCAGAAGTCCAAGACACACCCAAGAGTGTTAGAGAGATCAGGAAAGTATCACCATTACTCTGCAGCCACTCCATCAGTTGTATCAACAAAGAGAACTACAGAGTCCAGTGCTTGCCAGTGAGATCCCGGGCTGGGGTTACAGCCACTTGCCCAGTGTGGTCCCCTGTAATAAGGGACCACCGATTTCTGGTAAGCGGCAGCATTTTTCTGTGGTGGAGGATATATCTTTTTCACTTGTCACTTTAGTGTGGAACTTCACAATACATCACCTTTGGATTTGCATCAATATTGGACTTTTTATGGTTTATATATTTTTTGCAATATGGATTCAATTCTTCCATATATGGATTGATTTTTGTGTTTTCTTTATTCCACCCTATTTATGGACATTTTTCAATTGGACTCCTTTATAAAATTTCTTTATATATCACGCATCTGCATTCGTATATTTGATGCACTACATTAGGTTTTATATATAGTTTGATGCACTCAATTTTGCATTTTTGTTTTGTGTCTCTGCAACCTTTATTTGGTGTCACTTGTTGTGATTTTTGGCACTTATCATTGTGAGCATATGTCAATTATTATATATTGATTAGCGCGACTTTTTGCTTTGTTTATCAATTTATACTGGATGTATGTTGTTTTTTCTGTATCCAATTTATTAATCATGATTACTGTGATTTATAATCTCATTAATCATGCTCATTGTTCACTGATTAACTGTAACAAATATTTAATGATCCTTAATTGATGTTAAGTATCTACAAAATAAAAATCATGTTACTATTATTATTATGATTATTTACATTATGATTATCATTTTTGCCATTATTATCATTATGCATTAGTTTACTATGTGTCTATCAATCATGTATATCTTACATAATTGTGGCACTGAATTGATTATCCATTATGACTTTAGTACATCGTGTGTCTATCAACCATGTGTACATTTTACGTGATTGTGACATTCAATTGAATTAGAGTTTATCATTAGAATTCTACTTTTGTTTTTCTTGCAAAGACATGCCCCATGTAAAGTCCCAACCATGCCTCTTTTTTTATGTATAAAAACTCATATAATTTGTTCATTCATCTTAATGCACATTATAATAAATTATAAAATCAATTACAATCATTTTATTATTTTATTAATTGTTACATCAGATTTAAACTAGTTTAAAAATGATCTATTGCTAAATTTTTCTATACTATATGTTTTCATTATTTAATTTTAATTATTGAATTCAGTTTAATCTGACATTTTTATGTAGTTTTAATTACCATACTAAGCAAACCATAAAACGAGAATTCATAATGTTCTGGTTTTCATTTTTATGTTTTTTTTCCTTTCTGATGACTACTCAGTATGATCAAAATCCAGACAATTCCTGCCTGAATGTTGCCTAATGCCGCGTACACACGACCGGACTTTACGGCATACTTGGTCCGGCGTACTGGAGTCCGTCGGACAATTCGATCGTGTGTGGGCTCCAGCGGACTTTTTTTTCTCAAAAGTTTGACGGACTTAGATTTGAAACATGTTTCAAATCTATCCGACGGACTCGGCTTTCTAGCGTACAAACCGGTCGTCTGTGTGCTAGTCCGACGGAACAAAACTGACGCATGCTCTGAAGCAAGTACAAGACGGAAGCGCTCGGTTTGGTAAAACTAGCCTTCGTATTGAAGCTAGCACAGTCCTCTTTTGTGATCTTTTAATACAGTGCATTCTTTTTTTCTTTATAATGCGTGAGCAATGAAGTTGTTTTGCTGCTTATATTCACACAGAGTTCTCACAAACTACTTTATTCATGATTTGTCCTCATGCCATGACTAATATTATATTTTTTAAAAGCCAGATCTCCAGAAATAAAGTAGATAAATATTTTTGGACTCATCTTTTTTTATATTTAAACAATATCTATTTTACACTGTGTGTTAAATTATACAAAATGTTATTTTTTAAAATTTTTTTTTTTGAGTTTCTAGTTACCACAATAACCTTAATATTTTTTAGTGTTTTAATGAACCTTAATTATGTCCCTTGTTAATTAGACATGGGGGGGGGGGTATTTTCAAAAGGCAAAATCATTTTTCACTACAAGTGCAAATTGTACTTGGAATTGCACTGAAAGAGCATTTGGAAGTGCATTCGCTGTGTATCCGAGGGGCACATGCATGGAACCCCTCCAAAAAACTGCACTTCCAACAAGTGCACTTGCAGTGCAATTTATAAAGAGCACTTTGCACTAGTACTTTGCACTTGAATTGCCAAATGATTTAGCCTTTTGTAAATAACCCACATAGTCTTTTTGACCTGTACCTGCCTACTCACAAACCAAATGTCCTTTTTGAATCAAAACACATAGTCAATAATGTAAGGTAAAGAAAAAATCCATTTATTTTGGTAAAAAAAAGAAATGAGGAAGGCAACACTGGAGACACTTTTGGAATGTGTGAAGCTTTTGTCCCCCAGGACACACATCAAGTTTTTGGAAAATAAAATTGGTATCTTGCGACTAGGGAGCACAGTCAGAAGTCAGACCAGACAGAAGCCAGGCAATCACCTTCGACTCTTCCATGGAGCCTTCCCTGCACGCTGCCCTGCAGCCTTCCCTCCACGGTTCTCTGCAGCCTTCCTTGGAGGCTGTGCCTCTGGTGGTGTACTTGGGGCAGGAGGAGGAGGAGGAGTAGCAGGAGGAGTGGCTTCATCTGCTATATAGGTTGTTTAAGTAAGCTCCCCTCTCAAGCCCTTCTGAAATGCTTGAAAAATAAGACCCTCACAGAGGAGGAGTTGCCCCTTTTCTAGTTCCAGCAACCTGGTGGCCATATATGTTCCATAGGCCTCTTCAGCATTGGGTCGTGTGCTCAGGATTTGGCTGGCTTCCCGAATGAGGGTTAGTGATTCCTCCTCTGTTCGGGTCATCTTCCTGAGCCTTTTTGTGGTAATGCGGAGGGGAGGCACCTGACATTCCGTGAGGCTTCTACTGGGCCCAGCCACGGCCTCCTCCTCTCTCCCACTGGGCAAGGCCTCCTCCTCTATACCTCTGAGCATGGCCTCCTCCTGGCTGAGCTCATCCTGGGTAAAAAAAAAAGGGACATACCGGTAGTTGTAATTTTGGGTTACGCAATCACACACAATTTTCAGCTCATGACTTGCAAATATAATTCTAAACAAATAGTAAAGGCTATCTTTTTGACCCCACCATTATTGTAGCTGCTCACCAATATTTGAAGTATATTTTTGGCCACTACTGTCTAGTGATATGTCTACATATTAATAATTGTGATGAAGTCATTTTTGGTGAAGCACTTCAAAATTTTTGACGTTTACATCAATAATAATTACACAATCCCAAATTCACAAAAAAGTATACCTGGCTGAAGCTGGGTGCATCCACTTCATCAAGGATGAAAGGGCCCAGTTTATCCTGGGACTCCTCAGCTGGGGTGGAGGAAAGGGTGGAGGTGGAGGGAAGGGTGGAGGAAAGGGTCGAAAGTGATTGCCTTGCTTCTGTCTGCTCATCCAGAAATCACAGTTTTTGGTAGTACCACAGCTTGTGGACATAAACCTGGTCTGCTGCTGCTCCGGATCTGCGGGACTCCTGGATCTTATTGTGTTCCCGCCTGTACATATTGCGCAAGATACCAATTTTACTGTCCACAAACTTAAGGTCTGCCTGGGGGACTCGAGTCTTCACAAATTCCAAAAGTGTGCCCAGTGCTGCCTTCCTTACATCTCTATTAAAATATAATGGGTGCTTGACCTCCCACAGGTTTCTTTTTTCTTGATACAGATCAAGGAAGCGAGTCAAAAATTCTTCCTCCTTAAAGGGATTCATTTTTGCTGAAAGACAAGACACAAGATAAAAACTGTAATGTCAGTCCAAACTCCCAGTATTTTTTTTTGCAGAATCTAGGGTACACATATACACACACACACACCAAACACATTCACCAAACACACACCCACGTTTAATCTTACCTTCGTTTCTGACGCTCGCTACTTCTGCTCGGACATACGTAGGCCAGCGTAATAGCGTTATATATACTGCGCATGTGTCATGCTACGCCTGCGTCGCCCGCTCCTGACGTTCTTTAGTATGATTTGTCCCCGCCCCTTCACGCTTCATTGCGCAGTGAGAGTATACAGAGAAAGATGGCGGAGAGATTATCTGCAAGTAGCGCGAAGGAAAGCCCAGCGCCACAACCATCAAGATCCCGGAGGAGATATAAGGCCACCAACATGGCCTTTGAAGAGATGGTGGAGATGGTGTCCATATTGAGAAGGGAGGATTATGATGGCAAAAAAGCACCGTACACCCGACCCAATATGCGGAAGGACAAAATAATGGCCTCAGTTGTCACCGCTTTTCGTTTATACATCAATGTTCGTAAAGACCGTTCTTTTGAAAATACATATGGTACTAAGAAAATGACGTTTGTTTTTCGCCAAATACAATGGTACAGGGTTGGACATACATTTAGGTCTTGATAAATTGTCATATTCCAAAAATGTGGTGATGTTGTGTAGATGTGTTTGAAACTATAATTCTTCTTCAAAAATGATGAGAAATCGGCTGGACACCATGCAACAGGAAATGAAGAACATGATTGATGTTTTGGGCAGAATCTAATAACTTTTTGCCTAAAAATATCAATCATGTTCTTCATTTCATTGTCAAGTTTTTTTTTTTAAAAATGTTTGAACTTGATAAATACTACATGTATTTATATATAAATGTAAAAATTTTGAAGATGCACACGGAGTGCCATCATGTGCTATCTTCCATCAGGGGATATCGATGTACTTGTTTTGTGTTTGCAACTCCTTCATCAGAATTATGTTAGTTTGTGAGAGGAACAAAGGGGTTGCACACACAAAACACGTCCATTGCTCCACCATGATGGGAGATAGCACATGTTGACTTGAACCTTTTTTCATCACAAATTGTGAGCATTGTAATTGTTTTGTTTTACATGGGTGACATCACCAGCACCGTTATTAACAGTTGAACTTTGTAAGTTCCTGTTATTTTTGGTTCTTATGTTTTTAAAAACCCTGTTGTCAAGCCAAATTTTGTAAACAATGTATATTTTTTACAAATATGCCTAAACTAAAAAATTAAAAAAAAAATATTGTTACAAAAAAAATTAAAAAAAAAAACATAAACACGTTCAAACAAAATGCACCTTTCAATGTGCACACAGTAAAATGTTTTTACTACTACAATGTGTGTGGGTTATTATTTATCAATAACAGTTTGTTATTTTTTTGTGTGGTTACAGTAACAAGGGGCCTAATTAACTAAAGGGAAATGCACTTGCCACTACAAGTGCACTTGGAGACAGACAAAACTAAATGCAAACAAGAATCAAAACAAGAGATTGTTCCCCAAATGTATTTTATTTTTTGAAATAATATCTTAAAGCTCTTGTTGCATTGCAATGGCCCCCTGACCATTAAAATAATTGACATATCTGTCACGCACTTGATGGGCGGTTTGGGGGCCAAGCCAATATGGCCACTTTCCAGGCCTGTGAGTGGTTCTTCAACACCAAGTCTGGCCTCAGGCCCAACAGAAGTTATATATGTCAAAGAATGACGTCTCAAGAAATTATGCAGAATGCAGCAAGTCATGATGACATAATTGATCTTGTATTCTGCAAGATTTATTGCGGAGAGGAACAAACGGAAACGGCTGGTCAGAATCCCAAAGGCATTCTCCACAACTCTTCTTGCTCTGGCCAGCCGGTAATTGAATACCCTCCTCTCAGGGGTGAGTGTCCTTTGGGGGAACGGCCTCATCAAGTGCTCGCCGAGAGCAAACGCTTCATCACCGATGAAAACTGAGGGGTGTCCATCCACGTTCTGGTCATCAGGTGGCAATCCCAGGCCACCAGTCTGGAGACGCTGGCACAGCTCGGTCTGTGCAAAGACTCCTCCATCAGACATCTGGCCGTTCTTCCCCATGTCCACGAACATAAATTTCAAATGTGCCAAGACCACCGCCATCAAAACTACACTATGGAACCCCTTATAGTTGTAGAAATAAGACCCCGAATAGGGTGGTGGCACAATGCGGACATGCTTCCCATCGATCGCCCCGACACAGTTGGGAAAGTCCCAACGGTCAGCCAACTGGGAGGCCACAGTCTGCCATTCCTGTGTGTTCGAAGGAAACGGTGGAGTCAAACAAGAAAAAAAAATATAAGTACTTTTAAACATAACTTGGATATCGGATTACACAAAAACATTCTTGAACAACAACAGTCTAACATTATTAATATGTGTTATTTTTACAAAAAAAAAAACATAAGGGCCACTTATAAGATTTCTCACCCCCTCTGATGGACCATTGATCAATTTGTATGTGGGGGGAGGGGTTCTAATTTGGGCAAAAAAAACACCTGACAGTTGCAAACATTTGAGGGGGTGGGGGAGGGGTTCTAATTTGGGAAAAAAAAACCTGACAGTTGCAAACATTTGAGGGGGTGGGGAAGGGTAAAACAGTACAATGGAGCTGACAATATACATTGTATAAGGGACTATAGGCTAGAGGTATAAATGGACCCAGGATTGCATGGTGGAAAGGTTATTGAAGGTAAATATGCATGTAGGCCAAAAAATGATTAATGTAAAAAAACAGGCATGCATGAAGATAGAGGGGACATTCCCAGCATATTCCAAGCATGGTAATTAGGTAACAAGGACATTTAGACAATACATTAGCAAACATTAAATACATATCATGTAATGTTAAAGGATACAACTTACCTTCATATAGTCCTTCTGCAGGACCAGAATAATAGCAGAACAGGTCTCTGGGATTATGATCCCCAGAGCCTGGGGGGAGATGCCTGTCGAGAACTTCAAGTCCTGAAGATTTCTCCAAGTCGCCAAGCAACGTAAAGTGGCAACTAGCCTCTGCTCCGCAGATATAAGGGGTCAGCATAGTCAGCAGACGTTCAAAAACGGGGTCCGTCATCCTGAGATAATTCCTGAAATCCTCAGGATTATTCTCACGGATCTCACGGAGCAAAGGCATGTGCGAGAATTGGTCATGCTGGCGCAACCAATTCTTCGTCCATGAACTCCTCCTCGCCCTGTTCATGGACTGGACTCGGGTCAAAGTAATAACCCCAACACCAAGTCCCCACACAACACGAACTTGAGAACGAGTATGTCCACGCACCATGGCTTCAAAAGGGTCAGCTGGTCAAACAAACAAGCTTAGAACAAATGCACTGAAGAACAGCAAGGCCTATGAAGAGCAACCTGAAGATCAGGAATGAGCAGACCAGAACGGCCTGCTAGGCAGGTTACGAACTGACCAACACGCACTGAAAAGCAGATACAAACCTCACAAGCGCAAACTGAACCGCAGAAAACGATCGAAATAAGCTGAAGTGTGAAAAGCGCGAATTGTCTCTAACCAAACTTCTACTAACATGAGATAAAGACGAGATTAGCAGAAGGAGCCCAAAGGGTGGTGTAGTGGGGCTTGAACTTCCTTTTTCTAGTCCCATCGTACGTGCTGTACGTCACCGTGTTCAAAACCATCTGACTTTTGGAGTGATCATGTGTGTCCAAGTCCGTCCGTTTGTAAGTCCGGCGCACCTATGCTACAAAGTCCGTCGTAAAGATCGCCGGACCAAGTATGCCGTAAAGTCCGGTCGTGTGTACGTGGCATAACAGTTGAATCTGGTTGCTGGGAGACAATATTGCATATTAAAAAGAGAAAAAAAATCACTCCAGGCTACAGCAACCTTTCTTGTTTATTATTCAGTAGCTGGAGTCACCTCTGACAAGATTTAGCTTAAAACATGTCATAGGTGACCCATGCTGCTATTTAATAAACAAGAAAAGGTGTTGCCACTCAGAATGTGGTAATTCTCTTTCTTTTCTATATAATCTTTACTTATAGTATATAACTTAACAGGCAAGTATACTGTACATCACAAGCAGTTAAATCACTATTTCAAAAAACATCAAATTGTTTCTTAGATCATAAAAGATAAAACAAACATTTTGGACAGTCCTTGTTGCAAGATAGGTCTAATAGAATCCACATATGACAAACATTAAAGTGATATTGAAGGCAGATTTTTTTTTTTTAATAAATGTTATACTTACCTGCACTGTGCAGTGGTTTTGCAAAGAGCAGCCCCGATCCTCTTCTTGGGTCCCCCGCCGGTGCTCCTGGCCCCTCCTAACTGCTGAGTGCCCCCATAGCAAGCAGTATTGAATTCACAAACGAAAAAAAAAAAAAATCTGAGCCTTTGCAACCACTTTAAAGTTACTTTCACAGTATAGTATGTAAGACTCAGTGGTAAGCCGTGCCAGTGAGCAAATTAGCATTAGAACATTGTCCTGTATCATGCTATCAAATGTATTTTAAGATCTATAAACCTTTATTTAATTAACCATTACCCATCCAGTGTGCGCTATGTTTTGGTATGCACAAATTACGTGATTCCAGGGTGTAAAACTTCATTGTTAGTCATGTGCTAATAATTTCCCTGAACTGCTCAGTGAACATGAAATAAAATTGAAATAAATCCATTCAACACAAATACCATAGAAGTTATTGAGTTAATCTCAGACTTGATAAGTCTGATAAATAGAGAAATTACCCCCTCTCAGCAGCCTTTGGAGCCCCTTGGATACATAACTGCTAACCCAGTCAGTATTCTATAACAGTGGTTCTCAACCCTGTCCTCAAGTATCCCCCACAGGCCATGTTTTGGTAATTTCTCTTAGATAAAATAGCTGTCCATTGACTTAAAGCACCTGTGCAAGATAAAGGAAAACCTGTAAACATGGCCTGTTGGGGGTACTTGAGGACAGGGTTGAGAACCACTGCTCTATACCACCTAGAGTACAATTTATAGCAGGTCTCCTGTATTTTAGAACTACTGGAAAATACATGCACCAGCTTTGTGATCTTTCTTTTTGAGGTCTCTGTCAGAGTAACACATACATCTCTATTCTATTCTTTAAGGAAATATGGTTCCATTGGTACTCTAATTCTAGTAGTAATTTGTAGCAGAGACCCTTTACAGACACATTTTTTTCCAAACATGAAAGCATATTCACTGTCCTTCAAGAATTATCAAGCCCCTCCACAAAAGTGCTTTAGTTTGGTATATCTCTACTCACCTATTAGGAATAAACCTCATTCCACCCTAAGTTGGTCCAAGGAGCAAAGCTTACCATTTATAGTAAACCTACAATATCCATTCTCACTCTTAGCCTCCCACTTTCCAAAGAAGGCCAAGTAAAGTAAGCTTTTGCCAAAGAATATTTGACATTTAACCTATTCCGGATCTTCAGAGTTTGGACATAAGTGGGGAGGTATATGCAGACAGACCCCTATGCTGGTGTGCCAAGGCATAGCCTCATTAAGATTGATATCTGGCAGACTGAGACCACCTATCTATTTTAGTCTCTGCAGTATAGAAAATGCAACCCAAGCTTTCTGCTTCTTCCAGGAAAATACCTGAAGAAGCAAACAGATCTGAAAGAAAAAAATGCTTAGTATCTCTATGGGGAACATTTGAAAATAAAGCAGTATTCTGGATGGGGTATTCATTTATGATGAGTACCCTCCCAAGCCACAGAAAGACCCCTCTGCTCCACCATTTCAAATTGGATTTCACTTTCTTCTTTCTTTAAGCATGGGGGGAAATTCATGTTGTAGAGGGAATTAGTAATTTTAGTACCTAAATAAAGGATTGTTCCTGCCCGGAGAGGGACCCTATCTGTTAATGTGACTGTCAAGATTTGTTAAGATTCATTTTAAAATTGGAGAGATCACAAAATGTAGACATGTGCATTCGTTTTCATCCAAATGCATTTTCGTCCGAATTTCAGGTATTTTCGTTATCATTTTAACAAACGATAACGAAAGTGCAGAATACGAAAACCGAAAGATCCGACATAAACAAATGCTTTATTTTCATTTTCATTGCGACAACAGTTTGATATAGATAGGAGATTCGACATGACGCTGACAATAACAATCTGTGTCTATCGAACCTGTGGTCGAATGTGCCTAACCTTAACTCTATTAGTCCAAGATTATTTGACATAGAGAGAAAAGATTCGACATAGAGAGAAAAGATCGCTGCTGGAATTGGGTGGGGAATAGGGATGAGCCGAACACCCCCCCCCCCCCGGTTCGGTTCGCACCAGAACCTGCGAACGGACAGAAAATTCGCACGAACGTTAGAACCCCATTAACGTCTATGGGATTCGAACGTTCAAAATCAAAAGTGCTCATTTTAAAGGCTAATTTGCATGGTATTGTCCTAAAAAGGGTTTGGGGACCCGGGTCCTGCCCCAGGGGACATGTATCAATGTAAAAACAACTTTTAAAAACGGGCGTTTTTTCGGGAGCAGTGATTTTAATGATGCTTAAAGTAAAAAAAACAAAAAGTGAAATATTCCTTTAAATATCGTACCTGGGGGGTGTCTATAGTATGCCTGTAAAGTGGCGCGTGTTTCCCGTGCTTAGAACAGTCCCTGCACAAAATGTCATTTTTAAAGGAAAAAAAGTCATTTAAAACTGCTTGCGGCTTTAATGTAATGACGGGTCCTGGCAATATGGATGAAAATCAGTGAGACAAACGGCATGGGTACCCCCCAGTCCATTACCAGGTCCTTTGGGACTTGTATGGATATTAAGGGGAACCCCGCACCCAAATTAAAAAAGGAAACAGCAGTATACAGGCTCTGTACTCTGAACAGCAGTATACAGGCGGTGCAAACAAGACAGGGGCTGTAGGTTTGTTGTTAAGTAGAATCTATTTGTAATTTTGAACTGGTACATTTTTAATGTGTTTAGCTTCAGCCAAAAAATCTATTTTAAGCTTTTTGGAAAACATAAGAAGGGTAAGGGTTATCACCCCTGTGACATTTGTTTTGCTGTCTGTGCTCCTCTTCAGAAGATTTCACATCACTTTTTGTCCCAATGACAAATGTTTTTTGAAAATTTGGGGTTTTTTGTGAAACAAGGATTGCTGATAAAGCATCAGTGGACAGGAGAAACGTTTTTCCCATATTAACTCTTACAGGAGAGAATTTCCCTTCCTAGGGGTAGATTTCATCTCACTTCCTGTTGTCACCTTCCGTTTGCAAGTAGGAGTTGTTTGTAAGTTGGATGTTTGAAAGTAGGGGCCTGCCCTATATACTCAGCAGAAATTTTGGCCTTAGGTGTTGTTGTGGCCACAGCACTGTAAGCCCTCACAGGGCCCTGCTGTGAAATATTAGATCAAGAATTGTAATTACATGCCCCTGTTGAACAGGGGCAGAAAAATTGGGCCTTTGGTGGTGGTGGTGGTGCTGGTGCCACAACACTGTTCTTGGTGGGAGCAGAATTGGGCCCTGCTGTGAAATATTAGATCAAGAATTGTAATTACATGCCCCTGTTGAACAGGGGCTGAAAAATTGGGCCTTAGGCACTGGTGCCACAACACTGCAACCCCTCACAGATACTCTAGTTGGAACGCAGAAATGAGCCCTGCTGCAAAGTATTGCATCAAAAATTGTAATTACACACTCCTGTTAAACAGGGGCTGAAAAATTGGGCCTTAGGCACTGGTGCTGGTGCCAGAACACTGCAACCCCTCACAGATACTCTAGTTGGAATGCAGGAACGAGCCCTGCTGCAAAATATTACATCAAAAATTGTAATTACACACCCCTGTTAAACAGGGGCTGAAAAATTGGGCCTTGGGCACTGGTGGCGTTGCCCAGAACCAAAAATGTTCTTACAAGCTATCAGCGTGATCATTGAGGAGGAAGAGGATAATTACTCAGGATAGTCACTCAGCATCAGCATAGGCAGTCTTTGAAGGGATCTGAGATTTCAAAAAAAATTATTCGGTTACATCAGCATCAGGTGCTTGGTAGCTGGTGGTGATCCAAGACTGATTCATTTTTATGAAGGTCAGTCGATCGACCGAGTCGGTGGACAGGCACACCCTGTGATCGGTTACAAAGCCTCCAGCAGCACTGAATGTGCGTTCCGAAAGAACGCTGGATGCAGGACAGGCCAGTAGCTCAATTGCATACTGTGCAAGCTCTGGCCAGTGATCCATCCTCAAGACCCAGTAACCCAGAGTATTTTCGGTGAGAAAGGTGTCCAAGTCAGATCTTGCCAGATCTTGCGATGGTTGCTGGAACCGATCATACCTTGGGGCTGCGGACTAAAAAATTGTCTAAATGCATCAGTCAGACGGCCACCTTCTCCACCGCTCCTTCTTTGACTGACCGAAGCCACAGCAACACGTTGTCCAGAAACAGGAGTTTGTAACCTCCCAGTCTCTGGGAACGCGTTGCACAAACCTTTCTGCAAGGCCTCCCGAAGATGTTTCATCCTCTGCTCCCTCTGCGACGGCAAGATAAGGTCTGCAACCTTACCCTTGTAACGTGGATCAAGGAGGGTTGCCAGCCAGTATTGGTGCTTTTTCTTCATACCACGAATACGAGGATCCTTACGCAGGCTTTGCAGGATCAGGGAGGCCATGCAGTGTAGGTTTGCTGAGGCATTCGGTCCAGAGTCCTCTGGGTCACTAAGGACGACATGGTCCACAGCCACCTCCTCCCAGCCACGTACAAGTCCATGTGTTTCTTCGAACTGATCCCATAAAGACTGCTGGTGATGCTGAGTGCCAGGCTCCACCTCCATACTGACACAATTCTCCTCCTTCTCCTTCTCGTCCTCGTCCTCTTCCTGTTTGATCGGCGGGCACGCAGGAACACTGTCTGGATAAAGGGGGCCTTGAGAGCTAAGGAAGTCCTCCTCTTCCTGCCTCTGCTCTGCCTCAAGTGCCCTGTCCATTATTCCATGCAGCGTGTGCTCTAACAGGTGGACAAGGGGGACAGTGTCACTGATGCATGCACTGTCACTGCTCACCATCCTCGTGGCCCCCTCAAATGATGACAGGACAGTGCATGCATCCCTGATCATGGCCCACTGGCGTGGGGAAAAAAACACAAGCTCCCCTGACCCTGTCCTGGTGCCATAGTTGCACAGGTACTCATTGATGGCCCTCTGCTGTGTGTGCAGCCGCTGCAGCATGGCCAAAGTTGAGTTCCACCTGGTGGGCAGGTCACAGATTAGGCCATTCTTGGGCAGGTTAAACTCCTTTTGGAGGTCTGCCAGCCGAGCACTGGCATATGACCAGCGGAAATGCACACAGACTTTCCTGGCCTGCCTCAGGACATCCTGTAAGCCCGGGTACCTGCCCAAGTACCGCTGTACCACCAAGTTAAGGACGTGAGCCAAACAGGGCACATGGGTCATTTGTCCCTGTCGGAGGGCAGAGAGGAGGTTAGTGCCATTGTCGCAAACCACCATTCCTGCCTTAAGTTGGCGTGGCGTCAACCACCTCTGAACCTGCCCCTACAGAGCTGACAGAACCTCTGCCCCAGTGTGGCTCCTGTCCCCCAAGCACACCAGCTCAAGCACCGCATGGCACCTTTTGGCCTGCATACTTGCGTAGCCCCTTGAATGGCTATGGCGCACCGCTGGTTCCGAGGACAAAGCACAGGAAGAGGCCATGGAGGAAGAAGAAGAGGATGGGGTGGAGGAGAGAGGTGTGTCACAATCATTAGTAGTGGCATTTTGGAGGCATTGTGGCAGAACAACCTCCAACACTACTGCACCTTGTCCTGCATTCTTCCCAGCTGCCAGCAGAGTCACCGAATGCGCGGTGAAACTTAGGTAACATCCCTGGCCATGCCTGCTGGACCATGAGTCAGCGGTAATATGCACCTTACCACTGACCGCCCTGTCCAGCGAGGCATGGACATTGCCTTCCCCATGCCGGTAGAGAGCCGGAATCGCCTTCTGTGAGAAAAAGTGGCGTTTGGGTACCTACCACTGAGGAACCACACATTCCACAAACTCACGGAAGGGGGCAGAGTCTACCAACTGAAAAGGCAGCAGTTGAAGTGCTAGCAATTTTGCCAAGCTAGCATTCAACCGCTGGGCCACCACCAACCAACCTTCTACAGGTAGCTTTAAGTGGACACTGTGCAGAGCTCACAAAAAACTAACTTGTGGCTTATTTAGCTGCCTGTGGTAGTGATAGGATCAGGAAAACACCACCAACCTTCTACAGGTATCTTTAGGTGAACACTGTGCAGAGCTTGCAAAAAACTAACTTGTAGCTTATTTAGCTGCCTGCTGTAGTGATAGGATCAGGAAAACACCACCAACCTTCTACAGGTAGCTTTAGGTGAACACTGTGCAGAGCTCGCAAAAAACTAACTTGTAGCTTATTTAGCTGCCTGTGGTAGTGATAGGATCAGGAAAACACCACCAACCTTCTACAGGTATCTTTAGGTGAACACTGTGCAGAGCTCGCAAAAAACTAACTTGTAGCTTATTTAGCTGCCTGCGGTAGTGATAGGATCAGGAAAACACCACCAACCTTCTACAGGTTTCTTTAGGTGAACACTGCAGAACTCGCAAAAAACTAACTTGTAGCTTATTTAGCTGCCTGCGATAGTGATAGGATCAGGAAAACACCACCAACCTTCTACAGGTAGCTTTAAGTGGACACTGTGCAGAGCTCACAAAAAACTAACTTGTAGCTTATTTAGCTGCCTGTGGTAGTGATAGGATCATGAAAACACCACCAACCTTCTACAGGTATCTTTAGGTGAACACTGTGCAGAGCTTGCAAAAAACTAACTTGTAGCTTATTTAGCTGCCTGCGGTAGTGATAGGATCAGGAAAACACCACCAAGCTTCTACAGGTAGCTTTAGGTGAACACTGTGCAGAGCTCGCAAAAAACTAACTTATAGCTTATTTAGCTGCCTGTGGTAGTGATAGGATCAGGAAAGCACCACCAACCTTCTACAGGTAGCTTTAGCTGAACACTTTGCAGAGCTCGCACTACACTAACTTGTAGTTTTAGCTGAACACTGTGCAGAGCTCGCAAAAAACTAACTTGTAGCTTATTTAGCTGCCTGCGGTAGTGATAGGATCAGGAAAACACCACCAACCTTCTACAGGTAGCTTTAGGTGAACACTGTGCAGAGCTCGCAAAAAACTAACTTGTAGCTTATTTAGCTGCCTGTGGTAGTGATAGGATCAGGAAAACACCACCAACCTTCTACAGGTAGCTTTAGCTGAACACTGTGCAGAGTTTGCACTACACTAACTTGTAGTTTTAGCTGAACACTGTGCAGAGCTCGCAAAAAACTAACTTGTAGCTTATTTAGCTGCCTGCGGTAGTGATAGGATCAGGAAAACACCACCAACTTTCTACAGGTAGCTTTAGGTGAACACTGTGCAGAGCTTGCAAAAAACTAACTTTTAGCTTATTTAGCTGCCTGCGGTAGTGATAGGATCAGGAAACACCACCAACCTTCTACAGGTTTCTTTAGGTGAACACTGCAGAACTCGCAAAAAACTAACTTGTAGCTTATTTAGCTGCCTGCGGTAGTGATAGGATCAGGAAAACACCACCAACCTTCTACAGGTAGCTTTAGGTGAACACTGTGCAGAGCTCGCAAAAAAATAACTTGTAGCTTATTTAGCTGCCTGCGGTAGTGATAGGATCAGGAAAACACCACCAACCTTCTACAGGTAACTTTAAGTGGACACTGTGCAGAGCTCGCAAAAAACTAACTTGTAGATTATTTAGCTGCCTGCGGTAGTGATAGGATCAGGAAAACACCACCAACCTTCTACAGGTAGCTTTAGGTGAACACTGTGCAGAGCTTGCAAAAAACTAACTTGTAGCTTATTTAGCTGCCTGTGGTAGTGATAGGATCAGGAAAACACCACCAACCTTCTACAGGTAGCTTTAGCTGAACACTGTGCAGAGCTCGCACTTAACTAACTTGTAGTTTTAGCTGAACACTGTGCAGCGCTCGCAAAAAACTAACTTGTAGCTTATTTAGCTGCCTGCGGTAGTGATAGTATCAGGAAAACACCACCAACCTTCTACAGGTAGCTTTAGGTGAACACTGTGCAGAGCTCGCAAAAAACTAACTTGTAGCTTATTTAGCTGCCTGCGGTAGTGATAGGATCAGAAAAACACCACCAACCTTCTACTGGTAGCTTTAGGTGAACACTGTGCAGAGCTCGCAAAAAACTAACTTGTAGCTTATTTAGCTGCCTGCGGTAGTGATAGGATCAGAAAAACACCACCAACCTTCTACAGGTAGCTTTAGGTGAACACTGTGCAGAGCTCGCAAAAAACTAACTTGTAGCTTATTTAGCTGCCTGCGGTAGTGTTAGGATCAGGAAAACAGTATCAACCTTCTACAGGTAGCTTTAGCTGAACACTGTGCAGAGCTCGCACTACACTAACTTGTAGTTTTAGCTGAACACTGTGCAGAGCTTGCAAAAAACTTGTAGCTTATTTAGCTGCCTGCGGTAGTGATAGGATCAGGAAAACACCACCAACCTTCTACAGGTAGCTTTAGCTGAACACTGTGCAGAGCTCGCACTACACTAACCTGTAGTTTTAGCTGAACACTGTGCAGAGCTTGCAAAAAACTAACTTGTAGCTTATTTAGCTGCCTGCAGTAGTGATAGGATCAGGAAAACACCACCAACCTTCTACAGGTAGCTTTAGGTGAACACTGTGCAGAGCTCGCAAAAAACTAACTTGTAGCTTATTTAGCTGCCTGCGGTAGTGATAGGATCAGGAAAACACCACCAACCTTCTACAGGTAGCTTTAGCTGAACACTGTGCAGAGCTTGCAAAAAACTAACTTGTAGTTTTAGCTGCACACTGTGAGGAGGACGCACTACACTAACTGCTAGCTTTAGCTGAACACTGTTCAGAGGACACACTACACTAACGTGTAGTTTTAGCTGAACACTGTGAGGAGGACGCACTACACTAACTTGTAGCTTTAGCTGAACACTGTGAGGAGGACGCACTATCCTAACTTGTAGCTTTAGCTGAACACTGTGCAGAGGTCACACTAAACTAGCTTGTAGCTTTAGCTGAACACTGTTCAGAGGACGCACTACACTAACTTGTAGCTTTAGCTGAACACTGTGCAGAGGTCGCACTACACTAACTTGTAGTTTTAGCTGAACACTGTGAGGAGGACGCACTACACTAACTTGTAGCTTTGCTGAACCCTGTGCAGAGGTCGCAATACACTAACTTGTAGTTTTAGCTGAACACTGTGCAGAGGTTGCACTACACTAACTTGTAGTTTTAGCTGAACACTGTTCAGAGGACGCACTACACTAACTTATAGCTTTAGCTGAACACTCTGCAGAGGACGCACTACACTAACTTGTAGCTTTAGCTGAACACTGTGCAGAGGTCACACTACATTAACTTGTAGCTTTAGCTGAACACTGTGAGGTGGACGCACTACCCTAACTTGTAGCTTTAGCTGAACACTGCGCAGAGGTCACACTAAACTAACTTGTAGCTTTAGCTGAACACTGTGAGGAGGACTCACTACACTAACTGCAAATAATCTAGCTGCCTGACTGTGGTACTAATAGGATCAAAAAGAACACCAGCAATTTTCTTCAGGTAGCTGTAAATACTGTAACAAGACAAGCCTGCCTGTCAGTAGGAAGATAACAGGAACAGATCTAGCTAAACTGAATACAGTGTATATGTGTATATATATATATATATATATATATATATATATATATATACACACAACACCTGGGATGCATATATATGTACACAATACACTGTAAGTGCAGCTAACTCACTGACTGTCCTGCCTAATGCAGGCGGCCTTATATAGTGTGGGGCGTGTTCTAAACCCCCTGAGCCATAATTGGCCAAAGCCACCCTGGCTTTGGCCAATTACAGCTCTCTCTACTGACGGCACTGTGATTGGCCAAGCATGCGGGTCATAGTGCATGCTTGGCCAATCATCAGCCAGTAATGCACTGCGATGCTGCAGTGAATTATGGGCCGTGACGCGCCACACGAATTTGGCGCGAACGGCCCATATCGTTCGCAATTCGGTGAACGATTGAACAGCCGATGTTCGAGTCGAACATGGGTTCGACTCGAACACGAAGCTCATCCCTAGTGGGGAAGTAAAATAAAAATAATGATGATGATGAATATTATTGGCCGATTGTAACCAAAGAGGAGGAGCAGTAAAATAGCTATAACTAAGTACACACGTACAGCCAACTTACTTTAACTTACAATTTGCTAGCAGAGAGAGACACACACACTGAATCATTTCAGAAGACAGTCAATCTTAGCTGGTCCGTTTGTCAGAGAACGTGAATTATTTAGCAATTAAGCATAAGCACAGCAGCAGAACAATAGTGAAGCAAGCTACAGTTCAACTTAACTTTTTCATAATAATTTGCTGCTATTGTGTTGTGAACTTGATAGTAATACTAGTGTTGCTAGTGTTGTGATAGCCTCAGAGGCTGCCCGTGTTGTGAGGGGGATTTATTATTATAGATTCTATATTATAATGCCAAATCAATATCTGACACAACGTCGGATGCCGCGCCCGCCATTGCACTTGGAGATTGAGAAACTAATGTGAAAGTTGGCTGACTGTTGGGGTAGCGTACACCATTCAACATGAACGACGAAGATTCGCCAAAACAACGAAAAACATACAAACGTCGAATCTATGGCTTATGGTGTCTGTCGAAAGTTCTAAGATTCGACGGAGCAGCTAAACTGTACGACGCTGCAATCGTACATTTACAGTCAAATGCATCCACCCATAGGCTGTAGAAAAATTCTAATGTTGGTTGACTAGTAAAATAATTAATAAATATAATTATTACTAGTCATAAAACATTAGAATTCTACTACAGCTAGCTTGTAGGCAGAAAATTCGACCGGAAATGTACACGTACAGTTTAGCTGCTGCTTCAAATCTTCTTTGAACATTCGACAGACACCATAAGCCTTCAATGACAGATTCAACCTTAATTAATTTGGATTTTCGGACGAATGCAATTTTTAACGAAAAATGAAATAAATAAAAACAAATTTCGGGAGTAACTAAATAAATGTATTTTTCGGACGAAAACGAAATTCCGAAATGAAATATTTCAGTGTGCACATGTCTAATAAAATGTGGATAGCCATACAATGTGGGAAGGAAATACAGTGCTAGTTAAAAAAAAAAAACAACAAACCATTATATGCTAATGTTGTGACTTTGTAGAGGGTCGAGCCTATAGTGATTCTGGTGATATGCAAATTATGTCTCACCCTAAGTAGTAGGACCTCTAACATCAGTATGAAAGTGGGTGGCAGGCAGTTTATCCTAATCCTCGCATATGCTCCCCCAAACCCAGACCCTTCAATACTTCATCCTTGAAAAGCCAATATACAGTATTCTATCAAAAACTTCCTCAGCATCTCTGGATAGAATTAAACATGTACCTCTGTCGGCATCCAGTGGATAATTGAATGGTCTTTTGGATTTGAGCCTGTCTGTGATGGTTTTAGCCAAAATCCTAATTTCGTTATTCAGCAAGAAAATTTTGGCACAAGGCGTGATACTTCCCCACCTTGGGGATCAGGGCAGCATGAGCCAATAAAGCATCGGATGGCATTATCCCCCTTCCTTAATTAAATTATAGTACTTACATAGGGGCCCCAGCAACAAGTCAGAGAGTGGGGCCATTAGGGCTTGAACTCTTACCTGCTTCCATTGTTTTTACTTCCTTGCCTATCTCTTTCTCCAACATTTCCCTATATAAGACCATGAAGGCTCCCTCCTCCAGTCTATGTAAAGAAACCTCCTTCAAAAAGTCTCCGATTTTTCTTCTCCATGTTTCTAAAGCCTTAGATAGTTATCCTTGCCTTATATTATAGAGATCTTAATAGTACTCCTAAAATTTTCAGGCAATTTGTTGTATTTGTACTTCTGATTCCCCAGAGGAGGTGGTCAGTTTGTAAATAAATGTTTTGTAAATCCTCTTGAGTAAAGCTTTAGGAAGCATCTTACTACTTTTTTTTAGATTTCACAGCTCCCTCTCCCTTCTTATGGTTTTGTTGAATAACCCCTATTTTATCAGATTAAGAACATGCTCTTGACAAGTTTCTTCCTTTTTGAATCATAGGCTATCAGGTCTCCATGAACGCCAGCCTTATGGGCTTCCAGAACAGTACCTGTGACACTTGCTCCATACTATTTTCCTGGAAAAGTGGATTGTATGGATTGCTGAATTTGGGCTTCCACCACTATCATCCAAGAGGTTTTCATTCTGCGTCCATGTCCACTTCCATCTTGTTCCTCCAAAATTCCCATGGACATAGAAACTAAAGCATAGTCAGAATAAATAACAAGATACATAATTATGAAATGCACTGAACCCAATTACTTATGATCTGCACCAGGATCCTTATGCTAAGACTAAACTGCAGAGAATGTACCCCTTTAGTAAAAAATAAAGGTGTATACCATTTTCAAGTTTTAATCTAAAGCTATCCAGTTACAGCAAGGTAAATATAGACATCTACCAGGTACAAAGATCAATCACTAATCAGTAAAATTTTAATTCCAAAAAATATTTTAAAAACATTTGCAACATCTCAAAATGTTATTCACCATACATAAACATAAACGTTGCTAAAAGATAATTTTGTATTGTTCATGATATTTTTATTGATTGCACTAACATGAACATTTTCAGGGCAAACTTTCAGGGTATACCCCCTTCTTCAAGGTCCAAGCAGTACTAATGCACACAGTTTTAGCACAATGTTAAAAAGACAATCTCTGAGGAAAAAAAACACAAACAAACATGCACAGCAATGGTAAGTAAACTTGGATAGTTAATAAGAAAAGGCAGGGAGAGGGCTATGAACTGGGGGAGGGAGTAACAGTCACACAGAGGTGAGGGTTATCATAAAACTGTTGGATAGTGATTTAGAAAACTGAGTTCCACAAAAAGTCCACTATCTTTTGTGTCAAATAAGATTATCATTCTAAGTTCAAATGTTTTCCTTGCCTGAGTAGTTTTAAAGTTCCCTTTAAGAACTAAAACATTCATATCTTCCAGAGTGTGGTCTGGTTGTGAAAAATGATGTCCCACAGGTTTGCAAAAATCATCTTCCTTATGTTCCTTATTGGTGGGTGTGTGTGTGTGTAGGAGGTACATCCAGACAGCTGTCCTGAAAATTTGGATGTTAGTGGAAATAAAAAAAGATGGACAGTACTTCATTGTTCTTGTTGCATGTGCACTAATACAGCTACAATCACCTAAAAGATCATGCAGTTTGCATTTCTACTCATTTCTACTCATCAATAAGTGACATCAATCAGTCAAATATTGAAGAGTAAACTCTCTCTACGTGCCTCTTAGACCAACAGTCCACTTCTTCGGTAGCTATACAGTATGAAGTGTCCATACATACAACAAAATATCTCACGCAAAAAAGAAAAAAAACATTGACTAGAATAGCATGACATAACTCCAACCTATTAATTTAGATCAACATTTGCATGCAGCCAGAACCTGATGCCATAAAGGTTTTCATAGCAGTAGGCTTTTAAAATCTCGCCGGTTATTTACAAAACATTATGAAAACCCCGTAAAACAAGACCACATCATTAAAGGCTTGGTTGAACAGCTTTTCATTCCAATGCATCAAAGCTTATGTGGAATGGAACCAACTGATTGGTGAAGAGCAGATGTGTTAACGGTTTTACAAAAGAAGATTAATATATATATACCAGAAAAGTAAGAACCAGTCATCCAACTTTAATAGTATTTGAGGGAATGGTAAAGGACAGAAATTTGCAGTAAAAGTATTTGTAAGTGACAACCAACATGGATTTATGGAAGACCTTTCTTGTCAGACAAACCTGTTATCATTCTAGTGGAATTAAGTAAGTAAGAAATTGGATAGTGGAAGTCCAGTGGACATAGTTTATCTAGATTAGCTAAAACAATTGACACTGTATCATAAACATTTAATCTATAAAATAAGATACCTATACCTCTAAATGTTGGAAGGAAGGAATAGCTCCTTGTTAGATCATGTCTTGTGCAGGACTGAATCTGAATTGTAGTGCCTTTTTCATTTTTGATCAGCGAATACACTTGTGGAGTTTAACTTCTGGCAAGTGTTCATATGAAATGACAGTATATTTCTCTATAATCATATGTAAAAGGTTGGCATCCTCAATATCAGTTGTATGGAATAGAAAATGGTATCCATAAAGTTGTCAGTGTGGTCCTTAGATGCCACATCTTTCCAATGTCTAGAATATATTGAAGGGTGTATCTAATATAAATCTATACACAGTCTCCATCCATAGAACTTTAAAAAAATCCAAAATGCTTTCAGTAGGCCCATGTGGTTGCATGAAGGGTAAATATGTGCATAACAACATATAGATTGCACATATACTTAAGAATATAGAGTGCTCCAGAATGTTTCTCAGCATGGGTGCCAGAAGATCCTTTATATCAGCCATGTTCATTTGGCTGATCCACAAACTTCTTAAAAAAGGTTTTGGGGGAAATGCCTGCTTAAAATAGAACTGTGGCCAGGATGTGGGGCTTCAACTAGCTGTATTGTATTAACAAACACTATTGAGTAGGGATTAGCCGAACACCCCATGGTTCGGTTCGCACCAGAACCTGCGAACGGACCGAAAGTTTGCACAAACTTTAGAACCCCATTAAAGTCTATGGGACTCGAACGTTCAAAATCAAAAGTGCTAATTTTAAAGGCTAATATGCAAGTTATTGGCCCAAAAAGGGGTTGTGGACCCGGGTCCTGCCCCAGGGGACATGTATCAATGTAAAAAAAAAGTTTTAAAAACGCCCAATTTTTCGGGAGCAGTGATTTTAATGATGCTTAAAGTGAAAAAAAAAGTGAAATATTCCTTTAAATATCGTACCTGGGGGGTGTCTATAGTATGCCTAGTAACCTTTTTTAAGAAGTTTGTGGATCAGCCAAATGAACATGGCTGATATAAAGGATCTTCTGGCACCCATGCTGAGAAACATTCTGGAGCACTCTATATTCTTAAGTATATGTGCAATCTATATGTTGTTATGCACATATTTACCCTTCATGCAACCACATGGGCCTACTGAAAGCATTTTGGATTTTTTTTGTAAATTGGCACGTGTTTCCCGTGCTTAGAACAGTCTCTGCACAAAATGACATTTTTAAAGGAATAAAAGTCATTTATAACTGCTTGCGGCTTTAATGTAATGTCAGGTCCCGGCAATATGGATGAAAATCAGTGAGACAAATGGCATGGGTACCCCCCCCAGTCCATTACCAGGCCCTTTGGGTCTTATATGGATATTAAGGGGAACCCCGCACCCAAATTAAAAAAAGGAAAGGCGTGGGGCCCCCAGGCCCTGTGTACGCTGAACAGCAGTATACAGGCGGTGCAAACAAGACAGAGATTGTAGGTTTGTTGTTAAGTAGAAACTGTTTGTAATTTTGAACTGGTACATTTTTAAAGTGTAGCTCCAGCCAAAAAATATATTTTTAAGCTTTTTGGAAAACATAGGGAAGGGTTATCACCCCTGTAACATTTGTTTTACTGTCTGTGCACCTCTTCAGAAGATTTCACCTCACTTTCTGTCCCAATGACAAATGTTTTTTGAAAATTTGGGGTTTTTAGTGAAACAAGGATTGGTGATAAAGCATCAGTGAAGAGGAGACATGTTTTTCCCATATTAACTTTTACAGGAGAGAATTTCGCTTCCTAGGGGTAGATTTCATCTCACTTCCTGTTGTCTCCTTCCGTTTGCAAGTAGGAGTCGTTTGTAAGTTGGATGTTTGAAAGTAGGGGCCTGCCCTATATACTCTGCAGAAATTGGGTCCTCAGGTGTTGGTGTTGCCACAACACTTTAAGCCCTCACAGTTACCCTTGGTGGGCGCAGGAACGGGCCCTGCTGTGAAATATTAGATCAAGAATTGTAATTACATGCCATTGTTGAACAGGGGCAGAAAAATTGGGCCTTTGGTGGTGGTGCTGGTGCCACAACACTGTAAGTCCTCACAGTTACTCTTGGTGGGCGCTGGAACAGGCCCTGGTGTGAAATATTATATCAAGAATTGTAATTACATGCACCTGTTGAACAGGGGCAGAAAAATTGGGCCTTTGGTGGTGGTGGTGGTGGTGGTGGTGTTGCCACAACACTGTAAGCCCTCACAGTTACTCTTGGTGGGCACAGGAATGGGCCCTGCTGTGAAATATTAGATCAAGAATTGTAATTACATGTCTCTGTTGAACAGGGGCAGAAAAATTGGGCCTTAGGCACTGGTGCCACAACACTGCAACCCCTCACAGATGCTATAGTTGGAGAGCAGGAATGAGCCCTGCTGCAAAGTATTGCATCAAACATTTTAATTATACACCCCTATTAAACAGGAGCTGAAAAATTGGGCCCTGGGCACTGGTGCTGGTGCCACAACACTGCAACCCCTCACAGATACTCTAGTTGGAGTGCAGGAATGAGCCCTGCTGCAAAGTATTGCATCAAAAATTGTAATTATACGCCCCTGTAAAATAGGGGCTGAAAAATTGGGCCATGGACACTGGTGCTGGTGCCACAACACTGCAACCCCTCACAGATACTCTAGTTGGAGTGCAGGAATGAGCCCTGCTGCAAAGTATTGCATCAAAAATTGTAATTATACGCCCCTGTGAAACAGGGGCTGAAAAATTGGGCCTTGGGCACTGGTGGCGGTGCCCAGAACCAAAAATGTTCTTACAAGCTATCAGCATGAAAATTGAGGAGGAAGAGGATTGTGACTCAGCATAACAAGATAGTCACTCAGCCTCAGCATAGGCAGTCTTGAAGGGATCTCACATTAAAAAAAATATCAATCGGTTACATCAGCATCAGGTGCTTGGTAGCTGGTGATCCAAGACTGATTCATTTTAATGATGGTCAGCTGATCGACCAATTCGGTGGACAGGCACACCCTGTGATCGGTTACAAAGCCACCAGCAGCACTGAATGTGCGTTCCGAAAAAACGCTGGATGCAGGACAGGCCAGTAGCTAAATTGCATACTATGCAAGCTCTGGCCAGGGATCCATCCTTAAGACCCAGTAACCCAGAGGATTTTCGGGTGAGAAAGGTGTCCAAGTCTGATCTTGCCCCTAGGTAATCCTGCACCATGTGAATCAGACGCTGGCGATGGTTGCTGGAACCGATCAGACCTTGGGGCTGCGGACTAAAAAATTGTCTGAATGCATTGGTTAGATGGCCACCTTCTCCACCGCTCCTTCTGTGACTGATCGAAGCCTCAGCAACACGTTGTCCAGGAGGAACAGGAAATTGTAACCTCCCAGGCTCTGGAAACGCGTTGTACAAACCTTTCTGCAAGGCCTCCCGAAGATGTTTCATCCTCTGCTCCCTCTGCGACAGCAAGATAAGGTCCGCAACCTTACCGTTGTAACGTGGATCAAGGAAGGTTGCCAGCCAGTAATCATCCCTCTTCTTGATACCACGAATATGAGGATCCTTCCGCAGGCTTTGCAGGATCAGGGAGGCCATGCAGCGTAGGTTTGCTGAGGTGGTCCAGAGTCCTCTGGGTCACTAAGGATGACATGATCCACGGCCACCTCCTCCCAGCCACGTACAAGTCCATTGGTTTCTTCGGACTGTAAATGATCCCTTAAAGACTGCTGCTAATGCTGAGTGCCAGGCTCCACCTCCATGCTGACACAATCCTCCTCCTCGTCCTCTTCCTGTGTGATCGGCGGGCATGCAGGAACACTGTCTGGATAAAGGGGGCCTTGAGAGGTAAGGAAGTCCTCCTCTTCCTCCCTCTGTTCTGCCTCAAGTGCCCTGTCCATTATTCCACGCAGCGTGTGCTCCAACAGGTGGACAAGAGGGACAGTGTCACTGATGCATGCACTGTCACTGCTCACCATCCTCATGGCCTCTTCAAATGGTGACAGGACAGTGCATGCATCCCTGATCATAGCTCACTGGCGTGGGGAAAAAAAAACAAGCTCCCCTGACCCTGTCCTGGTGCCATAGTCGCATAGGTACTCATTGATGGCCCTCTGCTACGTGTGCAGCGACTGCAGCATGGCCAACGTTGCGTTCCACCTGGTGGGCATGTCACAGATTAAGCGGTTCTTGGGCAGGTTAAATTTCTTTTGGAGGTCAGCCAGCCAAGCACTGGCATTATATGACCTGCGGAAATGCACACAGACTTTCCTGGCCTGCCTCAGGACATCCTGTAAGCCCGGGTACCTGCCCAAGAACCGCTGCACCACCAAGTTAAGGACAGAAGCCAAACAGGGCACATGGGTCAGTTGTCCCTGTCAGAGGGCGGAGAGGAGGTTGGTGCCATTGTCGCAAACCACCATACCACTAATATGCACCTTACCACTGACCGCCCTGTCCAGCGAGGCCAAGACATTGCCTTCCACATGCCGGTAGAGAGCCGGAATCGCCTTCCATGAGAAAAAGTGTCATTTGGGAACCCGCACTGAGGAACCGCACATTCCACAAACTCATGGAAGGGGCAGAGTCTACCAACTGAAAAGGCAGCAGTTGAAGTGCTAACAATTTAGCCAAGCTAGCATTCAACCGCTGGGCATATGGATGGCTGGGAGTGAACTTTTTCTGGCGGTGCAGCAGCTGGGGCAGGGAAATTTGCCTGGTACAATCTGATGTCGGTGTACTGATAGCAGATTGCCCGCAATTACTTGGTTGTGACACACCTAATTCTACACCTTCATTCCTCTCAGTGCAGGTTTCAGGAGGACTGAAGGTATAGTGGGGTTGGAGATCCCAGCTGATTAGGAGCAAGGAGAGGTCCACTTTGTTCTTTGGTGTGAGTCTTTTAGGTACACTTGCCAACGAACTGCCTGGCAGGTCGACATATGTCTGGTCAAGCATGTGGTGCCCAAGCGGGTGATGTTTTGGCCACGCGAGATACGCTTGAGACATATGTTGCAAATAGCAGCGGTGGGATCTGATGCACTCGTCTCAAAAAAGGCCCACACCAAAGAACTTTTGGAATAACGTGCAGAGACATTAGCGCCCTGCACATGCAGAGCTCTGCGGTGTGATGCAGTCGGTGTGCTGCCCTTAAGTTGGCCCCTGGAGGGCATCCTGCCTCATTGGAGATGTGCCTCCTCCTCCTCCTACTCCTCCTCTCTCCTATCAGGCACCCACGTGGAGTCAGTGACCTCATCATCCCCTCCCTCCTCATCACTGGAGAAAAGCTGGCAGTATGCTGCAGCTGGGGGAACATGACTGCCAGATTGCTTTCCTTCTTGGGCACCCCCTCTCTCTGGGCTCATGTTACTGCCTTCCTCTAGCTGGGTACCATCATTGGAGCTTTCAAATCACTGGGCATCCTCCTGGAGCATGTACCCAACACTGTGGTCAAACAGTTCGGGGGACTCTTCAGGAGGACATGGTGGGGCTAGGGAAGGAGTGACTGATGCCATTGAGCTGAGGGAAGAGGCTGCGTTGGCAGCTGCTTTGCCAGACAAAGTACCCTGAGCCTGGGTGAGAGAGGATGAGGAGGATGAGGACGACTTGGTCATCCACTCTACCAAGTCTTCGGCATGTTGCGGCTCAACACGGTCAGCTGCCGAAAAAAAGGACAAGCATGTCCCACGGCCACGTGCACCATCTCCCGGACCAGCACTGTTGCCTGTAGACACAGAGCCTGCTTGCCCTCTTTTATTGACTTGTGACTGACTGCCTCTCCTTGTTGGCCTTCCAGACATACTAATGGCCTGCAGTGAGATGTAGCTGCACAAAGCTGGGATTTATATATATATATATATATATATATATATATATATATATATATACTGATACTGTAGCTAGCAGAATCAACTGTTTGCCTGTAGTATTATTAGTATGGAAAAACACCACCAATTGTCTTCAGGTAGCTTTAGGTGCACACTGTGCAGAGGACACGGTACACTAACTGTAAATACTGCAGCTGCCTGCGTGTGGTATTAATAGGATCAGAACAACAGCAATTGTCTTCAGGTAGCTTTAGGTGCACACTGTGCAGAGGATGCAGTACACTAACTGTAAATACTGCAGCTGTCTGCCTGTGGTACTAATAGGATCAGAAGAACACCACCAATTTTCTTCAGGTAGCTTTAGGTACACACTGTGCAGAGGACACAGTACACTAACTGTAAATACTGTAGCTGCCTGCCTGTGGTATTAATAGGATCAGAACAACAGCAATTGTCTTCAAGTAGCTTTAGGTGCACACTGTGCAGAGGACGCACTACACTAACTTGTAAATACTGCAGCTGCCTGTGGTACTAATAGGATCAGAAGAGCACCACCAATTTTCTTCAGGTAGCTTTAGGTTCACACTGTGCAGAGGACGCACTACACTAACTTGTAAATACTGCAGCTGCCTGCGGTACTAATAGGATCAGATCACCACCAATTTTCTTCAGGTAGCTTTAGGTGCACACTGTGCAGAGGACACACTACACTAACTTGTAAATACTGCAGCTGCCTGCGGTACTAATAGGATCAGAAGAACACCGCCAATATTCTTCAGGTAGCTTTAGGTGCACACTGTGCAGAGGACGCACTACACTAACTGTAAATACTGTAGCTAATAGGACTAATAGGATCAGAAGAACACCAGCAATTTTTTCAGGTAGCTGTAAATACTGTAAAAACACCTGCCTGCCTGTCAGTAGGAAGAGAATAACAGGAACGGATCTAGCTAAACTGAATACAGTGTATATATATATATATATAGAGAGAGAGAGAGAGAGAGAAAAGAAAAAGTCCAAAGGGTTGCTGCACTTAAAAACTTTCAGTTGCTTTATTTTGCATAGTCTTGAGGAAAAATTATAAAGCAAGCATAATCATTCCAGACAAAATCATGGTAATAAATGCCTATACGATACAGATATGGATGGATTACGTTTCGGGCTAGTATGTTTATGCCCTTCCTAAGATAGCATATCTAAAGATTTCACTGCAATCATTCATTTAAATACAAATTAGTAGAATACATCGCACGTGGAAGCAATATGGTTAATTAGTTCAACCCACATTGTGTTCAGTACCTATGTAAATACGTGTTTTTTAATACCATAGACACAAGATCTAGCAAATAGCAGCCGATATCTCTATCTCTTCATTCTTATTCTTCAATATGTTTTATAAACCTATAAAAGATACATACATAGATAAAATAAGTATGTCCACATATAGAATTCCTTATTACAAAACATTTTTACGTTCTTTTCTTTGTTTAAACAATCAATTGTAAATTTATGTTGCTAAACAAACAAATAAAGATCTAAATCAACATTTAAACCATGTGGGGCAATGGTATTTAAAAAATGTATCCAGTATACCTCTCTTTTCCTCAAAATCATTTCACGGTTTCCTCCCCTCCTATTTTTCTCTATTCCCTCTAGGACCATATATTTTAATTGTGATACATTATGTTGAAATTCCAAAAAGTGTCTCGCCAGCGGTAATTGTGTTAACTTGTCGCGTATTAAATATATATGTCTCGCTATCCTATCTTTAACTTTTTGTGTAGTTTCTCCAACATAAACTAAGCCGCATGGACACTTGATAGCATATATCACGTATGAAGATTGACAAGTGTAATGTCCACGGATAGGGATATTAAAGCCCCTATGTGGATGTGTAAAATGTTTACCTTTAATCATAGAATTGCATTGTATGCATGACAAGCAAGGATATGTCTTCATACGTGATATATGCTATCAAGTGCCCATGCGGCTTAGTTTATGTTGGAGAAACTACACAAAAAGTTAAAGATAGGATAGCGAGACATAAATATTCAATACGCGACAAGTTAACACAATTACCGCTGGTGAGATACTTTTTGGAATTTCGACATAATGTATCACAATTAAAATATATGGTCCTAGAGGGAATAGAGAAAAATAGGAGGGGAGGAAACCGTGAAATGATTTTGAGGAAAAGAGAGGTATACTGGATACATTTTTTAAATACCATTGCCCCACATGGATTAAATGTTGATTTAGATCTTTATTTGTTTGTTTAGCAACATAAATTTACAATTGATTGTTTAAACAAAGAAAAGAATGTAAAAATGTTTTGTAATAAGGAATTCTATATGTGGACATACTTATTTTATCTATGTATGTATCTTTTATAGGTTTATAAAACATATTGAAGAATAAGAATGAAGAGATAGAGATATCGGCTGCTATTTGCTAGATCTTGTGTCTATGATATAAAAAACATGTATTTACATAGGTACTGAACACAATGTGGGTTGAACTAATTAACCATATTGCTTCCACGTGCGATGTATTCTACTAATTTGTATTTAAATGAATGATTGCAGTGAAATCTTTAGATATACTTTGACGGATCTTAGGAAGGGCGTAAGCATACTAGCCGAAACGTAATCCATCCATATCTGTATTGTATAGGCATTTATTGCCATGATTTTGTCTGGAATGATTATGCTTGCTTTATAATTTTTCCTCAAGACTATGCAAAAAAAAGCAACTGAAAGTTTTTAAGTACAGCAACCCTTTGGACTTTTTCTTTATATATAAGGTCAGTGGGAGGACCTGATTGCTGTCACTGAATCCTAAGCTGGGTGCGGTTCTCCTCTACGATTGAATATATATATATAAATATATATACAACACCTAGGATGCATATATATATATATATATATATACACAATACACTGTAAGTGCAGCTAACTAACTCGCCTGCCTACTCTATCCAACTTAAATCAAACGACACTGTCTCTCTCTCTCTATCTCTCTCTCAATGCTGGAACACACTACACAGGGCCGACGTGCAGGCGGCCTTATATAGTGTGGGGCGTGTACTAAACCCCCTGAGCCATAATTGGCCAAAGCCACCCTGGCTTTGGCCAATTATGGCTCTCTGTACAGACGGCGCTGTGATTGGCCAAGCATGCGGGTCATAGTGCATGCTTGGCCAATCATCAGCCAGCAATGCACTGTGATGCCGCAGTGAATTATGGGCCATGATGAGCCACTCGAATTTGACGCAAACGCCCCATATCGTTCACAATTCGACGAACGGTTGAACATGCGATGTTCGAGTCGAACTCGAAGCTCATCCCTAGGATTGAGTTATACAGCTGAAGATATTGTGGGTAAACTCATCCTCAATACTCTAGGGAAAAATACATTTATTGTTAGTCTACCTTATGCTATGTACACACGATAGGACTTTCCGACAACAAAACCGTGGATTTATTTCCAACGGATGTTGGCTTAAACTTGTCTTGCATACACACGGTCACACAAATCTTGTCGGAAATTCCGAACATCAAGAACGTGGTGACGTACAACACGTACGGCGAGCCGAGAAAAATGAAGTTCAATAGCCAGTGCAGCTCTTCTGCTTGATTCCGGGCTTGCATGGAATTTTGTGCATCAGAATTGTGTACACACGATCAGAATTTCCGACAACAGATTTTGTTGTTGGAAAATTTGAGAACCAGCAATTTTTTTCTAATCTGTAATCTAAACAAAGAGCCAATCCATAGAAAGAGAATACCAGAACCCAACCTGAAGAGCCTGCAACTAGGTCAGTTGCAGATTACGCTCATTTATAGAATTATTTACATCCTTTTAAAAATATATAAATATTTTAATGCACGCAGTTTTCCTCAAAATAATGTCTTATATGTAAAACTGCTTCTAAATAGCAGTACTTGCAAATGGCTATCTTCCAACTTAGTTTTATGAGATTGTATTAAGTTCCATTAACGTGTACAGAAAGTCCACCATTTAGAGGTATAGGTATGCCTCGATGTTAGTAGAATGTGCTGGAGATTCAACTAAATGAACCATCTAGTGTGTGATCAACCACTTCTATTAAGTGCATTTTGTGCCGGGTGTCCCATGGTGGATCATAAGCGACAATGAGAGCAGCACAACTCATAAATAAAAGTTTACCTAAAAAGATGTTGCCTTGCTTATCTGAAAATTGCTACCCATAGGAAGGAGAGGCTGGGGAGGTGCAGTGCTAGAGAAACAAATAACTACTTTAGTTATTACTGATCGTAATGATAATTTTGTAAAGTCAAAACCTTTTTTTTTTAAAAAGCAGGGTCTGTCTGTGTCTTTGTTGAAGATTTTCCTTGACTTCTTGTCTGGTAAAAACCATTGTTATTGTGACATCACATGATGGAGATCTTGCTAACGCACCCATGGAGAGGGAAAAAAACCCAACTAGGGCTCTAATACTTTGCTGAGCTAAACAAGAGGTTTTTGGCTGGGCTTACATTTTTACAAACCTGGACAGTTCAAACTGAGGATTTGGTGAACACAAATTTAAATATAAAAGCAGAGATTACTGTTTGTGAAAACTGCAAGTCAAAATGTGCAGTAAATCCAGGAATATAGGCAGCTTAAGTTACATGCAATGGTCAACTTTTACTGTAAAGCCCCATCCCTCCAGACCTCTCTATTTGTCATTTAATGTAACAGGAAGCCTCATATAGTGAGGACTCAAAAGTTAATATTGGTAGGTCCAAAATTCAACTACTTCAGGAGATGCTGAGATCTGCATATCTCTCTAGATTTATTAATGTTTTTGTCAAGCAATTTTCACAGAAAATAACCTCTGCTTATGTTTTTCTTTTAATATATGCTCTTTTTAGATTTCCCAGGTTTGTACCAGGTTTACTTTTCTACTATTTGTATTTGCATATGTTAAAAGTAGAAATTTTAAAAAATATAAACAAATCAAGCGGAATTACATTATGGTTAAACAGAATTTGTAAAAGAGCTATTGCTTAACATTCAAAAGATTATTCGATATCACAAATGTGTTTCCACAAGCTACTCTGTGCCCCATAAGATATTTTCTCCTGTTTGATTTTACTTGCAGAAGTCAGTCTTATCTGTACCAGTTTCTGTGCATGCCTTGTTCACAGGGCTAATATTATCATATACAGCATATTTTGCTTTAGCTCTATAGCTTTTATTTGTTTTGTCTTATTAAATCGCTATTTGGTTTTAAAAATGATACATACATCAATTCTCCATAGTTGGTCTTTTTATAATCTAGACTCTTTTCCCCTTTATTTAAAAAAGAATAGGAAGTGTACATTTATGTCAAAATTGTTGAAAATGTGATTTTATTGGAATTTCCTAAGATAAATAAAATATGTAATTTCCTTAAGGCATGTGAATCCTGAGCTTAGACGTTCCCTTACTCTATCTTTTTGTTAGTTTTAAATCACTTGGTGTGTTACAGTTCTTAGAAGAATGAAACTCCTTTGAGAGGGATTACTTTTTTAGAGTATTCAGGTACTGAAAGAAAAAGCCTAGAGGTCTAAAACAGCATGGCTTACTCTTTGTTTTAGAAATATAGTACACAATCTGACCTTTTTATTGATAAAAAGCTTGGATTTTTGTACTCGCTATAAAATACTTTTCTTGGAAGCTTATTGTGGCACACAGGATTCAGAGACATCTGAGGTTACACTGCCATCTACAAGCTGCCTCAGAACTGATAGTGGATTGTGAGCCTGAGGGGCCTAATACAGTGGGACTGCTCCTCTTGTGTCTAGGATCCAAAATGTTACACCTCAGATAGGAAGGCCATACCTCTAAAACAAAGTAAAAGTAGGTAGATACAGTAACTGGCATAACCTCATGTCTCATGCAATTAGGGGCAGTAGTGGGAAGATGCTACTTCATATTGAATGGAAGGAACAGAGCGTGGAGTGCATGTGTGTGTAACACTACATCCAGTGATGCAGCACTCTATTCCTCAGTGGTTTAATCCTTTCCATGGAAACCAATGGGAAAAAGGGGAAAATAATGGGGTGCAATTGTTGTAATAAATAGAATATATAAAACACAAAGCGCTGTGATGCTAAATAGCTGATAATTACACAGAAAACCAAGTGAGGCTGCTATCAAAAGAGTGTTTTCAGAGTCACTTAAAAAGAATAAATAATGATATTTGAAGCGCTTCACAATGTGCATAAAAATGAATATATATGAATAAATATAAATAAATAAATATAAATACTCAAATAAATCCAGCGGTGAGTAAAAATTCCTAAAAAATCCAGCAATCAAAATAGTGTAAAATTATAAAAAATTAGTGCCACCAAATGTGTAAAAAAATCCACATAAAAAATCAACATAAAAATAAATATATAGGGATGTATTCAGAAGGTTCAATTATACAAGTGTAGAATCCGATTGGTATAAAGCTTTGATCCGGTCCCACTAGCAAAGCTGTTTAAAAACACTTGCTTAATTAAGGTGCTCATTGACATTTATAGTAACAATGTTTCTTTTGCTTCTGTTCACAACCAATGTGAGAATCATAAACAGATCTCATTTAACAGGCAGATAAGATAAAAAACCAATCATTGTGCAATAGTTAGGATACCAAAGTACACAGGCAAACTTCAATTCACTCACGTCTGCCTTATAATGATAAGGCATATGCAGGTTTTACTATAGCAGTCAGCCGCCTTAGACAGGAGCAGATTCACTGCAGTACACTGTGTGATACTGCTGATCTGCACAGAGCGTCCTTGGCTCCTCCCACGCGTTGCATCACAGTCACGTGACTTTTCTTGACACTTCTTTTACACTATTTTGATTGCTGGATTTTTTAGGAATTTTTACTCACCGCTGGATTTATTTGAGTATTTATATTTATTTATTTATATTTATTCATATATATTCATTTTTATGCACATTGTGAAGCGCTTCAAATATCATTATTTATTGTTGTAATAAATAAAGTAGCTCCCAGTGCTCTGCCCACATGACCTACCCAAAACTGAATTGAGATATTGCATACGAAGATGCAAAATAATATACTTCAGTAAAATAGCCAGCAATAATATGTTCTATTCTAGCATGTTTTGAACCAGGCACAACACTTTCTCAAAGAATGGTCATTCCTTGAGAAAACATTGTGTCTAGCAAAAAACATGTCAGTATAGAAATGTTCCTGCTGGCTATTTTAATAAACAAATAATATTATTTTGCATCTCAATGTGTGGTATTCCTGTTGCTGGTACAATTGCTTTCTTCGGTGGAGACAAGCCAGCACCTGAGATGTGAATGTGGAGTGAGGTGCTTAATCCCATCTGGATTGGCATAGAAAATATTTGAATACTTATTAATGAGTATTCAGAGATTTGGTCCCACCCAAGGTTGTCATGGGTGTAGACCTGGAAAGTGCTTTGTAGCTAACTAGCACAATATACAGAGGTCTGGACAGTACCACAGGCAGGGCCTAGTGCCTGAAATTCATATTTCAGACAGATCCCACAATCGTCCAATCCAGCGGGGCCTGGGTACAGCCTCTAAAGCTAATATTGATGATGATTTTCCATTTTGGATAGCTGCATAGATAACCAGCTTAACCACTGTGTAGATAAAGTCTTGAAAAAAAGAAAAAATGGCTAGTAAAAACAGTTACAATTTTTTTCAGGAAGGAAAAGAAGACCATTGTCCTAGAACACGCAAAAAAAGGGGGGAATGTATATCTCCATATACTGGGACTTTAAATGAAGCGCACAAGGAAAGGGGGTAGTGCGCCTCCATCCCTAATTTAAATTTAAAAAACAATAAAAGAGTATGGGACTTTAAATGAGGCAGGCTCAAGCACAATGTGAGAGTAAGAATTTATTATACATGAATGTCAAATTGTGTAACGTTGTATATGACAAATAATTGCTCAATGCATATGCAGACATCTTGGAAAATACATAGCATACATATAAACAGAATGCAAAACATGATTACCATAACAGGGGAACAATTGTACATATTTCATAGGTATGATGAAATAGAACTAGTAATATACAGCAACTTCATAAAAATATTACTGTAAAAATATTGATGGAAGTGTGAGGGGATACATCCTCAAAAGCTTGACGCGTTGCATCTTTCCCAAAAAGACTCATGGCTGTGTTAGATCAAAAGGGTGCTTCTAATAAATACTGAGCAAAGGGTCTGAATACTTAGGACCATGTGATCTTTCAGTTTTTCTTTATTAATAAATCTGCAAAAATGTCAACAATTCTGCGTTTTTCTGTCAATATGGGGTGCTGTGTGTACATTAATGAGGAAAAAAAATGAACGTAAATGATTTTAGCAAATGGCTGCAATACAACAAACAGTGAAAAATTTAAGGGGGTCTGAATACTTTCTGTCCCCACTTGCTGCTGTACCAGCTGTAGGTTGAAACGTTCTATGTCACACACAGATCTCTTATGGTGAAAGGGGCACCCAGGAAAAGAGAGCAAGAACAAGTGGCATGCCACTTTTAAGAGAAGAGCTGGGTCCCTGCCAAGGGCCCCCCACAGCCAAGCACAGGGGCCTAAATAATGGAGCACCTACATTAGAAGGGAGAACAACTGAGCAACAAATATAAGCGAAGGATGGGGGAAATGAAAAAGAGGGAAATTACTATTAGCGGCATCTGCATACTGCCACCTTCTGAATACCTGTTTTTTTTTTTAAAGCTGAATGTGCTTTTGAATTTGAATACTATGCCACAGCTGGTATTTGTACATCCCTCTGATTGCAGCTTATAGTCTTTTACAGTTTATAAAAATATCATACAAATGTACTCGTCAGGTCAGAAACAGGATGAAAAATAAGAAATAGTTTCTCTGTGTCTCTGCAGGTATGGCTCTCATCACTGTCATAAAGTCACCAACATTTCAATTTATCTACACCAGTCAGCATACATTGTTTCTGGGTTAAACAATAGCAAACCAAAATGCACCATCATTGAAGTTCAGGAGGCAGAAAGGCCTGCCATAATCGATCTTCACATTTTATTGTTTTTTTTTTTCTACCAACCAATTCTATATTATTTATTTTAAAGTTACTGTGAAATACTCCCAAGATAACTGCATAGTAATTTTTTCATATACCATTTGAATCAGTTGTTTACAAAATTAACATTAGACTGGTCTGGATCCCTGAAGCACCTGCAGTTTTTTATGGAAAGATTTTAAACTATACTACCGCAGTCAACTATTTAAGAATTTCATCACAAGAAACTGAAACAAAATTACTTCTCTTGACACTGTGGTTTCCATTAATCAGGATAGATTGGTTGTAGAGCTGTTCCTAAAGCCTGTGGAGAGGATTACCTTGTACTATGTGCAGAGTTTCAGTTTTGTCATCTTAAAATTTCTTTTCTTCATGTTTCAAAGTTTACGGACGTTTGCAGGATTATAATCAATCTAAATAAATGTGCAATGCAAAATCTTGGAAATGCAATTCAGGATTGTGCAAAACGTGTATGGGATTAAACATCTTTATTGGAGAAAGTTTTGGAGAAATGGCATGTGAAATAAAGTAAATAATCAGTAGGGAATAGTTGTTGCTTCTTCAGACATTTGTTGGGGAAAAGCAAATGATTAGAAATTCATGTGAGTATATCCTTGATGTGAATACAAATTTCATGATGTGAATACAAATTTACATTTCATAAAAAATACACCAACATAATAATATTAGTGTGATGGAAAATGAGTTTGTTGCACATGAATTACCTAATTTTTAGATATTTTTAATTTATGAATTGGGACTTATTGTTTGTTTATAGGATTTGAATATTGTTTTTTCAACACACTAATTTTATTATGTTGGTGTATTTTTTATGAAATGTAAATTTGCATCTATTTCACATTTACCACTTAATGAAAAAATCATGTTGTATTAATTGAGCGCCACACTATTTTGATTTATTTTTTGCACGAATTTGATATTACAGATTTTGGTGTAAGCTGCTTTAATGTGATAAAATCGTCCCCAGCGCACAATTATTTTTTTTTTCACATGTGAATACATGCAGCTTTTTTGAGTATCGCAATGTGTGCTCTTAAACTGGTACCAAAAAAAAAAAAAAAGAAAAAAGTGACTTTTTGGTAAAAACAGACATTGGTCTGATCACAGATTACAAAAATATATTCCATCACCCAACCATGGGTGTGTTCCTCATCTGTTATGTGCATTGCCCAGATGATTTGAAGAACCAATATTTTAAAGTGGTTCTGGGTGCTTTTACCTTAATGCAGGAAATAAACAGGAAAAAACACCTCACTATTTCCCTCCCCCCTCTCTAAAGACTTACATTATCTTCTCAGCGATCCAGCACTGTCCCGGCTGCAGGTCTTCTCTCCCCTATCTTGCTCTTCTCACAGGAACTGAGGCAGCAGTGGCAGTCATTAGCTCCCGGTATAGGGATACACAGAGAAGAGCAGGAGCCTGCAGTGTCAGAGGGGGACCCCAGAAGAGGAGATTTGCACAGAGCAGGTAAGTATAACATGTTTGTTATTTTTTTTTTTAAATGTAGCCTTTACAATCACACAACAATCACACTAACAATGAAGAGAATTTTTTTTATGATTCCCAGTTTACAATCTATGTTATGAAGTGCCTCCGTGAAAAGTCAGTATATATTGCAATTCAGAGAGGTAGCTGTACTTTTCCAGTCATTAAGCCCTCCCTGGGCACAAGTAAAAAAATTCTCACTGTTGAGATATTTGGTGCAACACTATAACAAAGGGCCAATATATCTGCAGTAGCGGATCTTTTGGTTTGCTTTATTGCATGCCTTTTTGAATGCATATGTGCAAATTCTTTTTGCAGTTATGTATTTTTTGTGCTACATTTGGGTTTGTACATTTTGCAAAGTGTAAGGAGGGGCACATTCAGAATAGATGCACATACATTAAAATGCACACAACTGATTTATACATGTGTGGTTTTATCTGTCATTCAAATCAATATAAACTGTAGCGTAAGGTTGCCATCTGTCCCCATTTCTAAGGGACAGTCTCCGTTTTGAGGGGCCCATACCCGGCAAACAAACATCCAACATGGCAGTGAATGCAAGTAGCAATTAAGTGTTTCTACCAGAAAAGCATAAAGAATGTGCAGCTTTTTGTGATTGATTGCTGTGCATTCACTGCTGCCTGGGACATTTCCGTGAACCTTAAAATGCCCTGACCCCGATGTCTTCAAATTCTTTACTGCCACCATTTGATCAAATATTTTAAGAGTTCATACTATTTTAATACATCCTTCTAAGCTCCTCTTCAGTGAATAGGTTACTATATGAACAATACCTGATCCCAGTCCACAATATACTTGTTTAGAAGCCATCTTCAAATAAAATTGCATGCATTGTTAGGCCCCTTTCACACATGTAGTCCATTTGTCCATTTTTCATCCATCTGTTGACAGATGAAAAATGGAAATCAATGCATCTCTATGGAAAAACTGATGTAAAGGGATGATCATCCCTTTACATCAGTTTACATTCGCATCCGTCAAAGCTCTGTTTTTCCTCCATTAAAATAACAGATCTGACTACAAAACATATGTAAACTGATGAACGGTTTTCCATTCGTTTTTGCACTGGTAGTGGATGTAGAAAAACTGTTGAAAAACTGATGAGCAGCTGATGGAAATCTGATGAAAAACTGATGAAAACCTGATGAAAAACGTTTTTTCTTTGAAAAAGTCCTGTGGAAACACACCCTCCCTCGCCATATTTCTCCTTGGTGTGCAAAATGCATTGACTTTAAGTTCCTAGGGCTATGTCACATGATTGCCAGGTGGGCACTCCCACTTTATTCACAAATATTTGGGTAAATGTGTCCTCAACACAGAATAATAGGTTGTGCAAAGTGCATTTACCATTCATGTTAATAGCCCTGCTTAAATTGTGCAAATTATATCTAAAGCCTTTGCTTTGGATAGAATAGGGAAGAGTTACAGTAAATCGCTTGATAGATTTTTTACACTTGTGTTTCATTGTGGAGATTTTGTTATAAAGACACCCTGGGAAGTGAAAGAAAATACTATCTTAGACAGTTGTCAGCTTAACAGGTACCCTTCTACTCCTGTCCTGATGACATCATTTTAGATTTTCTCTTACTTTTGGTCTCCATTACAATGGTTATAAGACAAACCGAGAAGGCGAATCTCGACAGCAAAGACGCAGGCAGTAATAAAAACCTGACAGGTTCTAACTCTTCCCCGTTTGTATTCAACACTAAAAAGAAATGTTTTGGCTTTAAACACACTTTATGAACACTTTAACCACTTGCTTACTGGGCACTTAAACCCCACTCCTGCCCAGACCAATTTTCAGCTTTCAGTGCTGTCACACTTTGAATGACAATTGCGTGGTCATAGAGCACTGTACCCAAATGACATTTTTATCATGTATTTCCCACAAATAGAGTTTTCTTTTGGTGGTATTTGATCACAGCTGGGATTTTTATTTTATTTTAAAAAAAGATGGAAAAAAAAAAAAATAAAATCATGTTTAATAGTTTGTTATAAAATTTTGCAAACAGGTAATTTTTCTCCTTCATTGATATGCGCTGATGAGGCTGCACTGGTGGGCACTAATAGGCTGCACTGGTGGGCACTGATAGGCTGCACTAATCGGCACTGATAGGCACAGTTAAGGCGGCACTGATAGACACAGATAAGGTGGCACTGATGGGGACAGATAAGGCAGTACTGATGGGCACAGATAAGGCGGCACTGATGGACACTGATAAGATGGCACTTATGGGCCCTGATGGGTGGCACGGATGGGTGGCACTGATGGGTGGCACTGATGGGCACTGATAGGTACCACTGATAGATGGCACTGATGGGCACTGATAAGTGGCACTGGTAGGTGACACTGATGGGCACTGATAGGTGGTACTGATGTGCAGCACTGTTGTTCTGCCACTGTTTGTGGGCACTGATAAGTGGCACTGTGGGCACTGATGGGTGGCGCTGGTGGACACTGGTAGGCAGCACTGTTGCCTATTGCTAGGTGGCATAGACAGGGGGCACAGGTGGGCACTGGTGATCTGGCGGCAGATCTCTGTGATCGGGACTGATGTCCCTCTCACAGCCGCCGGTGATCGGCTTTTTTTTTCTCCTCACGCTGTCAGCGCGAGAAGAAAAGATAGCCGATTACCAGCTCTGTTGACATCACATGATCAGCTGTCATTGGCTGACAGCTGATCATGTGGTAAAGGGTCGGGATCAACCCCTTACTCCGATCTATGATCCAGCAAGTCTCATCGACTGGCTGATCACAGAACACGCTGCTCGCACCCTGCAGGGGGCACGCAGGCCGCTTGGGCACGGGGAGGATTGGAGGACGCAGGTCCGCGCTGTAGCCATCATTCGGCTATAGCACGGATCTCAAGTGGTCAATCTGTGGTGCATAGATGTGAACTTGCAAAAGAAATGAATGGCATTGCTACCTGGAATGCATTTTCATCCTCTAAAATACAAACATGTGCTATGGGCCACATACTGTATGTAACTATGTAAGATGTGGCTATGATATGATATTTAAAATATGATATTGTGTATAGATGCATAGCGGAGCTCACAGGAGCAGTTGAGTGGCATCAAGAATTATATTTTTTAATTTTCTTCAGACCTATAGGCATATTTATAACACAGGGAATGTGATATTCACCAAACATCCAGAGCTGGTTAATGTTTGCCTGTAATGACAATATATGCACAATGGAGATTTATCTGTGGGAAATATTGGGTGAATGTCACATTCACTGCTTTATAATTATACCCCTAGAGAGTTTTAAAAGCTGTGCTGAATGCTATGTTTGATACAAAAGGAATTACATGTTATTGGAACTAATAGATAAAAGTATTTTAGGCTTCTAACAAAAAAAGGCCAGTCACTTTAAAAGATACACATTTTCTCTATTATTTAACATCACATGCCTTTTTTATATCAACAAAAGAACAGAAATTAAAGTCACAAATCTTTGAAAGAAAGTGTATAGCATGAATAGAGTCATAATGGTTCCTGCAGTGAATTAATAAATTCAGCTACTATAAAAGCATTCCATTATTTGTTTTCCAAACAAATAACTTTACTCTTTTTATTACTTTTTCATTATTTTAATAATAATCATATGAGTATCATTTGTGCAGTTATTCAGCTACTGTCTACTGTCTAAAAGGAAAATCACATTTTAGTCAAAAGATTATGACTAAAACTAAATCGAAATTTGATGTCAAAATTACCACTGCCTTCATCATAAAGTTTTCCCCCAAACAGAAATGTTGTGGCAAACAAATGTCTCTAGATGTGCTGTCCAGTCTCCTCTGCATAAGCACAAATAGGCAAGGCTAAGCACTGGCAACACAGATGAGAAATATGTTGAGTATACTTCCCTTCAGAAATGTAAAATATCCATTGCTGCTTTCATCTCAGAACTATCAGAAACCACTGGGACCATGTTACACCCATTTACAATCTGGAAAGGTGTTATCAGAAGTGAGTATCATAGAAGTTTTGTGGTAAAAAAAAACAAAACAAAAACACTCCACCAAGATAGAAAGTCAATTGATTCAAATATACATGAAAACACAATGGGTAGGGTTGAGAAAATAGCAGCAGGGGCTCTGGATTGTTCAGGACTGATGACACCATCACTGCTGACACTGCTGAGACGTACAAGCTGATTTATATCCATAATCAATAAGGTTGGTATGCAATACCTGCCTTCTGATCAGTCATAGTTTAATGACCCCAAACGCTCAACTGACTTATGATGTCATCTAATGCAGGACCACGAAGACAAAGTGCATAGTGAAAGCCTTCTTCTGCTGGCCCTTTGTTTGTAAGGCACAGCAGCTATTGGCTGATCTGTCACTGCATCTGTGGGTCTGCACTGAGGAAGGTCTGAATGGGGCATGAATTAACTAAATAGGCACCTACCAATGCTTATTCCTGCCCCCCCCAAGGTTACAATATGAACAAATGGTCTTTCAGATTGCAAAATGCTTTTTCAGAAGTCAATGGGCAAGATCACCTGGATCATCAGGTCTCAGGGAAAAACGTACATTTTAATCTAATGCTTTCCTTCGTTGTTTTTGATCACGTAATAAATGATTCTTACAGGTTGGACTCGCACGGCTTTATTCCCGCAGCTCAGTTTGAACCTGGGCTAAATGTCCTTTTTCTATAAAATGTTGTCAAAATAGCTTAATGTCACCCATTTCAATAATTTCCTATTCCCCTTTATTTTCCACCCTGCTTTTCCTTCTATTCTACACTTCCCCATTGTTTTCTTCTCTTTATCCCTTCACTTACTCTATCTTAATTTGTGGCATGACAGTAAGACATAGGTTGTTCTTATTGCAAGCTTTTGTTGAAATCTAAATGTGTACTATTTTAGATTTTTTTTTTTTTTTGCGCTTGGCCTTGTACTTTCCTGTTCCAGTGAAGCTCAACTAAGCCTAAACTATTAAACAATGCTCCAAAATTAACTAACTTCATTCATTTATAATTTATAGTAAATGTCATGGCCGCTGAGTTTAAGAACGGCAGGCAGAAGTGATAAGCATATCACCTGCACATTTCTATTATACAGTATTTGTTTAGGATGACCTTTTAGGCTTCCTTTGTTATTCTTTATGCTTTTGGTTTTCTGTTACCTCAGGTGCTTATATAGCTTATATGTAAATGCATGCAGTGCTTTACATATACATTGTACATTAACATCAGTCCCTGCCCTGGAGGAGCTTACAATCTAAGGTCCCTAATGCACATTCATACATACACATACTAGGGCCAATTTGGACAGGAGCCAATTAACCTACCAGAATGTCTTTGGAGTGTGGGAGGAAACCGAGTACCCACGCAGGCACAGGGAGAACATGCAAACTCCAGGCAGGTAGTGCCGTGGTTGGGATGCGAACCAAGCACCCTAGTGCTGCCAGGCCAAAGTGCTAACTATCTAGCTACTATGCAGTTAAAGAGGACCAAACAGTGGAATATGTGCTTACAAAAGCAAGCAGAGAGCAAAGGATCAGTAATGACCAAGGTCCCTCTATAACTGATCTTACCATGTCTTGTTCTGCCCAGTCTTTTGAGAGAGGCAGGGCTCTGCATCCCTATGCCAGAGTTGGGCTGCTGATGACATGATGTGATGACTGGTTGGGTAATATTCAAAGAGCAGCAATCGAGGTAAACAAAGCACAGATACACAGAATAATGAATAGGAAGGCTTGTTTAAGTCCTGATATACATCTTCTTCTCCAAGAAGAACAGTGAGCAACACAATAGAGTCATAGTCAAAGCTCATTCCAAGGGGTTGATTTATTAAAGTCAAATAGAAAGTCTACTTTTCAAGGGAATTTGCTCTAGACCTTAGTGAATGAGATGAAACTGCTGACATCCACTATCAAATCATGTGCAAGGAAAAATGCTCTTTTTAAAATTTTCCTTGGACATGACTGGGACTGGATTCTATGCAAAGTGAAACCTCACTACATTCATTAAGCTTTGGGGCAAACACCCTTGTAAAATGCAACTTCCCTTGCAAAGTGAACATCCTATTTGCCTTTAGTAAACTGACTTCCACCTTTCTTGAGACTAGCAGTCAAAGACACAGTGCCTTAAACGATCACACTCTGCAAATATACAGCTATGATGCTCAAGATACAGGAGTATCTAGACAGGCGTTATTTTCAGGAGGAACTGAAGAAAAAATATACAGCTTTTATGGCACAGATTAGGCCCAATTACCTAATTAATATAATATAGAAAACCCTGGTACACACTGACAGTTTGTTTTTGTTCAACCCAGAGGGCTGAACAAATAAAAAAACTGAGGAGCTCACTAGGAGCTTGCTGTACTAACTATGGGATGTGACTACAGCGAGGTCCGCACTGAGCTATTGTGTTCTGACAGGGGGACTGCCCCTCCACCAGAACTTATCGGCTGATGCTATTTGGCTGCTGTTTTTCAGTATGCCTGTTCGACAGAAGCCGGATTCTTCTGTCAGACAGACTGCTGTCCACACGGGCTGAATGGTGGTTTCTGTATAACTGCCCAATAGTGGCTGATATTCAGCCTGTGTGTACTCGGCTTTCATCTGATCTTTTAAGTTCAGATTCATTTTATATAGGTCTAGCAATGAATAAGACTAGCAGATAGAATGGAATGGTTGGTTAAGAGCCTTATTATGAAACATTATTTAAAATAACTGCTACAGAATAAGTGCCTAAACTTTCAATGCAAACAATAGATAAACAGATAAGCAAGCTGGACCAACTGCAGTGTGTGGTTTAAATTTTACATTCAGGTTTAATTACATAAACTTTAAGTACCTGTGAGTTGAAGTCAAAAGGTAACTCCCTTAACTATTAATGCACTAGTTTATATTTGTAGGTCTACTTGTTTTGATGCCTTTACACACACAGCAAAGTATACAAGAGATCACAAATTGATTCTAAAACCACACTAATGATGTCTTTAGAGGTTTCCTGAGCATAACGCCTGGCCTCTGGGACCATTATTCAAAATGTTTTCTACAATACTGCATAAATATTTCACCACTTAGCCTTTAAATATATAACGGACATGGTATGAAATAATTATAAATATGCAACATAAAGGTTTTAAAACACAGAGGGGATCAAATACAAATGTATTGTTAACGGTAAAAATAATAATGTGTATACAAAGTAAATTTGTATTAAAAACACAAAAAAAGTTTCCATACTTTTTAAACTCTATCCATCATAGTTTTTAAACTCACTTTTAAAAACTGCTGAGGCAATGGTTATAAGGGCATTACATGGGAATCATCTGTACAGTATGCTAATACTAGGAAAAGCTTTAGGGAGGAAACACATTAATGATGTGTGGTAAAATGTGTTACAGAAGCGTGCAATTTGCACATGCATGGTCAAGTGCGTTGTGGTGTTCTGTGTTGAAAATAAAGGATCATGTCTGATTTTTTGTGTATTGAGAGCCTATTCAGAATGAGTGGGCAAACTCAACAAATGCACATTAACAGGCTGTGGTAACACACCACAACATACTAGACATGTGTGAAGGAGGCCTTTTGATTAGGGTATTTAGCTCCACACATCTTATTTTGTTAAAGTAATTTTGGTTATTTACCATATTAATTATTTAAGTCAAGTTTATGTTGCAAATGATGTCATAATAATTATCCATACTCAAGGGCCTGCTAAAATGTTGATCAAAATGAAAGGTTTTACTACTTTAGAAAAAAAACAATGTAGGTAAAAGAATTCTTGCATTCCTCAAGGTTCAACTCAAGATAACTGCATTTTGAAAATAACAGTTGCCAGGTACAAGTAAAAAAAAGAAAAAGAAAATCCAGAGCCAGTTTTCTCTCCCATTGACAGCAGGCACCATTTAGTGGACTTCCTGTGAGCCCTGAGTGTCAAGGACGCATTTTCTGGATGTCGTGAACTCACAGGAGAATGCTGCAGCAAACCTTTACTGCAGCATTTAGAACCCACCCGCAATTGGTGGAAGGAGGAAGGAAAACTGTTATGTCACACCATGATGTCACATAACCAGACATAGAACTGCAGGATTTAAAGAGGAACTTCAGTTCCCCAATACACTGGTCCCATACTCCTCTGCCCTGCTGCTGTCTCCAAATATTTGGCACATGTGCAGATGTGCCAAAGCTCTCTGTCCGGTCTTTGGAAACATGTACACACACCAAAGACCTGTAAATGTACACACCTGTAAATGTGTGACATCCCATGGTGTATGTGCACCCATCATCAAAACTGCCTCCTCGGATGTGTGTGATGGGGAGGGGGGTGCTAAATCATCTAGTCACCTGGTTGGGAAAAAAACATTTAGAAAATAACGTAATCATTTCCAATTTTTAGGAGAGGGAAGGGTAAGGAGCCAGAAGGAAAAAAGTTATTTTAATGGCGGAAGGTTCGCTTTAGGATACTGTATGTATACAGTGATTTTTTTTTTTGTCTTAAGCAGATATGGAGGGAGTGTTTGGTTTGGTTTTAAATGAACCAAAGGTTATTTATTATAATAAAATATTAATAATAATAACAATACTACTACTATGGCGATTTTGGGTTCTCTGTTCTACGCCTCAACTCTAAGAATGGCCTCAGCCCCTCTGGCACACCTAGTTAGTTATAAATTTTCTGAAAACACTTTCAAGAATGCAAGTGAAGAAAGTACCAATATCCTGGCCGTGGATTGATATCAGAAACAAACAGACACAACTGGTAGTGATAAATGACCTGAATATAGTGTAATGGAAATTTGTAAGTTCTGCATATAATTGTATTCTATTTTATATGTATTGCTCACTGCCCTCACTGTGCACACGGCACTAATAATGTTTTCAATACATGTTTGCATTCTTTCGAGTCCTGATTAGAATTAGCCTGCCTATGTAAAGCCCCTTGTTACCATAAACATACAATTGTAATATTAATGTGATACCTACGTAATCATGTGTATAAAAACCTTCAATTGCATCATAATAAAGCAGAACAGATATTTGGAAAGATGCTGAGCGTATCTTTTGTGTCTGTTCCCTACTGCAGTAGTTATTATTAATTTGAAACCACTAATCACTATGAGGACAGGAGTTGCCTATCTATAAAATGTCCTGGTCAATAGTATCACGGTTTAAAGCATATGGAAACTTACAACACGTTTACAAGATTACCTCCAATGCTTAGATACAAAGAAAAGAATTGGGTTAACAGGTACAGTAAGCACAGTTCTGTAGATGGTGCTCAGTTGCTGAGCAGGGTCCCTGGGCTGAACGGTGGAAGACCTTGTGGGTGACACTGTTCCTGGCTACTTTCTCCTCAGTCACGAGGCAGCAGTCTCAGGAAAAGCGTAGCTCTCTTTTCTCTTAGGTGGATATCCACCACACAGTCCAGTCCCCTCACCACTCCTGTCCATGGTAACTCTCCCTGGTAGTGTCAAGAGAAACGTGGCTTTCTCTCCCTCTGTTGGGTCACACAGTCCCTGGTGTCAGCGTGTCTCTCTCCCCTCACTCTGGCACCTCAGCTCCTTCTCTTCACACACACTCCTCTCTCTCTCTCCCCTCAGATGTCTCCCTCCCTGTCTCCTCAGACAGCTCTCTCTTCAAATTTCCTTTCCCGGGCTCTCTCTATACCTGGCTGCTCATTGGTCCTCTCTCCTCAGCCAATGAGAAGGGAGGGGTACTGGAGCATTGGCGGTTGGGATCCACAGAGCTGCCATCTCTGTCCTTTCATTCTCCTGCGCTGTGACAGGAGATGGGGGGCTGAGCAGCAGGGGAAGATAAACTGACAGTCCGCGCTCTCCCCTTGTCACAACAATCCACTGCCTGGGGGACTCGAGTGGGGGGGAATCAGAGCGAGCGGCGGGCAGGAGAGGAGCAGCTTCATTCTTCCCCCCTTGCAGGAAACTCCAGTCTTATGCTGTGACAGCGCTCCAAGCAGGGGGGGGGGCGCCCACACCAAAGCCTCACCATTGTCCCCCTGCTGCTCTTACCTGTCTGCAGAGGGGGGGACTCTGCAACCCTGCTACACTTAGATATTTATCTCTTTCTCTAACAAAGTCATAAAATTTGTAAAAAAAATACTAATTAAGATGGGTGTCTCAGTCAGGGTTCAGGTGGAAACCAGTAGCTATAGCAGTAGAGAAGCTCCCACTGACCAGCTGGATAAGTACAGAAGCAGGTCACCCTGGCAAATGACACAGGCTCACCCGAGGTGCGGAGTCTAAGCACTAACTGGTGTGCACCAGAGGTCGCAATCCTCAGGATCTCCCCAACAGGAGATAAGCAATCTGGGGTCCAGTAGCAGATATAGCAGGTAGGGATCAAGCCGAAGCATAGTCAGTAAACAAATCAAGGTCAGTAATGAGTGATTGCAGGTTGGGATCAAACAAAAGCGTAGTCGAGGAACAGGCCAAAAGTCGGTAATGAGTGGTAGCAAAGATATGGACAGCAGCAATATATGGGAGGAGCAGTATATGGGAGGAGCAGAGGGTTCAAGGTTCAAGAGAAACAAAGTTCAAGGCAAGATTGTTCATGGAATTGCCTGGGGAGCTGTCCAGCATCCCATGTGGCTTAGCAAGAAGAGACGCCACCAGACACAGCAGAGGTAGCAAAGATATGGACAGCAGCAGAATTGACAAGAGTGAGATATTGGCTGGGGAGAGCACAATATTCTGGCAAAAAGGAAGTGCAGCGAAAGAACATGGGGGAGAAGCAAAGGGTACAAGGTTCAAGAGAAACAAGGTTCAGGGAAAGATCATTCAAGGAATGGTTCAGGGAGCTGTCCAGCACCCCAGGTGGCTCAGCAAGAAGAGACACAGCCAGATGAAGCAGCGGTTGCATACCCGGGTCCTGACAATGGGTTTAACCTGAGAATAATCTATTATAAATGTTAAAATGCAAAGTTCTTTATAAAAGCTACAACGTTCTGAATAAACAGGCCCCATGACAGGATATGTTTGGGGCCTATTTATAATAAAGCTGAAAAGTGAGAAAGTGATGATGAAAGACGTGGTGTGACTTAAAGCACAACTCCAGCAATATGAAAAAACCCACCCTTGCCGTGGGGCTCCCTTCACTACAATGATTAAATGCTCATTATGTCTAGAGGGTACAGTGCTAAATGTGTCTAAATCCTGTCTGCTGCAATGGGGAATCTAGACGGAAAGCGGGGGGAAGGAAAGACCAGGAGAATGAGTGCAGAGGAAGCTTATGTTACAGCTGTGCATGGCTGTTCTCTGGATTGTATGATGAGCTTCTCCATGCTGAGGACCAGAGAAGGGCAGGAACAAGAGGAGCATGGGGGGATCAGAGGAGCATGTGGGGAACCAGAGGAGCATGTAGGGGATCAGAGAAGCATGGGGGTGAACAGAGGAGCATGTTGGGGACCAGAAGAGCAAGGTGGACCTGAGGAGCAGGGGGGGACCATAATAAATGAATCTACAAAAATGTCAACAATTCTGTGTTTTTCTGTCAATATGGGGTGCTGTATGTACATTAATGAGGAAAAAATGAACTTAAATGATTTTAGCAAATGGCTGCAATATAACAAAGAGTGAAAAATGTAGGGGGGGTCTGAATACTTTCCATCCCCACTGTATATTTAGCCTGCTCTAATAGGCGTAAAAAAAAGTGACCTGCGAGCGTCATGCTGGGCGCTTGCAGGTCACTCGGCTTAGTTAGAAAAGTGAATGAATATTCACTTTCTTAACACTAGACCGCCTCTCCGCCAATCAGGTGCTCGGGTCTGTAAACTGTCCCCTGATTGGCTGAAACAACAGGCGCCGCTATTGGACGTCTATCAGGAGGAGAGGATGGCAGGTGAGGACGGCAGGAGACGCACGAAGGACCCTGCTCGTCACTGTCATCCGCTGCCCCACCAAGACAGGCTAAGTTCCGGGCAGACAGCGAGCGGGTGCGATCCAGTGACCCCGACCTACCGGGCAAATGCCCAGTTTGCCCTATGGCCAGGCCATTTTCCTTTTATACAGATAGTATAGCAGAACCAATATATATACCAAAAAATAATTATGTCGTTTGCAACCCCTTCAGTATAACTCAGCTTTGTGTGGCCACTTATGATGAAAGTGATTGCATACTCTATACCAAGCAGTCAGTAGTTTATAATTACATTCATCAACTGCTGCAGTTACTGTGGAAAAAATACACGAAGCTATCCCAAACAGAGATCGTTGCCCAAATGGTTAACGATGATAATAAATTAAAGAGATAAAGAAACTTACTGGGGGACATGGGGATCCCTTATTATTTTTTTGAACATGAAATGTACAGGGAAAGAGCATAATCTCCATCAGTTCAAGGGACCAATGTCTATTTCACAAGATGGCCTTCTAGTGTTTTAAAGTTTGATCATCTGTCCCAGGGAGAAACTTTGGGGAATGCAGATAGAGCACAATAAGGCATTTTGTTGGCTATTTTAGCTTTTTTTGCAATTGGAATCATGCATAAAGAAAAAAAGTATCTAGTTAGGGGTTTGTGTACATCTCTCTATTGGCTTTGTGAAGCTGTGCTTCAGTAATACATTAAACTAAAAATACAGATTTATTGGGTTATGTATGTTGTTAAAAAATCATTAAAGGAATATTTAAATGTACTTCTTAAGTACCTGAATTAGTCTTAATATTAGCTTCATATAATCCTCTGTATAGCAACACTGAGGCTCCATTCACACCTACATTTTCTGGGAACACACAAAAAACACACTACAGATGCATATTAAGGTTGTTGTGCCATTAATTGTTAATGGTACCCCAATCTCAACCAGAAAATGCTCTAAAACGTATAGGAAAAAAAAGTGGCAAGCTCTGCCCCCGAAAAAGGTGGCTAGTTTGGTAGCCTCACACCTGGAAGAGGGAAGGACAACACTCTGAGACTATCAAGCTCTGTTGTATGTACTTTTGCTGTGAATACCTACAGTGATAAGAGGAAAGAGTAAAAAGAGAAGGTGAAGGAGTGACCTCATCAACATGCTGCTGCTGCTTCATTGTCCATTCAGTAAGATGGGCTTGTATTTCAAAGAAAGCTTCTTAATAAAACTGTATTACTGCTACAATGAAATTGAGGATTTGACTGTGCTGACTGACATGGTGCTTGCATTCACAACATATGGCACGCAACTACAAATGCTTTGGCTGATAAAACAGTTCCCAAATATTTATTTTTACCAGTGGCGGCTGGTGAATTTTTATGATGGGGGCGCAAGACCCCGCCCTTCCTTTTTTGACCCCTCCCACTTCTCATAAGCCCTTCCCTTTATAGAATCCACCCACTCTGTCCCCTGTATTCCACTTGCTTCCACCCATAGTGTCAGGATTATGCAGCACAGCATCAGTATGCAGCCTCAGAATCACAGGACAGAGTATATAGCTCAGCTTCACAGATCAGGGTATATAGCTCAGCCTGACCGATCAGGGTATACAGCTCAGCCTCACAGATCAGGGTATATAGCTCAGCCTAACAGATCAGGGTATATAGCTCAGCCTCATAGATCAGGGTATATAGCTCAGCATTACATATCAGGGTATACAGCTCAGCATTACATATCAGGGTATATAGCTCAGCCTCACAGATTAGGGTATATAGCTCAGCCTCACAGATCAGGGTATATAGCTCACCCCCACAGATCAGGGTATATATCTCAGCCTCACAGATCAGGGTATACAGCTCAGCCACACAGATCAGGGTATACAGCTCAGCCTCACAGATCAGGGTATACAGCTCAGCAATACAGATCAGGGTATATAGCTCAGCAATACAGATCAGGGTAAACAGCTCACCCTCACAGATCAGGGTATATAGCTCAGCATTCCAGATCAAATGATAACATACTCTCAGGTAGAGGAGGGCTGGAGGAAGTTGAAAACTGCAGGATCATGTCATGGATCCTAAGCCCTTTGTAAACTGTTCCTATTGAACCCTAATTTGAGGAGATAGTTGAGATAATGAATGAGCCAGGACTGTGAGAGGAGGATGTGGAGGGATGAAAGTGCAGGGGACATGAAAGGTGTGACAGATGTGTGCAGAGGAGATGTCATCTAATGAGGACCCCTCCCCATCCATCCATCAGGTGACAGGCCAGCAGACAAGATGGGTGGACAATGATGCCCCAGCATGACACTAGCGCTGATCACCTGCTCAGGGCCCTGGAAGCAGACCTTACAGGTCAGAGGGCTGGGGGTATCTCCGCTCTGCACACTGTCCGTGCTGCTGTCTGGCTGGGAAGATGCTCCTCCGGTAGCAGAGGCACACACCGACTCCTGCCCGTCCTCCTCCTCTTTCTCTGGATCTTGTTTATCCTCGTCCCCCAGGTCATCCTCTGGCTTGTCACCCTGCATCCCGCTATCCAGCTCCGATGTGCTCGCTGTGGCCAGCTGTGTGATACCAGAGAGCGGCGACACACACAGCAGTGAGCCTCAGCCGGGAAAACGGAAGTGACAAGGCAGTGCTGCAAAAAGCACCACCCACCGTCTTCCGGTCCCCGACAACTAAAAAATAACAAAGGAGGCCAGAAACAAATGAGTGTAGAGTGGGAGTGTTCAGAGCGCACACCCCTGAACACTCCCTAAACTCGGGCAAATCAGATTCCCAGCTTGCAATCCGCTGATTGCAAACTGGGAAGCTTTCTATAGACTGCTGTGTGTCTGGCGCCCGGACACTCTTAAAGGGCCCTCCTTTTTTTTTTTAATAGCTTGGGGGGGAGGGGGGCGCCACCCATCCACCCCCTATGAACGAGCTGCCACTGATTTTTACTGTGTATTTAGCTGCTTGCCTAGATTTCATTTTTAACTTGTAAAATAAAAATGTAAAGGAACTACTCATTGCAGCAGGACAGAATATACTTTCCATGTTGCCAAGATGTAACAGTTTTTTTTTTTAAATCCATCAGAATTAAATATACATTTTTTGATCCCCTGTTATGAAAAACAGCAAAGATATTCACTGTAAAGTACCAAGCCTTTATATTATATGTTAAATTTGAGTAATTAGGACTCAAGTTAGTGCCTCATAAGTAACTGAAGCATGATAGCCAAGCAACTGGCATTTTCAGAAAATCAGAGTCGTCCTGTAGACCATCACTCCTAAAGCAACAGAGTACCATGTTGTTTCTTGTGGTGATATTGCATTAAAGCTCTTTTACAGCTTTGATGTAAATTTAGCATTGGATCAGTGTACATTAGGATACCAAATAATACAGAAATTCTCCTAAAAATTTAGGAAATCTCTATGTATGTTTTGCCAGTTTAAGTTGCATTGCAACTTTGCTTGTATGTCCCTTGATGGCCCTATCTACTGCTAAATTTGTCAAGTGTATTTTATGTATCTTTATTTAAATGGCCTGAATAATGCTCTAAAAGTGTACATGCAGACAGAGAGAAGAAAGCTTTTTCTTATGGCACTAAAACAGAACTGTGGTCAATTTTCTACCATTCTGTTTCTGTGCATGATCATTCTAGGGAACCCAGAGGACTGAGTACACGTAACAAAGAGTCACTTACAATATTAAGTTATCCAACAGGGTGAGATTTTTGTTTCTAGCTCATGTCAGCTAGATGCTACAAAACAGAAGGCGTCAGTCTATGAATTCAGGATTTTGTCTTGACGAATACTTGCCTTAAAGAAAATGATCTCTTTAGAAAACGTATTGTATTGTAATGTAATGTAAGAAAGCAACCTAAGAAGTTGCTATTTTCTGTGTTCCAATCCAATAAAAAAATGAATATTTTTTGGCAGCCTGCAGTTATTTTATAAAATGTATGACAAGCTTCATTTATCAGTGTGCGCTAATTAATAACAGTTTTTGACACTCTCAGTAGTCATAAGATCCTGTGTTATGGCAGCTGCAGTCTGACAATTTCAGACTGTGGCCCTAGTAATATTAGAAGCCAGGCATATCCTCATATTAGCTTTTGTTCAGACACATACCGTAGAAGTAGTTCTTTCCATATTATACATTATTTCACTGTTCCTAAACTGTTTCATGCTCCCCCAAGGCACGTTTTAAGGCATGTTCGACTCTCGTTGTCACTATTTAAAAAAAAAGAAAGCCAGTGAAAATGAACAGTGGCAGTCAGCAACATTAAAGTGTAGCACTACCTGCAAGTGAAAGGTTCCCCCACTGCTGCACAGCCAGTCACATAGCATCTTCAACTTGCATCCAGACACAGAAAACAGTCCTTTAGCTTTGTTTTTGTTGTTTTATTAGGGATGGGGATAGGAATTATGGGATGCCCAATTATGGGATGCCCAAACTTGACAGTAACAGAGGAAACAAGGGACAATTTCCTCCCTATATACAGTGCAGTTTGACTTGATCCTCCTTCACAGCATGACTTGATTCTCTGTACAGTTCTGCTTGACTTCCTGTCAGACTTACCCGTATCAGACTGACGAATCCGATATAGCAGAGGATGGCCTCCCGTACGTATCTGGTTCCCGGCCTCTGATAGAGCACACAGAAGGCACGGGAGCACAGAATGGTATGAGAGCCTGGCGGGTGGTTAGCAGGGATGAGGCCCAAAGTCCTGATGCAAGCTGGCAGGAGATGATAGGTAGGCTGTAGGTCAGCTACAGGTGCAGAGCAGGAGCAGGTAGATCCGAACACAAGCAAGGTTGGCAACAGGCAGTCAGCACGGTACAAAAGGAGCAGGCAGATACAAAGTCCAGGTCACAAGCAGGTTTGGCAGCAGGCGGTCGGCACGGTATAGAGGGGTCAGGCAGGTTCAAAGTCGGAGGCAGGCCAGGGGTCAGATGCAGGCGGATAGCAGAGCAGAGTCCAGTAAACAAGCCGGGTCACAGAGAGATCAAACAGTACACAGGAAACAGGAAGCACGGGAACAGGAAGCTGATGATCGGACAGCACCGAGCACAGCATCCCAGCAACCTAAATAGGGCAACCAGCTCCAGAGTGCCCAGCAAGTGTCCTGAACCGAGATCCTCTCTGACAGTGCCCCCTCCTTAAGGGCAGCCTCCGGATGCCCAGCCGGGCTAACCTATCCGCATGGGTACTCTGAAAATCCCTTAAGAGTTCTTCAGCGTGCAAGTTGGCCTCCGGTTCCCAAGAATTTTTCTTCTGGTCCATACCCCCTCCACTTGATCAAGTACTGGACTACAATCCAAAATTGCCTCCACCTCAAACTCCTCCTCGTTGTCGATAATTACGGGTTCAGGCGGGCCAGTATTGCGACCCGAGAAAGAGTTGGGGATAACGGGTTTAAGTAGGGATACGTGAAAAACCGGATGGATTTTCAATGAATTAGGTAAGTCCAGCTCATAGGCCACATCATTGATTTTTCTCTTGACTGAAAAGGGACCCATGAACCTGGGACCTAACTTTCTCGAAGGGCAAGCCATCCTTAAGTTACTGGTAGACAGCCAGACCTGATTGCCAGGTTCTAGCAATAGTTGTCCTCGCTTCTTCCTGTCATGCATTTTTTTGTTGTATTCCTGGGTTCTAGCCATTGTTTCTTGCAATAGTTTGTTGTTGTTGATGAAGAAGTTCATAGTTTCAGAAACCGCGGGAATCGCACATTCAGGTAAGGAACTGGTTAAAAAGGATGGGTGAAACCCGTAGTTTGCAAAAAACGGTGTCTGTTTGATGGCCGAATGCACAGAGTTGTTGTAAGCAAACTCGGCAATAGGCAGGAGAGAGACCCAGCCGTCTTGTGAGAAGGCAGAAAAGCAACGAAGGTACTGTTCCAGCGACTGATTAGTGCTCTCCGTCTGCCCATTTGTCTGGGGGTGGTAGGCCGAAGAGAATGCCAATTCTATCTCAAGAGACCTACAGAGAGCTTTCCAGAATCTGGAGGTAAACTGAACCCCACGATCGGATACTATACTTGAGGGAACTCCGTGGAGGCGTACAATTTCCTTAATGAATATTTTTGCAGTTTCCAAAGCTGATGGGGTACCCTTCATGGGTAGAAAGTGGGCCATCTTGGACAGTCTGTCTACAATGACGAAGATGGTGGAGTAGCCTTCTGCCAACGGGAGTTCAACGATGAAGTCCATCGCAATCATTTTTCATGGCCTTTCTGGCACGGGTAAGGGCCTTAATAGCCCCCAGGCCTTCGTTCGGCTGCTCTTGCTCCGAGCGCAGGTAATATAGGACTCCACAAAACTCTTGCAGTCGCTTACCAGCTGGGGCCACCAAAAAGTACGCTGTACAAGTTCTGTTGTTTTCAACACACCAAAATGCCCAGCCAATTTGTGGTCGTGGCAGAGTTCCAGTACAGCAATCCTCAGATCCTCTGGGGCCAAGATTTTATCCTTGTATCGGAATAAGCCGTCTTGCAAGCTTAGCTCGCCTTCCACAGAAGGGGACCAATTTCTTGAGGCCTGTTTGATCCGGGATATAAGATCTCCCTGAAAAAGCAGAAAACTTCCAGCAGGGAGAATGGTGTCTGGAGGCAGAGATTCCCTGGAGTCATGAAACATACGGGATAATGCATCTGGTTTGGTGTTCTTGGTACCTGGCCTATACGTAATGTGGAATTGAAATCTCGAGAAGAACAGAGCCCATCTTGCCTGTCGTGGTCTCAATTTCTTGGCCGTTCTCAAATACTCAAGATTTTTATGGTCCGTGTAAATCAGAATGGGGTGAGCGGCCCCCTCCAATAGGTAGCGCCACTCTTCAAGTGCGGCTTTAATGGCCAGCAACTCACGATCTCCTACATCGTAATTTTTTTTCTGCATCAGAAAGTTTTCTTGAGAAGAAGGCTACGGGATGAAGGAGAGCCTTGGCACCTTGCTGCTGAGACAGTACTGCCCCTACCGCGACCTTCGATGCGTCCACCTCAAGGACAAACGGCAAGACAGGGTCTGGGTGCTTCAGGACAGAAGCGGAAGTAAAAAGTTCCTTGAGTTTATCAAAGGCTGCTTGCGCCTGAGGAGACCAACAGAATCGATTTCCCTGTTTCGTCAGTTCTGTGATGGGGGCGATTATAGTAGAAAAACTCCTTATAAATTTCCGATAAAAATTGGCGAAACCGACAAAGCGTTGGACCCCTTTTTTATCGGAGGGAGCGGGCCAGTCCAGAATAGCTGCAACCTTTTGCGGGTCCATTTTAACACCATCGGTAGAGATGATTAGGCCAAGGAACTGAATGCACTGGAGCTCAAAATCGCATTTGTCCAATTTAGCATAGAGTCCATGCTGCCTGAGCCGGGTTAACACATTCCTGACATGCCTGCGATGTTCGGTAACAGAAGAGGAGAAGATCAGAATGTCGTCCAGGTATACGATAACATATAAATCCAGGAGGTCACGAAAAATGTCATTTACGAAATGTTGAAAAGTTGCCGGTGCGTTGCACAGGCCGAAGGGCATGACGAGGTATTCAAAATGTCCGAACCTGGTACAGAAGGTTGTTTTCCACTCGTCCCCCTCTCTGATGCGAATCAAGTTATAGGCCCCACGGAGGTCGAGTTTGGTAAATATTTTTGCAGAACCCAATCTTTGGAACAGCTCTGGCACAAGAGGTAAGGGATAGCGATTTTTGATGGTCACCTTGTTGAGTTCTCTATAATCGATGCAGGGACGTAGCGAGTGGTCCTTTTTCTCGACAAAAAAGATGCCTGCCCCGGCTGGTGATGTCGAAGGACGGATAAAGCCTCTCTTAAGATTTTTATCGATATACACCTTGCGAGTACCCAGCTCCTGTTCTGTTAAAGGGAATATTCTCCCAAAAGGAACTTCAGATCCGGGCAACAACTCAATAGGACAGTCGTAGGGTCTATGAGACGGAAGGGTCTCAGCCCCTTTTTTGCTAAAGACATCGGAGAATCCTGGTAAGGGATGGGAATCGCCTGCTGCGATTCCGTGTCGGTGTTTAGACACAAGAGTTGACTGGGTTTTGCAGGAGTTCCGTGCAAACAGTGCTGTTGGCAGTAACTGGAAGAGAACTTGACTTCCCCAGAAACCCAATCGATACTGGGGTCATGCGCCTGCAACCAAGGCATTCCTAGAATAATAGAGAAGAGTGGTGAAGAAATGGCGTCCAGCCGGAGAAATTCATGATGACAGGTGTTCATGGTGGCTAGCAGTGGGATGGTTTCCAAGGTGACCGGACCAAAGCTGATTGTGGAACCATCCGCGAGATAGACAGCAAGTCCCTGCGATTTTGTCCAGAGAGGGATACGGTGTTGAGTCGCAAAGGTGAGATCAATGAAGCAACTGCACGCTCCTGAGTCAATGATGACCAGGGTAAGCAGATCCTGTCCTGGAAGCTGGAGGGTAATGGAGAGAGCCAGATGGTTAGCAAGGTTAGGCAAGGCAGGTGCCATTTTAGAAGTAGCTGAAAGAGATTTACGTGTCTTATTTGGCAGGATCTCACATAGTGACCTGATTCCCCGCAGTACATGCATAAGTTATTGACCCGTCGACGTTGTCGTGCTTCGGGAGTGAGGGATGGGCGGAGAAGCCCCAGTTGCATCGGTTCAGAAGTGTCAAGGGCTGAGGCAGCCGGTACCTGAAGGCTTTGGCCTACGGAGCTGGTAGCACTAGGGACCTTGGGGAGGACCCAAGTGGGGCGGAACTGGTTGACCGACCTCTCGGAACGACGCTCTCTCAAGCGCCGATCAATCTGCACCGACAGGTTAATAAGGTCTTCAAGAGTTTGGGCTACGCCTACCCGTGCCAGCTCGTCTTTGAGCGAATCGGATAATCCTAAGCGGAATTGGTATCGCAGGGCCGCATCATTCCATTCAGTGTCTGAACTCCAACGCCTAAATTCCAGAACATAGTCTTCTGCAGGCCTGCGCCCCTGTTGTAGGGCGTGTAAGGCGGATTCAGCCGTTGCTTTTAACTGAGGGTCCTCATACAATTGAGACATGGCAGTAAAGAAGGTATCCAGATTATCCAAGCAGACTGACTTTTGCTCCAGGAGACGGTGGGCCCACGCCTGTGGTTCTCCAGATAGAAGAGAGATGACAAAACCCACCCTGGTTGCTTCCAAGGAGAAGGTGCGTGGTTGCAAGGCGAAGTACAGTTCGCAAGCATTACGAAATGCTCGATACTTGTTGCGCTCTCCGGTAAACCTTTCTGGTGTAGGGACCCTGGTTTCTGGAGGTAGCATAACCACTGAGGTTGCAGGTGAGAGCCCGGTAACAGAAGCACCTTGCGGGTTAGCAGGTGAGGATAGCACCTGAACTTGTTCCTCCAGTCTGGTATAACCTTCTTGAAGGCTCTTCACAGCCTGCGTGAGACCTGCCAGGTGTCTGCATAGCTCCTCCATGGGAGAGGTCCCCTGCTCGGGCTTGGCATGGCTGTCCGATACTGTCAGACTTACCCGTATCAGACTGACGAACCCGATATAGCAGAGGATGGCCTCCCGTAGGTATCTGGTTCCCGGCCCCTGATAGAGCACACAGAAGGCACGGGAGCACAGAATGGTATGAGAGCCTGGCGGGTGGTTAGCAGGGATGAGGCCCAAAGTCCTGATGCAAGCTGGCAGGAGATGATAGGTAGGCTGAAGTCAGCTACAGGCGCAGATCAGGAGCAGGCAGATCCGAACACAAGCAAGGTTGGCAACAGGCAGTCAGCACGGTACAAAAGGAGCAGGCAGATACAAAGTCCAGGTCACAAGCAGGTTTGGCAGCAGGCGGTCGGCACGGTACAGAGGGGTCAGGCAGGTTCAAAGTCGGAGGCAGGCCAGGGGTCAGATGCAGGCGGATAGCAGAGCAGAGTCCAGTAAACAAGCCGGGTCACAGAGAGATCAAACAGTACACATGAAACAGGAAGCACGGGAACAGGAAGCTGATGATCGGACAGCACCGAGCACAGCATCCCAGCAACCTAAATAGGGCAACCAGCTCCAGAGTGCCCAGCAAGTGTCCTGAACCGAGATCCTCTCTGACACTTCCTCTGCAGAACTCCAAATGATGGATTAACAAGACACGTGGCCACTCATTAAAATTAGAAGAAAAGAGGTTCTTTACTGTAATGCCCCGTACACATGGTCGGACATTGATCGGACATTCCGACAACAAAATCCTAGGATTTTTTCCGATGGATGTTGGCTCAAACTTGTTTTGTGTACACACGGTCGCACAAAGTTGTCAGAATTTCAGATAGCCAAGAACGCGTTGACGTAAACCACGTACGACAAGACTAGAAAAGGCCAGTTCAGAACCAAGCGCGGCACCCTTTGGGTTCCTTTTGCTAATCTCGTGTTAGTAAAAGTTTGGTGAGAGACGATTCGCGCTTTTTCAGACTCGTGGTTTTCAGATCGTTTTCTGCTGTTCAGTTTGTGCTTGTGGATTTGTATCTGCTCTTCAGTGCGTGCAAGCAAGCTACGCGTGACTTGTCATTGTGTTCTTGTTCGTTCGTTACTGCTTTTCAGGTCGCTCTTTACAGGCCTTGCTGTTCTTCAGTGCATTCTGTTACTTCGTTCTGAGCAGCCGACCGTTTTCTAGCCATGTTGCGTATACGTACTCCTCGTAGAGTTCGTGCTGTGCGGGGGCTTGGTGTTGGGGTCCTGACCTTGACACAAGTCCAGTCCATGAACATGAGGAGGAGTTCATGGACCAAGAATTGGTTGCTCCAGCATGACCAGTTCTGTCATATGCCTTTGCTCCACGAGATCCGTGAGAATAATCCTGATGATTTCAGGAACTTTCTCTGGATGACGGACCCCGTATTTCACCGTTTGTTGGCTTTGCTGACCCCCTATATCAGAAGGCAGGATACCTGCATGAGGCAAGCCATCACTACGGAGCAGAGGCTCGTCGCTACCCTGCGGTACTTGGCGACAGGGAGAAGCCTGCAGGACTTGAAGTTCTCGACAGGCATCTCCCCCCAGGCTCTGGGGATCATTATCCCAGAGACCTGTTCTGCCATCATCCAGGTCCTGCAGAAAGATTATATTAAGGTAAGATTTTTATCCTTTAATATCAAATTTTATTGTATTTAATGTTTGATAATATATTGTATTTCTTTCCTCATTCCCTAATTACCATGATTGTAATATGCTGTGAATGTCCCCTTTGTCCTCATGCATGCTGGATTTTTATGTAATTATTTTTTTGTCCTTAATAAATATTTGCCTTCACTTACCATCCCAGCATGCTCTCCTGGCCCTATATTCACCTCATGTAGTCACTTAACAATGTATTTTATCAGCTCCATAGTAGTGCTTTACCCCAAACACCCCCTAAAATGTTTTGAAATGTGATTTGTGCTTTAAATTCATGCAGAGTTCCAGAGGATTTTTTTGGGGGTCCCCAAATCATTTTGAACCCTCCCTCCCCCCAACTGCCCTAAGTCAGCTGATAACATATCTCTATCTATCCTCAATGATCTATCTGCTGACTTGGCCAAACCAATACACACTATACCCATCTCTTTAGTGGTCAGATGTATGGATAAATTCCCCAAAGCATGTAGTGCAAGGGCCTGCCTGTATACTTTCAAATGGTACTGTTTAAATTTTTTGTATCCTATTATTATCATGATAGGTAATAGCAGAATGTCCAAATGTGCTAAAATGTGTACAATGTGTATTTATATCTTTGTATTATGACACTTCTTACCTGTCCAGTGGGCTGCCAATAGTGTAACTAAGGAGGGGCTGTTCAAAGTAATACCCATTATTTAGGCATTCATCTCTCAATTAAGTGGAGAGGGTTACCTGGCCAAGAGCCCCCCCCCCTATAATGTTAGAAATGGCCCATGAGAGTGGGGGAGGGGGAATATGATAGTTGTACCTTATACTTTGGTCTTTAAAAATTCCCATAAATAAATGTTATCTTGATGTTGGCTAAGAATGTTTGTGTCTAATCAGCTTTCCATGTTTATGTGCAAAAAGACTATTTTTTTTTGGTTTTCCTCAACAGTTTCCTTCCATGCCACAGGAATGGCAGACTGTGGCCTCCCACTTTGCCCAGCAGTGGGACTTTCCTAACTGCGGAGGGGCAATTGATGGGAAACACGTCCACATCATCCCACCACCCAACTTGGGGTCATACTATTATAATTATAAGGGGTTCAATAGTATTGTGATGTTGGCAGTGGTGTCGGCTACTTATGAGTTCCTGTATGTGGACGTGGGGAAGAATGGCCGGATGTCCGATGGTGGAGTCATCGCCCAGACCGAGTTCTACAGGCGTCTCCAGAATGGCAGCTTGGACTTGCCACCTCCAGAAGACAATGTGGAAGGACTCCCATTCATCTTCATTGCGGATTAAGCCTTTGCGCTGGGGACCATCTTATGCGGCCATTCCCGATTAGGACCCTCACCCCGGACCAGAGGGTTTTTAATTACCGGCTGGCCAGAGCCAGAAGAGTGGTGGAGAACACGTTTGGAATCATGGCCAGCCTGTTCCGCCTATTTCTTACACCCATACATATGGCGGAGTATAAACTGAATCATATTATCCTGGCGTGCTGTGTTCTACACAACTTTTTACGGCAACATTCTGCCAACTATGCTGGCTCAGTTGGGCCTGAGGCCAGAATTCAAAATGAACCAACCCTGACGGCACTTGAAAGTGGCCGTCCTGGCTTGCCCTCCCTGAGTGCCCGTGATGTCCGGCTAAGATACCTTGAATTCTTTGTGGGTAGGGGGGCTATCAGTATGCCAGACAATGTGTGAAACCTTTATCAAATAAAACAAAAAAAATTAAGAAAATCTTTGGTGACATTTCCTGCTTGTGTTTGTTTTATCTGACCCTGACAGAAATGTGGTGAGTCCTGAAAATGGCGTGATTGTGTAACCTTATACAAAGCACTGTTGGGTGTTATTTACTAAAGGCAAAGACACTTTGCACTACAAGTGCACTTGAAGCTGCACTTGTAGTGCAAAGTGGATTTTCCCTTAGGAAATAACACCCATTGTCACAGAAAACACCAATTAGAGCACCACAAAAGTGTTGTAGCGTTGAGACAATAATCCACACATTCTTGATTAACAATCTTTTTAATACCTGCACAATCACATGTGCATTTAGAAAAGGTTTTTAAAACAAACCAACATGTTTGTTGTATAACAATTTTTGGGGTGGCATTAGAAAAAATAGAAATGTCCATTTAAGGTAAAACAGGCATGTTTAAAAACACACAAGAAAGACACAAATCTTGAACTTACAAAGTTCACATTTGGTAGAACTTGAAGGCAATATCAGACATGAGTATTTAGGAACTGTATTTGATATTGCGTTCAGATGGAGTGAAGTCACCCCCCGGAAAAGCCAAATTTTGAAGATGCATACAAAAACCTGAATGTCAACATGTGCTACCTGCCATCACGGGGGATCAAAGGACGTGTTTTGGGGGAGCCACCCCTTCTTATTGAGGAAGGGGTTGCACCCCCAAAACGCGTCCATTGATCTCCCGTGATGGCAGATAGCACATGCTGACACACTGTGTGCATCCTCAAAATTTGGCTTTTCTACAATTAGACAAAAAATGAAAAAATTGTAGTACACCATAAAACAAAGGGATTTGGAGGGGTTTTAAACTCTCCCCAAAACATCAATGATGTTCTTATTTTTTTGAATAACATCATTTATGTTTTTCTGGATGTTTTCCAATGCAACATTACACCCCATGATCTCCCCATCCAGGATCTGTGCACTTTCCGAGGTGAAAGGATCTGGATCCACAACATCACGATCACCTAAAAAGATAGAAACCAAAAAAAAAGTATTATAAATATGCCGGCATCCATCTCTTACCTGAGCCTGTGGTCGCAGACACTCACCAGTTGTGGGGCCAATTTCCACCACGTCTTCCTCCTCCTGCTCTTCTTGTCTTTGGGGGATTTCCTCTTCTTCTAGAGGTGGGGGGTCTCTGGTCTCCTCGGATGAGGGGTGTCGTCTGAGTCTTTTCTCCCCTATGTTAAAAAAAATGGTATACTTAGCACACAGATATTTTGATGGCAGAACTATAAATATAAAACATTGCTTGGAAGTGGGGTACAATTGTCTGTTTTGGCAGAGTTCCAAGATGTAGAATTTTTAGTGTCCTTTGTCAAGCTTCAATACTTTCCCTGTTTTGTACAAGTTTCACAGATAGAGACCACCCTATAGTATACACTGAAGCACCTGTGTGGGCCCCCTAATAAAAAGGGTGTTCTTGTGTCCCACACTAGTGCTCCAGTGTCCAGATGTGAAAACTGCTGCTGAGTGTTTACTCCTTACACAGAATCGAGTTTGCATTTCACTCTAGTAACAAACCCATCTACACAACCAAATTATTTTCATACAAGTAGGCCCTAAAAAATGTGGTCAAATGCATATGGCCAAAACAATGGTGTTTTATAGGCCGAAAGAGAAATGTTTGATACGAACGAATAATGTGCCCATGAACATGAAAGTTGCCATTTTAAACTGGATAACAGTTAAGAAAAGCACATGGAGCAGCACGAACGTAAGCAACATAAAGAATAGGAACACAGGACAACTACTTACTTTTTTGCAGCACTCTCCGAATCTTTCTGTACTGCTCGTGCTCTCTTAATTTGAGGTCCGAACACCGCTTCCTGAGCTGATCTTTTGATCGTTGTACCCCGAAATTCCGGTTCTGACTCTTGACCACTTTCGCCATGATCTTGGCCTTTCTGACATTGGGGTTGGGGTAAGGTCCATACTTCCCGTCATAGTCGGCCTTCTTCAGGATGTCAACCATCTCCAACATCTCCCCAAAGGACATATTCGATGCCTTAAATCTTCTCCTGTATCTAGACGTTTCAGGCTCCGGGCTTTCCTCCTCCTCCTCCTCGTTGCTGTAATTAGCACGCACCTGCTGTGTCTCCGCCATGTGCTCTTCCCCCACTGCACCGAACGAAAAGGGGCGAGGAATAGACTAGAAAGAACGTCAGGGGCGGGCGGAGTTACACGCATGCGCAGTGTGTATAAAGCATAACACGCATGCGTAGTACGTAGATCTGTGAGTGGAGGAAGGAGTATCGGTGGCGCCGATCGTGATAACGAAGGTAAGAGCAAAACTTGGGCCTATACTGCTTCGAGATTGAGGCCTATATTGTAACAAGATTAGGAGAGTTTTGCCTGACATTAGGGTTTGTCTCGTGTTGTGTTTTGCAGAAAAAATGGATGGCTTCAATGACCACAACTTCCTCCCCCTGTTCATAGACAAGTACAGGGAGCTGCCCTGTCTGTGGCAGGTGAAACATTCGCATTATAATAATAAACAAAAGAGGCAGGCAGCACTGGAGAAACTGCTGGAGTTGGTGACACCGGTGGTCCCCACAGCAACCATCCCCTATTTAAAAACCAAAATTGGTGGCCTGAGGAGCACTTATCTTAGGGAGCGCAAGAAGGTCACGGATTCCCAGAGATCAGGAACTGGAGCAGATGACATTTATGTCCCCAGACTGTGGTACTATGAGAGACTGCGATTTCTGTCAGACCACACTGGAGTCAGGGAATCCCTCTCAACCCTTCCTTCCACTCTTCCTTCCACCCCAGCTGAGGCTTCCGATGTCCAACCTGGGCCTTCCAGCCAGGAAGAAGTGGAGGAGCCCAGCTTGAGCCAGGTATAGCATTGTTCTACAGATTTCTGGTCAATAAATAAATGATGTTTACTAGATGTTATTATTGATCACTAATTGCAGATTTATTAAAGTGTTTTACATATCAATAGAATGTAGTGGGCAAAAAGATTTGGGACAAGAATGAAAAATGCTGGGCTCAGAATGATCATCAGTTATATTTCTTAACATTCAATTTGCAACAGTCATGAGGTGACAATTGTGTGTGATTGTTGAAGAAAAAACTCAAACTATGTCCCTTTTTCATACACAGGAAGACCTCAGCCAGGACGAGGCTCTGGAATGTGGCACACAGGAGGAGGCTGTGGAATGTGGCAGCCAGGAGGAGGCGGGGGTTAGTGGCAGCCAGGAGGAGGCGGGGCTAAGTGGCAGCCAGGAGAAGCCTGGGACCAGTCGGAGCCTGACAGAATCTCAGGTTCCTCCCCTCCGCCTTCCATACAAAAGACCGAGGAAGGGGAGTCACGTGCAGGATTCAGCACTCAGGCTCATTCAGGAGGCTTCTGCGTCCCTCAGAGCCTTACCCACTCCTGAAGAGGCCTTTGCCTGCATGGCTGCCACCGAACTGAAGAGCATGCAGGAGGGTCAACGCCTCATGTGTGAGAAACTTATTTATAAAGTCCTAACTAAGGGGGTGAGTGGCGAAATCACACCGATACCAACGTGATTGAGTTGGACCATCCTCCTCCTCCTCCTCCTGCTGCTGCCACAACTCCACCACCACAGCCGCAGTGTGGAAGGAAGCGTAGAAGGAAGACCAGAGAGTGATGGCCCTGGGTTCAGTCTGGTCTGGCAAAAGATGCAGTCTCTTGTATGACCACAGCCTGGGGACACAGATGTCATCTGCTGCTTTCTGGATCTCTGTGACTTCTGGACCAGACTGCACTCCCTTAGATATGGACTCTTATGCCACCAATTTTGCAGTAAAATAATTGATGTCTGCCCTGGGGGCCAAAGGCTTCACCAATTTCTGCTGTTTCTCCAGTGTTGCCTCCCTCTTTGTTTGGTTCTGAGCCCTTAATAAAGAAATTTTTGGTTCAATTATACTTGCCTATGTGCGTTTTCATTAAAAAAAAAAACAGTTTGTTGGTGAGGAGGCAGGTACATTTCAAAATGCAATGTGAAATTAACAAGAGACACCAACACCAAACAATCTCATTGAGATTAAATAATACAAGATATCAATGGTGTTGTGGTAACCTGACACACAAAACACACACAAAAATATTCTGGACTAAAAAGCCAAAAAAATGACAAAAAAAAACCAGCCTTGAAACAAAATTTTTTACAATTAAAAACAAACAAAAAAAAATTGGTCAGATGTGACAAATCAAAATATATTGAGGGAATTCCGATAAATAATAAAGAAAGACGTTTGTGAGAAGTCTGTGTGAATATGAGCAACAAAACTACTTCATTCTTCTCACATTATAAAGATGAAGAGAGTGCGCTGTATTAAACCATTTTTTACATTGCAGCGTGACGAAAGTGCTGTATCCATTGCGAATGCTAATTTTACCAGATCGAGCTGTCCGTCTCGGAATTTCTTTTGAGCATACATGGCACTTTGTGCGTCGGAACTGGCCACACACGGTTGGAATTGACGCGATTGGATTTTGTTGTCGGAAAATTTTATAGCCTGCTCTCAAACTTTGTGTGTCGGAAAATCCAATGGAAAATGTCCGATGGAGCCCACACACGGTCGGAATGTCCGACAACATGCTCTGATCGGACATTTTCCATCGAAAAATCCGACTGTGTGTATGGGGCATAAGAGCGGCAAAGATGTGGATTTCCCTTCCACAGGCGGTGGTCTCAACAGGGAGCATCGATAGTTTAAAAAAAATATTAGCTAAGCACCTGAACGATCACAACATACAGGGATATACAATGTAATACTGACATATAATCACAAACATAGGTTGGACTTGATGGACTTGTGTCTTTTTTCAACCTCACCTACTATGTAACTATGTATTCTTTTGGAAACTAACAGTCTCTTGTTAGCTCAGCAAAAGCTCTTTACAGGCTAGGAACTCTCAATCCCTTAGAAAAGTAGCACATGCAGAGTGAACTGCATCCTGAAACACCACCAGCTCCCCTGTAGACACTGGTCCCAGTTCTACCACTGCAGGAAATGCTAGCCCATCTGGCCGGCAAGATTAGATGAAGACCTAAGCACATCGCTGTCTTCAAGAGAGACCTGCTGCATGTGGAATTCTCCCCCCTTGTCCGTACCTGCACTGTGCTGATCTACTCTACTGAGCCCCGGCCTGAGGTCGAGCCCTTTCTCGAGGGCCATAGACAGTCTTCCTCAGCACTGCATCTCCATCTTCCACCCGACTCCCTTCCCAGCATGGAATATTATTTGGAAAATTTCGTACTGGACTTTATAGGTAGACGTGTGCAATTCGTTTTGTTCCAAATTCATTTTTTTTTACCAAATTTCGACAAATTCGTTATTTCGGAAATATCCGAATTATCGAAAACCGTTTAACTAGTTTTTCCTAATAATTGTAAATTCGTAAATTTGTAAACTCGAAATTCGAACATCCGAAAACCCGAAAATTCAAAAATCTGAAATAATAACGAACTAATAATACCTTAACTATTGCTAACTATTAAATTATAGGTATTGGAATTTCCTTTCAAATTTGGCTGTTAGTGAACGTAAGTTCTGAATTATCCGAAATAATGAATCCTGTATCTAAACGAATGGAACGTAACTAATTAATAATAAAAAAGAACAATAATCATAAAAATGTTTTATTATTATTATTATTTATTATAAATTTGTTCCGTTCCATTTGTTTAGATGCGGCATTTGTTATTTTGGATAATTCGTAATTTCGGATAATTTCGTTACGTTCACTAACAGCCAAATTTTAAAGGAAATTCCAACACCTATAATTTAATAGTTAGTTATTATTAGTTAGTTATTCTTTCAAATTTTCTTTCTTATTTTTGGATTTTCGAATTTATGAATTTACGAATTTTCGAATTTACGAATTTACAAATTTACAGATTTACAAATTGCGATCATAATGAATGACCCTATAAAACGAAAAAAAAAAACCCCAAAAAATGAATGAAACGAAAACAAACACATTTTTTGGCAGTGCACATGTCTATTTATAGGCACTGAGATACACTTTGTTAAAAGTTACACATCTTTATTACAAAAATAATTTTTCTTTTTAAAAAAAACACACAAACGTTATTAAAACATTTTCTGCAATGTCAATATTGCCTAGATGCTATAGCTCACAACACCATTTACACCAAGAAGGGTATATCCTGAACGGTCATATGCCCCGTACACACGGTCGGACTTTGTTCGGACATTCCGACAACAAAATCCTAGGATTTTTTCCAACGGATGTTGGCTCAAACTTGTCTTGCATACGCACGGTCACACAAAGTTGTCGGAAAATCCAATCGTTCTGAACGCGGTGACGTAAAACACGTACGTCGGGACTATAAACGGGGCAGTGGCCAATAGCTTTCATCTCTTTATTTATTCTGAGCATGCGTGGCACTTTGTCCGTCGGATTTGTGTACACACGATTGGAATTTCCGACAACGGATTTTGTTGTCGGAAAATTTTATCTCCTACTCTCTAACTTTGTGTGTCGGAAAATCCGATGGAAAATGTCCGATGGAGCCCACACACGGTCGGAATTTCCGACAACACGCTCCGATCGGACATTTTCCATCGGAAAATCCGACTGTGTGTACGGGGCATTAGAAGCATCCTAGGAAAGATAATTGCCAATGTTCTATCAGGCTTGGTGTAGATTAGTGTGAACGTGCTGTGACTTGGCTCTACATGTTACGCGCCTAAGCGCTTCTTCGGGATCTTGGGTATATATTAACATATAAATCACAAATGGATTTAGCAGGGAAAACACCCAGGACGGGTGTCCAGAATGCGGCGGATGTTGCAGAAATGCATCATCAAGCATTTAAATGGTTAATGCAGATAAGAAAATACTTGGCCCCAGCATTTCAATGGTTAAGAGGCATCATAATATAATAAACAAGAAAGAGACAGGCAGATTCACACAGAATAAGTCCTATATGGTGGTCAAAAAATCAAAACTTTGATGTATCTGAGGTACAATGATCCTTTACGCCTACAATAGCAAGGTGGCTATATATAAGGTATCCGTAGTGCGCCTCTGCTTAAAACATCTGCCACTCCAAAGGTCACTACATATAGTAGTGATTTATATATTAATATAGGCCTAAGCTCCTGAAGAAGCGCTTATGCACATAACATGTAGAGCCAAGTCACAGCACGTTTCAACCAATCTACACCAAGCCTGATAGAACATTGGCAACCGTCTTTCCTAGGACGCTTCTAAGACCATTCAGGATATACCCCTCTTGGCGTAAATGGTGTTGTGACCTATGGCATCTAGGCAATATTGACATTACAGAAAAAGTTTTAATAATGTTTGTGTGTTTTTTTTTTTTTCATTATTTTTGTAGTAAAGATGTGTAACTTTTAACAAAGTGTATTTCGGTGCCTATAAAGTCCAGTACAAAATTTTCCAAATGGTATTCCAAATTATTTAGGACGTGGCACATCTTTAATATTCTGGTATCCACAGTGCCACCCTATGGTGATACAAAAAAATTTATTTTTAGTCCCTTCCCAGCATGACTTATGTCTATTTAAGGGCTCACTTAGTCCCCTGCCAGGCCCAACTTCTGAGAGTTGGCTAAGGGCCCCTAAATATTCAGAACAGCCCCTCCTATCCTCCACCCACTAGCATCTAGAATGTTCTCCAACTTTCTAGATCAAGGGGGGGGGCACCAGAGAGCTGTTTGTATGAGTCATGCAGGCCTAATCTCTAATAACTCTCACCCAATTACAGACTCACTGGCTAAACATGAGTTTGAGTATCGTTTGCCTACTCTGACATTAGAGGCTGCTACATAACAAATGTGTCCTGTGAAAAACATAAGCTGCAGTTATTACTGTAGGGCATGTGACCAGAGACAGGCTGTAAAGGGCTGCAGGACATCAGAAGCATTAGAGTGTATAAAAGGATTACAAAATGTAACTCCCCCACCCTCAGTTCTCCAAGATACGCAGCGGTTTGCTAACTACTTAGGTAGTAAGGGTTACATCTAGACCTGCCAGTGCCTGTAACCCTACACTAATCTCTCCCTGTGTAGTTTGTGTGCTTTTATCAGATAAAGCACATTGTCAATATGACTGTGGTGACATCTCCCTTGTGAGGGGGTTGGCTTATTCAGTAGCCCTGTAACAAGGGGTTAAATTTCATGTTACATTTATTCATTTATTGACAGGTTCATACTGTATATATTTATCCTTCAGATTTGTGTATGAAGTACAATGATTAAAACAACACACAAGTAGTATAGTAATAAAAGAGATTTACTTAGCTTTGATTAAATATGTATTACAGATGATACAATTCAGGATAAATTCAGGTTCAGTTTCAATCTAGGGAACCCCTCAACTTCTGAAGTCATCAGAAAGTTCTGGACGTTGACAGTCTCTTCAATCTCCAGGCACATTCACTTCATGTCATGGATGAGGTTCTGAGCTGTTTCATTATTGTCTAACCTTTTATATGTTTGAAACAAGGTGCGAAAAAGCTGGTTTTATCCAGTGCTAACAAAAGAATGGCTATAATGGTGAGACAATGTGATCATCTGTGAGCTCAGAAAGATCAATGTATGCAGGAATAGCATAGAGTATACAGAAATATATATATATATATGCATACATAGAAGTAATCACCTTAAAACTATCATAGTTAGTAACTACTAATACCAAGTTCTTTGTAAATCAATTATGAATATAGACCTGTAATACAAGCCCCCTATTGACCCTTATGCTCATCAATTCATGACTGGCAAATTGGTCCATTATAAAAAAAAGTTCACAAGGATTGCTTCACCACTGTGAAAATTTGATTTAAGATTTCATGTTGGAAATGCAATAGCAACTCTTTTTTAACATCTTTGCTTTTTCTCAGTGGTAATACTACTGCTTCCAAATGTAAAACAATCTAACAACCAGAGACTTATCCCTTCCAAGCTCATTCAGCTATCAGCTGGGCATTTCTGTAAGCAAAAGAGCAAGGACGGTGTGAAAAAATGACATGCCCTCCTCAAAAAAATCATGGTCATACCCATTTAGTAAATAGTTCCACGTGGGAGACCATGCCCATTTGTTACTTTAGAAACAGGGACTTGGAGATGTCATTCTGTGTGAAAGAAGCAACAGAATCAGATGTGTCATCATTTTTTTTTTCTTTTCAGCGGCTCGGCTGGCAGCGTGCATCATTATTGACTTGGATCTGCATGTCTGGATGATGTGACGGATGGTGGAATTACACTGTGGGATTGTTTTCATTAAAAAACTTTTCAAAAACTCTGTGTTTTTTTACCAAGTATATATTCACAGGGGGATTATCTGGATGCCCTCTTACTGTTTGTAATGGAAATTTGTACGTTCTGTATATAATTGTATTCTATTTTGTATGTATTGCACACTGCCCTCACTGTGCACACGGCACTAATAATATTTTCATTACATATTTACATTCTTTCGAGTCCTGATTAGAATTAGTCTGGCTATCTGGCTATGTAACGCCCCTTGTTACCATAAACGTACAATTGTAATATTAATGTGATACCTACGTAATCATGTGTATAAAAACCTTCAATTGCGTCATAATAAAGCAGAACAGTTATTTGGAAAGATGCTGAGCGTATCTTTTGTGTCTGTTCCCTACTGCAGTAGTTATTATTAATTTGGAACCACTAATCAATATGAGGATAGGAGTTACCTATTATCAATTTAATCAAGTCAGTGTGGCGAGCCAGCCAGGAGGGGTTTCCAGGTGACCCTGAGTATCCGAAACGAGGAGCTTGAGACATTCCGGGAATTTCTGATAATCAGCCGGCTGAGGTAAGCGTTTTGCTTACATTTGAGTTATCAGACTTCCTTGATCGGTAAGGCATTTTCGGAACAAAGGGTACCTATTTTCTCCCCTTAATCGAACTGTATTGATTGGTGGTTATATGTTACGTTGTCACTGTCTATTGTCCATCGGAGTGTTATAGATAAGAAAGGGAAGAATAGTGCTGTTCACAGGTATATGTAGTACATCTGCTAGATAAAGTAGTTTAGAGGCAAGAGGGTATAGGCACATGTAGAGCAGACTGGCCAGTCATTATGGGCATTGAATTAAGTAAGGGAATAAAAGGGTAAGAGACCCTCAAAAATGCCCAGCGCAAGAGGAGCGCTATGTATGAACCGAAGGTGCGGTTCCGCCTATACTGAGCCCCTAGATTAATGGTTAAAGTGGACATGAATCCACAATGGGTAACTGGGTTACCACCAAAGTCCATAGGGACTAAGAATCATGCGGAGTAAACAGCTAGAGAAGTAGCTATCTATGTGAGCAGGATGGATCAAGGGTAACATTAACCACTTGCCGACTGCCGCACGACGATGTACGTCCAAACTTTGGCGGCGTATATCGTTGTTATGGCAGCTAGCTGCCATAACCTCGGTATCCCCGTTTTTTGTGCGACAGTCGGCTTTCTGATAAAAGTGGTCCCTGCGGCAGATTCACCGCAAGATCACTTTTATCGGTGGCGGGAGAGGGGCCCCCCCTCCCGCCGCGATCCGGTGTCCTCCGCCGCTTACCGGAGCCATCGGTAGCGGCGGAGGTGATCACGTCCTGTCAGTGCTGTGTCTGGAGACGAGTGAGGCTAAGATGGCGCCCACTCGTCTCCATGACACTGCTGGGCGGAAGCGACGTCAAAACGTCACTTCCGTCCACGCCTCCTAAAGGCATATTTTTTTCAATGTCATTTTTTTAAATGACTTTTTTTTAATTGCATATTAGTGTAAATATGAGATCTGAGGTCTTTTTGACCCCAGATCTCATATTTAAGAGGTCCTGTCATACTTTTTTCTATTACAAGGGATGTTTACATCCCTTGTAATAGGAATAAAAGTGACAATTTTTTTTTTAAACAGTGTAAAAAAAAATAAAATAATGTAAAATAAATAATAAAAATGAAAAAAAATTTTTTTAAAAACCCCCCGTCCTGACAAGCTCGCGCACAGAAGCGAACGCATACGTGAATAGCGCCCGCATATGAAAACGGTGGTCAAACCACACATGTGAGGTATCGCCGTAACCAGTAGAGCGAGAGCAATAATTCTAGCCCTAGACCTCCTCTGTAACGCAAAACATGCAACCTGTGGAATTTTTTAAACGTCGCCTATGGAGATTTTTGAGGGTAAAAGTTTGACGCCATTCCATGAGCGGGCGCAAATTTGGAGTGTCACATGTTGGGTATCAATTTGCTTGGCGTAACATTATATTTCACAATATAAAAAAAATTGGGCTAACTTTACTGTTGTCTTTTTTTTTATTCAAAAAAGTGAATTTTTTCCAAAAAAAGTGCGCTTATAAGACCGCTGCGCAAATACGGTGCAAAAAAAAGTATTGCAATGACCGCCATTATATTCTCTAGGGTATTAGGAAAAAAACATATATAATGTTTGGGGGTTCTAAGTAATTTTCTAGCAAAAACACCTGTTTTAAACATGTAAACACCTAAAATCCAAAACGAGGCTAGTCATTAAGTGGTTAACACTAGACAGAAAGAGACATTTTCATGTCAAGTTGTGGGATGAATTTGGCGTCAGGCACTACAACTAGTAAAGTCAAGAAACAGAGAAATGAGAGTCAAAACAGAACACTTTATATGTTGTCAGAGAGGGAAGATGGGATGAGCACTCTGGCTGCCTGTCTGATCATAGAAGCTAGATATAAAGAATATCTGAACAAAATATAGAATGCAGATTTTAAGCAGGGAAATATTAAAGAGTTAAAAGAAAGTGAGAGAATGATATGCATGTGTTGTGTACAAATGGGAAAAATGTAAGCGGTTTTAGAGAAATATTGGTGTATGTGTGTGAATGCTGGGACCTTTAGTTCTATCTCTTGTGTGTGTCATGTACGCAGATGTGACCCCCTCCTTTGTGCTTTTATGAAAGAATGTGGCTGGGATGAGAGATCAGTGATAAGCTGGAAGGACACCATGCCAATTCCAGTTTTTTAGACTAAACATTTATAACAAAATGTGTTGGGTTAACGAATCTAATGGTAAACAATCATAATAATTTTTTTAATCTCTTTTCCAGACATGGTAAAATGAAGGTTACATTTAATCGTGTATTACACAAATTGAATATCCTTTGATAGTGGAAACAGTGCATTAAAAAAAAGGGGGAAATTAAGTAAAATTAAGTAATAATGAGTATTAATTTCTAATATGAGTTTAACAATTTTATTAATAATATAGATATATTGAAACTGGTTTAGACAACCTTTGGTTGGAAATTAAATCCAGGTTAATGGGGATATTTGTAATGAATGGGATTAGTTTAGATTAAGATGAGGTTGTTATTTGGAATACAGCTGCCATAATATTTAACAAAGCCAAGATGGATGGGATACATAAGTTTTTCTACAAAAATGAAATTTTAAGGTTTTTGATAATAACTTGGTGTGCGGTCCATGATGTGAGAGTAATAATAAATAAAATTTAAATATAACAGACCCATCACATCAAATCCACAAACCCTGTTAGGATAGATGCCACCTGCAGCCAGTTGTTTTTTTAGTTTGTGATGCTTTCTGGTCCATCATACAGAATGTTGGTCCTTTTGTTTTATTTATTTTTATTTTTGAAATCCAAAGCAGAATGTGTGGATTGTGAAATGATGTGCCCCTTTTCCTTGTAAGTACTGTGGTATAAGCAGAGTATAAGCAGGGTATTGTTATCATTTATTATAATATTGCCAGGAAAAAGTTGTCTTTTAAAACATGAAACTGGAGTTCTTACACAACCAGCATGTTAGAAAACAAGGCATTGTAATAAATTTATGCAAGCTGGACCCAGTAATGAAGGGTTCAGAGCTGTAGCTTGTATGCAATGGTGCTATTAGACAAAGTTAGATATTGTTTTGGTCAAACATTTAATTTTTAATGGTCCGACATTCTGCGCAGCAAATATACAGCTAACTAAATGTTTGTCTAATGAAAGGTTTAAAATATGAGTTTGTTTATGTACAAATCTAACAATGAAAAACGCGTACATTTATTCAAAAGTAATGAAAAACCACATGTGTTAAATTGATGGTGTAGGAATAAGCTGCTGTGAGCCCCGTGCAGGACACACTCCCTGAAGACCCAGATATTTAATTTTTTGTTTAGAGTTTTTCCCAGTTTTATAATGAGTATGCAGTTTATCTCCCAGAAGGAAACTCTGTATTCAAAGTCATTGGATCCTTTTTTCCCCAGCTCAAGAAGCAGAGCTCCATGTTTTAGCAAAGCCTGTGAGCTATAAAAAGAGTGTATATTTATATAGATAGTCGAGATATCGAGAGCTTTTGGTTCCATTTGAAGGACCAGAAGTTTGTTTTTACTGCGGCAGGTAAACCAACCAAGCATGCTAAGGTAATTTGATCAGCAGTTTTCAGCCTTCCAGGTTCTTGCTGAGGTAGCCATATTAACTTTAAAACTCACACATGGAAGCAGACCAGGTGACTAAGGATGCTGCATTACAGCCCCGGACACTTGATGGGTCTGTGCAACTCACAGATTCCACCCTAGTTCTGGCCCAGTATAGCTGGGATTAATAATTCAACTTTAAGGACCCCAGAACGAGAAGGACAAGTGGTCCACAGGGGGCAACTTCTTATGAGACAGGACTTTGGAAAAGGTGATCATTTATGTCTGCCAGCCACTCTTTTCCCTCCACCTTGACACATGGACCATGTCATAAGTCACAAGCAGTTATGGCTGCCTTAGTAAATGAGCGTGGGATACAGCCAGGGTTCTCCACAGTTGTTTTTATAACATACCACTTCTTGTTTTACCTGTTACCAAAGGTGTTACCAAAAGCTGAACATCCCTTCCAGAGATTACAAAAAGATATATCCAGATGCCCAAGTCAGGATCTTACGAGTATGCATTTTGTCTGTATGGACATGTTTTCTGGATGTCTAGTGGCAACAATATAGTAGACAAAGTAGAGTAAGAAACTAGAAAACTTTTGCCTGAATGTTTTCTTATATTTTATCAAGCCCCTAAGGGGATATTGGACTCTCTCCCTATGGGATTTGGTTTGGGAATGTGTTACTCACTTGCTTATATTTTGTCTCAGCAGCTGAAGTCCTCCATTCGGATCTCACAGAGAATGTTGCTGATCTTTTAAGGTTTTTGACAAACTCGTGTATGTGTTTTCTCCCCAATTTCAGATCCTAAAAGTTTGGAAGGATCTAAAACTAAAGCCAGGTGACTTGTGGATTGTTAAGAGACATTTATATATAAGGAAATGTTTGGAGACTCAATACAGCATCTATTTCATGTACAATTTTGCAAAACTTGAAGGAAAAGTCACCTAGATCCACACCAGACACTGCAAAAATTACTAAATTAAAGAAATCTCTGTGTTTGATTTGTTTCCCTCTTGCGATCACAGTCTAGGGTACTTTTTGATTCAATTACTTTAATTGTAAGGGATATATATATATATATATATATTTGAAAAGTAGTTTAGCCATGTTGAAGTCATATTTGTCTTTTGTACGTCTTCCATTTTATGTAGAATTGTCTATGTTTACATACGCTGATAAGTCAGCATGCCAACAATTCAGCTAGAAGGCCATTCTGAAAGACAAAAACAGAACATTCCATAGTTCAATTACCAACCAGTCTGCCAACCAACCAAATTAACCTGTCCAACAGTCTGCGTTAAAAACAGGGGTTTAGTTAGCACGCATTTGCAAATGCATGCATAAGCTGCAAGGCCTCTTCACGGCACCCTGTGTATGCTTGCAGTCCTAACACTACTGAATTTGTATGTTTTTTTGTACCATGCATTTATTTATTTTGCTCAACAATTGTGACAGAAATCTTATAAAACATACATGCACCTTACATATACAATACACATTTTACATGTAATGAAATATGTTTCACATGTTGCTGCATGTATACATTGATGTAAATAGATGTATGTTGTCTAACTTTTTTTTAATTTCTGATCTGGTCAGGTCATTTAGTACAATCCAAAAAGTGGCAACCGGTCGATGGCTACCAACAGGATAGCAAATACAGTAGCCACAATCATTGTAAATGCAAAAACGCAGCACTGCATTATGGCCGCCAGTTCAGGCAAACTTTATAAAAATGTTTTTCACTTTTATGCCTTTTACTTTTGCTAATTGTCTGCTCTGGAAGATTTTTCTGTAAATGTTTTTCTTTTTTTACTTCATTTAAACAATATTTTAAATTCTCTAAAGAGTGACTCCACAGATACCTCAATGTATGTTGCAGGGATTTTACAAACTTAGTAGCAGATTCCTACTTTTCGTTGCTCTGAAGTTTGCTGTATGTTTGTTTCACGATGTCCTTTGGATACTGATTCTGAATGGGAGAGACTAATTCATTATATTCAGCTGGTGCACTTTGTTGTTTCAATGAGAAAAGCTGTAAGGCCTGCATCCCTTTAGAAATATTTAACCACTGGGGAATATCTCACAAAGGTTGAGTTAATATTGCTGGGAGTGCCTTTGTTTTACTCTGATATGGTGAGAGATCTGCAATAAAATCCAGGCAAGGCTAGGTGAGTCCAGGGATGAGTAGGATGGAAAAAAAAAAAAAAGAGTTGGTCACCACAGATCACAGACCAGGAAATTATGGAACAGAGCTTCTTAAAACCAGGGAAACTGGAAGTCTTATTTGTCAAGATCACTTAAAGTGGTTGTACATCTGTACAATCACTTTTACCTACAGGTAAGCCTATATTAAGGCTTACCTGTAGGTGCTGGAAATATCTATTTATTTATGTAAAATTTATTTACAATAAAGCCATGCACCGATATCTACGGCGCATGCTCACTTTAGAAAGGGCAGATCATGCCGTTTCTAAAGGGGGTCATGCATAGTAGCCCATTATGCTTTACCTTTGCAGGGAAATAAAAAGGAAGTAAAACCCTTCCTCTTTAAGTGCTCCTGCTTCTCATTCCAGCATCCGAGTTTTGGCTATTCCATTCTCCCTACATCCACTTTAACTGACAATAGCGCGGTCATGCAACGCTGTACACAAATTAAATTTATATCACTTCACTGGAACTAAGGGGCCAAGCCCAACCCTTGAAATACAACCCAGCACCATAATCCCCCTCCACCAAATTATTTGGACCAGTGCACAAAACAAGGTCCATAAAGATATGGATGAGCGAGTTTGAGGTGGAGGAACTTGACTGGCCTGCACAGAGTCCTGACCTCAACCGATAGAACATTTTTGGGATTAATTAGAGTGGAGACTGTGAGCCAGGCCTTTTCGTCCACATCAGTGCCTGACCCCACAAATGCTTTCTTGAAGAATGGTCAAATATTCCCATAGACACACTCCTAAACCTTGTGGATAGCTTTCCCAGAAGAGTTGAAGCTGTTATAGCTGCAAAGGGTGGGCCAACTCAATATTGAACTGTACAAACTAAGACAGGGTTGCCATTAAACTTCATGTTCGTGTAAATGCAGGCATGCCAATACTTTTGGTAATATAGTGTATATCCAATAAAGTAAAAAAAAAAAAAAAATCTAATTCCTTCACAAATTTAGGCCAATATGCATTTTGCTACATATTTTTGGTAAAAAAAAAAAATCACAATAAGGGTATATTGATTAGTTTATGCGACCGTTATTGCATCTACAAACTATGGTATATATACTGGAATTTTTATTTATTTTTATACTAGTAATTGCAGGGATCAGGGACTTATAGTGAGACGATATTGCAGTGGACAATCTGACACTAAATGACACTTTGTGGGAACTGTACTACTGAAACTGGCTGGAAAGGGGTTAACATCTAGGGCGAACAAAGGGCTAAATGTGTGCCTAACCAGTGTTTATGTGTTTACTGTAAGGTGCTTTTACTAACGAATGTGAGGGTATTAAATCCCTGCTTTACAGGAGAACAAAAACTGCCACATCCCCACTGACAAGACAGAGCTTTGCATTGTTTACCTCCTCACCGATCGGCAGGTTCCGGCAGTCATCCATTGGTTGGCACACGCTGATCGGCTTGTGGTGCATGTAATCACAGCATAGTCGGTGTGCCGGTGGCGCGCGCACACGCACTCACGCCCCCATCCAACACAGGAGAGCCAATTTGCCTCCATATGATGGCATTATGTGGTCAACAAGCGGTTGAGGGCTCAAAGGCTGGGGTGGTTTACAGAGACCAGTAAGGAATACTATTTAATTTGTTCATAAACGACCTGCAGGATGGAGTAAACAGTTCAATCTCTGTATTTGCAGACAATACTAAGCTAAGCAGGGCAATAATTTCTCCACAGGATGTGGAAACCTTGCAAGTAGATCTGAACAAATTAATGGAGTGGGCAACTACATAGCAAATGAGGTTCAATGTGGAAAATTTTAAAATAATGCATTTGGGTGGCAAAAATATGAATGCAATCTACTCACTGAGGGGAGAACCTCTGGGGGAATCAAATATGGAAAAGGACCTCGGGGTCCTTGTAGATGATAGGCTCAGCAATGGCATGCAATACCAAGCTGCTGCTAACACAAACAGAATATTGGCATGCATTTAAAAGGGGATTAACTTGAGAGATAAAGCGATTACTCTCCCACTCTACAAGACTCTGGTCTGGCCTCACCTGGAGTATGCTGTCCAGTTCTGGGCACCAGTCCTCAGGAAGGATGTGCTGGAAATGGAGCGAGTACAGAGAAGGGCAACAAAACTAATAAAGGGTCTGGAGGACATTAGTTATGAAGAAAGGTTACGAGCACTAAACCCTTTCTCTCTAGAGAAGAGACGCTTGAGAGGGGATATGATTTCAATTTACAAATACCATACTTGTGACCCCACATAAGGGATAAAACCATGAAAGGGAGTTTAATAAGACACGTAGCCACTCATGAAAATTAGAAGAAAAGAGGTTTGACCTTTTCTTCTTCTTTTCATAGAGGGTTCTTTACTGTAAGAGCCACAAGGATGTGGAATTCCCTTCCGCAGGCAGTGGTTTCAGTGGGGAGCATCGATAGTTGAAAAAAACAATTAGATAAGCACCTGAACGACCACAACCTACAGGGATATACAATCTAATACTGACATATATTCACACACATAGGTTGAATTTGATGGACTCGTGTCCTTTTTCAACCTCACCTACTATGTAACTATGTAACTATGTAACTATGTAAGGAATATATGCTCCTTTTTTGGGAAGTGCAATAGGAGGAGAAATAGTTACAACAGAAAAAAAACTTTATGAATTATCTAAAGAAATAGGCAAACTATATTTGGCGGCATGGAAACTGCATTTGGACTATTTGACATACAAAGAGTTTTCTTGAAGTCTAGCAAGAAGCAGTCAAACATGCGTAACATGTTCTGAGCAAAGAAGTAAAAATAAGGAATATTATCTAGGTAAATGATTATGAATCTGCCTAGGAATACATGAAAAACATTGTTAATGAATCTCTGGGAAACTACTGGTGCATTTCTAAAGTCAAATGGCATGACCAAATATTCATAATTGGCGTCTATTATTGAAGGCAGTTTACCACTCATTACCTTCCTTTATTCTCACCAAACTAAAGGCTCCCAAAGGCCTAATTTAGAAAAACAGCATGCCCCCTAAGCTTTTAGGTACCAATAATGTTTAGACTCTTTTTCGGGGGTTGGTACCTGTATTATAGGCCCTGTGAGGAGGCAGGACAGAAGTAGATGTCTTTGAAAATACATCCAAGAAGTCCAGATAGCAGTAGCTTGGGGTTTCCGCATTAATGGTAGTGTTGAGAATGGGGTGATTAGGTCAGGAATTGGACTAATTGACAATCTGAGCAGATCTTCCAATTACTCTGGGGATTATGCTGCTGTAACCAAAGAAAACCCAAGTATGATGGATTAGGATAGTTTGGAGATAACCCAGAAGGCCAGGAGTTTTCCCAAGGTTAAGTCCCTACTGTAAGGCTAGGTTTACGGGTAATATAATGGTTCCCCAAGTTCTAAGGCAAGTCATCGTTGGATAGGAGCAAAAAAGGGTTTTTCAAAGGGATAAGGGGAATACCAAGATGTTTGGCCAGTGACTGGTCAATAAAGTACAGGTGGAGCCAGAATCTAGGAAAGTTGTGAGGTGTCAAAACATAGAATGGAAGGAGATTTGGGCAGGTAGAAAACATCTATTGCTGCTGGGGCTAGAAAATTGTCGGATTAGAGGGCCAGCCCACACTCCTCTAAAACCTGGCATTTCTTGGCTTGTCAGGCAGTTAGCAGCACAATGGTATTTGGTCCCACAGTAGAAACACAAGCTCAGGATATGTCTGCTTTGCTTTTTCTCTTGTGAGAGATGCACGACTCCTAGTTGCATAGATTATTAGAATTTCGGCATTTGTGAGGGATAAGTCATCACTGGGAAAAAAAATAGAAGGAAGGGTGGCAAAGAATTCCATTCTCCTTTCACACAAACTCTACTCTTTTGGCTAATCTCATGGCTTCTTCCAGAGCCTGGCTGTTGGCTTTTTATATATGCTTGAACTACATACATATGCGGATCTCCGTGTCTGCTGGCAAGTCAACTGTCCCAGTTCATTCACATTGCCATATACCCAGTGGCCCACTTCCACACGGACATTCTTGAAATCCTTGGTCCCCCCTCTGTGGCACCCTCTGTTGGCCTCTTTATTGATTATCAGGGGCCATTTACGCTGGCCTTGGCCCTTATATATCGCTAGCTCCAACCAGTTCCCTGGTGTGTGTGGGTTTGTATGACTGAGAGCCTGGGTTTGTTTTTACTTGCTCAAGACAATATGTTTTTATACTGGCGTGGTGAAGGTTTGACTATTTTTGACTTTCTATATTTTTTTGATACTGACGTATACATTTTTGGATTAATAACATTTTGCCTAATACACATGCTGCAGTGAGTTTCTTTTTGGAGCCCCTCTTTCCCTGGCTCTGGTCCCTTTTAAACCACAGTTGGTTTCCCTTTCATTGCTCATTTTGGAACCAGAAAAACCACCCCTTAATTGGGGTGAGTTGGTGGTGTATTTTTTCGTATGAATATTTATTAAGTGAGGTTTCTTTCCCTTTTTTTATATCTCTTTTCAGTTCTTCCAGAGCCTGATAAGCAGAGAAATGCACAAGAGAGTCTTTCTTAGAGTCACAGAGACAAAACGTCAGTAGCGCACCTATGGAATCCTGAGCAGTGTTGTTTGACAGCCCTCTTGCTGTGCTCAGGAGTCTGTAAGCTACACTCAGTGGTGTACACCCAATCTGGATCATCGTAGAGCAGGCTGAGAGACTGAAAGAAAGTGTCTACATTATAAAAGGCTGGATCAGGCAGAAGCAAACTGAATGGCCAAGCCTGGGGAATGCGGGAGGGAGCGACAACGATGACAATGATGCATGCTCTGTGTTACTCCGAGTGGATTCTATGGTGGAAATAAAGTTTGCAGATATTCAAGAAGAATAGCAACTACAATCTGCAGTCAAGCAAATAGACCTTAGGTTCAGCAGAGTAAGTCTATGCCTGTATGCCTGTGGTCAGGGAATGTAACTTAGTGTAGTTTTGTCTATTTCATCCCACTTTCCTTTAAGGCAAGGATGCCTGCTGGTATCCCTTTAACTTGTAGCAGAGTTTAGTGTACACTCATATATTGGTGGTCAGTGCTCAGTGTGCCCCCTCACATAGGTGCTTAGTACATCCTTCCAAATTGGTGGTCATTGCTCAGTGTGTTCTCTAATATTGTTGCACAGTGTATGCCCTTAAATTTAGTCAGTGGTCTGCATGTCTCTTTACCCTAGTGGTCAGTGTGCCTCATTACACTCGTGGTGAGTGTGCCCCCCTACATTAGTGGTCATTGTGCCCCCTTATACTGGTAGCCAACATGCTGTCTTACACTGGTGGTCAGCGTGCCCCTTTACACTGGTGGTCAGTGTGCCCCCTTTTGTTAGTGGTCCACCAGCGCCATTACATTGGTCTTTACTGTGCTCCCTTACATTGGTAGTCAGTGTATCTCCTTACATAGTGGTCAGTGTGCATCCTTACAGGGAGGTCAGCATGTTCCTTTACATGTGATCAGTGTACCCCAGTACATTGGTGGTCAGTGTGCTCCCTTATGTGGTGGTCAATGTGTCCTATTACAAGCTAGGCAGCTTGTCTTTCCTGCATTCCAGCACTGATTGCTTCCCACCTCTGAGCCATGGCACAGCAGCTACACTGTGCCGTCTGCTTACAAACACCACTGTGCCTACCTGGTTGGGCAGGTAGTGTACAATGTAGCAGGCTGTTAGGTAGGTACTGCCTACAAGGTGGACACAGTGTTTTAACCCAAACAATGCAGCAGCGCAGGAACTGTCACATCCAGTACCACCACATATAAAAAATATATAGTCAATCCTCAGCCCAGCAAGAGGAAGGCTGAGGCCTGGCTCCAAGCCATGACCTGAGTGTTGAGAAGCACTGCTCTAAAAGACACACAATTGTTCACAGATAGAACCTAGTGTTAAGCTGTGTGATAACATTTGTAAATTGACCAATTTATGATGTGCCTGACAAAAAATGTAATCTATTCTACAGTATAATCACTTCTGACTGAATATTTTATCTTTAACATAATTTAAAAAGACCTGGAGTCTATTTACAAACATTTTCACAAAAAGATTCACACAACTTCTGTCAAGGATTCACATACTTGTCTAATTGCATCCAGTTAAAAAAAGTGTGATTACTGAGTGAAAGTTGTGTGAATTTTGTGTAAGAAAAAAAAAACTATCTGTAGTACCCCTAATAGCATTCACAAATAAAAATAGACACAGTATATTTTCTTGTTTCCTAAGATCACATTTTATCCAAATATGTTAGGTCTGAGAGTAGGTGAAAAAAGTAAAAACATGGAAATTGGTTTTAGAAAGGCCAGGTGAGATCATTTAAATATTCATACTTACTTTTGTGACTGATCAGCACTTGACTTAACCTTTCAGCTGTCAGGTGGGTTTTACTTTCTTTCTAATGTTCTGTATAATTTTCCACATTGAAAACTGTCATACTGCATATTTAGTGATATTTAATCGAATGCCAGTACAAAGAAGGATGTTAGAATTTATATAGACCCCATAAACCAAAACTATAAATGTATCCTAACTTTCTGCTCTATGCAAATGTGGCTCATTTTCAATTTTACAATAACTTCTTCATTGCATTGCATTCCCTAGTTCTTATACTGCACAAATATACATCTTAGAAATGGATGTAATAAAGGAAAATATATATTTTGCTGTGATTGTTTTGCACTTCCAGCAGAAACACTCTGATTACCTTGCTGAGCACTGCGGGAAGTTCCACAATGTGACAATCCAGGAGATGTCAATTTCCTAGCTGAATTGTGGGGTTTGCTGATATTTTTGCTTAGTAGTCTCAAATTGCTGTAGCACATAAAACAGATTGCCTACCTATGCTTAGTAATGAAGGTAGGATGTGGTGAAAAAGGTGTCTTTGAAACCCAACTCAAGCAAAACCAATTTTTATTATTTTAGATAGAGTGAGTAAAGGTTAAAACCTCTGTCAGGTTTTTATTGTTATATGTTTTCCCTTTATATTCTTGTGTCCTGTGATATCCCTTAAACACAAAATGTCCCAGGGACTGGAAATCAAGTGAAATTTACCAAGTGGGGAGACGGCAATTAGACCCTGCAAAAGTCCTTACCAAAAAAAAGTGCTTTTATTGCTGATGCTGAATGATATTAACATTTTTGGTGTTGGAGGGGAAAAAAGTTTCTAGTTTATTATTGCTTAGATGGATGGGGTATAAAATATTTTTTTTTATAAGGTAATTTATTGCTGCCTGGAGGTAGGTTTAATATCCTGTCAGATGCCTGCTGTTTAAACATATTTAGCAGCAAATAAACTTTAAATTAAAAATTTCACCAAAAAAAAGATAAAATTCAACTCAGGCCTGGCTTCTGATGCTTGCAGGAGGCACAGATAATACACCAGTGATATTGCATACATAATAAAATGGAGAAGCTTCTGGTTCATCATCCCAACTAATAAAGGATTTCCATTAGCTCTCCAACCTTTGTTTTTCTCTGTTGAGCCATTCCCCGGTTAACTCGCTACCTGACCACATATGTTACTGCCCAACAGCACACTCTTAGGAGTAAATGTACTGTCTGGTGTAAGCTTCCATTGTCAGTTGGGTTACACTACTCAGAATAGTTAGGTTCCCCGAGCTTTTGTATGTTCTTCATAATACCCTCTTGGATTCCGTTGATATACAGTACTTCAAAAATTCAATTGGGAATTTATATGGAAGAAAAAAGAACCAGAATAAGCTTCAACTTCTGCTCCTATTCTGTGGATATACTGTCTTGCCTCTCAGTTACAGCATCTTGCAGAATGGAAGATGTTTTTTTTGTAGCATCTTAGAATATATTATCATAATATTTTAAAGGCCAAAATGATCCTATTACCTGCATATTGGGGTATACTGACTCTGTAACCTTGGATATGTACTGTATGTCATAGATGCTCCTAAGAGAGTGTTGTATACTGTCTTCATTTACTGTTGGGGAATGCCTGAAAGGAATGCACTCCATGTCTTCTTTTGAAAAAGTTGACATATACTAAAAGGGATTGAATAGATTAATTAGAAATCTCATTGTCAAAACGATTTTATTCCACACAAAATTCCTGTGAAGCTATTACAAATGATTGTAGTAGTATGGATTTTGGTTTAGATTTTGATGAAGTGATTGTATCACGTCCAGCGTAAGATAATCACTTCACACCAAGGTGGTCGGTGTGGAGTGATTATATCACGCTGGGCGGAGACTGGGTTCCATTTTGCTGATGTCTACTCTGCCATTGTGAGAGTATACTGTGCTTATTACCACATATACCACATATCCTGTGAGTGTTCTTTTAGCTTTAATTTTTATAAATAAACCAAGCAGTTTACACTTTGAAGCTCCCTTTTTTTGTAATTTTACATGTTCGTTACATGCTGGAAACTATATCTGCATGCTGATCGGCTGGCTGCTATTAAAAGCACTTATTGATCTCCTTTTCATTAATGAGGTCTGTGTTACAAGGTGAGGAGACACCTTCACTGTGAGCGGTGGTGGTCACTGATGTTCAGGATGTTTTGCGCATGTTTGTATACACTGAAGAATTGCTGAAGTTCATGGATTATTTGCCAGATCAAGATCTGCTTAAAGATTTTAATTGGATTGTACATGGGACTTTCGCTTGATCACTTACTATTTCACGTGTGACATTTGCAACTTTATTTAGGACTTATTTTTATTTGCATGACTGCTGTGAAGCATAGGCTCATTTATGACCTATTAATAAACAATACCTTGCCCCCCAAAGAAGACACGGAAGCTGATTAATTTGGAAATAGGGCAAGGCCACAGCTTTATTGAACTTTCCAAATGTACCGACTTTCCAAATGTACCAAACAATAAAGCCAGTCAGAGTTTTACTGTGAGCACCCATAAAACATAAACTTACATAGTCTAATGCCCTGTACACACGGTCGGATTTTCCGATGGAAAATGTGTGATGGGACCTTGTTGTCGGAAATTCCGACCGTGTGTAGGCTCCATCACACATTTTCCATCGGATTTTCCGACACACAAAGTTTGAGAGCAGGATATAAAATTTTCCGACAACAAAATCCGTTGTCGGAAATTCCGATCGTGTGTACACAAATCCGACAGACAAAGTGCCACGCATGCTCAGAATAAATAAAGAGATGAAAGCTATTGGCCACTGCCCCGTTTATAGTCCCGACGTACGTGTTTTACGTCACCGCGTTTAGAACGATTGGATTTTCCAACAACTTTGTGTGACCATGTGTATGCAAGACAAGTTTGAGCCAACATCCGTCGGAAAAAATCCTAGGATTTTGTTGTCGGAATGTCCGAACAAAGTCCGACCGTATGTACGGGGCATTAGGGGCCTGTCCTTACCATCAGTGCCAGACAGACTTTAGACTGACCTCAGAATTTTACTTGAGGGCACAGCCCATAAAGCAACATCAATTGCTGGCAAGGTCAAAACCACCACACGCACATAGACTTTTCTCCACCTTAATACTGGGTTAAATGTGGAGCATTTTTTTCCTGAACATTATCAAAGAGATGAGTTTGTTCCTGACCCTCTTCGATAAACCCTCTTTAGTTCAGTTTGGTGTAGCACAGCTAAAGCAATTTCCGAAATGGACCGAAAGTTCACACTTATAAATGAGAAACCCCTTTCAACTTCTACATGAAGCATACAGTTATGTGTATTAATTCAAGTACATCCTATTTAGGATCCGTATTCAAGTGAGTGCTTCCCCTTAGATTGACACTCCGGATTTGCTCGCCCCTGGGACGTCACACTTGAGGATCCAGACGTGGGAGTCCATCTGTCCCCGCAGAGGGCTGTATCTGCCTGTGCATATGACCTTGCTCTAAAGGAGGTCCACCAGTTCCGGTAAGAGCATAATCTTATTGTCATCTGGATTCACCTTCAGCCTGGATGTTTCCTTCACATTTTCCTCTTCCCCTCTCCTCTCATGCGGGTTAACGTGGATGAACTTTGGATGTGTGACCCTTCCTCACTGGATTTGCTCGCTTTCGTCAAGCTTTCTTCGTTTTGTCTATGTATGGACTTTATCATGTACTTTTAAAGCAGTTTATGAACTTTAATTATTGTTTTTGATCATTTTTGTCACGCATTATGTATGATCACTGATTTTTGTCACTTTATTGCAAGCGCACTTATATATTCTTTCTAGAACTCCTAACCTGCTCAGTCCCAGGTATCCTCATGTGTATCATAGCATCTCTTCCAATTCTAAATCCAAAGGGGTATTAATACTCCTCTCTAATCAAATTCCCTGGCAAGAGATAGAAATTCTCCCAGACATGGAAGGATGCCTACTGATATTAAAAAGGCACTATATGCAACTGCAATGTCAGTTTGGCTAACATGTACCTTCCAAATAAAAATCAAATTTCATCAATTGATCACTTCCTGGAACACATTGCCCAGCATAGAGAGGGTACCCTTATCATTGGCTGTGATTTTAATGTGGCTCTAGACCCTTTAATTGATGTTTCTCGGGGCACCTCACACTTATCCTATTCTGCTCTACACAGGATCAAAAAAACTTCACTCCTATCAATTGATTGATACCTGGCGAGTTCCTAACCCTCGGGATCAGGCTTATACATACTTTTCTACATCCCATAATACTTACTCACGAAATGATTATATATTTATTGATCAACCCTCTATTCCATTTCTCAAGTCCTCATCGACCTTATCTTTTTTTATATCTATATACATTGTACTTGATTCTGGGCCCTGACATATCCAAACAATGAATGATAAAAAATGGTGGGCTAATTCAAGGAACTATGCAGCAAAAAAAGAAAGGGACAAAAATGCTTTAATATGCGACAATATGCAATAATATGTAAAAACAGTGATAAAATGCACTAATTCAAGAAGCTATGCAGCAAAAATAGACAAATATGTATGAATGACTATCCCTAATTAAAAACAAAAAGCACAAAAAGTAATATGCGATAATATGTGATAATATATGAAACAGTGATAAAGTACTTAGATCCAAAGCAGGTTCATCTGATTTTACATAAAAAATAATAAGATAAGTGCCAAATAATGAAGTGCATGTGCACCAAAAAATTATGAGATGTGAATATCAAGAGCTCAAAAAAAAAAAAAAAAGACACTTGATCTTCACATCTCATCATTTTTCAACTATTAGCTAGAGCCCCACAGAATATTAGAACTAGGAATTACAGATCACGAATAAAAAATGAGATAGGAACAATTTTTAATGATTCCTCTTCAATGGCTTCCACATTCAGATCCTAGTATTCAAATTTATATAACTTACTCCTGCAAAATAATGAAAACTCTACACCTCAAATACAATCCACTAGAGTTCATTATATTAAAAACTCAGGTATGCCACGGTTATCTAAGGAAACTATTTAAGACCTTGAACATCCCATTTTGATTGAAGAATTTAACCTAGCCCTCAATAGCATTACCTTGGGAAAAGCCCCAGGTCCAGATGGGTTTTCTCTTGCCTACTATAGAAACTTCCAGGATACTCTAGGTCAGTGTTTCTCAACTCCAGTCCTCAAGGCCCCAACAGGTCATGTTTTCAGGCTCTCCATTATTTTTCACAGGGGATTTGATCAGTTTCACTGCCTTAGTAATTACCACAGCCATTTTATCTGAGGGAAATCCTGAAAACATGACTTGTTGGGGTGCCTTGAGGACTGGAGTTGAGAAACATTGCTCTAGGTCCTCAATTTGTAATGGCTTTCAATTACGTCTTGAAAGATGAACGTGCCCCACATGATACACTCCAGGCCACGATCACAGTTAACTCCCAATGAAAACAAAGATCCTCTTCTCTGCCAAAGCTATAGACCCATCTTGTTATTGAATGTGAACTTAAACATTTTTACAAGAATTTTGGCCAGTCGCCTACTACCACATATCCCTCTCCTCATACACCCAGACTAATAGGGTTTTATACCAAAAAAAGAAGCAAGGGACAATACCCAGCGAGTCTTAAATGCCATACACTTTGCTAAAAAGAAGAACATCTCCTTTGTATTGCTTTCCCCGGATGCAGAAAGCTTTTGACAGAGTTAACTGGAACTTCATCATTGCTACTATGACCCACATAGGTCTAGGAATTAATATGATGTCTTGGATCAGGGCCTTATACTAGCACCCTATGGCTACTGTTCACATTAATGATTCCTTTTCCTCATCTTACCTTATCAGCAATGGAACGCGCCAGGGATGTCCTTTATCCCCTTTAATTTTTATATTATCATTAGAACTTTTTCTACGCTCCATTAGGGTAAATCTGGCAATCACCAGCCTTGACACGGGCAATATCATCCATAAGGTCGCTGCAAATGCAGATGACTTTATTATCTTTGTTTTGTCTCCTCACACCACCTTTCCTATACTTTTACAGGAATTAGAAACATATGGATTACTTTCAAATTATAAGATAAATATATCAAAATCAGAGGCCCTCAATATCACTCTTTCCCCACCGCAATTCAAGTGTATACCATAACATTTCCCTTTTCGTTGGTCCTCCTCTCATGTTAATACTTAGGCACTCTAATACCAGAAAACTTAACACGTAGTTTTGAGCTGAATTATCGCCCTTTATCCTAAAAAATCAGAAATGACCTACAAAACTGGAATAAAGCCCTGGTTCACATTGATGTGATTTGGTATGCGACTTGACATGTCAAATCGCATGCCAAATCTGCGGCAATAGCCAACAATGGCAGCATCCGAATCAGTGCAACGCCACATCGATTCCCAAAAGTATTTTCTGTACTACTTTTGGCGATTTCAGGGTGCGATTTCCATTGAAATCCATGCAGAAGCCCACACAGATGTCTCTGAGATCTCCCACAAAGTTGGGACTGACATGCAGGAATGCAATCGTGCGAGTTCAGCTGAACTCGCACGATTGCATTCCTGCAGTCAGTGTGAACCTAGGCAAAGAGATATTCACATGGTTTGGATGAAATTGAGTTCTAAAAATGAATGTCCTCCCTTTATATTTGCTACAATCTTTACCAGTTAACTTTCCACAAAACTATCTGACCTACGTGCCTATACTTTTTATATATTTTTTATATTTTTATATTACTTATGGGGAGGAAAAAAGGCTAGAATAAATAGAAATATCTTAATGCTTCCCAAATTGAGAGGTGGTATTGGGTTTCCTAATCCAGTCAAATATTATGCTGCTGTTCATCTAATGAGACTCTTAGACCGTGTACCAAAAAAGATTGTAAAAACCCTAGAACAAGCTTTACTTTCCCTACCTCTTGAAGGTTTGGCCTGGATACCATTTCCAACCCCCAGTAAACAAATAGTTTCTTCCTATCCCTTAATTGGGTCAACCAACTTCTTGTCTGATGTCAAGACTTCCACTAAAGATTTAACAGGCTGATATTTTCCGAATATGCCAGTCACCTACTGTTTGCACAGCACGCAAATATTATTCCAACGCTATAAAAACTCACTTCTCAAACATCTACTGAAGGCAGTGAAGGGTTGCATACCTTCCCTCTGGAAAAAACAGACCCACCAACCAATCTGACCTGTTTTTGTTTCTATATATTTTTGAAAAATAAAGAATTAATAAAAACAAAAATGCCACACTCAAGTCAGCGATACACTGACGAGAGCCCCACCCCAGCCAGCATCTGCTCTACACCAGATTGTAGGCCGAGATTAAACATATCAAGTTCAATCCTTTAAATAAACCCCATAAGCTCTCAATAAAACACTGTTAAGACCCTTGGGGTGGACAACAATACCACCAAATCTGCAGACAAATTGGGAAACCTAGGCATTCACCTTGGAAAGAAGAAAGAAATGGCTGCACATCCAGAGCTCCCGATTGCCTTTTATTGTTCACAAGGATAACACCAAGTACACCAACATATGGTCACATAGACGTGTTTCACACATACATCTTGTGCTTAATCAAGCACAAGATGTATGTGTGAAACGCGTCTATGTGACCATATGTTGGTGTACTTGGTGTTATCCTTGTGAACAATAAAAGGCAATCGGGAATTCTGGATGTGCAGCCATTTCTTTCTTCTTTGCAAGTTTCCCATGGAGGCGGGCCGGGGCTGGCACTCTACGAGATTCTCCCATTAGTCTCTCATCACACCCCCTGAGCAGCGGTTCTTTTTCTTGCATACTAGGCATTCACCTTGCAGGGAAACCACTCCAAACATGAACCAGAAACAAGAAGACAAGTATGTGATGCGCCCAAACCAGACAAGGGACTATTCTGGACCAAATGATAGATTGGTAAAAGTGGCACAACATTAAGCAATGACACGCCTAATGGAGGAGATTGAATCTACAGACCAGTAATGCCCTACATCATTACCCCATACATGAATGATAAGAATGAAGGGACCTGAAACAAACTCTCTGAGGAATAGCTGCTCAGGTAATAGCAGCAACCAACGGTAGCCATGAAAACTGTGACAACGAATTCTGCCAACTACAAATGAAAATCTGAGGTCCTCCCCACAGTGTCCAAAATCTGGCATGGCAAGATACCCAATAAGCAAAGAAGTAACCAATGATCCAAAGTAACGCTGGGGAGGAACCTGAAATCAAAACAAAAGGTGAGAATGAACATATAGTGAAAAATTTGATGATTCTCATCTACCTAAATGCAATTTCTCATGCGAAAAAACCCACCCCTTGGGCAGCATCGGCTGCGCCAATGCGGAAAGTGTCAGATGGAGGTAAAACAAGCTGAAAAAGGAAAAGGCGGAAGACACGTAAAAAATTTGATTTTGCTGAGGTTGGAAGAATCAGCATGAACCAGAAAAAAATGGAAGGAGGAAGAACAGGAGAAAAATTGGAAGCCAAGCGCACAAGGCAAAAGGGGGAGGGGCATAAGCATTTAAAATAATCTGCATCCTGTTTGACAACCTGTTATTTTAAAAGAATCCAGCAGGATCAAAACAAAGGATTCTGTGATCAGCACATCACCTGCCGAGTTAACTCCAACTGAGCGTTTGTCCTCGGCGACGAGTTCACTAATCCTAAAGGTGCCAGTGAATGCCCAAAAAAGGCAACTCAAAATAAGAGAGCCTTAAATGCAGAAACAGACAGAGGGAAAAAGGGGATGTCGGTTAAGATGTGCACAGAAAACAGGTGCCGAGAATAAAGGAAGCAAGTCAGATGTTTTCAACTCTTCAAAACCCCCTGAATAAGAAAACATATTGTAGGCGCCCCAAATGAGATCCACATAATCAAACAGGGAAAAGGCTAATTTCAGATTTTTAACATTTTTTTTAGAGCCTTGAAACCCTACAGTCAGTTCCCAAAAGTGCAAGGCAGCTGCTTTGATTTTTCACCCTCAGTATTACCAGTATCAATATGTTTTAATTTGTCAACTGTCACCATTTAATATCAAATGGCACCAGCGTCAGCACATCAATGAACTCACAGTGCCAATTTTTTATTTAATCTCCTGTGCTAAGTACAAATCTATAGGGAAAATCGATTATAGAGGGCCACCCAGGTGAGAACCAGACCCTGGGGATGGGGTGCGTGCCACAGCTGGCGTGACACCCAAATGAAGTAAAAACAAATTTGACTGCTGCAAAAATGCAGGCATCAGTGGCCCTAAAACAGCTACACTTTACCTACCTCAGGCCACCCCATAATCGTACTTACCCAGCGGAGGTCATGAAGGAGGACCGACGATTGCCTTCACAAGGAGTTGGAGGGAGAGTCTGGAATCCAGGAGCTGTAAAGTTGACCCTGTATATCAGAGGCTGCGCTAAGCAAAGAGCAGATACATACAAGGTTAAAAAGAAGGAGCCTCCTGCCTCAAGTGACACAGCAGCCCTGTGGGAAAATCTCAGGCACTTGGGGAGGCTGTAACACTGAAAGTGCCTGTAAAGTGCCTGAAAAGCACCTCTCAAGCCACCCTAGTGTGAAACCCTGAGTGCGCTTGCAGGACGGGAAAAAAAGTACTGCAAGCAGCATCTTTGGGGCGGTGCAGGAGCGGTTTATACACACCACTCCTCCACCGCCCCTGCCCATTGAAATGAATGGGCAGCGCTGCCAAAGCGCCTGCAAAGCAATTCGGCAGTGCCACAACACGGGCGCTATTATTCGGCCGTACAGGGGGTTAAAAGCTCCCCACTAGTGGCCGAAAAGCGCAGCTATAACATCGGTAAAGTGCCGCTAAAACTAGTGGCTCTTTACCGCTAATGCCCGCACTGCCCCAGCGTGAAAGAGGTCTTAGTGATGAGAGCCTCCTGCTGTACTGAAACCTGATCCCTCACACCTGCAGTGAGAGGAGCTAAAGGGGATGAGAGCTGACAGTGTAAATCAGTTTCTGCCCTGCAGGGCACAATGAGCTGTGTCTCACTGAGAGAATGAGATGTTGCAGGCATCCAAGGTCCGTTCACATGTGATGGCAGTGCTCTGGGAATCCTAGAATGGGTCAGGTGGTATTCATTAATAGAGGCAGACGCTGTATTAGAGGCGTGGCTGTAAAGGGAAGAGCTCAGGGGGATGCTGGCAGAGTAGGGGACTGGCAGAGAAGGAATGAAGATGGCGCCCTTAGTGCCAGTAGCACCAGAGGGGGCCCTGGTCTGGCTATATTAGTAGAGGTCCTGGAGGGGTTGTAGCTCAGTCTGAATGGAGGGTGAATGTGCATAATGACCCTGGCAGCAGGGGATGGGTCAGCAGGTGTAGTAGTTGAGAGGACAATCTCACCATTAAGAAGAGGAAGGAGCCAGTGAGCCTGACCTCTGGATATAAGATCCACTTCCATGATGATACAGGAACGCTGGAGAAGGACAACTCTTGTGACAGCTGAATCTCCTCAGAGCAGTTGGACATTTCCTTAAAGGAGGTTCAAGGGGCCTTCATTATTGTATTTTGTTGTCTTATATCTCTTTTCATGTTTGTAGTGTGGAACACTTTATTTTATCTGATTGATTATGTTACAGGCTTGTGCTTCCCCTTTTAGAGATGTCATATTTGGACACGGTTTTGTGCGTATATATATTTTGTGTCATATATGCATCATGCGCTCACCCAGGGTCTTTGAGATGACACAGATTTTTATCATGCTTTATTGTATTGTATTTTATTTTATTTTCTATATGGATTGACAAGTCCCCTCCTTTTATGGTTGATATAAACGCTTTTACCTTTCTTATCCATATATATATATATATATATAAAATATATTTTTATATATTTTATATATACAGTCCCTGACAAAAGTCTTGTCGCTTCTCTATTTTGTAGAAACTCCTGCTATTAACCTGACTTTTAATTAATCAATTGGTGTTAGAAATAGCTCATATGAAAAGCTAAAGCCCTCCCAAATGATGTTTAATGCACTGAAATAAATGAGTTTCACTGAAAAAAGATTTATCATTTAATCAAGACAGACAGGTCAAATTTTGGCAAGACAAAAGTTTTGTCGCCTATACAGAAATTGAACAACTTTACTGAAAATCAAAAAATATGTCAGCAAATTAAGTAGTGGTGCTGTGAGATCCAAATGTAATATCTTGTATGACTTCCATAAGCTTGAAGGACAGCATCCATACGGTTTGGCAAGGATTCATACAATTTATTGATGAAGTCATCAGGAATAGCAAAGAAAACAGTCTTGCATGCCTCCCAGAGTTCATCAATATTCTTTGGTTTCGTCTTCCATGCTTCATCTTTCATCCTACACCACATATGCTCAATGATGTTCATGTATGGTGACTGGGCTTGCCAATCCTGGAGCACCTTGATCTTCTTTGCCTTAAGGAACTTTGATGTGGAGATGGAAGTATGCGATGGAGCACCATCCTGCTGCAAAATTTGGCCTTTTTTATGGTTGGGAATATAAGGGTTGCTAAGATTTCTTGGTATTTTAGACTATTGATGTTGCCTTCCACCCTGCAGATCCCTCGCACACCCCCATACTGGATGTAACCCCAGACCATGATTTTGCCTCCACCAAACTTCACTGCTGTTTTCTGGGTAAATCTCGGCTCCATGTGGGTTCCAGTAGGTCACCTGCAATATTTGCAGTGACTGTGGTGTAATTCAACAGAAGATTCATCTGAAAAATCCACCTTCTGACACTTTTCCAGAGTCCATCCTTTTAGCAGGCTGTGGCCCTTGGCAAATGCCACACGGTTTTTCAATTGTCTTTTGTTTAGTGCTGGCTTATGGGCATTGATTCGACCATGGAGGCCATTTCGAGATAGAATCCGACAAACTGTTTTTTTTGACACAGGGACTTCAGGTGACCAGGTCTCGTGGAGCTCTGCTGCAGTGGAAAATGGGCTGGCCTTGGATTTTCGAGCCAACAAACGGACCTCTCGAGCAGTTGTCTTGCAGGGTAGGCCTGACCTGGCCTTGTCCAAAACGTCTCCAGTCTCTTCAAATCTTTTTTTTATCCTCTGAACTTAATGCTGAGACACATTGAAGGTGTCTGCCACATCAGGAGTGGATCTGGTCTTCATTCTCTTGATAATCAACACTTTAGTCTCCGGGTGAATCTTAGGCATGTTTGCAGAGGTCTAGTTGCAGTTGAGAAGGTCTAGTGTACTGGTGTTCTTTTTATACACACCTGAGACCTAATTGATCCATTATTAGTCACAGGTGAAGCTCATATAACAAGGCAACAACACTTATGTCTTGGCAAAAATTGACTCAATGGGCTTTACCAAGCTGTGAATATTAGAATACTTTTTGTCAGTTTCGTTTTGCACTGAAACATTATTACAAAAGCTGTTGGGATTAAAATGACCTATTTCTTGTAACAAAATCTTGATTAGAAATATATTTTAGCGGCACTTCAGGTCAATTTGTACACAAGTGACAAGACTTTTGTCAGGGACTGTATACTACATCTATATTTTTGTATTGTGCAGCTTGTATTATGTTTATTTTTATTTAATTATGTATGTATCCATTTTCTACTAGTAGTCCCCTTCTTTTATTACTATTATTTTCAGTACTGTTGTTTTTATCATTGTGTTTCTCTTTATTATGCCTCTAACAATTTTCCCCCCTTTTAGGACATTTTCAGCATAAGTGGGCTCCAAAAAAAAGGCGTCCTAAAGTTCCATCCACTTTGTCTACACTGAGATGTCGCCTTAATGGCCTTTCTAGTTGGTCTCCATAAATATGGCAGCACCATTTTTATACTCCCTAAAATGCACTTTACGTTTGGTCTCCATCAATATGGCTGTTTTATCTCCTTCAAAATGACACCTGGAGCCTATTTATTTGAAAGTCTGTAAGTGTTAAGCAGGCTTTCCAAAAGAGGCAGGAACGCTGTGAATCATGTTGCCATGCCTTCTCTGACATCATCACCCCATTCTGGTGTCCTGCTTCTTCTCTAAATATCTCCATGTGGTCTTCAGCGGTTCTTCTGGTTCCTGGAAAGGGGCTATCTTCATGAAGAAGTGCCTGGGCTGGGGAAAGGTTGTCATCTAGTAGAGTTGCATTACATGCTGCTTCTTTGATCACACACTGAGTGCATATTAATTTTGTTTTTATGAGAGCTAATAAACTACAACACTTAATCGGTGGCACTATTTCTCTTCCCTTGCTATTTACATACATGTGAGTCTGTACCAGCGCAGTTTTTCCAGGTTCTGATTTTCAACCTGGTTTCCTGGGTTCCTGGCCATACTTCTTTAGCAGATTGAACCTGCAGGGAAGTTACTGTCCCTACTGTCAACCATCTCAGTAGCCAGTCCCTTGCACACACATTCACTACCCTATGCTGAAATACTTCTCTACCTCTAGGAGCCCAGCCAAATCCGTTCTCCCAGGCACATTATGGCTTCTTCACCCCCAGCATTGCCACACCTTCTACCAGTTGAGAAAACCTGCTCTAACAGTTGATCATGTTTCTTTCCTTTGTGCATTGACACACACTCACTTCTTTATTTGTTGGAAGTAAGGACTAGGTTACAATCTTTGGAAACAGTGTGTTGGCTTTCTGGTTCAGTCTATGTAAATAAAACAGTTTTATTGACTGCTCAAGGCATTCTCTTTATAATGATTTATATATATCTATGAGTTGTAGTCTCCAGAGTGAATAAAATCTGTAAGCATAGTTGGCAAAGACCAGACTTTGGCTGACTTTCAAAAGATAAGCTCGTGTTTTTATCATACTGTAGTAGACTCTGTGTATATATTAACACTGATCCCTGATGCACATTTCATTATAGTAATCCACATAGAAGGTGATTTATCACTCTCATTATCCAAATTGTGTACTTCTGATTTCCTTGATATTTTTCATAAGCACTGTTAGAACTGGACATGTAATTGATTTTTTTTGTTAATAAAAATAATCCACTCTAGTCATAATGGATTTTGGAAGCAGTCAAAATAGAAGAATTTGCTAAATAATAATCTGTTTAGCCTACTACAACTTTAGCACTATACTGAGGATTAATATAATGTGCAAAAAAATTGGTTAATATCTGCTTACAAGTTTAAACATATGCTTTATAACTGTTCAATAGAGAACTTGGAAAAAGAAATACAAATTGTACTGTATAAAATCAGTTTTATACCCAACTAAAAGGATATGAACCCAGGTGAACGCAGCCAAATAAATTTTACAGTCTTAAGTACTATCATCCCTAAACATATTATAGCATATTATATATTGTATATAAAAATAAACATATTTTATTTTTTACATAATATTCAAATTCAAAGTATATAATAATACCATACTGTATAAGTATACAATATACACAGTATGTTTTAGACTACTACAATATTCAACATACTACCTTTGCTGTAGCTTTGACTAATATCCTTCTATTTCGACTCATTTCATCATTTACATTCCTTTCCATTACCTATCTGTGCTCATGGCACAACTTCCTTTGATTTTATTTAACTTGTTTCAGAGTGTAGGATTAGGCCACCCTCTTTTGAGTTTATGTAAGATTCTGCTAAAAATGTGTGTTGCCTAAAACTAGGGACGAGCCAATGGTCCTGTCTGAACCCATGTTTGGACTAAACTTTATACAACATGTAGGTGTGAGCGCTAAGTTCAACCAATTAGAAACAGTTATAACCCCCCAAAAAACATATTGCTATAATAAAGAAGAGGTGAATGGCTAAAAAATAATTACACAATTATGATTAAAAATTAATAAATTATGGAACTATAATAATAATATGATGGATAATAAACACAAACAGACTCTGAGCTGCTAAAGTCCAAACAAAACTGAATTATAGTCCATAGACAGCAACTGTAGAAGGCAGCCCTGTGGATTAGGATGAAGCAATCCTCTGGGTACTGAAGGAGAAGAACAACAATGGCGCCACTCTAAGTGCAGTATTTAAAAGCAAATTTAATACATCTTTAAAATCAAGTACTCACAAGGGTACATGTAAACAGGCGTGTAGAAAATAAGTTGATAGTGCCAGGTGTCCCAGGTAAGGTGTCCAGTCACATCGTGTGATGGCGTTCTGCTTCATATGACAGGCTGCGCTGCTGTATGCTTGCTGTATCCTGCCGCTGGAACGCACTGTTTTCGATCCGGGGAACAGGGTCACTTCCGGGTCCGTACGGGGATAAACAGATAGGCGACGCGTTTGCGGAGCTACGCTCCTTCCTCAGGCCTCCAGGAGGCCTGAGGAAGGAGCGTAGCTCCGCAAACACGTCGCCTATCTGTTTATCCCCGTACGGACCCAGAAGTGACCCTGTTCCCCGGATCGAAAACAGTGCGTTTCAGCGGCAGGATACAGCAAGCATACAGCAGCGCAGCCTGTCATATGAAGCAGAACGCCATCACACGATGTGACTGGACACCTTACCTGGGACACCTGGCACTATCAACTTATTTTCTACATGCCTGTTTACATGTACCCTTGTGAGTACTTGATTTTAAAGATGTATTAAATTTGCTTTTAAATACTGCACTTAGAGTGGCGCCATTGTTGTTCTTCTCCTTGGACTAAACTTTGACTGAGCATTCAGACGAATGCCTGAACATTTGCCCATTTAGCCCCTGTGTGTTCGGCAGGAGCTGACCCATATACAGTATATATTTCTACCACTTCTATATATGACAGCTTCTTTCTGTCAATAATTGCTAAGGAAGCAGTGGGTGCTGGCACCATCTGTGTTTCTAGCAACTGCTAATGTCACCATCACATAAGCAAAGGGGTGGGCATAGAGGTCACATTCCAGCCCATACATGGCCACTTGTCATATTTGGCAAATAACATGGACCAAATATGTTCATGGACATGTTTGGTCACTGATGTCACTACTATCCCCACCCCTTCCATTTCATAGATTATGACAGCTTGGGCAAGTTGGCAGGTGGCAGGCTTCATGATTGATGATGAATTTACAGGTGACTTTTGGGGGGATTTTTATTATTTTAATAAAGGGCTTGCAAACATTTAGGTATCTTTATTTCTAGGTTACATTTGTTTGTTTGTTAATGAGTAGGGGTACTATGTACCCCTTACACATTAATGTCCGTGGGTGGTATCTGGTGGCCCCCTTTTTTTAAAGGGGGCTCCAGGGTTGTGGGACTGGGGAGGAGGCCCTTGTTTTTGTCAACTTGGGGGCAAGGTAACCCCCATGTTAAGGGAATGTGGTGTGGATTCTTGCTGTAGAATGTACTACAGATAAAAAAGGCATTTACAAAGAAAAAAAATGATACAGTTTAAATTGTCAGAAAATTACATTACGCTCCAGACTCCTTTTAAAAGAAGCCAGTGGGGTAATGTCATTTTCCAGCAATTTAAAAGACTTTATTTTGTAAATGTCAGTGCTGCAGCATTTTCTGTATATCAAAGAGATGCGCCTTTCACAGGCAGGATTAGGTTACCCCACCAGGAATGTTATTTAAAGGAATTATGCATGTTAATTTTACACTTTAAGTGTTAAAAAAATCACTGCTCCCTGCTGAATGGAATGTTAAACCTTTTTTTTGTTTGCATTGCTACATATTCCCCAGGTCATTGGCCACCACCCCATGCTATTTTTTGAACAACACCTTGCCTATTTTCTATTCTATTTTTTATTTAACAGATTTGGCTCCCATTGATTTCAGTGGGGTTTAATTTGACATCTCAACAGCTTTGAAGCTTGCCAAAGTCAGCTTGAATCAAAAGTAGGGTGATTTGGCTCACCCCTACCTATGATTGTGAAAACTGTGATTTCTGGGATCATCCAGTACTTTTCTAGTACTTTAAAGTATTACTAATCCCACAACAGTAAAATCAGGGGTTAATCCTCTACATTGTGTCTGTTTAATCCTGTCTCCTCTGATCATCTCCTTCTTCTACTGACTCCAATGTATTTTCTGATATTTACAGAGCTTGGGGACAGGCTGCACATGCTCAGTTTTTGGTGTGTATTGATAGAGATTTTTTTTTCTGGGAGAGTGCATGTAATCAGCACAGGGCCAATCAGAACTGTCCACACAGAGGGTCAGGGGTCCTGCATTCTCATAGGACAATACGCACTGTCCAGACAGAGGGTCAGGGGTCTTGCATGCTGGAATGAAACGAATGAATGAAAACTCCTCCTACAAGCCTTAATCAGACATTCATATAAGCTGCAAAACTGCTATATACTACTGATCAGAAAAGGTATTTAGCAGTTTATATTTATTAAAATAATTGCATTTCCATGTGTACTGTGGGAGACCAGATATGGAGAGTGCGAGGTCCAGGGTTTAGTAACACTTTAATTCACATTTCACATACTTTTTGTCTTTGACATACACACGGTATAATACTGTCACTGTGGTTACATTTTGGTGTTCTCTTTAGCAGCTTGTGGTTATAAAGTTGCTTTAATAGGTAATGTGTTTCTCACATGCTCTTTGTGTTGCAGTTTGTTCTTGTTCATGCCCATTATGCTCATGGGCAGCAATGTGTATGCTCCTTGCTAATATTGTTAAATAAGAAGAGGTAGGTGTGGCACTGTTCTAGGGTGCAATAAGTGCATGCCCCTGTGTGACACTTTGGGGGTGATTTACTAAGAAGAAGGCACTGCACCAGTTCATACATTAATTGGTGCACTGGAAAATTGAACGTGCGAATTGGCGCACATTGAAGCGCAAATAACGATAATAAATTCCCGCATATGTAAACTGCAACTGGCGCTAGGGTAACTGCAGGAACCCAATTTTTATGGAAATTAATAATAAAGCAGATGCAGGTTTTCATGACTGGACTAACAAATGTTTATAGTGAAAGGCAACTGGTGTTTTCTATTAACCACTTTAGCCCCGGAACATTATGCTGCCTAAGGACCAGAGGACTTTTTCCAATTTGGCACTGAGTCGCTTTAACTGCTAATTGCGCGGTCATGCAATGCTGTACCCAAACGAAATTTGCGTCCTTTTCTTCCCACAAATAGAGCTTTCTTTTGATGGTATTTGATGACCTCTGCGGTTTTTATTTTTTGCGCTATAAATGGAAAAAGACCGAAAATTTTGAAAAAAAAATGATATTTTCTAATTTTTGTTATAAAAAAAATCCAATAAACTCAATTTTAGTCATACATTTAGGCCAAAATGTATTCGGCCACATGTCTTTGGTAAAAAAAATGTCAATAAGCGTATATTTATTGGTTTGCGCAAAAGTTATAGCATCTACAAACTAGGGTACATTTTCTGGAATTTACACAGCTTTTAGTTTATGACTGCCTATGTCATTTCTTGAGGTGCTAAAATAGCAGGGCATTACAAAACCCCCCCAAATGACCCCATTTTGGAAAGTAGACACCCCAAGGAAATTGCTGAGAGGCATGTTGAACCCATTGAATATTTATTTTTTTTGTCCCAAGTGATTGAATAATGACAAAAAAAAAAAAATTTACAAAAAGTTGTCACTAAATGATATATTGCTCACACAGGCCATGGGCCTATGTGGAATTGCACCCCAAAATACATTTAGCTGCTTCTCCTGAGTACGGGGATACCACATGTGTGGGACTTTTTGGGAACCTAGCCGCATACGGGGCCCTGAAAACCAATCACCGCCTTCAGGATTTCTAAGGGCGTAAATTTTTGATTTCACTCCTCACTACCTATCACAGTTTTGAAGGCCATAAAATGCCCAGATGGCACAAACCCCCCCCCCCAAATGACCCCATTTTGGAAAGTAGACACCCCAAGCTATTTGCTGAGAGGCAGGTTGAGTCCATGGAATATTTTATATTTTGACACAAGTTGCGGGAAAGTGACACATTTTTTTTTTTTTGCACACATGTGTGGGACTTTTTGGGAGCCTAGCCGCGTACGGGGCCCCGAAAACCAATCACCGCCTTCAGGATTTCTAAGGGTGTAAATTTTTGATTTCACTCTTCACTGCCTATCACAGTTTCAGAGGCCCTGGAATGCCCAGGTGGCACAAAACTCCCCCAAATGACCCCATTTTGGAAAGTAGACACCCCAAGCTATTTGCTGAGAGGCATGGTGAGTATTTTGCAGCTCTCATTTGTTTTTGAAAATGAAGAAAGACAAGAAAAAACTTTTTTTTTTTCTTTTTTCAATTTTCAAAACTTTGTGACAAAAAGTGAGGTCTGCAAAATACTCACTATACCTCTCAGCAAATAGATTGGGGTGTCTACTTTCCAAAATGGGGTCATTTGGGGGGGGGGGGTTTGTGCCACCTGGGCATTTCATGGCCTCCGAAACTGTGATAGGCAGTGAAGAGTGAAATCAAAAATTTACGCCCTTAGAAAGCCTGAAGGCAGTGCTTGGTTTTCGGGGTCCCGTACGCGGCTAAGCTCCCAAAAAGTCTCACACATGTGGTATCCCCGTACTCAGGAGAAGCAGCAGAATGTATTTTGGGGTGTAATTTCACATATTCCCATGGCATGTTTGAGCAATATATCATTTAGTGACAACTTTGTGCAAAAAAAAAAAAATTGTCTCTTTCCCGCAACTTGTGTCACAATATAAAATATTCCATGGACTCGACATGACTCTCAGCAAATAGCTTGGGGTGTCTACTTTCCAAAATGGGGTCATTTGGGGGGGGGTTTGAACTGTCCTGGCATTTTATGCACAACATTTAGAAGCTTATGTCACACATCACCCACTCTTCTAACCACTTGAAGACAAAGCCCTTTCTGACACTTTTTGTTTACATGAAAAAATTATTTTTTTTGCAAGAAAATTACTTTGAACCCCTAAAGATTATATATTTTTTTTAAAGCAAATGCCCTACAGATTAAAATGGTGGGTGTTTCATTTTTTTTTTCCACACAGTATTTGCGCAGCGATTTTTCAAACGTATTTTTTGGGGAAAAAACACACTTTTTTAAATTTTAATGCACTAAAACACAATATATTGCCCAAATGTTTGATGAAGTAAAAAAGATGATCTTAGGCCAAGTACATGGATACCAAACATGACATGCTTTACAATTGCGCACAAACGTGCAGTGGCAACAAAATAAATACATTTTTAAAAGCCTTTAACCACTTGACCACTGGGCACTTAAACCCCCTTCCTAACCAGACCAATTTTCAGCTTTCGGTGCTCTCACACTTTGAATGACAATTACTCAGTCATACAACACTTTAGCCCTATGAAATTTTTGTCCTTTTTTTCACACAAATAGAGCCTTCTTTTGGTGGTATTTAATCACCGTTGGGTTTTTTATTTTTTGCGCTATAAAAGAAAAAAGACTGAAAATTTGGTAAAAAAAATGAATTTTTCTTTGTTTCTGTTATAAAATTTAGCAAATTAGTAATTTTTCTTCGTAAATTTTGGCCAAAATTTATACTGCTACATATCTTTGGTAAAAATAAGTACAACTTGGTGTATATTATTTGGTCTTTGTGAATGTTAGAGAGTCCAAAAGCTATGGTGCCAATATCTGAAAATTGATCACACCTGAAGTACTGATGGCCTATCTAATTTCTTGAGACCCTAACATGCCAGAAAAGTACAAATACCTCCCAAATGACCCCTACTTGGAAAGAAGACATTCCAAGGTATTTAGAAAGATGCATGATGAGTTTTTTTGAAATTGTCATCTTTTCCCACAATTCTTTGCAAAATCAAGATTTTTTTTTTCTTTTTTTTTTTTCACAAAATTGTCATATTAGAAGGTTATTTCTCACACACCGCATATGCATACCACAAATTACACCCCAAAACACATTCTGCTATTACTCCCGAGTACGGCGATACCACATGTGTGAGACTTTTACACAGCGTGGCCACATACAAAGGCCCAACATGCACGGAGCACCTCCAGGCGTTCTGGAGCACCCAGGCCAATTCTTATATTTCTCTCCTACATGTAAAAATAATAATTTATTTGCTAGAAAATTACATAGAACCCAAAACATTATATATATATTTTTTTAAGCAAAGACCCTAGAGAATACAATGGCGGTTGTTGCAACTTTTTATCTCGCACGGTATTTGCGCAGCAATTTTTAGAACGCGTTTTTTTTAGCCCAATGTTTTTGCATAATGTGAAAGCTGAAGTTACGCCGAGTAAATAGATACCTAACATGTCACCCTTCAAAATTGCACACTCTCGTGGAATGGTGCCAAACGTCACTACTTAAAAGTCTCCATAGGTGACGCTTTAAAATTTTTTACTGGTTACATGTTTTGAGTTACAGAGGAGGTCTAGGGCCAAAATTATTGCTCTCGCTCCAACGTTCACAGTGATACCTCACATGTGTGGTTTGAACACCGTTTTCATATGTGGGCGGGACTTACGTATGTGTTCGCTTCTGCATGCGAGCACACGGAAATGGGCGCTTTAAAATTTTTTTTTTTTTTTTTATTGTTTATTTTACTTTATTTATTTTATTTTGACACTTTTTCCCCCCCAAAAAAATTTTTGATCACTTTTATTTCTATTACAAGGAATGTAAACATCCCATGTAATAGGAATATGGCATGACAGGTCCTCTTTACAGTGAGATATGGGGTCAATAAGACCTCACATCTCACCTCTAGGCTGTGCCTGGAATAAAAAAAAAAAAAAAACGATCTTGGCTTCGATCGTAGCGGTGAGTCGGTAGAAGCACCGGAGGGTGGCGGGAAGGGGGGGGCGTCCCCTCTCGCCTCCCATAATAACGATCAGGCAGTGGAACAGCCGCTATGATCATTCTTATGGTGTAGGGAATCACCGGCTAAAAAAGCTGATATCTGAATGATGCCTGTAGCTGCAGGCATCATTCAGATATCCCCGCTCAAAGTCAAGGACGTCATATGATGGAAGGCGGGAAGTGGTTAAAAATTGCGGAGTATTGCGGGGTATTGCAGAGTATTGCGGAGTAGTGCAGGGTATATTGCGGGGTATATTGCAGAGTATTGCGGGGTATATTGCAGAGTATTGCTGGGTATATTGCAGAGTAGTGCCGGGTATATTGCAGAGTATTGCGGAGTAGTGCAGGGTATATTGCAGAGTATTGCGGAGTAGTGCAGGGTATATTGCTGGGTATATTGCAGAGTAGTGCCGGGTATATTGCAGAGTATTGCTGTGTATATTGCAGAGTAGTGCAGGGTATATTGCTGGGTATATTGCAGAGTAGTGCCGGGTATATTGCAGAGTAGTGCCGGGTATATTGCGGAGTAGTGCCGGGTATATTGCAGAGTATTGCGGGGTATTATGCAGAGTATTGCGGGGTATTATGCAGAGTATTGCAGGGTATTATGCAGAGTATTGCAGGGTATTATGCAGAGTATTGCAGGGTATTATGCAGAGTATTGTAGGGTATTATGCAGAGTATTGCAGGGTATTATGCAGAGTATTGTAGGGTATTATGCAGAGTATTGCAGGGTATTATGCAGAGTATTGTAGGGTATTATGCAGGGATGGCTGAGCATGGAGGGATGGATGGATGTGACTGCAATTGTCACTGAGCACCGCTGTGGGCACTACACATGCAGCACACAGCGGTGCTGCCATCCGATGCCTCCCCCTCTCCCCTTGCACTGTACCGATCGGTACACAGAGGGGAGGGAGGAACCGGCGTCATGACGCCGGTCTGTTGACATGTGATCGCTCCGTCATTTGACGGAGCGATCACATGGTAAACGGCCGCGATCAGCGGCCGTTTACCGTGATCCGTGATGCGCCGGGTCCTCGGGACCCGGTGGTCACGGAAGTTCTCGGGTGCGCGCCCCAGGGGGCGCGCGAGAGCAGTATTCTGGGAGAACGTCCATGGACGTCCACCCAGAACTAGCCGACCGCGCTGTTGCCGTCTTTCGGCTATGGCCCGGTCGGCAAGTGGTTAAAAGCCTTTACAGGTTACCACTTTAGATTTACAGAGGAGGTCTACTGTTAAAATTACTGCCCTCGATCTGACCTTCGCGGTGATACCTCACATGCAACGTGCAATTGCTGTTTACGTTTGATGACAGACCGCCGCTTGCGTTCGCCTTAGCGCGAGAGCAGGGGGCGACAGGGGTGCTTTTTTTTTTTTGCTTTTTTTTTTGCTTTTTTATCTTATTTTTAAACTGTTCCTTTCATTTTTTTAAAAATCATTTTTATTGTTATCTCAGGAAATGTAAATATCCCCTATGATAGCAACAGGTAGTGACAGGTAATCTTTTTTGAAAAAATTGGGGTCTATTAGACCCTAGATCTCTCCTCTGCAGTCAAAGCATCTGACCACACCAAGATCGGTGTGATAAAATGCTTTTCCAATTTCCCAATGGCGCTGTTTACATCCGGCGAAATCTAAGGCTGGCCATACACTATACAATTTTCTGATTCAATTTCCTTTAGATTTACCTTCAACTATGTAGTGCAAGGGCCTGTCTGATTGCATACAAATTGAAAGGGTTTAGGTTTGACCTCATATTATATGGTTTTGGTAAATCTAAAGGAAAGTTGAACAGGAAAATTGTATAGTGTATGGCCAGCTTAAGTCATGAAATGCTCGTAGCTTCCGGTTTCTTAGGCCATAGAGATGTTTGGAGCCACTCTGGTCTCTGATCAGCTCTATGGTCAGCTGGCTGAATCACCGGCTGCATTCAGGTTCCCTGTTGAGACAGGAGAGCCAGAGAAAAACATGGAAGAGTGTGGGGGGGATTCCCTCCCACGGCTTGTAAAAGCAGTCTAAAGGCTAATTAGCCACTAGGATTGCTTTTACATGAAAGCCGACCGCTGGCTGAAAAGAATGATACCAAGATGATACCTAAACCTGCAGGCATCATTCTGGTATAACCACTCAAAGTCGTGAATGGCGTACCTGAAGACAAAAAAATGGTTAACAATAAAACACAGTAAACGGTAAAGTATAAAAAATTGCATACCTGAAAAGCAAACATGATAAAACATAATAACAATAAAACATTGCAGAATAGAATACAGTAAAAAAAGAGCAGAACAATAGAGAGAGAGAGAGAATAGAGAGAGAGAGAACAATAAAACGACAACTATTTTTTTTTTTTTATATATATTTTTTTTTTTTTACACTTTTTTTGTAACTAACTTTTATAACTGTAACCGGTTCCAGGTTCGGGTCTCTCAAAATGCGATGGCATCTTGGGAGACCCTGTGAAAGTGCACCTAGTCAAGACTTCCGGCCGGATGTGATCGAGGCAGAGCGCGTTCCTCCACAGCTCCATCACCCTGTCTCTTATCCGACTCACTGGAGAATCTCCCATTACTCCTCAGCTGCACCCTGACTTAGGGGAAGGTGTCCGGAGTACAGAGATGCCTTCATCTACTACTAAAAAGGCTGCTAAGGCTCACACGGACCTCCGGAGTGCCCGCTCTGCAGGAGAAGCTGGAAGAGGCTCCGCCCCCGCCATCTTGTCTTCATCGCCGAAAGACCAGGGCGCCAAAACAGCGGCGGGTAAGATGGCACAGGCACAGGGATCAGCGGCATGTATTCTGGAGGGAGATCCGGTTATGGCTGTGGATGCAGAGGCAATAACAGGGCCTATCCTAGAAGCCATAAACGCTAGCAAAGCAGAGCTGATGGGGAGAATAGATCATCTGTCCTCAGAATGCACGCTCATAAGGCATGATTTGGACAAGATCCGCAGCAGGCTGACCACTGTAGAAACCAGAGTGTCAGAGGTGGAAGATGTTGCTCATGTTCATGATGGCCGCATAATAGAACTTCGAGAGCAGGTACAGGCATTGCAGCGCAGGGCAGACGACGCAGAAGACAGACAAAGAAGGAATAATATCCGAGTGGTCGGTCTGCCAGAGGGAGCTGAAGGAGATAAAACCACAACATTCGCTGAGCTCTTTTTCAAACAACTGTTGTCGCTGCAAGATCTCCCACCCACATATGTGATAGAAAGAGCGCATAGAGTGCCCACTGGAAATAGACCCCCAGGTGCCTTCCCAAGACCTTTTCTGGTGAGATTCCTGAATTATCGCGACCGTGACATGATTTTGACTCAGGCCAGAAAACAGCAAGACCTGAGATATGAAAACGCAAAAATCATGCTCTTCCCTGATTTTTCTGCTGCAACGCAATACAAACGCAGATCCTTCAACGAGGTCCGTCGACGCCTGCGGGAAAAAGAAATAAGATACAGTATGCTGTACCCCAGCAAACTCAGAATCCAATACAAGGGGACTGTGAAGTTCTTTGAAAACCCGGAAGATGCCTGCGAATGGATGGATAAAGAATTCTAACAGTCAGTCGTCTGAGGAACCAAGCCTGTGAAGGTAAATACTTTTAACAGTTTGCATGTGGCCCTTTGAAAATTCTGACACTAATACCAACCATTGCACCAACCTGGCACAACATGGTCTCCTGAACAAGAGACTTTGCTAAACCTAATGAGTGTGAGGATGATCAAGTGTTTGCCCATAAATAACAATTGGATACGTGGTAAACTCACCTTTCTTGGATGTGGAAAGGGCCAGGGTCTAGAAGATCCGGCCACCTACTTAAAGAAAGCAATCCAGTTATTTACTACCATTATACTACTCTTTATTGAAAAAGGCTGCCTTTACCACCAAGTCTCCAGTGTATGCTGTAATGGAGCAACAAGAAGAGGATACGAAAGTGTCACCGGAAATGCCAGACTTTCGACCATGTCGGCGGGATTTCAAACCAAGTGTTCAGGTTTTTTTTGGTTCAGGGATAAAGCTATATGCTGGACTAAAAAGTTTTGTTTTTAGCATAGTAGCAGGGGTAAGGTATGTTTTTTTGTTTGGTAGAGTCACAGCTCAATTTAATATATTAAGGGTACTCATAACTCTTACACCGTCAATAATCTGGGGAACATTAGCTGGGAAAAATATAGGGCACTGCTCACCCTGGGAAAAATGATTGTTAAGACAAATAAGTATGACGAGTAAAATCAAAATGGTATCTTGGAACGTTCGAGGTCTCAATCACAAAGTAAAGAGAGCCTCAGTGTTCCAATATTTTAAGCAGCACCAACCGCATATTGTTCTCCTGCAGGAGACACACCTGGATGGAGCCAGGATTCTATCCCTTCGCAGACCATGGATTCAAAGAGCTTTACACTCCACGTACTCCACATTTGCGAGGGGAGTGACAATCCTAATCAGCAAGGCTATCCCTTGCACGATCCATCAGGTGCTCTCAGATCCGGGGGGAAGATATGTGGCAGTAGTAATGGATATGTGTTTTAAGACAATAGTGGTGGTTAATGTTTATGTACCCCCTCCCTTCCAAGGACAAATATTATATGATCTAACAACCAGGTTGGCACCATTCTCCCACCATCCAATAGTGGTAATGGGGGATTTCAATGCTGTGCTGGAGGCGGCGTTGGACTCCTCCAATCCGAGTAGAGGAGGATCAGTTGGCTTGGCGGGCTGGGCGTTGGTAACAGGCTTTAAGGAACTATGGAGATGGAAACATCCCTTAGATAGATGTTACTCGCATGTATCTTTGACACACGGATCTGCAGCTAGGATTGACTTAGCCTTTGGGAATGACCGTATCTTGCCATTTGTGACAGACATAGACTATCTGGCTGGGGGCCTGACAGACCATAACCCTCTTTCTCTCACCTTATCCTTTGCATCCGGGTTAAAGGGGGGGGATGGAGACTCTCTCCTGGTTGGCTGCAGCATGACCAGGTCACGGCACAGATAGGGGAGGCTATGACCACATATTGGTCGTCAAACCCGGAAACGGCAGAGCCCCCGATAGTGTGGGATGCCTTTAAGGCAGTATCTAGAGGGGAATGCATCTCAGCCATAAAAACTGCCAGAGTACAGGACAATGAAGAAAATGAGACCCTAAAGAATCTGGTAAAAGAAAGAGAGGAGGAGTATGCCAAAACTTCATCAGGGGAAACATACAGGTCCCTGTTAGAGGCACGATGTTCCTTATCATTACACATCACGGGCCAGGCCCGATCTGAAATATCTAGAAGGGCGCACACAGTGTTTGCAGAAGGGGACAAAAACGGGAAGCTTCTAGCGTTACTGGTAGCTGACTGTCACCCTATCGTTAATATTCCGGTAATTAAAAGTACGGGGGGAGACATGATAAGAGACCCCAAACTAATCATGCAAGAATTTGTTAACTTTTTTTCCTCCCTCTATGCCCCCATCCCATCGTACGATGAATCGGCCTTAAACTCCCTCCTGATTGATCTACCCATACCAAAATTGTCAGAAAATGACTCCAGTATCCTAGAGGCTACAATCACAGTAAAAGAAATACAGCAGGCGATATCTGCCTTTCCTCCGCACAAGGCCCCTGGACCAGATGGTCTGCCAGCAGACTTCTATAAACTAAATGTAGAGACCTTAGCCCCCAGACTAAATACACTACTGACATACTGCCATGAGCATGAAATCTTACCAGAATCCATGTTGGAGGCCTACATGGTTCTCATTTTGAAACCAGGTAAAGATCCTCTGGAATGTGCGTCATACCGACCCATAGCCTTATTGAATATGGATCTAAAAATTTTAACTAAAATACTGGCAACTAGACTGGCCACAATTATACAAACCATTGTCAATATTGATCAGACGGGCCTTATGCCGGGCAAGTCAACAGACACAAATCTGAGGAGATTATTTACACATCTTCAGATACAGTCAGATTTCTCATCAACCAGAGTTGTAGTCTCTATAGACTTTGAGAAAGCATTTGACTCTGTGGACTGGAGGTACATGCTGAAGGTACTAGAGGTAATGGGATTCGGTCCACGATTCAGGAAATGGATCTCCTTACTATACAAATCCCCGAAAATAGCAATACGAATGGGTACTTTCATTTCAGACTTCTTCGCAGTGGGGAGGGGGACCCGGCAGGGCTGCCCCCTATCCCCATTCTTGTTTTCGCTTGCTTTGGAACCATTGGCGGTGGCTCTTAGATCTTCCGAGCAGATTAAGGCGATCAAAATAGGCACAATTACTGAAACTGTAGCGCTGTATGCAGATGATATGCTGCTTTTCCTCAGCGATCCACGAGACTCTCTTAGGATAGCCCTGGGAATCATTGACCGTTTTGCAGGGTTCTCGGGACTACGGGTAAATTGGAATAAATCCTCTATACTGCCTTTGGATCTGGCGGCCCGTGATGTGGCGGACCCGGGTCTCCCACTTCAGTGGGTCTCCTCCCTTAAATATTTAGGAATCAAAATTACCCCCAACATACAGGATTACATGCCCCTTAATCTGGTGCCACTGATAACTTTATTAAAGCAAAAGGTTCAGGCCTGGACAAATCTGCCATTATCCCTAATAGGCCGAATAGCCCTGCTTAAAATGAAATTCCTCCCTGTAATTCTCTACTTCCTGAGAAATGCACCAATCTGGATCCCCAAATCTTATTTTAAAAAGATTGACAGTATAGTATCTTCCTTCCTTTGGGCACCCAAACCCCCAAGAATAGGCCTTAAAACGTTACAGGAGCCTGGCGATCAAGGGGGACTAGCACTACCGGACTGGCAAAAATATTACTTAGCCGGACAAATGGTTTTTGCTCGTAGGTGGCTAATAGCAGAGGATGGGGATGCAGCCACAGTGTTAGAAGCAGCACGACTGGGATCCTATGAAAGCCTCAGATATGCCCTATTCAGAGGAACTAGATCTGACCTCCCACTGACGACCACAATGAAGGCGACGATAAAGGCCTGGGAGATGGCGGTGAAGCTGGCAAGCCCAAGTTTTGGGGGAGTCTCCCCATCGGCACCTTTATGGATGAACCCAGCTTTGCCCCATTTCTACAACTTCCAAGACCCCATGGTATGGGTAATAAAGGGTATTAAGAGACATTACACACCTCGGAGAATTACAGACATTCTCTCAACTAAAATCCAGACATGATCTCCCAAATTCATATCTGTTCAGGTTTCTGCAGCTCAGACATGCATTTCAGATGCAGTTTCGAGAGATGAGGGTGGAATCTCTGCCCTCGTCCCTTGAATCAATACTGTCAAGTGAGAATATGGTAAAGACTCTATCACTGACATATAAAGAATTTTTCAAATCCACTCCGAAAGGGATTTCTAGATGTCGGGAAAAATGGGAGGCGGAGATACATGATGTACAGGGGGAGGACTGGGACGATATGTAGACACAACCATTTAAACACCTCGTATCAGCAAGGGATCGTTTGATCCAGTTTAAATTTTTACACAGGAGTTATTACACTCCAGATAGACTAGCAAAGATTTTTCCGAATATCTCAGCGGAATGTTGGAGGTGCTCTCAGTCTCCTGCAGATGCTGATCATGTCTTTTGGTGCTGCTCACAGGTTCAGAGATTCTGGAAGGATATAACAACTTGCATAGCAGACTTACTCTCAACACCCATACCGGTAACAATCAGAGTTTGTCTGCTGGGACTGGTGGAGGAGGTGGTGCCCTCACATGCTATGAGAACCATGCTTAATATCCTATTATTCTATGGTAGAAAAGCCATTCTGTTACACTGGAAAAAACCTGGAGCTCCAACAGTGGAATTCTGGAAGGGTTTGGTTAATGCTATGTTACCATACTACAAACACACATATGAAGCAAGAGGTTGCTTAAAAAAATTTGATAAAGTCTGGCACACATGGTACAACTCTAGTGATACAGTGGGATAGAGTGGATAAGTACAGTCTGATATATGCCATACAGGAGACTCCTGATCATATAGGAAGAGAAAAGAAGGTGTTGCGTGTTTTGTGTTAAAGATACTATAAATAAACATAAATGTCATAGTTATTGCAGTGTACCTGTATTAAATACCAGCAGAATTTAAACCAAATAGATAAAGTAATATGGTGTAATCTACATAGATACAATATGTGGCTGTATAAGAGTAGCATAATGTCTGATTAAAGTTAGTACAATATCCAAAATCCGCTATGATGAGCTGTGACTCAAGTTGGGGTAGTGGGGAGGGAGGTGGGAGGGAAGGGGGATCTGGGGGTTAAATAGGATAGACAGTTGAACTATGTTAGTCAGAATAGGAAGGCCATGTTGGCCATACTTAGAGGGTGTCCATACCGGTCACCTTAAAATACAGTTTTGTTGTATTATTGTCTTGTACTAAATGGAAAATCAATAAAAAGAATTAAAAAAAAAAAAAAGTGCACCTAGTCTGTGCAATGCTGTACCCTACGCTAATACTCTAGTGAATGGTAGCGTTCAAAACATTCATCAATGCAAAGACCAGGATTGTCAGGACAGGCGGGACAATAATAGCGGGTGTCACGCCTATATCCGCGCTTGCTGCAGACATGACATCTTTTTGGGGGGGGTTCGTTGGGTAGGGGTACTCAGGAGGACATAAAGAAAATGCCTCTCATGCAGCCGACTGCATTTGGTTGGGGATGTGAATGGGGGAAGTATGGGCGCTGCAGAAGTGGTGGGTTCCCAATTAGGATTGGCGAATGCAGCAGGAAGGGCATTATGGGCACGACGGGCCTGTTTGTCTTCTTCTTGGTGGCAGCGGGACACTACTTGTGCTTGCCACCTCACCAGCTTGAACTGCACTTATGGGACTCGTCACGTCACCAAGTGTTACTGCAGTGGTGGTTTGACTACAACCGGGTTGTACAAGGCCGCTGGCGCTTGCCAGTTCACCAAAACGCTACCAAAAAAACTGTTAGCGATCGCAGGGATCAGGCCTGACTCTGCGAACGCTGCAGTTATGCGTTTAGTGTTTTGTAAGTGACAGTGATCGATCGATACTGCACTTGGGTGGGCTGAGCTGGGCCGGGTGGAGGGGCGAAACGCAGGTGCTAGTAGGTATCTGGGCTGATCCCGCTAACACTGCATTTTTGGGAACCCTAAACTGCTGGGGACGCTAGTATAGATCTGATCGGATCAGATATTGATCCGATCAGATACTATACCACTAAGGGAGGTGTACGGTGCGTGCGTGGGTGTTAGCGGTACTGGCGCTAACCTGATGCTGCCTGGGGCTGGTGCTTGCCAGTTCACCAAAATGCTACCAAAAAAACTGTTAGCGATCGCAGGGATCAGGTCTGACTCTGCGAACGCTGCAGTTATGGGTTTAGTGTTTTGTAAGTGACAGTGATCGATCAATACTGCACTTGGGTGGGCTGGGCTGGGCCGGGCGGAGGGGCAAAACGCAGGTGCTAGCAGGTATCTGGGCTGATCCCGCTAACGCTGTGTTTTTGGGAACCCTAAACTGCTGGGGACGCTAGTATAGATCTGATCGGATGAGATATTGATCCGTTCAGATACTATACCACTAAGGGAGGCGTATGCTGCGTGCGTGGGTGTTAGCGGTACTGGCGCTAATCTGACGCTGCCTGGGGCGACGCATATCACCACCGGGCGATCAGGGGGCTAAACCTTTATTCGGTAATAAATGGCGGGTGCCCTGACACTATAAAAAATAAACGAACTTACCAGCGTCACCCGTACCGGTTATACGGTGATCAGTGGTGAAAGGGTTAACTAGGGGGCAATCAAGGGGTTAAAACATTTATTAGATAGTATATGGGGGTCCCTGTCGCTATAAAACGCTGACGGCGAACCTAAATATTTACCTCCCTAACTAGCGTCACCAGTGACACTAATACAGTGATCAGGAAAATGATCGCTTAGTGACACTGGCGACAGGGGGTGATCAAGGGGTTAAAACTTTATTGGGGGGGTTAGGGGGGTACCCTAGACCTAAAGGGGGCTAACAGTAACTGTCCCACCACACTAACTGTCACAAACTGACACCATGCAGTAATCAAAAAAAAAAAAAACTGCTTGGTGTCAGTGTGACAGGGGGGGGAGGGGTGATCGGGGGGGAACGGGGGGTAAAGGGGGGTGTAATGTGTGCCTGGCATGTTCTACTGTGTGTGTGTGTTTGGTGCACTCACAGTACAGTCTTCTCTCCTCGGCGCCGGAACGGAAACTGCCGAGCCGAGGAGAAATGACATCACATCCTCCGCTTCTTTTTACAGAAGCTGAGAATGTCTGTCATTGGCCAGGAGCGATCGCGAGGGGGGAGCCACGAATGAGTGGCCTCCCCCTCCCCTTTGATCACCCCTGACCTGAATACAACCGCCGCTGGCACCAGGGGGGGTCCGATCGGACCCCCCACCCGCGGGCAGGCAAGGACGTACATGTAAGCCCTTTTGCCTGCCCGTGCCGCTCTGTACATCGTCGTGCGGCGGTCGTCAAATGATTAAACAAGGTCTAAATGGGACATTGACATGCATCACAGTTGAACTTAGGAATGCATTTTTGCAAAGTTAAACTAAATGAAATCCTTTCTCATTTTTGCTTGGGGATAGAGTGCAGAGGGATTAGAACTCTTTTCAGTTTTTAGGGATGTCTGCACCCCTGATAGGGTGAAGACACCTCCCAAATTTTGCCAGTGTCTCCTTCAAATATATTCACTTCCTGTCACATAGCCAAACAGTAAATGTGGATTTGCCTTTAATAAACTAATAATAATAAAAATAAAAATAATAATTTGGGGTGTACACAACAAAGTGCTACAGTGCAATTTGCCTAATGGGGACACTAGTTAGATTGACCTGTGTGTCCCCAAGGAAAGACATTGGTAGGGTTTTACCCTAACCTCCTTTTTGGCTATGTGACAGGAAGTGAAGCCAATTTTCATAAAAGGGACACCAAGCCCAACCTAAAATAGACAAGCAGGGGTTCTAACACTCTCATGGTTTTCCTCGAATGCCGACAATTAGAATAGGACTGTCTTGAGCTAGATTTTAGCTCAGTGCTCTAAATCAGTGGTTCTCAAACCTGTCCTCAAATACCCCCAACAGGCCATGTTTGCAGGTTTACCTTCATCTTGCACAGGTGCCTTAAATCAGAGTCAATGGTTTGGTAATTTGGACAGCTATTTTAGCTAAGATAAATCCTAAAACATGTCCTGTCGGGGGTACTTGAGGACTGAGGCTGAGAACCACTGCGCTTGAATAGAAAATGTAATACTTACTTCTCTGTAATTTTAATTTCCTGGTGCCTATCCATGGCAGCATGCGCACAATCCATGCATATGCTACCATGAAGGCACCAGGAAAGTAGCTTTTAGACAAACCACAACTTTTTTTTATTTTGCCATGCCAATCAGCCTAGTTAAGCTACAGCTGGGAAATCTGTTGCATGAAAATTGTTTGGGGGAGGAGGGGGGTGTAAAATGAATTACTTGGATTGAGCATGCATCTGCAAAAACAAATTATTAACAAAACACATAAAACATAAAAATTTGCTATACATTTTATTGGTCAACAAAACAGTACTTGGAAAAGAGCAAGGGAAGCAAAAAACACATGTATGTTAATTTGAGACACTAACAGAATGTGGTTTTGAGGTCTGACCATTTTGCAGAGGAAATTCACAGGAGTTAAAAGGACTGTGCCCATAAACGGACAGTCTCCTAAGGATTTAAACGTTAGTCACAACATCTTGAGGAAGATTTTGCTAAATAATGCAGCACAGACAATTAAATCAAAGTGAATCAAACAACACAGATTGACAACATCAAAAATATTTCAGTGGGTGGCTACCGTGCTGTTGAATGGACTCCTGAACACTCGGCTCCGCTCCAGCTTCAGGGATTCCAACCTACCGAGGTGCTCCTTCGATTCTTTTATTGCCTCGATGCACGCACAAAAGACCGGACAACACTCCAGGATGCCCCGTAAGAGAAAATAATCTGCCCATCTAAAGAAACTCACATTTCTTTTCTCCATCAGCTCACAGCCTGCTCCAAGATGGCGCCGGCGGCGCCTCTCCAGCCTCATCCAGTGGCTCCAGCCCCGCTGTACTGAACCCAGCCTCACAGGGACACAGTAATCGTGGATCGCCTGATGCTTCCACACCGCTGTCCCGCAGCCTGGCCAAATCAAAGCCTCGCCTGGCATCCGATGTCTACACTTACAAGGCGAGCATATGTCAGGAGTTCATGGGAGACACCAGGGAGCTGCCTGATACTATTAACTCTTTCTCTATTGTAAACCAGCCCATATCTGAATCCACATTAAAAGACATGCTAATCTCCCTCCGCAGCTCCTTACATGCTGACATGATGGAGTGCATGAAGGGCTTTAAAACTGAAGTCCATGAACTTGGTGATAGAGTAGATCACGTGGAACAGAAAATGGGGGAATATGCTGCATCATAATAAGAATCAGACCTGATAATTGACAGAATTCACCGCCTACCCAAACCAAGACATCTCCCTGATAACATCCCAAGAGATGTTTTGATGCGGGTGCATTTCTTTCATGTAAAAGAATGTTTCATGTTGGCATTTTGCAAAAACAGACAACCACGTGAAAAATACTCCTCCATCCAAATTTTTGCTGATCTCTCACAATTCACCATGCAGAGATGCAAATCCCTACTACCTACTACCCCATACGAAAACTTTACACAACCATGGCATTGCTTATCGCTGTGAATACCCTTTACAATGAACAATCACATGAGATGACAACACCTCGGTGATCAACACTCTTGAAGAAGGGCTCAAACTGCTCCGAGCCTGGGATATCCTCTCTGAACAAACCAATGGAGACTCGCTTACCACATCCAAGCTGGAGACCCAGAACACCTGGGAAGTAGTCTCATACAAAAAAAAGCAACTAAAGTAAGACCAAAACTACCTCACTATACCTAATTCCTGAAAGCTGAGGAGCTATTGGTCCATGAACCTCCCCCCTCCTAAGGAAAGTGCAGTAACACTGCCACCAGATTCAAGTTGGAATCTCCTTTTTTACCTTGTTTTTTGAAACTGTTCAAAATGATTTATTTTTTCTATTTGTATTTTTTTCTTCTTCTCTCCCCTGCCCCATCACATCATATCTGAGATGGACTTTTAATCGTCATGGAGGGAACTTTCCCAACCTCCACGGGATCAACAAACATCTGGACACCACCCAGGACTGGACTTTCTGGATCTACTTGAGGTATCATCCACATCAAACCCACTGACTGTACATGGTAATTAAACTAATATCATTCAATGTGCATGGGCTAAATCACCCGGCAAAAAGAGCCAACCTATGGAAAGAAGCCCTGAAATTGCACGCAGACATCCTATGCATTCAGGAGTCACATTTCCTGGCCTCCAACCCACCCTGTTTTCGTCACAAAAACTACCCTCATATTTATATGGCCTCAGCTCCTCTAAAAAAGAAGGGAGTGATCATAGCCATTAAAGACTCTATAGCCTTTGTTCCTAAAGAGAAAGTTCCGGACCCAGAGGGGAGATACCTGATCCTGGTTGGAGAGTTCAACAACTGAACATTCACGATAGTTTATCTTTATGCGCCCAACGCACATCAAAAAAGATTTCTCTTCAATAAGCTCTCCACAACCAAGAATGGCCCATAAATCATCTGTAGAGATTACAATATTACAGCGGACTATCACATAAATACTACTACTAGATCCTCACGCCCATTACCTATGTTGCAGCCCATTCTTCATGAAGAAGATCTTTATGATGTCTGGAGGTGTCAACATGCTAGTGAGCATGATTACACCTTTCACTCCAAGAGACATAATTCTTATTCACGCATAGACATGATTGTTGTTGATAGAACCCTCCTACAGGCTGTGTCCTCCTGCCATCCATGACATTTCGTGGTCTGACCACGAGCCTATATCAATAGAGGTGGTAGAAAAGAACACCCCATATTATAATGTATGCAACGGATTACAATCATCCAACCTCTGTACTATTATAATATATGCAACAGATTATGGCAGCTATTTGTTGTTGGTGTACTTATACCCACCTTCTTATATTTTACATACAGTTTTTTATCCTGTTTTATATTGTGAACATTTTTCGATAAAAAACAATATAAAAAAAATATATATTTTTGTGAAAAATCCCCCCCCCCAAAAAAGAAACAAAAGTAAAAAATACTTACTCTAAAACACATCTGTTTTGCAAAGACATGACAAACAAAATACAAAGAGAAAATAAATGTGTTACAAACTCTATAAGGACACCCAAATGTACTCTCTTGCCACACACACCATCAAGCAATCTTGCCTCTTTATGGGGCAAGGTAAAGGATGCAATCTGCAAGCTTTATATAACATAGGACTGTGTGCTAATAAGGCAATTGAAAACTCATGCACAGTCCATAAAACACACAAAATGCTAGGTTCACCCAATGTAGAGACAGGACTTCAAAGTGGGCATACCTGTAAGGATGTCCTTAAATTACTAACCCAAAAAACACACTCTCTGAGCATGCCCAGAAAAATCCAAGTGCTGTTCACACACAAAAAGCACAACAAAACCCAAAGTCCCTGAGCATGCCCAACCCAAATGCATTTCACACACCAAAAGCCACAGCAAAAAAACAAAGTCCCTGAGCATGCCCAGAACAACCCAAATGCAGCTAGCACAAAATAAGTCCACCCTGTCCAAGATTAAGCACATCATCCAGCATGCTGCAAAATTACAGATGGGACAAGCACCCCCCAGTCCAGGGGGGCAAACAAAGAGCCTAACATGGGCAAAAGTTATACAACAAATTCCATTGCAGTCTATGGGAACTGACTTGTTAATTTTGCTAGTCCCCACTTGGCTGGCTTATATTCTTGTTAATGGCCTTAAAATGGGTATGGGGGCCCAGGTCCCACCCTGAGGTACATATATCAATGCCACTAATTTGGACAACCCCAAAAACGAAACAAGGAGAAGTACCTTTAAAAATGCAAAATTGCTTAAAACAAAAAATACCCTGCCCCCTTGAATACATACAAGGCCATTTGGGTCTGTTAAGGATTAAAATGAGAACCCCCACATGAAAAATACCACCCCAAATGAAAAAAAATATTGCCCCTCCCACACACTAACAAACCCCTAAACAAACACACAGCAAGCCAGCCCATGAAAGGGGGTGGATCCCTGGGGGCAGGAGGGGCTCGGGCACCCCAAAAGTCAACCACCTTGTTTCCATATTCAGGGGGACAAGGGCCTCTTCCACACAACCCTAGGCTGGGGTTGTGGGGGGCTGCAGACAGGGGGCTTTAGGGAATGTGGAAAGCCCCTTTAAACTAGTGGGTACAAAGTGCTTTGTGGTTGGTAATGGGCTGAGCCCAACATGCCCCAAAGGCAGCCAACTATGTTGAGTGCATGTGGCCTTGTATGGTTCAGGAGGGGGTTGGGTGATCACTCTTCTTGCCCCTTTCCTAGCTGGCCCTGTTGTATGCTCAGAAAAAGGATGTGGTTTGGCTTGGTGAAGGCAGCTCACAGCCTTTTGAGAATGGAGTGGAGTGTGGAGTTCCCCTTTAAAAGCAAGAGTTAGCCCATGGAAATCCAAGGTATTAGAGGGGGGAGACAAGAGCATTGGAGAATGGAGTGTAGAGTTCCCCTTTAAAAGCTAAAGTTAGGCCATGGAAATTCAAGGGATTAGAGAGGGGAGACAAGAGCATTGGAGAATAGAGTGTGGAGTTCCCCTTTAAAACCAAATGTTAGCCCATGGAAATCCAAGGGATTAGAGAGGGGAGACAAGAGCATTGGAGAATAGAGTGTGGAGTTCCCCTTTAAAAGCAAATGTTAGCCCATGGAAATCCAAAGGATTAGAGGGGGGAGACAAGAGCATTGGAGAATGGAGTGTGGAGTTCCCCTTTTAAAGCAAAAGCTAGCCCAAGGAAATCATATGCATTAGAGGGAGAAGGTTAAATGCCCTTTTAGGAGAAGCTAGAGGAATGAGAGTCTTTTTGCATTATTTTAACAAGGTGCATGTCAAATGTTGGCAACGTAACATGCAAACAGGAAAGAGACATCTCCATAGTGTGATTCCGTTTTAAATTACATTTATTGTTACTTAACAAGTTGGAAATGTACTCACATTGTTTCAAATGCATATAAGCCTTTTAAAAACAGGAAGCCGTGATGATTCGCATTCCACGGCAAACCCAGAAGTGATGCAAAGACGCTAGATGCTCTGCCCTTGTGTCTTTGCGTCACTTCCGGTTTATGTAACAATAAATGGAATTTAAAATGGAATGACACTATGGAGATGTCTCTTTCCTATATGTGGGTGATGGAGAGGGAGATCTAAAGAAGAAAGGTACACCTGATACCGCAAGCACGGAAAGATATAGCTGATACAGCTATAAAGATCTGATGATTGCTGCACAGTGGCAGATACTGTAAAAGTGAGATACCCCTGTGTGGGGTGAGTGGTTCGGGTGAGTGCAATACCTATAGGGGGCCTATAAGGAGCACGGATCACAGCGTATATATATATTTTTTTGCATTAATTTTTTTTTAATATATATATGAGTATCACTAAGGCACGGTTTTGAAGCGCACCTGTCACTTTAGTTGTTTTTTCATTTTGATTACAGCACACACATTTACTCTGGCATATGTGCATTGACAATAAATTTGCAATAAGGACTTGACACTTTAAACACATTTTAACAACCCTGATTTTTATTATTTATTTGTATATGATCTAATAAAAATAAAATATAGTTCTGTTAATCCCTTTTTGCCTAGGACAGGTGCCTCAAAGATTATTAGTATATTGTTTTCAATATTTATTTAGAATTTTAATATTCTGTAATAATAAATATATAATGTGGCAGAGTGTTGCCCTGCCAGGGTCTAGAAAGAGGTTATGACCCAGAATTCTCAACCAGGTGGGTTGAGGGGCTCCAGGGAGCTTGTGTTATGGAGAGGAAACTGGCATTTCCTCAGAGTTTGGTAAAGTCAGTTATGGGACCGGAAGCCTTGATATTTCAAAGTGAGCCGGGTGGGAGAAAATCTCCAATCCTGGGTCCAGGTTTTCAGAATCACCAGCACATTAATTGGTCAGGTGTGTGCTGGGCTATTAGTAGTGACAACCAAATGGCCCCTGCCCCCACCTATAACTGACCTTCACAGCAAGGAGCACATGGAAGAGCAAACACATGAAAGACAAAAACAGAACATTCCATAGCTCAACTCACCAAAAAGTCTGCCAACTGACTAAATTAACCTGTCCAACAGTCTGCATTAAAAACAGGGATTTAGTTAGCACGCATTTGAAAATGCATGCATAAGCTGCAAGGCCTCTTCATGGCACCCTGTGTATGCTTGCAGTCTTAACGCTACTGAATTTATAAGCATCTCCACAATGGAAGCACATGCATTAAATGGATAGATGAGGGGCAGGTGGGCCCGGAGGCAGCCCAATCCCCCTTAAAGGAACAGGAGCACACTGGACACCCAGCAAGAGCACAATGGCAGCAAAGTTGTACAGTGTGTCCCCGGACCATATTTTACACCAGTAACAACCAAATGGCCCTTGCCCCCACCTATAACTGGCCTTCACAGCAAGGAGCACATGGAAGGGCAAATACATGAAAGACAAAAACAGAACATTCCATAGCTCAACTCACCAACCAGTCTGCCAACTGACCAAATTAACCTGTCCAACAGTCTGCGTAAAAAAACAGGGGTTTAGTTAGCACGCAAACATCTATCCATTTAATGCATGTGCTTCCATTGTGGAGACGCTTAATAATTCAGTAGCGTAAGGACTGCAGGCATACACAGGGTGCCGTGAAGAGGCCTTGCAGCTTATGCATGCGTTTGCAAATACATGCTAACTAAACCCCTGTTTTTAACGCAGACAAATGGCCCTTGCCCCCACCTATAACTGGCCTTCACAGCAAGGAGCACATGGAAGGGCAAATACATGAAAGACAAAAACAGAACATTCCATAGCTCAACTCACCAACCAGTCTGCCAACTGACCAAATTAACCTGTCCAACAGTCTGCGTAAAAAAACAGGGGTTTAGTTAGCACGCAAACATCAATCCATTTAATGCATGTGCTTCCATTGTGGAGACGCTTAATAATTCAGTAGCGTAAGGACTGCAGGCATACACAGGGTGCCGTGAAGAGGCCTTGCAGCTTATGCATGCGTTTGCAAATACGTGCTAACTAAACCCCTGTTTTTAACGCAGACAGTTAGACAGGTTAATTTGGTCAGTTGGCAGACTGGTTAGTTAGTCGAGCTATGGAATGTTCTGTTTTTGTCTTTCTTCTATTAGTAGTGAACTGACCATTGTCCTGGGCTTCAATCCAGCCAACAGGAAGTCATTGCCCAGGAGTCAGGAGAGCTCCACCTAGGAGAGAGGTGGGAGCCAGTGCAGCAAGGGGCTGCTAGCTGTGTGCACAGAGTTGTATAGGAAGATCTGTGGGAGAAAAACAAAGGCCTAAAGGGTAAGGCCAGAGCAAGGTGGCTGCATGCATAAGCCTGGAGGCAGAATGTTCATTTGTTTGGATGGAAGATAAATGCTGAAAATCCCTGTGAGGGAAAACTCGTGTTTTGTGTTCTATGGAACTCTCTTTTAATAAAAGTGTACACAAAAAGGCTTTAAAAAGAAGAAGAAAGGGAGTGGCTGAGTCCTTAAAGCTCTACGTTTGATGCTACTTCTCAGAATAAACAAAATTATATGATAATATATAAACAAATGTTTTCATGCAATGGACCTTCCTTGGATGCTATATTTAAAGTTTCCCTTTTGAGAGTTATAACTGTATCAAATCAATGTGAGTTTCTAAACTTTTAACATTTTTTTGGTAACAAATAGCAATGGAATTATTTTTCAGGTCTAGTATAAAATCAAAAGAAAAAAGTTACACACACACAGGATATGTATAAGTTTGCTATCTTTTTCATAATTTTCAGTAACAAAGGTTTTTCTTTTTCTTCTATTTCTTTTTGATTAGGTAATCAAGAATTACCACTTTTGAATATTTCATGGTTACCAGTTGCATCTACAGGTTAGGGCTCTATGACAGAATGTCATAGGCTTGGATAGCAGCTATTGTGCTAAAATTGATCTCAATGGGGTAAATGTAATTATTTAATTTAGAAAGAAGCATGCAGACAGTGATGGATGTTTATATATATATATATATATATATATATATATATATATATATATATATATATAATATATATATATCGCTTTAGAAAACCAAGAGTTAAGGGTATTTCCAATGGACTGGTGGGCTGAGTTACTGGCTGTCTCAGTATATCCCTTGGAGAGTCAATCAGCACATTTCTTTTGTTATAGTTTCTGTCCTCCTTGGGTTTGCTACTATCTCCCTCCTAATTTTTTTCTTGAACCAGAACTCCAGACAAAAACAACAACATAAAAAATAAGAGTCCATTAAAAGAGAAAATAACAAGACCAGCTTTGGCTGCAATATCCACCTTCAACTCTTTTGCTGCCAGAGACATGTTAAGAATTTTTGCACACATGGTAAAATACACATTTTAAGCCTAAAGATTCATTTAAATCTCCAAAACATTATGGGGTCTATATATATAAAAAAATTAGAGAAAACAGCTGTTCAGAACAATCAGCTATAAGAGTTCACCAACAGAGAAATAGTATTATGGGCATAAAACATTTGATCACAAGGAGGAATAATATAGGGGAGACCTCTCCTTTGTGCACATGGTCTATAGAGATTCCTGTGCAAAAAGGAGAACGAATGGGCGTTTGACTGAGTGACTCTCCTGGTTGTAGCACCTGATGGCATTCTAACAATCAGTAACTGCCTGGCACATTCAGCTAACAAAAGAAGAAAAATCCTATGCCCCCCCAAAAATGAATTACTAGATATACTAGACTAAACTAGACCATTATCTGAGGGAAGACGGGGTGAGCATGCAACATGAGAGCATGCCTTGCCAGTGGCAACCCCCTAGCAAAGCACTTTATCCCTGTGTTAATGAGCCGAAGGGCCTCTTCGCCACAATCCTGGTTAGGTGGTTGTGGGGGTCTGCAGGCAGGGGACCTTGTCAGAATCCTAACACAATGGGAAAGACACATATTTGCGAGACAGAAGGAGCTGCACACCCGAAGATAGTTTATTAAAAAAAAAGGTTTGTTCCCCAGTGGGGCTTTAAAACAGCAGTGTACAACATCAAAAATTTTACTTGGTGTAAGAAAAACAATTTATTTAACAAAATGTCCAATGAAATCATTTAATTGAATACAGTATGTACAAATAAAAAATCTAGTCCAATAACAATTCATATTCCATAATACGGTAAAAAACACATTCGATACATCATTACATTAATTCACCACCATGATCTATTCAATGTGTTGAATGACGGCAAATTTTATAAATTCTGAATACATGTATCATATATATTTTCTAGCTCTCAATGTGCCCCCTGAAGAGACCGCATCTAGGTCGAAACGCGTCGGGACTTGTATACTATACAACACTATGTAATGTAATGACGTATCGAATGTGTTTTTTACCGTATTATGGAATATGTAATGTTATTGGACTAGATTTTTTATTTGTACATACTGTATTCAATTAAATGATTTCATTGGACATATTGTTAAATAAATTGTTTTTCTTACACCAAGTAAAATAATCTTTTTGGTGTTGCACATTGCTGTTTTAAAGACCCACTGGGGAACAAACCTTTTTTTAGTCATAATCCTAACGACCCCTTTAACAATAAGCCCCCCAGATACCTCCTCCCTTATGAATGTCAATCCACCATCAGTCATGTCATCCAATGATGCAGAAACCCGCCACCCTTCAACATGTTCAAACTCAAAATTACATCTCATGGTCCTTGCTGGTAAAGTAAACTAAGGGGAGGACTCTCCCAGGTGACATCATTGACCAAATATTACCAGTTACATCACTTGGTTGGTGATTGTCATCCAGAAGACACCACCCCACAGTTTGCTTTGGAGGCAGGGACCCAGAGAGGTTATTTGGCTGGTGTCAAGTGAAGGGGTCAGACATGTCGGCCCTCTTGGCAAGGTACCCCTCCATGTTGAGGGCATGCAGCTTGGTGCTGTTCAGAAGGGGGCTGCGGGCTGTATGCTTGGGTAAAGGTATAGTATAGTAAGGGTATAGTTTAGTCTCACTTGTTCAATTAAGGTTATTAAGATATAAAACCAGGAAGCTGATTGGTTTGTCTGCAGAAGTGAGACTGATTTTGCACTCTCCAGCTTTAATAAATAAACCCCCAAAGGGACTAGCATAGAACTTGGTGGGAACTCATCCCTGTTTTTTAGTTTTCATAGGGTTCTCCTTAAAATCCACTCGACACAAAAGGGGCCTGGTATGACTTTTGAAGGGACCGGATGCCATTTTTTTTCACACTGGGGGTAATTTACTAAAGCTGGAGAGGGCAAAATCTGGTGCCACTCATAGAAACCAATCAGCTTCCAGGTTTTATTGGCAAAGCCTAATTTAACAAGCTGAAATTAGAAGTTGATTGGCTACCATGCACAGCTGCACGAGATTCTGATTGCCCCAGCTTTAGTAAATCATCCCCAAACAGTGAATAAATCTGTAGTTTACAAACATTGTACCCAGTGCAGAGATCTCATTATATTTCTTTTTCTGGTCCAATATTCTTAGCCTAAAGTATTAGTCTATTTTCTTTATCGGTCAAATGCTCTTTAACTCTTATGGTTTAATGTTTTACGGCTTTTTTTCTCTTAAGAGAATGTTATATTCCCTCTGTAAAAAGGCAACAGAAACTGACATTTCACGCAGATTACAAACATTCCGGATATTATTTGTCACTTTCATGCAAATGCTGAGACATTCACGTAACACATTCTTTTCACATAAACCCCAATGTATTTTCCGATAATAGAGACCCTGTAGAATAAAATTATAGCAGTTGTAATTTCTTACATCACACAAAATTGATGTTATTGTTTATTCAATCTATAGCTTCAGTAAAAAAAATACTCTCAAATTATTTGTTTTGCAGAAACCACAATATAATATACATTTTTTATTAAAATATAAAAGACTAGGTTGGGTTGAATAAAGAGATACCAGTAATGTTGTTAGATTATTCTAAAATAATAATTCAACAATAGGAGTTAAATTATATTTATGGCAAGCTTGAAAATTATTATTTTTTTTTTATGATTAATCATAATTAACATCAAATGTAGTGAGTGAGCAGGTGATCCTGGCATAGAGTTCTTCAGTTGAGACTGAGCCAGAAAAGCTCAGAGATATTTATAGAGTAACATAACTAGCTGGAGGCTGGGCGTAACAAAACAGTATTTATGAGATATCTGGAGATGGGCATAGCTGGTTAGAAGATATCTCTGGTGTAGAGTGTCTTTAGAATTGGGAGTGGTTTAGACAGCATCAGCTTAACTGAAAAATAATACATTTGTTTAAATACAATTAGAAATGAGTGGGAAATAGCATATTCTAGTAGTATCTGTGTGTATTTGTTTCATTTGTGTTGTACAATTGTGTTGAGCTGCCAAAAAAGTGCATGTGCATACCCATGAAACAATTATTATTAAATAAATAAGTAAATTAAATTCATAAGTAATTCATTAAAAAAATCATATACTGTACGTGCTCAAGGAAACAACTTAATTATGAGTCCCCAATGATTAGAAAGGGCAAAGTCCATAACCAAAGGAAATCTTGTGCCAATACCAAAGTTCAAATAATCCCACAGACGAGTAAACTCTTTACCACTTTTTGAACACCAACAGTCGCAAACTGCTTACCAGATCCTCAGATATCAATAAGAAGGAGGTCTGGCTGCTCCTTTTAGGGAGAAAACTCAAATGGATGGATGGATTAATGATGGCTTCCTAGTATATCAAACAGAGCTCATCTCTCCAGCAGCAGCGATCCATCATATAGTAAGCCGACAATGACAATGTCAATGACAAGCAAGAGGGAGAAGATCTCTCATGGTGTAGTATTAAAAACAACTTTTATTAAGATAAGAAAGCTACTCACAAGTGTTAGAAAGCATCTTTGCAACAGAGTATACTGATCAATGCTTTGGCAGGCATGATGATGTCACTGCGGTAGCTCTGCCCAGCTCGTTTCGTCCTATAGGACACTGTCACTGGGGCAACGGAGTATGTAATCTTTGTTCCATAAGTAGATTTTTGGTAATACAAATTTACTGAGATACTTAGTTGTAAGGAAAAATTGAAAGTAATTTTGTTATACTGGGAATGTGCAATGCAGTAATATTCAATAATATGCTTGAAACAAAAGTATAGCTTATTCATAAATAAATTAAACTTGCTTTTAAAATTTTATTTTTTTTCTTACAAATGGAATAACAAGGACTGTGTATATGTTAAGAACATTTCAATTATACCTGAGAACGGTTAACCACTCCCCTTTCCCTCATAATAATTTAAAAAGCTTCCTGTCAATATGCATTTTCAGTTATTGACAATGCTGATCTTGCAAGAGCTTGATCAATTTTCTCCTGATTTGTGTAATTTTATCTATAAATTAAGGTATTGTGTATTTTTGTGAGACAGTCCGTACTTAAAGAGGAGCTCCTATCTCTCCCCCCAAAAAAATTAAAGTCAGCAGCTACAAATACTGGAGCTGCTGACTTTTAATATAAGGACACTTACCTGTCCAGGGATCCAGCACTGTTTTCATCCAAGCCGATTCAATGGGCTTCGGGTCCAGGCATTGGCTTCCTAATTTGCAGCTTTACAGCCGGCTTCTACTGCACATGCGTTAGCTGTGCTGCACACTGTGAATGGTCCTGCAGCCTCCTGGGACCTGTGCGGCGTCCCAGAAGTGTTCCAGAAGTGTTTAGGCAAAGGTGGGGTGAACTTCTCCTCGGGTCGTCTAGGCGATATGAGCGAAAGTGGGAGTGGGTACCTGTCAAAGCCAGGTACCGGCTCTCCCTCCCAAAAAAGTGCCAATTGTTAAAGTGCAGGGAGAAGGAGGCAAACCACTGAAACTTTCCCTTTTGGGTGAAGTTCCGCTTTAAAGATACTGAAGAATTGCTTTGTGATGATCCAGAAACAGCAGAAAGAGTGTTTCTAGAATGAGAATTCTGGCAGGAAAAGCTACTTGCGCTCTTATTATGGTCCTCATCATTTAATTCCATAAAGTATTTTTAATGTCTTTAGGACATCTCTGGCATGCAAGGATGGATTTTGTCATCCATGTAGCATTTGGAAAAGAAGATTTCTTCTCACAATATTTGCAAATTGGGGCTTTGCTGTCAGTAGAAATTGCACTGTGGAAATGTTTCCCAACTCTACATATTCGTCTCACCATTTTACTGAAAGGAGGAAAAGAAAAAACAATTTACTGACCAGACTATAGGTAAACATTATGCTGTGAGGGTGGAGAACATTAATGGAAATCATTTATAGGTTAAAAATGATAAACTAATTTGTCAGACAAATTTACCTCTTACCTGTCAATTAAGGCCTGAATGGACAGGACAGAAACGATCATCTACTGTAACCCCTCACCCAGCTGTAGAAGGTGAGGTGCAAGATGGAGCCCACAAGCAAACCAAACTAGAGCCTTTCCCCTGAAGTGCCCCATAGTGGCAGAACTGCATTGAGAAGTACAGTGTTACTTGAACTGTATTCCAGGATTTGCTTGTCTTCAGCTGAGAGAACTTACAATAATTAAAGACTTTACATAAAGTCTCAGAAATCTTTCATTAAGATGTTATATAGTTTGAATACCATGTCATAGGTATATTACTTATCATTGTAAAAGAACATATTCCACGCTTCTTTTTTTTCCAATTTTTCTGGAAAGAAACACTTTGAAAAAAAAAGACAAACAAAAATAAACCGTTTTTTTCCCCCATCTCTAAAATGACACGTAGGCTTGTCAATGAAAGTACATATATGACTCTGAGTTCAATTCCTCCTCTCTTCAAGAAAATGGCTGTATTAAACAGTATTAATGTTTCCCATACAAGGCTCTGAATTTTGAGAATTATGAAGTCTACATGTAACATAAAAAGGCACCTTAAGAGGCGATGGGACATTCATTCACACACTGCCGGACACAAACTCACACAGCAACACACTAGGATGCATGAAGACATGAAGACATTGAAGACATGAAGTATTCATATACTCTTTGACATATTTAGACATGTGCATTCTTTTTTAGCCTAAGATCACGTCACTTCCTCATTCTTCTCAGATATGTCGCATAGAGCAGACAAGAAGCACATGTTAGGACAGCCATGCAGCTTTGACTTGTCACATCTTTATAACTTCTGTTTTTTATTTCTTGTATTTTTTTTTATTTTCACTGAACTGATATTTATTTTACCTTTTGTATTAATTTCATTTTGATGCCATTGAGTGATACAATAAAGTCATTTGTATTTTTATTTTCCTGGCTATTCACTCGAACTAGTCATTCACAATCGTCTTAGACACTAAATATATTATATGTCATAAAATTCCACAAATGACAAGGCTTAAATGGCTAAAAACAAAATTGTCTATAGGCTATCATTAAAAAGCCTTTACAGCTCGTCAATTTAGAGTTAACAGTAAATGATGGCCCTAGAGTTATTGCTCTCTCTTTCTCTGGTGGGCACAGAGATATGTAAAATATGTGGTGCAATAACCATATGCAATTTTCATATGCGTGCACCCATGCACATTTGCATTCCTGTGTGTGTGTGCTTCATGGGGGGCAGGATTTTTAAAAAAATGGGTGCTTTTTTATTTATTGTATTAAACTTTATTTTATTTTAGTTTCAACTTTTAATTATTCATTAGTTTTTTTTTTTTACATAACTAATGCAGATTGAGACCTCTGACAGTTTTTATATGACTTTTGTGATATGCTTATTTGTTCTAGGTCAGTGACTCAGAAAGTATTAAGACTAGTGGGTCAGCAGATTAGCTAGGCAACTAGTATTTTTAGAAGCTAGTCACTATTAGTTGTCCCAATATATCGTTCATAATAGTTTTATTTTAATATAAAATAAATTACAAACCCAACAGAGCTAGTGGGACCCTTAGTTATTACCCATAGCAGATATGCATACCTGGTAACATAAGCACATACACATTTCAGACCTGGACCTATTGTATGGTGTAGAAAACTTTTAAATGTATTTTATTTTTTTGAACTACAAAGTAATCCACTCTCTCCTGTAGTATACATTACTGATGATACCGATGTTCTTGATCCATCAAACGCATATACCGACAATATCTTAATAAAGCAGTACAGTACAGTGATTCCCCACAGAAATCCATTATTTACTACACTGAAATATCTTAAAATTTGCCAAAACATCTTTGAACACAGGAATATGAAACATACATTTATGAATCATGAATGCCATTGGGAACTTAGATAGAAAAGTAAGATATATGCTATTGAAGTCAACATATTTGCTCCCTGGTCTTTCTGAACACATATTCTCAAATTAATTAATTTTATCTCTTCATGAAAGATTACATTTTTGCAGTTCTAAAACACTTAGAACTGAAAAACGTGAAGGCTCAAAAAATGTAAATTACTTATTTATTTTATAATAGTGGCATTTGGCAAGTAATGTGTTACATATTTAGGGGATCACACATGGCCACTATTTGCTCCACAGGACCACAGAGCATTAGGTTTCTTGATTACTCAGTAGGTATCTGAAATTCACACAGCAAGACAAGGAGTGTCAAGAATTTCAGCACTGGTACTCATTAAAGCTGAATTATAGTCACCTGTAAAAATTGATAAGGCAGTGACCCCCTTGAATCAAAGGTTTAACACTCTCTTTCTTTAAACCTCGTACACACGGTACGATTGTTGGCCAACCGTACTTCTGATTTTTGTCAAAAGGGCGTGTGCCAGGATCTTGCATACTAACAGTACACAAATTGTCGTTTGACAAACATGAATGTAGTGACATACTACGAGACTATAAAGAGTAAGCTAATTTCTCAAGCCCCACCCATTGAGCTCCTTCTGCTAATTTCTTGTTAGTAGAAGTTTGGTAAGTGTTGATTCATGCTTTTCAGTTCAGTTCGTCAACCAGCCATGTCGTGTAATTGGAGGAGAGAACGTGTGATTATTGGGCTAGGAGTTATTGCTTTAACCCAAGTCCAGTCCAGGAACAGGAGGAGGAGGAGTTCTTGGACCAAAAATTGGTTGCTTAATCGTGACCAATTATGTCATATGCCATTGCTGCGGGAGCTCCAGGAGAATAATCTGTATGATTTTAAGAATTATCTCCGGATGACAGATCCCTGCTTTCACCACCTCTTGGCATTGGTGACCCCTATATTAAGAAGCAGGACACATATATGAGGCTTGCCATCACTTCAGAGCAAAGGCTTATAGCCACCTTGCGATACTTGGCGATGGAGAGAAGTCTCCAGGACCTCAAGTTTATTACTGGGATCTCCCCCCATGCTCTGGGAGTCATTATTCCAGAGACCTGCTCAGCCATCATTCAAGTCCTGCAGAAGGACTATATTAGAGTACGTTTTTACCTTTAAGATTACATTCTATGTATTTATGTTTACTAATGTATTTTATTAATTTGTTGATTACATAATTATCAATATTGTAATGCTGTAATTGTCCTCTTTGTCCTCATGCATGCTGTAAGCTTTTCCTGCTCCTTTTTTGGCCTACATGCATATTTTCCTTCAATACCCCCCCCCCCCCCAACATGCTATCCTGGGCCCATACACACCTAACCTGGTAACTTAACAATGTTTTTTGTCAGCTACATTTTGTGGCTTACCCTAAACAACCCCTAAAATGTGTACAAATGTTATTGGCGTCCTCACATTCAGTGCAAGAGGCCATTTTTTTGGGGCCCAAGCTGATTTGGAACCCTCCCCACCCCAAAAATGCTAAGTCAACAAATCCAAATACTCTATCTGCTGACTTGGAAAAACCCATACACATTTCTCTTTTGTGTCCAAATTTCTGTATAAATTCCCCAAACCATGTAGTGCAAGGGCTTTCCTGATTACCTTCAAATTGAAACTTCTTAATTTTTTTGTCTCCTATTGTACTGATTGGTTAAATCAGTGGTCATCAACCCTGTCCTCAGGGCCCACTAACAGGCCAGGTTTTATGTATTACCTTGGGGAGATGCAGACTAGAATACTGCAATCACTGAGGATCAAATAATATCACCTGTGATGTATTTCAGTTATCTTGCTAACCTGGCCTGTTAGTGGGCCCTGAGGACAGGGTTGATGACCACTGGGTTAAATCATAATGTCAAAATGTGCTGCAATTTGGAAAGTGTGTATCCAGATTTTTAGATTATGACACTTCTTACCTGTCCACTGGGCTGCCAATAGTGTAAGTAAGGAGGGGCTGGCCAAAGTACCACTGATTATTTATGCAAACAGCTCTCCTGGAAGTGGAGAGGGTTACCTATCCAAAACATCTACCCATTACCCCCATAAAATTTGTCTAATGGGCCACCGGGGGGGGGCAATCAGATAAGCTGACTTTCCACTTTTGTCTTTAACTGCTCATTTAAGTGTATCCTTATGTTGGCTAAGCATGTGTGTGTCAAATCTGATTGCAATGTTATGTGCAGAAGTAGTAATGGCATAACGTTGCAGCCCAGTTCCATCAGCAGTGGGATTTTCCCAACTGTGGTGGTGCTATTGATGGCAAGCATGTCCGGATTGTACCACCAGCCAACTCTGGCTCCTATTATTTTAACTATAAGGGCTTTTGCAGCATAGTCATGCTAGCTGCCAACTACGAGTTCTTGTATTTGGATGTTGGAAAAAACGGCCGCAACTCTGATGGAGGAGTGATTATGCAGACAGAGTTCCACAAGCGGCTCCAGAAGGGCACCTTAAGCTTGCTACCTGCTGAGGAGAATGTTGAGGGCCTCAATATTGTTTTCATGGCAGATGAGGCCTTTGCTCTGGGGGAACATCTAATGAAGCCATTTCATATGAGGAACCTCACCCCAGAGCAGAGAATCTTACAGGCTCTCTCGTGCCAGAAGGGTGGTCGAAAACACCTTTGGCATCCTATCGAGTCGTTCCAGGCTGTTTTTGACTCCAATCAATTTGGCACTCTATAAGATAAACCATGTGGTCCTGTGCTGCTGTATCCTACATAATTTTTTAAGAAGGAATGCTACCAGCTACCTAGCCTCACTGCCAAGTGACGTGGACCCTGCAGTGGCAGGCCTAGCTGAAGAGGCTGCAGCTCGTCTGTCTGTGGGCATGCAGGAGTTGTCCACATTAAGAGCACATTGTCACTGTAACTACAACTTATGAAATACACTGGTATTGAGCAATGAAATAATAAGCCACACATTGTTTAGTTAAAAACATTTTACCCAAAGCACATTTACATGTGCGTTTTAAGGTTTTAAAACAAACCAACATCTTGGTGTATAACATGTATGTTTTGCATTATTTCTCCTTTTTTGTGGCTAAACAGGCATGTTCTAAACCATTAGATACGCATCCAAAACTCAATAACTTACAAAGTTCCAGTTTGGTAAAGTGAAGGGCAACCAGGACATTAGTATCCCAAGACTGTGTGGATGTTGCTTTCCTCAGATGGGGTCATCTCACCCCTTTAAAAGCCAAAATTTAAAGCCACATACACGTAGAGGCCTAACAATTAAATGTCCCCTATGATCCCATGCCTAAAATGTGCGTAATTACAAACATGCAACCCCTTCCTCAGAGCCAATTTAGTTATGAGGAAGGGGTTGCACCTCCAAAACACATCCATTGATACCCTGTGATGGGAGATAGCACACGTTGACACACTGTGTGTTTTGTGGGTATAGAAAAATAGATGTTTGTAATTACGCACATTTTAGGCATGGGATCATAGGGGACATTTAATTGGGGAATCCCAAACCAAAATTAAAAAAAAAATTGCATGGGGGTCCCCCTAAAATCCATACCAGGCCCTTCAGGTCTGATATGGAAATTAAGGGGAACCCTGTGCCAAATTAAAAAAAAATGGCTTAGGGGTCCCCCCAAAATCCATACCAGACCCTTCAGGTCTGGTATGGATTTTAAGGGGAACCCTGCGTCAAAATAAAAAAAATGGCATGGGGTCCCCCCAAAATCCATACCAGACCCTTATACGAGCATGCAACCTGGCAGGCCACAGGAAAAGAGGGGGGGCGAGAGTGCACCCCCCTCCTGAACCGTACCAGGCCACATGCCCTCAACATATGAAGGGTGCTTTGGGGTAGCCCTCCAAAGCACCTTGTCCCCATGTTGATGGGGACAAGGGCCTCATCCCCACAACCCTTGCCCGGTGGTTGTGGGGGTCTGTGGGGGGGCTTATAGGAATCTGGAAGCCCCCTTTAACAAGGGGACCCCCAGATCCCACCCCCCCTGTGTGAAATGGTAACGGGGTACAGATGTAACCCTACCATTTCACAAAAAAAGTGTCAAAATGTTAAAAAACGACAAGACACAGCTTGGGGACAAGTCCTTTATTAAAAAATAAAAAAATAAAAATGTCCCACAATGTCCATTCATATTCTTCTTCATGCTGTGACGGACCGATCCTCCTCTATGGGAGGCTCCTGCTATGTGATGCTTCTTCACTGATGACAGTTCTTATATAACTGAGGGTGGGGCCACCCGGTGATGTACTGGATGACCCCACCCCCTCTGATGCCACGGGGACTTTCCCACGGCTTCCCTGTGGTGTCAGAGGGGGCAGGGTCACCCATTTACTCACACTTTATGGGTGCTTGCAGCAATTCCTCAGGATCCCCCTGAGGAAGACACGTGATCGCCATGTGTCGTTACGCGTGGGGGGGGCCAGGATGGTGGAGGAGACAGTCACTTGCTCTCTGAGCTAGCTGCTGATTCACACAAGACTGCAAACCATTTGGAGAGGATTTTAACATGAACAACAAAGGTAAAATGGCGCAAAATACCAGCCAAACATGAAAAAACAATCAGAATAAAAAATTGTAATATAAATAGTGTCCAGAAAAAAGGTATAAGACTGTAATGTAGGCGTATATTAAAGATAGATGGTGATATCTAAAACCATATACGCTAGGAAGCTGAAGTCCCAAGATAATGGAAAGTTCAAATAAAAATGATACTGAGCACAAGTGGCAGCTCCCTTGAGAGTAGAAGCGAAAACTCTGGAAGGCAATATAGAGATAAAAAGGTGTGCCAATCTAAGTGCAGTATCCAAAATAACACTTTATTAAATATATAAAAAAGAACGGCCAAATGGCTACTCACAAAAGATCAGTAGGGATAAGGCATGTAATAACATAGAGATGGCCCATAGGCAAAACCGCAGCAGCTCTCAGTGCAGGGTTCCAAGATGGTGTGAGACACTGTGGGGAGATGTAGGCAGGCTGTCCGTGGTGTGTAGTCCTCTGCTGGTGGGGGCTTCAGCATGGGGAGAGCGGTGTCAGCAAGGTAGGACCGTCATCTTCTCAGGAACTGGAAGACGGAAGTCAGAACAAGATAGAACCAGCATGGAGCGCACCATTCACTGGAGTGGAGCTGCGGAAATGACGTCTGGACTCACATTTAAAATAAAATAACAGGCAAGTCACTTCACCGCAAATGGAGAACTCCCACAGCACAGCAAGCAATAGAAACTGAAATAACAACAGGCAGCTCCAGTGAAGGGACGAGTGCTGCGGACAGGTGAGACGAACGTGAGCACACACACCTCCTGGGTCCGCCGTGGCCTGCCTGTTGTTAATTCAGTTGCTATTGCTTGCTCTGCTGTGGGAGTTCTCCATTTGCCGTGAAGTGACTTGCCTGTTATTTTATTTTAAATGTGAGTTCATTACAAGTTGTTTTATATGTGATTAAATCTTTTAAACGAGATTACACTATTGGAGCTTCTTTTATTTTTATGTCATACTACCAACCTGAGAAAAGCGGTGTTCCTATGGAGCAGTGGAGGTGTATGCTCGCATGTTAACCCCCATGTAAGTGGGTTAGAGGTTCTGTCAGGCCAAACACGAGAGTGAGAAGCCTTAACAGCTGGTGAGTTTGAATTTTAGCAGGGAGTGGATTCACATCACAGAGGTGTGGTGGATGTTTGAAAACACAGCTGAGCAGTTTTGGAGTCACCTTCACTCTTTTTTTGGACTTTCTTCAAATATGTTCACGATTATTTTTCACGATTGATTGGTTTCTGTACTTTATAGATATTTACTGTGTTCAATTTTCATTATATATTTTTTCTTGGATTTATATATTTGTATATCACTTTCACTGAGTGTTATAATTTATATTAGCTCATATTGAATTTATTGAATAATTAATTTTATTTAATATTAATTTTTACTTTTTGGGATATTTAGCAATATATGTTTTTTCACTTTTAGTCTAGTCACGTCTGTATTCAGCTCACTGGCTGGATAAGAGTGTCTGGCATCTCCCCACCTGGGGATAAGCGCCACTATTTCATCTATAATTTTCCTTTGGTGAATTCAGTTTATATTGAAAAATGTATTGAAAAAATATTTTTAAAAAAGAAAATAATAATAGGGATGATAATAATAATAAGGAAATGGTGGGTCATAGAGATAATAATAATAGGAAAAATAAATAAAAAATATAAAATATAAAATATATAATATATAATATGAAAAATGAAAAAAATGAAAAATAAAAAATAAAAAGATATATATATAAAAAAAATATATATATATATATATATATATATATATAAGAAGGGAAAATAAAATAAAAAATGAAAAATGAAATGAAAAAGAAAAAATGAATAAAAAATGAATAATGAAAAAATAAAGAATCATAAATAATAAAGGACGGGACTAATGGGGAAGGGGAGGGACAGATAGGAACATAAGAGGAGGGGAATATTACAGAAAAATGAGTACTAGGAGGGTAAACAAGGATCAAACATGGATTGTAGGAAGACATCAAAAAAATAGTTATAACTATATGAGGAAGTAGACTGGTAGATTAATGGGCTATACTAACAAGCCAGTTAGAATGAGACCTAGTAGGGGATGATAAGCACATATGACATGCGCACATGGGTATATTTGTATTGGTGAAAAACTAGTGAACTAACGAGCTATGAATAAAGCAAAATTGAAAAAAGATGGCGAGAACGGTGCAGGAGAGAGAGAGATCCGTAAGAACATGGAAAATCATATTAATAAACTGTCTATATCTAAAATATATACATTATGCATTTATGAAAGTACATAAATCAAAAATTAAAGATTAGGAGACCATATTACAGAGGTTGTATCAGAGAAAAAAATGAAAATTATATTACTGTATTAATCTCTATTTCTTCGTTAAGGCCATTAGATGTCATACTGTTTAATGAATATATCCAGAAAGTTTCTTGCCTACATCGATGTTGAAATCTTTCAGCTGGAGTGAACTGGTCTGATATGGATTCGATGGTCCCACATTGAGGTCAGAAGTGTTTTGTTGATGATGAGTGGTAAAGTGACGGGCAGTACTATATAAAGGATTATTGGCTTGGACAGCTCGTCTATGCTCTCCAAACCTCGCACGTAGAGTCCTAATCGTTCTACCAACATATAATAGCCCACAGGGGCAGGTTATACAATATATCACATAGGTCGTGGAACAATTAAAGAAGGATTTGAGATTGTAGTTGTTACCATTGGCTGTAAATGTTTTTCTTTCATGGGCACAGGTAAGGCATAGCACTTTGTTGCAACGGTACATGGCAACTAATTGGATGAGGGTGAGTTGTCTGAGTATAGTGGATTTTTTGTGGATCTGAATTTTGCTGGGAGCAATTTTGGCCTTGACATTGGGGCCCTACGGTAGGCAAATTTAGGAACAGTGGATAAAGAGAATGATAAGTGGGGGTCCTGAGTCAAAATGGGCCAATGTTTTTTTATGATGTGTTCCATTTTTTTGTACCTCGCATGGAACTGTGTGACAAATCTGGTTACTGGTTCAGTGTTCTGGATCTTGGACATGGGTGGATTATCTGTCAGATAAAGAGAGGAAGCTTCGCTGATGGCAGCGGTCGGATAACCTTTATCGATAAATTTATTGGAGAGAGTGGTACATTGGGAACTATAGTCCTCTAGTCTAGTGCAATTCCTCCTAAGATGATGGAACTGGCTTTTTGGTATATTATTAACCCACCTAGGGTGATGATAACTAGAGTAATGTAAAAAAGAATTTCCAGCTGTGGGTTTGGTATAGTCCTTAGTAACAATCTGATTATTAATGTGGGATAACTCCAAGTCCAGAAAGCAGATGGATTCTGGGTCCATGACAGAGGTAAAAGATAATCCAAAGGGATTATTATTGCAAAAAGTGATGAAATCATGGACAGAACTAGGGGGACCATCTCAGATAAAGATGATATCGTCTATGTAACGACCGTAGAAGACCAGGTGCGCTGAAAAGGGGTTGTTGTCCCAAATACATCTGGTCTCCCACAGTCCCATGGTCAAATTGGCATAACTCAGTGCAAAGTTGGCGCCCATGGCCGTACCCTGTTTTTGTAAATAGAATTGTCCATCGAAGGTGAAATAATTATGTTCTAAACAGAACTTGGTATCAGAGATGATGAAATCTACCTGAGATGAATTAAGAGTGGGGTTGGAATGGAGGTAATGTGCGACTGCTTGGAGCCCCACTTCATGGGGTATAGATGTGTAAAGAGAACATACATCTAAAGAGACCCATAGATAGGAGGGATCCCATCTATAGGGTTGTAATAGGTCTATCAAATGGGTCCCATCTCTGATATTAGATGGAAGAGACTGAGCCAATGGTTGTAAAAAGTGGTCTATGTACAATGAGTAGCTAGTAGTAATGCTATTCATCGATGCCACTATGGGACGGCCTGGTGGATTACTTGTGTCCTTATGAATCTTGGTAAGTGATATAGGTAAGGAACTTGGAAGAAAGGTTTTAGGAAAAAAGCCGCTTCTGATTTACTTAGAATACCTTGGGCTAGTGCCTGTGAAATAATGGCATTGCACTTCTCAGTAGATTGAACCAGTGGATCAGTTTTAAATTTTTCATAAGTATTAGTGTCAGAAAGAAGACGGTAAGTCTCTTGGAGGTAATCTGATCTATTTTGCAACACGATCCCTCCCCCTTTATCCACAGGTTTGATGATCTCCTTGTTGGTACTGAGAGATTTAAGAGCTTGAAGTTCCTGGGAGCTGAGGTTATTAGTGGAATAATGGGCTTTGGAGGATTCTGAAGAACAAAGGTCTGAGAGCTCCTTATAAACAACTTGGTAGAAGGTGGTAAGGAAGGGGCCTTTAGATTGGGTGGGGTTGAAAATAGATTTCGGTCTGAAGGAAGTGTGTTGGATGTGTGGAGAAGACTGGGAGCATTGTGACCAAGCTATCAGGTCATCATCCTGATCAGTGTTCCATAGCTCACATAGGTCTAGGATGGCTTAATGGTCATCTGATGTTTCTAGCGAATGAGGAGGATCATCTGAAGTAATGGTAGCTGGGATAGTGGTCTTCTTGTCTTTCATGTTATAATGCCTTTTGAGAGTAAGGTCACGAATGAATTTATTTAAATCTTTAAATATAGTGAATGAATTGGGAAAGACGGTGGGGGCAAAGTTTAGGCCTCGAGATAACAGTGAGATTTCATGATCATTAAGTGTATGTGAGGATAAAGATTTTTACAGTTTCCGCACTTTTACTGGGCGGAGTGTCTTTGGATTTGTGATGTCCCCCTCGCCTGCCTCTTCTACGTTTTTTCTTTTAGATTGGGATGGAATCAGGCTGGGTGAGGGGATCTGGACTAAAAAAGAAGTTGGAATATCAGAAGAGGAATTCCCAAAGGTCACTATGTGCTTATCAGGATCATTAATGGTATAGGTGGAAATAGCACCTTGGGAAGCTGACTGAACAAAGGAATCATTGGATAAGGAATTGGTAACTATTATTGTATGGCAAGGGGGAATAGGTCTAGGTGAGATTAAATGCTCAGCCTGATTGGAACTGGGGACAGGGGAAGGTGGGGGGGGAACAGGATGGGAGTCTTAAGGATGTGGGGGGAGACTGGCTGATGCAAGCGGCCAAAAGAGGAGTGGTGGTGGAAGAGGGAGTATTATCAGACAGAGCAGAAGGCTGATAGTCATGAAAAGGAGATATGGATGCAAGATCCAAAATCTCACTGGACTGGGTGGAACAGGCAGCCAAAGGTGGGATGTGAGTGTGCTCAGTGACTGATGGGGCACACAGCTGGGGCAAAAGTGGGGGGGGGTGAATATGTTTTCTTTTCCAGTTGAAGACTCTCTTGTGAGAATAATCATCAAGGTCTCTTCTTAACTTGCTTAATTTGTTTTCAATCAGGGAATTCTCGCTTTTTTTAGTGTTGATCTTAAAAGTTTTTAACCATTTCATGGGTAAATGTGGGTGGATGGACAGAAATTCTTTAACATGTGTTTCTATTTTGATACGTAAAAAATGATACCGTCTGTCTCTATGGGTAATCAAAAGCTGTATCCACTTCTGGGTGCAGAACTCCGCAACACTCTCCCACTCAGTGCGGAGATCCCCATCCAAAAAGGTACACCCCTTGAGTATTCGGAGTCCTCGTGGGGAGATTTTGGATTTGAAATATTGTTTCAGGAAAAAACCATCCCACCACTGCGTGTTGGCAGACGTGGTGAGATCTTCTATGCGTTTCATCCTTGTGCATGCATCCCTATACTTGGAAATAGGCCAAGTGCGGGAGTGAAGGGAGGATGAAAAGACATGAGGAGGAAAAATAGTGTATAGTTCATCTAAAAGTACATATTTGAATTCTTCCAATTGTTCTATGATATCCATGTTAAAAGCAAAAATAAGAAATACAGAGCAAAAATAAGAAATACAATATACAATATACAGAAAGCAAAAAAATAATAAGGTACAGAGCAATACATAAAAATGTACATATGTCAATTAAAAATATATATACACATGGAAAAAAAAAAGGCAAATGATTCAGGTATGAATAATTGGTTAAAATGGAAATGAATCAAATTGGGCGGTCACACAATTGGAGGTGAGCGCAGTCACACGGAGGAGAGCATGTGTGTGATGTCACGGTTAGTATTATTTGGATCATCATCACAGAGTGATTCACAGAATGTCATCACAGAATGGGAAATTATATTATATATATTTATATTATATATTATATATTTTTTTCACTGTGGACTTGCTGAAAATAAGTTTTGATATATATATAATATATATAATATATTTATATTTTTTTCACTGTGGACTACTGACATTAAGAATTTTTAATATTTTGATGTTTACTTCAATATTTTTATATTTCTTTTACTGGGCACTTGCTTGCTTATAATATATATATATATATATATATATATATATATATATATATATATATATATATATATATATATACATATATATACATACACACACACATTTCTCGCTGTGGACTTGCTGAAATTAAGAATTTTTGATATTTTGATGTTTTCTTCAATTCTTTTACATTTCTTTCACTGTGCACTGGCTCCAACATTCACACGCATTGCCCGCAGAATCTATATATATATATATATATATATATATATATATATATATATATATATATTATTCATCTGAGTGAGTGATATGTCACATAGCGCTGAATTTGTTAATTTTTAATATTTTTGAGAGAGGGGAGTTTTGGGACTTTAAATGAGGCACAATGAATGTACCTTCATCCCTGATTCAGGTAAATAAGAAAGGAATGTGGGACTTTGAATGAGGCAATTGACTTGTGGAGGTAGAGTGGTTAGTAATGATGAGCCGAACACCCCCCCCGGTTTGGTTCGCACCAGAACCTACGAACGGACCGAAAATTCGCACAAACATTAGAACCCCATTGACGTCTATGGGACTCGAACGTTCGAAATCAAAAGTGCTCATTTTAAAGGCTAATTTGCATGGTATTGTCCTAAAAAGGGTTTGGGGACCCGGGTCCTGCCCCAGGGGACATGTATCAATGCAAAAAAAACTTTTAAAAATGGCAGTTTTTTCGGGAGCAGTGATTTTAATGATGCTTAAAGTAAAAAAAAAAAAGTGAAATATTCCTTTAAATATTGTACCTGGGGGTGTCTATAGTATGCCTGTAAAGTGGCGCGTGTTTCCCTTGCTTAGAACAGTCCCTGCATAAAATGTCATTTTTAAAGGAAAATAAGTCATTTCAAACGGCTA